>NC_056739.1:1130906771-1131596771 GCF_019279795.1 Protopterus annectens
ACAGTATCCAACACATCAGAGACACACAGGTGGAAATGGCCCTCTCTAACAGCAGAACACAGTGTCAATGGAGGCAGATGTTGTCCCAGACTGCATCTTGCAAACTGTACAAGACAACCTGACCCCCCCCACCTAATTAAGCTTTCCAACCTCAGCCTCTCCACAGGCTACATGCCCATACAATGGCACATAGCAATGGTTATTCCACTCCATCAAGGTGGAATCACAACTGATCATGGTAACTACCACCCCATAAGCCTGACTAGCCTGGTCTGCAATGGTAGGGTTTGCATCCTCATGGCACTCATTAACAAAGACATTGGTAACCTCCGAACACGTGACCTACCCAGGTCAGCTTGGCTGAGTGCAGTTCATGCCTACTGAACCTGTTTGACGTCTTACATACAATCACCAAGATGTTAGATGACGGGAGAGATGGTTCACACATACCATCTGGACCTTGGCAAAGCTTTTGACACCATGCCCCACTCAGGTATTATTGATAAACACACCAGCCTGTACATACACCCATACATCACAGGTTGGGTTGCCAATGGGCTTACACACAGAACCCACATGGTACGACTAGTGGTCTTTAGGTCCAACTCTTGACCAGTCACAACTGGTGTCCCACGGGACTCAGTCCTGGGAGCCCTACTGTTTGGCATATACATGTCAGAGGTACAGGCAAACACAGGTGGACTACGGCAGACTATGTTTGGCAATGACTGCAAACTGGGAGCCATGACTGATAGTCCATCTGACACAGACATCCCTCAAGGGGCCTCACAGAGAACGTCACAGGTTGTCAACGTCACGGCCTCCAGCCAAGTGCCACTAACTGCATGGTCATTCCATTGTGGAATTGGCACCCACATATAAACACATAAGTGGCAGCCACTTTAATATGGATGAGGTAATGGGGTATCTAGGGACTAAGGTCGATAGTGATCTCCCCTTTGACAATCATATCTCCACAGTTGTTAGGACATCCTTCTATGTAGGCCATCTGATTACTAAGAGATTCCCATCTAGACATACCGGGGTTATAGTGCCCCTTTACTCATTACTCATCAGTCCCATCATAGGGTATAATAACCCATGTGGGATGTACCTCAGAAGACACTTCCAACAGCTGGCAGGTCCACGAATGTACCTCGCCAATGGGAATACTGGCCTCCAACATATGGCCTATGCAGCCAGACTGAATAAACTCCTGCTTTACTCAGTGGCATCTAATTTACCCAGAGATGATCTTCATTGGCCAACACAGCCATGTCAAACTCAGGCTTGATGGAAATGCTCCACCTATGGGATTCCATGTCACAGTGAGCCACACACTGTAGTGAGCTGAACCTTGCCACAACAATAACTGGAAGATGCTGGCGGGACAGATTCCTGTCACAGACACCCCCCATACTTTGGAACAACATCCCTAACTACATTATACAGAGCTCCTCACTAACACTCTGCAAGAGAAACCTTGAAGAGTGGATAGGGAACAGCAGATGCACCCCAGGGAACCCACCATTGGCTCTGCTCCACAGAGGGACAGTTAATGAATCAATTGGGTGGCAAAAGCTGACACATTTTGGCTGGGCTTATGAATGGCCTCTGGCAGTTGGCCAAATACCTACCTATGAATCTATACATACAGTATCTGCATATGCTGATAGCTTAATTTACTGTTCAGGTGTTGATCTACCTTATGCCAATGGCAGTTGTGTGTGCAATAGTTGAGGGCTGCCTATGTTGGATGCACACAGTAGACTGCCTATACATGACAATTTATAGGTAGTCTTGTGTGTGTGCCATCCATTTTTACTGTGTGTGCAGGTGGAGAAAGGTGTCAGTCCCTAGGTGCCTACACTGTCAGTGTGTGTGTGCTATACGTTCCCACTTTGCCAAGACATGGGCATACTGGGCATGCCTCCATTTGCCTACTGGGGTTGGCTCAGGGTGTTTGTGGTCTGAGTACCTCTGTGCCTGTGGGGCCCTTGGCAATGGTGGTGGGCTGTGAGGGCCTTCACCATTCTGTCCCTGCTGCAGCTGTTTCCACAGGACCATATTGTGTAACATGGCACACACTATGAAGATGTGGGCACATGTGCCTGGAGAGCACTTCAAGGATCCGCCAGATATGTCCAAGCAATGGAACTGTGATTTCAGCATCCCAAACACACACTCTATGATGATTCTGGTTTGTGCGTGTGCCTCATTATGATGTTCCTGCATGGGTGTGTGTGCATTTCTGATGGGAGTCATCATCCACGGTTCCAGTGCATAGCCAGCATCCCCCACCAGGTGGCCATTTGGGATGTCTCCCCTGGCAAATAACTGATACAGCTGTGAGGCATGCCAGATGTGGGAGTCGTGATAGCTTCCAGGGCTGCCAACACACACATACATGATAATGCCCTGGGCATTGCACGCGACCTGGAAGTTGATTGAGGAGTATCCCTTGTGGTTTATGTAGTGCCCACCCTGCTCACCAGGTGGTGACTTGATGTGTATGTGCATGCAGTCTATTGCACCCAGTACCTCCAGGTATTCTGCCACACGGTGGAAGAGACGCATATTGCTGGCCAACTCCTCCTGCGTTCGGGGGAAGTATATGTACTCATTGGCATGTGGTAACATGGCATCCAGGAACTGGTGTAGTACCCTGGATGCTGATGCCTGTGAGATCCCCATGATATCCCAAGTTGGTCTTTGAAAGGTACCTGTAGCTAGTATTCTCAGGCTTACACATACTTTTGTATCCACTGGGATGGATTCCCCTCTGTTTGTTCTGGCTCTGAGACTTTGTTCTGTCTCTGAGGCATGGCCGGCACAGCTCCACAAGTTGCTGTAGGATGTCCCTGTCCACCCTGTAATGCTCTATTTCCAGATCATGTAGCTCCTGGAAGGTTACCCTGGGTCTGAACACTCTCCTCCTCCCCTGGTGCCCGAGGTGGTTGTGTGCATCATCCTCCACACCACCTTCAGTCTCCAACACATGCTGGTGGATCAAAGCTATGGCAGCCCCTAACATGTACATAATAAAAGTTCCCCGTCTGTATACATCACTGGTGCAGAGTGTATGGGAATACACAAATGAGTGTGAGGTGCTTTCACACTTTATACTATTGTGTTATGGATGCTGCTGATGTCAGTGGGAGTGTATGAGCTATTCCAGCTGCAGCGTGTCTTAATTATGGGTTTTGCAATGAGTACTGCAAGTGTGGGGCCTTTACTGTAGAGATCTACTTGCCTGCCTTGATTAATCTGTTGCCCTTTAATTCACTTTTAAACTTGGATCCCCTCCCATTATCAGGCATGCATCCACCTGCTGTCTTTCTTGTTTTGCACTTTCCCTACCCAGTCATGGCAAAATGTGCCTTGTAGCTGATATACTGCAAATCGGCTTTGTTCTGCTTTGACACTTTACTGTTTTCTTTGCAATACAGCCCCTCCCCTTTCCTGTTCTGCAGGTAGCTGCTTGCAGCCTTGTTAGCTGTTGTCAATGGCGGACTGTAGGCTGCTAAGTGTTAATTAGTCATTTGTACTCTAATTTCACTTCTGCAGCATTTCCTTCTTTCTTTCCTATATCCTTCCAGTTTCAGCTGCAGTGCAAGCTGTGCAAACCCATTTACTGGGTTTCCATGCGTTTTCATCTCCGTTCACATGCATATTCGGTTACCTTGTGTACTCTCAGCTAAGCATAGCTCTGGTCAGTTTGACACACACCTAACCTGCAGCTTTGCCTAGCTAGGGGCAAACCAGTTTAGCGATGCTCCAATGTGCTTACAGCAATGGCGACACACCCCTCTCTTAATGTCATCTTTATCTCAAGGGCACACCTCGGTATTATAATGTTACGCTGTGAGGTGCATCCTTACACCAGCGGGGAATCTGCGATTCACTATTACTCCTCTCATTTGCATGGCATTACCTACTAATTCCTAGCTACTGCGCATAACACTGTCACTGCCCCTTAGCAACCCTTGCACCATAGTATGGTGTAGCATGCTGCCATTAACTATTATGGGGAAATCATGATATGTGTTTCATTGCAGTTTTATTCTATATTTTTATATATTCCCTACAATCCCATTTGCACACCGCTGCCCTGTGCTTCCACGTCCCGATAGTGCAACTATATATATATTAAATGTTAATTTTATATTTTGTACAAGTTTTTTTATGCCAATGGCTATATATTTAGCCATTGGCATATATTAACAATATAATACATGTGTTTGGTCGGCTGTCATGGCTCCGATTTTATGTTTGCAAAAATGTAAACCATTTTCTACGGTTTACATTTCTGCATGCTTATACTACACCTGCACCACTTCTTGAATCACTACATACCTTCATTTGCATGCTACACTGCTACACATGGGGTAATTAGCATACAGGGCTCAGGAGTTGTGCGGGTGTAGTGTACACAGGCAGTGCACATGGAAACAGCTCATACCTGAATCGCTCGGTGGCCATATTTGGTGTTAGAATGCTGACGCTACGCCTGCACCTGATGCAAGCTTCATGAATCCCAGGGATTATGTTTTTTGCTTGATCCTTAACCTTTTGTTTTATGTTATATTGTCTGAAGGCTGAAAGGCATACTGTCAATTTAGGTAGCCAGGATTTAGTTTGTTACCTTTTGTATGTGGTTGTTTTAAAGCATGGATATAGATGGGTTCTAGCAGTTTTTTTTCAATGTGTTGGGAAATAAACTTTCCTTTTCACAGTATATACTATTTCTAAAACAAAATAAGCATTTTCACTGCCAGATGTTGGCTTACAGAATACTTAGACCCCCCGGATTCTCTATGCCTTGCACGGCGTGCAGGATTAGTGCAGGAGCTCTAGCAGGCAATATGTCTGCCGTGCGATCCAGGAACAGCCTGCAGGGGCGTGCACGAGTGCCCCTGCACTAGTCCTGCAGGAACTAAGCCCCTGTATGCAAAATACCCCATTTGCAGGAGAAATCCATGTAAATGAGGTGAAATTGTGATCCAGAAAGCTTGCAACCGGCCATGCAGAACTAGTGCAATCTGCAGAAATGTACTCGGTTAGTAACTGAATGCATTTCTGCAAAATAAAGAACGGAGCTGTGACAGCTCCAAATAAAGGCTGCATATCAGTTAGTAAGCATGGCAATGGCCAAGTATAAGGCCATTGGCATTGCAAACAGCCAAAAAAAAAAATCAACATTTTTTTAATTTAGCCAATCTCAGCTGTTTAAGTGTAGGGCAGTGGCGCACAAATGGGATCGGGGGAAAATAGCAAAATAAATCTAAATTAAGTGTTCGAACTAAAATCACTATTCTGCCATGCAAGTCAATGGCAGGCAGAAGACAGCATGGGCAGTGAGTAGTGGTTGCTAAGGGGGGAGAGGCTCAGTGTGAGACATGTAACTATGGATTAGCAGACAATCCTATGCAAATGAGGGGAATGATAGTGAATCCCAGTTTTCCCCAGGATGCTAGTCAGGTCCAAACAGTTTAAGAGTAGGAATAGCTTGGTGCAAGTCTAGGA
Source organism: Protopterus annectens (assembly GCF_019279795.1). Lineage (NCBI taxonomy): Eukaryota > Metazoa > Chordata > Ceratodontiformes > Protopteridae > Protopterus > Protopterus annectens. The sequence continues at coordinate 1,130,912,298 of NC_056739.1, forward strand.
GTTATCTGACATCATGGGGGGGGCTGTCAGGCATACTGTAAGTGGATTGGAGGCCTGTGGCTTGGGTTTGCTCCTAGCTTAGCAGAGCTAAGCAAGGGGGTGTGTCTGAATCTTTCTAGCACTCTTTACATTGCTTAAGTGGGTGTGCGTGCCATGCACCGGGTTTTAAAGGAAGAAGAAAAAGTTAAACCAGGAAATAGCAGTACTGTGCACATTTGAGCACTCTGTGAGGTACGCCCCCTGAGCTTAAACAGGAAGGCAATGGGAAGGGAAAACAGCAGTAGGAAGGCAATCAAGGTGAACTAGCATAGCTGGCAGGTGAAATGTATCACAATCAGAAAATTACAAAGGCAGCAGACCAGCCCAGCCCAGAACACTATTATAAACTAAGCAAACACCTTCCCCTCTGGTTTTTCCCACACTCTACACTACCATTGTATACAAGCGGGGAACTTTTAACAAACAAACCTACAAAATGAGAGGGGCTGCAGCAGTCAACATAGAACAACATGTGCAAGAGGCTGAAGGTGGTGAGGAAGTGAATCCTGCCAATCAACCCGCAGTGAGGTGACGGAGAAGAGTGTACAGACCCAGGGTAACCTACTGGGGCTACATGAGCTGGAGATAGTGGAACACTGTAGGGTGGACAGGGACCTCCTACAACAAATTGTTGAGCTGTGCAGGCCACGCCTGACACACCAAACTGACCGAGGGGAACCCATCCCAGTGGATACCAAGTTATGTGTAGGCCTAGGAATACTAGCCACAGGTACCTCCCAAAGCTCAACTGAGGATATCATGGGGATCTCACAGGCATCAGCATCCAGAGTATTCCACCAGATCCTGAATGCCATGTCAGCACATGCCAGTGAGCATGTGTATATTTCCTCAACACCCGTGAGGTGTTGGCCAGCAATATGCGTCTCTTCCACCAAATAGTAGAATACCCTGAGGTAGTGAGTGGTATAGACTGCATGCACATACACATCAAAGCACCACCCGGTGATCAGGGTAAGGCCTACATCAACCACAGGGGCATCCCCTCCATCAACTGCCAGGTTGTCTGTGATGCCCAGGGCATTATAATGAATGTGTGTGCTGGCTGCCCTGGAAGCTATCATGACCCACATTTGGCATCTGATGCAGGTGTACCAAGGATTTGCCAATGGGGACATCCCCTACAGTCACCTAGTGGGGGATGCTGGTTACACACTGGAGCCGTGGCTGAAGACACCCATCAGAAATGTGCACACACCTGAACAAGAATGCCATAATGAGGCACATGCACAGACCAGACTTATAATAGACCATGTGTTTGGGATGCTCAAGTCATGGTTCTGCTGTCTGGATACATCCGGTGGAGCTTTGCAGTACTTACCAGCTACATGTACCCAAATTGTTATGGTATATGCCATGCTACACAATATGATCCTGTGGAAACAGCTGCAGCAGAAACAGCACAGGGCAGGGCCACACAGCCTCCCACCAATGCCAAGGCCTGCACAGGCACAGAGTGACTCGGAGAAGGAACAACCTGAGCCTGCCCCAGTAGGCAGACGGAGGCGTGCCCAGTATGCCGAGGCCATGGCAAAGAGACAACACATAGCACATACACTGACACAGTAGGGACCCAGGGAATTACACCTCTCTCTGACTCGCACATACAGTAAAAGGGGTGCCAAACATGACACTACCTATGCTCAACCATGTATAGGGAGTGCACTATGTGCATCCAATATAGGCAGCCCTCCAGCACCATCCACAATCCTGGCACACCCACAAGGTAAGTCAATCAACCTACCAGTTGCCAAATGGAGTAGAATGTGTCGTTGCCTGTATCTTATGGTATGGATGTGAGCATGCAAGGGAATTGGGTGGCTGAATGTTATGGCAGCAGAAAGTAGGCACCCACAGTGGTATCATGATATCTGTAACACATACTGGAGTCACCACAGTAGCCAGTACTACACAGGGTGACAAAACCCACTGCAGGAAATGTGCTGGGCGACATGTGTGTCCATATGACTCACACATGCCAGTCAGGGAGGTTCACATACCCAACAACAGTCTCAGCCAGCAGGACAGATGTAGACAAACCCAAACAGAGCCTGTACTATGGCCTCTGAATGATGGTAATGGGTAACCTCCCCCCAGGCCTGCACAGACAGACTACAGCAGGTCAGGCAGTGGGATGTTAGTTCTGAAGGGCAGGAAGTTTGACACTAATATGTAGGGCAACCAAAGCTAAGATCTGTAGTGCACTGGTATGCCTCTAGTCAGCATGATAGGTAAGAATACAGAATAAAATGGAGTACCTAACATACCAGTACAGTCATAACAAATGTGTACAGTCATAACAAATGTGTACAAGTGTCAGGTGTGCCCCCCCAACCTACGTAGTAATGTAATAACAGTCAGGTGTGCCCCCCTAATCCTGTATATAAATGTAGAACTAGTCAGGTGTGCCCCCCATCCTATGTAGTAATGTAATAACAGTCAGGTGTGCCCCCCCAATCCTGTGTAGAAATGTAGAAATAGTCGGGTGTGCCCCCCCATCCTACGTAGTAATGTAATAACAGTCAGGTGTGCCCCCCAATCCTGTGTAGAAATGTAGAAATAGTCAGGTGTGGCCCCCCCATCCTACATAGTAATGTAATAACAGTCAGGTGTGCCCCCCAATCCTGTGTAGAAATGTAGAAATAGTCAGGTGTGCCCTCCCATCCTATACAGAAATGTAGTAACAGTCAATGCCAAATGATCAACAGATACCCTGCAGAAACAGCATGCTACCTGTAGGTGTACGACACAAAGGTCAGCACTGCAGTACAAGCTACCTAGACTCAATCCACACATCCAATACAGATGGGCATACTGGGCATGCTCACATACTTCAACACATGAAGGCCATGTCTGCAAACACCAGTGGACCAGACATATCTGGCAGTCTCAGATGTTAGTGCAGACACTCAGCATGCACCACTCATGCTTTGCACACACAGTGGATAGGAATACAGACATATATGTAAGGACAACACACTATAATAAGCCAAAGGTAGACGTACATAAATGTGTGGAAGAGGGTGACTGTGACAAGGAGCCATCCAGGCCTGTTCCTGTTCCACCCAGCACATAGCCAAAGGGCCACAACCACATGAGGTTCAGCTGTCACTCACTGCAGATGCAAGCCACCAGGATCTGTTAGCATTACAGACTATGTGGTGCATGTGCTAGCTATGCAACATGACTGTACAAGGAAGTAGTCATTTAGCAGCTGTATACACATACCTGTGACATATGACCCTGCGTGTGCCCACCTGTGGCATGTCAACCTCTAGATGAATGGGTTATGGCCCATGCACACACACTGCCCTCCCAATAGCCCTACTATGACAAGCCTGCTGAGGTCATCCACTGTGAAATACACTTTTGGAAGAGTTGTAGCTTAGTAATCTCTGTGTACATCCCATAACTGTGTACTGCTGTAGTGTGCTAAACTAGTTAGGTAGGAGTTCCAATCCCAGACATGGCAACTGTGTGTCTGTCTCTGTCTGTGTAGAGAGCAATGCTTTTCTAGGGTAGTCACACTCCCTACAATTGAAATGCTGTACTTTGGTAAGGCTGCTGATGTCATACACCAAGAAATACATCTCTGGAAAGGTTGTAGCCCAGTAATCTCTGTAGTGCGTGCTGTAACTGCATACTACTGTAGTGTGATAAAATAGCTAGGAAGGAGTTGTAATCCCAGACTTGGCTTGTGTGTGTATGTGTCTGTCTGTGTAGAAAGTGATGCTTTTTAGGGTAGTCACACTACCTACAATTCAAATGCTCTACTTTGGCAATGCTGCTCATGTCATCCACCTAGAAATACACCTCTGGGAAAGTTGTAGCTCAGTAGTCTCCATAGCACATCCTATAACTGTGTACTGCTGTAGTGTAATAAATTAATTAGATAGGAGTTCTAATCCCAGACTTGGCAAGTTTGTGTGTCTGTCTGTATAGAGAGCAATGCTTTTTAGGGTAGTCACACTTCCTATAATTCAAATGCTCTACTTTGGCAAGGCTACTTATGTAATCCACCTAGAAATACACCTCTGGGAAGGTTGCAGCCCAGTAATCTCCTTAGTACATCCTATAACTGTGTACTGCTGTGGTGTGATAAATTAGTTAGGTAGGAGTTCTAATCCCAGACTGGACAAGTGTGTGTTTGCCTGACTCTGTCTGTGTAGAGAGCAGTGCTTTTTAGGGTAATCACACTCCCTACAATTTAAACGCTCTACTTTGGTAAGGCTGCTGATGTCTTCCACCTAGAAATACACTTCTGGAAAAAATATAGTCCAATAATCTCCATAGTGTGTGCCATACCTGCATACTACTGTAGTGTGATATAGAACTCTGATAGGGTTCTATTCCTACCATGGCATCTCTGGATGTTTTGTGTGTGTTTCAATGTCTGTGTAGGGAGAAATGCATTTTAGCCTAGCCACACTCACTACAATTTGAATGCCCTACTTTGGCAATCCTGATGTGAAATAACCGAGAGGCTGGGATGCAAATCCATACACATACATGTGACATCAAGGCCAGGCAAACAAAGTTAGCAACCCTAGTATTACCCAGAGAACACTCTCAACCCATGTCTCACACACACACACACACACACACACACACACACACACACACACACACACACACACACACACACAAACACACTTGCCTAGGCAACAGCCGCTATGTTGGTAGTACAGTGCATACTGCCCACTGATAGTAACTATGGAGTGATTACAGTGGCCTACAGAGGGCATGGCACTCTGTCCAATAGGCACATACATGCAGACAGTGTACCTTCCCCATGTTCCCCACTAGACACCTGCAACACCTGTGGTGCCATCAAATGTGACCCACAAAGAACATACCATGCCTGAAAACATGCTCTGCATAGACAGATACCACTGACACCAGGGAATGCCATTAGCATGCTACCAATGTAGGTGCAGGGTAAACCTGCTGTCCATTACCAGTTCCCAACTCATGAGGCCAGGACTGGCACATCTGATGATAATCTGTGTACACAACATGGGCCAGACACCCCAGGTACAGTTCCACATGTCACTGTACATGCATTAGAGAGGTGTGCACATCACAGACACTGTCCATGTCATGGACTAAGGAACACATACATGGCAGGCAATGCACGCAATAGTCACCCAGGTGACTGGATGGTGAAAACAATACTCACCTGTGTGGGCAAATCCAGAAAATACACCCCTGAGCCACAATGCAGACCATTGTCATGTGGCCTGAAGCCAAGGTATACCCATCACCTAGCCTTGTATAGCCATCTGGCACAGTTGACCAATACACACCCGTGAATCAATGCACCCATGCATGTCAGTACTGGCAGCGTGTGTATGTGTGTGTGTGTGTGTGTGTGTGTGTGTGTGTGTGTGTGTGTGTGTGTGTCTGTGTGTGTTATATGATGTGTATGTTCACATTCACACTCACTACAAACCCCATTGACATACTGAAGCATGCTGTCTGATGTCAGACACCTCAACATACCCTTTGCCCACATAACCTCTGTATGACCCTTCTTGTGCATGTGATACCTGCAAAGTAATGTGTTGTGGCAATCTGACTAGTGATGAGTTGTATTCTTGGCCCTGCCAAGTGTGTCAATGTGTGTGCGTCCCTGTGAGAATGTGGTTGTGTTGACGCTGGCACCTGTTCATGCGGACAGGCATGTGTACTACACCTACCATATAGTTAACATATCCCTGTTGCACATGTCACTCACTATCACATATATGTTCTGAGGGTTCCACAGCATGTAACCTATGTGGTGCATTCAATAACTGCATAGAAATTTGACAGAAATACATAGTCGTCAGGGGTTTGATACCCTGTACTGGAAGGTGTATGACACAAACATGCTTACGTTTTACTCTCCCACCCCTCCCTGAGTAGTCTTTGCCTCTGTCTGCCTCTCTCACTCCCTCTCTGATGGATGTGGAGACCTACACCTACTTTGCTTAGGCAGCAGCATGTGTATTTTAAGTGATTCTCATGATCAGCTGATGGCCACTGCATGAATTGCAGCCCTCCTTTAACTGATTGCATGTGGAACAGTTGTGGTAACATTCCCAAAGCCAATTGCATGGAAACACACTCCATTATCTAGGAACATCATGTTGGTGTTGGGCCTTTACATTCACTGTGAGCAGGAATTCGATCTGTTATTTGGCAAACAGCACCTAAGATGGATTGGGGATTTATCTCTAATGACATACACTGTGGAAACAGGGCAACACACAGGAGGAGAATGTGCCTGACCTGACTACAGACTGCAAGTGCTGCTATACTGCATTTGGAGTAATGTTGGTTTAAAAGGGTGTTTGTGGATATGGCTGTCCTACATGTTTTAATACCTGCCATGTCAGTGCTACGTTTATGAGGAATCCCCATCTGTAGGGTCATCTGCAGACTGGGCAGTGTGTGGTGCCTTTCTTTTCATGTGTTACCCATAGAGCATTTATCTGCGAACTGCAGAAGGTAGTGTGAGGATTGCAGTCTGTAGATGGTGAAAGCCATGACAGTTACATCATATCCCTCATAGGACATATATTGCAACAAACCCTGTTACAAAAGTAAATGTATGAGGTTATCACAACAAGATGTCAATATTGGCCCTGTGTATGTGCTTCCAGCCACAACTCTGTCAACCTTTGTACATATGGAACAAAATCCACTGCAACCTTGGCACCAAACAGTCTGTGTAAAAAAGCTGAATGCAAGTTTATTAATTTAACATCAAGCGTTTTCGCTACAAGACACTTGCAGCTTCATCAGAGAAAGTACAAATGAAACAGCAAACACCTAGCTTAAATAAAATTAGGCAGGAAATGACATAAAGAACGTCACACATAATTAAATCACCTAATTGATATTAAAACTTAAATCACAGCGTAAACCCACTTCATAAGCCAGATGAAAATACCTAGATATTTAAACTGGTACATTTATAATAATGTGTTTATAAACTTTCCTTTGCAAGAAGTGAATGAATTCACTAATACAAGGTAAATTTGAAAGGAAAATTTAAAACATAAACACCCATTCCAACCTTTGTACATATGTCATGCATTAAGAGGTGCATATGTGCTGTACACCATAATTAGTGTCATCATATCTGATAACAAGCCAGTGAGATATGAGACTGCTACAAATGTTATGTACAGTAGGGGTTATATTTGATGACATAACCTGGACATTCTGTGGTTGTGTGTACAGAACTAAAGTCTGTGTACTTATGGTGAATGTCAGCAGTGTGTGTATTATTAATATATACCTTGGCCTGTGTACAGACTGTGGTAGATGCCATTGTTCTTGGTCCTGTCCTATCTGATGTTACATGCTGCTCCACTGTAACTGTATGTTACCGTATTGGCTTACATGTTTGTAGGGTCATACAAACACATGTCCCATACCACAGACAGGCATCAGACCACACTGTGTAGCAGCCCAGTATATGTAGGGTTAGTGTGTGAGTGGCACATATGAGGATGGTGTTGAACAGATAGTCCATATACTGTAATATTATGCAAGCTTACCATATGTGGCTGTGGCTGTGTTCACATTGGTTGTGGTTATGCACTTTCACACAGCTGTATCTTACCCTGTGCTGTGGCATGCCTGTAGAACCTGCTATATATGCAGGTACATGTGAATTCCCCCATAGGAGATGTAGGCCAGTGTTGAGCCAGTCTGCCTGTAGTCTGCACAGTGCTTTGTTACATGACTAGCAGCTTAGTGTACTTACCCAGTGAGAAGTCATGTCCAGATACTTGCCAGATGTACTGCTGCCGGGCTTCCCTTAACAGTCATGTATGTCAGACAGAGCAGTGGGATGCTGTACAGATGTATGTCAATATCTAGTGGGTAGTATGTGGCCATGGCACCTCTGTACCAGTGGTTATTATGTGTCAGGACAGACAGGGGTGTGTGAATGCATAACCTATAGGGGCAAATTTATACCAGTCATTATGTGTTATACCCATCTACATGGCTGTTAACATCCATATTGTCAGGCTTGGTCCACATGTTTTGCACTAAGGGGTTCTGTGTATACTTCTGGACTGTCCAGAATGTGTCAGAATGTCCACATATATTGGCCAATATCTCTGCTGTACTCCACAGGAGCATTACGTGCTAGCAGCAGTACTGTACTATGATGTCCTTAGGATGTTTGTCAGTAGCCAATGGTGCACATATGAAAAGCAGATGTGACCTCCCACACACACCATGTCTGTGAAGACAATCTCTATTACAGTAGCAATAGTCTACTAATATACCTGCTATACACACCTGACATCCCCTTGCACTACGAAGTTGGTACTACAGGGGCTGAGGTAGGGCTACACTTCATGTTCAGGACATATGGTGAAAATACATGTATATATAATTATCCAGATATCTATATAGATATTTACACAAATACATATCAACATATATAGCTGAGTATGTATTTGTACATAGATATACATATACACAACCAGATATATACATATACAGAGCAATATATGTCTACACATATACAAATAGTGATACATATGCACATATACGTATGGATATCTACATATATATTGACAGTAGTAGGTATATCAGAATAGATATGTATGCACATATAGTTATAGATATCTACATATATTCCAACATAACTAGGCATATCTGTACACATAGGATGTGCATACATATATAGCTATATACACATATATCTGTATATACATATATGTATATCTATATAAACACATATGTATATATACATATATGTACATATATATATATATATATATATATATATATATATATATATATATATGGATTCCAATTACAAGAACGTAAGTTCACTACTTCAAACTTGTAATAGGAAGCCTCAATTCTGCGAAAGTTCACTTTAACGAAAGTGAACTTTTGTGTAAGTGCACTTCACCGAAAACACCACAGCATAGCAGAGGACATAAAAATCAAGCTATGTCCTCCACTATGGTGCGATAGTCATGGACCTTAGGGTTAGGGCACAGGTCAGGGTAAGGGGATAGTTAGTAAAGCTATCCCCTTACCCTAACCCATGCCATAACCCTAAGGTTCGTGACTATCGCACCATAGTGGAGGACATTGCTAAGTCCTTCACTGCGCTGCAGTCATCATGGACCTTAGGGTTAGGGCACAGGTCATGGTAGGGCTATCCCCTTACTATGACCTGTGCCCTAACCCTAAGGTCTGTGAGTACTGCACAGAAGTTCATTACAACACCCGTTCGTTGGACTGAACTTCGCATAAGTGCACTTTCGATTAAGTGCACTTTCGCTGCAGTGAGCATTCCATGCACTATTTCGAATTAGTGAAAATTCAATCTAGTGTATGGAACCCATATACATATATATATATATATATATATATATATATATATATATATATATACATATACATATGTATATATGAAGCAATGTACACATGGGCATATATATGTAGCACTATACAGATGTGTATACAGACATATGTATGAGTATACATGTGTATGTACATGCAGACATATATAGACCTATTATATGTATATGACCATATTTCTGTCATGAGTAAACGTCATGGTTGTGTAAACCCTCCCACATGTATCTTACCATATGTATCTGCTATGTACACATTATGATAAAACAACATATGTGATGCAACAGTCATATTAATAACAAGGACTGCACAATTTAGGAACTACAGGCAAATGTTCAATACTACTCAGTATGTGTATTGACAGCTATATTGATAAAACAACAGCACCTTTCACAGTGGTCATGGCGTAGTGGTTAAGTGCTGTGACTTCAGTGTAAAGGGTCCTGGGTTTAAGACCTGCAAGAGCTGTTCGTTTTGTTGCTGGGCAGGACAAGGGCTGTCAGATACAGAGTGGTTAAGGCAGTTTTGAGATTCCAGAGCTACAGACAGAGTGTGAGTAGAGTTGTGTTATGCTTTGTATAGTACTGGTGTAACAGGGTGTGTGTGTACATACTAGTTTACCTTGGAATGCAGTCTGTCTGCATAGCTCTCAAATGTGAGCCTATCCTCTTGGTGGCCAGAGGTGTGCCTATCATGTTTTGTCTGTCCACCACACAGGTCCTGTGTCAGATATTTCACTGGCAGTGTGTGTGTTGAGTGCTATCAGTACATGGTTACATCCATTTATGTTTCTAAACTCAATTCCCTGACTATGAGTATGTTGCAGACTATCCTGTAACTCCAGCAACTTGCTTAGTGTATGGCAACAGTTTTCCACATATGGGCCTGTGTTCCAGCCTCTGTCCTCCACCTGCATACCAAGCTTTGCACATATGACATGCTGTCAGGGATTGTTCTATAGGGGGCTATGAGTATATTATGCTACCATTGCTGCCATCAGTCCACTGATGTTGTATCCCCCACATACGGTGGGGCTGGGGCCATATATGCGTGGGCTTTGCCTACACAATACATGTGTGCCCTTATGCACTCCTGAGGCCAGTGTATGTAACAGTGGTATATGGCCCTGTATTATTGAGTCTAGGGGGGTGAACCATAAATAATCTAGGCTGTTACAAAATGTGGGGGTATCAGGGGTGAGCTGCATTAAGGTATATGGATGTACAGTAACATACAATTCACCTATATTTACATTACTTACATAAACTGGGTTAATGCAGGCCTACCTGCCTCCTGCCATAGAGACTGTTCTGTTTGTCAGTGTGCTTGTGATGGCATTAGTTATGCCTTGTTATGTAACAGTTACATCCCATTTGGTCAACTGAAGTCTTTACCACCTAGTGTTTTGTACAGCGTGTAGATAAAGGCTGATGAACTATACACCTGCATTATTTACTGTTGATTGTTTGGTATCCTGTGGCCCAGTCTGTCTTTACTATTGTATAATTTGAAGGGCTTGGCTTGGACAGCAACAGTTGTGAACCTTTCCAGACTACTGTATTAGTATAACTGTTTCACAGTTGCGTTACTCTGTTTATATGGATGTCAGTGTATGGACAGCTATATGACATGGCATATAAAACTGTAATAGTACACAAATAAAGGTTTTCCATTTCTGCAAACCTGTGTGTGGTGTTTTATCCTATGACCTCTCTGTGGGTATATGTTGCAGGCAATGATTGCCATTTGTATAGGTAGCCCATACAGTGTCGAGTTGTTAAGGTGTTAACTGTAGGCATAGTGGCTGTTCCATATTGTGTGCACCTTCTACATATGTATCTTGCTGTACAAATCTCTGCGTGTGTATGTGTAGTCACATGTATATATATATATATATATATATATATATATATATATATATATATATATATATATATATACTGCATATATGTATCCTGGGGATGTTGATAGCTTCCACATTTTACATTTCCTATGGGAGCCAGACTGTACTGCATGATATGTTACCAATACCAGCCTGACATCATACAGGTGGGATGTAGTACTGTTAACATCTTGTGCCCATGTCATGTCAGGTCCTGGTTATGGGATCTGCAACACCTGGTAGTGTATTGCAGGGCAGACGTATTTGGCTGTGGGGGGGTATACCTATTCATACAAAACATATATTGTTTGGGGCCTCTCAACTCCATTAATGGTGCATGTGGACATATATGTTCTAGTTAATGTACCATTGTTGTCTACAGATGTATTGCCATATATACCTATATATATATATATATATATATATATATATATATATATATATATATATATATATATCCTTACATATATATATATCTCCTTACATATATATAACTATGTTCGTATATGCCTACATAGATATATATCTGCTTACATACATGTAACTTGCTGTGTATATGAGACATATATATGTGTCGATGTAGGCATTTGCATGTATATATGTTCATATATATATATATATATATATATATATATATATATATAGATAGATATGTTGCATCTGTTTAGATATTAATATGTTTACACACACGCACATACATCTAAATGCTGGAATACATTCTTTGTACTGTTGCATGACTGGGCTGGATGATATGTTTTTGAAAACATCAGAGTTATGTATATTTGGCATGGCTTAGTGGTAAATCACTTTGCCTTATGGTGTGCAGGGTCCTGGGTCTAGCCTTGTAGAGGCTGTTTATTCTGTTGCCGGGCAGAACATGGGCCGTTGGATACAGAGTGATTAAGGCACTTTAAAGCAGTTGTAAGCGGGTTTGCGTGGAGGTAAACACTGCTAACTTCTGGTTACAGTTTATTATACTCTGTTAGCTTCTGAATTGCTTAACCTGTGTAGACATTGCTTATCCCCAGGCAAACAGGCTTAAACCCGCTTACTGCTGCTTAAATGTGATTACTCCCGCTTACCCCTGTGCTAATTTCTTTAAAAGAAAAGAAAAAGGGGTTGATAGGAAAGTGGTGAAAAAGGGGTACAAAGAGGGAAAGACAGTAGGGAAAATAGCCAGGGATGTGCAGGAAGGGTGTAGGGAAGGTCCTTTGCTGCCCGGTCTTTTACAGCAACAGCTGTGCATATACACTGAATTTGGAGGTAGATTTGGACACTCAAAACCCTGGGAGAGGGGTGAGGACAACAATAATAAGTTGTGATACCAATTAGACCAGATTACATGTGTCCAGTGGACACGTGTGCAAAATGGATAGCTATGTATGGGGCAAGATTTTTTTGTGAGAACAAATTGCCCTTTTTTTTTAGGTGAGAGTGGGATGTTGGGGAGGGGTAGTAGGTATATTTGGGGAGGTAGGTTGGGTAGGTTAACAGATAAGACAAACAAGATGCATACAGTTGCAGTATATGACACATGTGGGGGTAAAAACCTTGATGGGGAGGGGTGTTGGGATATCGGAAGCCCACAAGCCCCCTTGTGGTAACAGTGGGACTGAGGTCCCCACCCATGTGCAGTCACCACTGCACCTTCACAGCCCCGAAGGTGGCTGTGCTGGGGGCTGAGTCACAGAGCCAGCCTGACTTTCTAATCACAACACGTGGCCCTCGGGCTGGTGTAGAAGATCACCAAACTGCTGGTCGATCTCTCTATGCACCATGACCCCGACCTGGCGATGGGTGACAGGTGCCTGTCCATGCCCACTCCTGGGGAGGTGAGCCCCATCATCTGAGGCGGTTCCACCCAAAGGTGGTGCAGGATCAACAGGCAGGGAGGTCCGTGGCTGGGCTCCAGACATGCTGGTGCCCGGTGCCATGGCCAGCTGAGGTGGGACAGGTGGGTCTGCTGGGACCAGACTTCATAAGCATGCTATAGTGTTTAGATTTCATCATCATATGTGGGTTAGTAATAGTCAACACATTCCAGGGTTAGATATAACAGCATGCATAGATATTCCCATTAACCCAGACAGCAGATACAGAACAGTTGCATAGCAAACAGAACACATGCATATATGGGACCACAGTGGTAATAAGTACAGTATGCAGGTACATTGATGGCACCATGCCACCAATGTTGGAATAATTCAATATAGCACATGCATGGGAACCATGAAAATATTTATCAAACAATTGGACATTATCAGAGTCATTACATACCAGTTGGGGTGGTTATGTTGATTATTGCTGGTGATATGGTGGGGGGGAGAGAAAGTTGTCAATTAAAAACTAGTATATTCCTGTAGTCCACATTACTTTCCTAGTCAGTGCTGTTATCTGTACCTTACAAGTATTACTACACTACCCTATAGCCTTAGTTTGGACAGTGATATGGCTGACGTCATCATTACACATGAACCAGTTTTACCTGCAGTTTACACATCTTACCTGGTATACCTGTGGAGGGAATGTTTGTTAACACTGTTACTACACATACTCCCGGATTCCGAGTTGATGTTTTGCACATAGCTATCCAACTCTTTCTGCACAGACTCTGGCCATGTGTTGACCACATGCTGGTGTGCCGAGACATATCTAGAATATTGCCCTCTTCCACCTTTAGTGACCTGATATACATGCTTTCCTACACAGTTATATTATGTAGCACAGTGTGGGTGACAGTGACCAGTAACACTTTATTATTCAGAGAAACTGCAACACTCACAATTCCCTACAACACCAGAGTGAACAGTACCAGTACAGGTTATAATGGTCTGTATTTCTCAGCACAGTGTTCGTATGCAACGTACCTCTGGGAGCAATGTTTGTTAGCACTACCTGACTGTTGCCACACAAGGTTCCAGATTACATATTAGTATTATGCACATACATCTCACTCTGTTACTGTACACACTCTGGTCACAGCATGACAACATGGGAGTGTAGATAGGACATACTTGAAATATTACTCTCCTAACAATTTTGGGGGTTGCTACAGTGACAGGTGTGTTCTCGTGATGTTTGACAATCACTTGTATTCCCTGTTTGCTGGCTAAACATCTGGGATCATCCCACAGACTTACCAGGGGGACAGGCAGCAGATATGGGCACATATACTGGACATTCTGGCCTCATCTGTACAGTTGTGGGGTACGAATCTGTATGAAGCCTAATTCCACTCCCAGGATTCAGACAATGGCTATGTCTGCTACAACTTAAACACCGTCCATCACAGTTGTGTCTGCTATATAGATATTGCTGTATATCTCCTATCTGTTTTCTGTCTTATTAATCCCCTGTGCTTTTGCATTCTGACCTTGTATTACAACACTCATATACAGATTTCCTAGACAGTTATATGTTGTAGGACAGTGTGGGCAACAGTGATGTGTAATACCTCATTATTCAGAGCAACTGCATTTCATTCTTGTATTTCTGGGCACAGTGTTGGTATCTGACAGACCTGTGGGAGGAATGTTTATTAGCACTACCTGAATGTTCCCACACACAGTACCAGATTCCACATTACTATTATGCACATACATCTCACTCTGTTACTGTACACATTCTGACCACAGCTTGACAAGTTGGGGTGTAAATGGGCCATACCTGGCTTCTTAGTCACATAAGGTATTGGGGAGTTGGTAGTGTGCCAGCTTTGTTCTCATAACTGTGTGTCAATCAATTGTATTTCCTGTTTGCTGCCTATATGTCTGGGATCATCCCACTTATTTCCCAGGGGGACAGGTTGATAGGCAGCAGATATGGGCCACTTTACTGGACATTCTGAACATATCTATACAGTTGTTGGGTATGATTCTGTATGTAGACTACTACCACTGGCAGGATTCGAACAGTGGCTGTGTGTGCTAAACAAACAACAGCTCACATCTCAGTTGCATGTGCTATTTGGTTTTTGTTGTCTGCATTTTTCCTGTTTACTGTCTATGTGTCTCTCAGTTGTACTAAATGGCCTCTGGGGATTACACCTGTCATATACAGGCATTCCTACACATTCAGTTTATGGTGCGCAGTGTGGGTAACAGTGCTTAATATTACAGTACTATTACATGATTGCATATCTACATTACCGTATGATACCAGGATATACACATGCAGTCCAGCAGTTAGACCTGTTTTGTCAGGCTATTGCACTTTTATTGACTTACAAACAATATGAGACTCTTCCTGCCATATTCTCTAGTGTATGCAGTACTTGCCTTGAACAATACAGGTTTTATATAAGCAATTAATTTACTACTAGCTGGCCTACACATTGCTTACACCTCCTAAGCTGGCCTGTGCAATGCTTAGTATTGCTTACATTAGACTTTGCATTATTTTTTTCTTTTTGGCATTGATTTCTTATTCATTACATCTTATATATCTGCCTGGTATCTATGATTAATGTGTATGTACACGCTATGGGGTCCTTGTGTTTTATAGGGGACTTCAACACTCTATTTTTATTTCCTATGACAGTAAATGCATGAATATTACTGACCTGCCTCACATCGCAACCTTGCCAGGCGACTGATGTGGGCCTCCTGGTTCACAGCCTGCTCCATTGCAGCTGTGGGGGACATAACAGGAATATTTAACCATACCTATCCATGATATACCTGAGCTGGCAATTATTGCACACATACTGGGGTGATACTTACACACTGCTGGAACATCCCCTGATGCTCTAGCCTCTTAGAGCCACTCTTCCAAGAGGTCCCCCTTACGCCACTTCAGGTCAGCATAGTGGTGCCCCTGCTCACCAGTTCAGGGTATGCCAGTGGCACTGGTGAGGTCACGGGCGAGATGATCCCAGGCCTCCGCCTTATATTGGGAGCCCTGGTACTGGTTCTACAGCAGTTTCTGATCATGGTCTTTGACAAGGAGTCCTGCCATGACCTTGGACTCCTGGATGCACCAGCGCTGCAGCCAAAGGCACACACCTTCTCCCCTTACTGCCATAGTGCCTGTAAGGAGAAGCTACAACCAGTTATGAGATGAATTCCCACCTCTTGGGTTTAAGTAGGGCCAATTTCCCGCACTTTTCCATGATTGGCCAGTTTTGAAAAGGCTAAGCTATGGGCAAACCTGCTTAACTAAGGTTGGCATTGTTTAAAGGGGTATAACACTGGGCACATTGAGTTAGCTGGACTACACATTGCTTACACCTCCTAAGCTGGCCTGTGCAATGCTTAGCATTGCTTACATTAGACTTTGCATTATTTTTTCTTTTTGGCATTGATTTCTTATTCATTACATCTTATATATCTGCCTGGTATCTATGATTAATGTGTACGTACACTCTATGGGGTCCTTATGTTTTATCGGGGACTTCAACACTCTATTACAATTACACCTCATGTCTGGGCTTACTGCTGTACTCCAGTTCACATATTTATGTTATCTAGTGGGTTACGGAACATATGACTGCATACTGATTCCTTTCACAGGTTCAGTTTGGTTTAATATGGTGAAGACTTGTTTGCTGATGCCTCATTCTTCTGTAATTCTGTAATGGCTTGGTGGTTAACTACTATGACTATGGTGTATAGGGTCCTGGGTTTGAGACCTACATGGTTGTTTATTTTGTTGATGGGCAGAACAAGGGTCGTTGGATACAGAGTGACTAAGGCACTTTTGAGCAGTTATAAGCAGGTTTACATGATGGTAAGCACCTCTAACCTGCTGTTACATCTGCTTACAGAGAGTTAGCTTAGAACTGCTTAACCAGTGTAGGCATTGCTTACCACCACGCAAACGGGCTTGAGCCCGCTTACTAGTACTTAAATATGTTTACTGCTGCTTATTTGTGCTTAAACCTGTTTACTAGTGCCTTATTCATTATGACACTGACACCTCACATGTGCATTTACTGCAGTACTCCAGTTCATGAAAATATGTTATTTAGTGGGTTATGCAACATAAATATTAGTCATAACATGCTTTGCCATGGAAAATGGAATGTGCTGTAGTGGGACTTGAACCAGGAATGCCTGCTCATACGTTGAATGCTCTGCCCACTACACTATTGCTATGCTGCGTCATTTGTATATATCTTCCTTGTTATCCTCTTCAGTGAATCATTAAATGGGCAAGCAACATACGACAACATGGCATTCATTGACAAGCTGTGTTATGTGATGCCCAGTAGGAAAAAAATTAAAGTCAAAAGTATGACCTTGATTAATTTTACTTGTTTGCAGATATCATTTAGTATATTAGAAAATGAAAAGTAATATGTCAATGTAGCCCTAGTGGTTTGAAGAATGCTATTCTGTGATACCTGATAGTAACAGATAAAGGTAAATTATGCAGGGGAAATACTGGACTTCAATTTAGTGCAGATGCCATTTGACTGAATGCCAGTGCAAAAGCAAAAGAAAACAATGTGCTCTTATAGTATTTATTCTTACAGTTATAGCTATTAGCGCCTTAGTTTTGTTGTTTTCAGTCAAGAAACTAGGACTCTAACACATGCTTCATTTAAGGTGCTGACACTATAATCCCAGATGGAGCCTTCTCTGAAAGGACTGACTAATTTGATTTCCATCCAGATGGGGCTTGTTTGACAGGACAATCCACAAGTAAGGAATACTGTGACAGCTGTCAATCTTCTTCTCTTTTGGCTGTTCCAATTAGGGGTTGCCACAGCGGATCATCTGTTTCCATTTCTTCTTGTCCTCTGCATCGTGCTCTGTCACACCAGACACCTGCATGTCCTCTCTAACCACATCCATAAACCTTATCTTAGGCCTTCCTCTTACCTGGCAGCTCCATCCTTAGCATCCTTTTCCCAAAAGTGACTGTGACAGCTGTCAGTATGGTATTAATATGTAGTGTTACGATATGTACCTCATACAGCTATACTGTTCTCAATTGAATTAAAAATTAACAAGTCATCATGATACAGCAGACAGAATTATAATCTGTCAATGTATCTACATAAAACATGAACAGTTTTATCATCACAAACATGACTTCTGCCTTTCTTGAGATAACACATTACACTGAGCTATGAATTAAAAATCATGCAGATAATATAACTGCGTGTTCTGTAATTATTATACCCACCTTACACATAAAAACAATTATGAACATATAATGCTCATACTTTAACTGCAACTGCTTTTGCAAGAGAAAAATTATGTAGCCTTTTCTGTTCTTATAAGTAAAATCGGCTGCTTTTCTGATAGTTACATGACCTCATCCAGAGTTACCTAAGTGATACTTTATCTCTGTTTTAGATTTTCGAAATCAGGTAAAAACAATGTTCTGTCATTAGGGTACACCAAAATTTAGTGATGGATGTACTATTGTAAACACTGCATGATAAATATTTTATGCCTACACCATGTGTGTGGGGGGCAGGATTATAATGTGGAAGTAATGTTTAATAAACTAACAGAAAGTCCACTGTTATTGGTTTAGTTTTTATGATTGAATTAGTCCTACTGAGGCCTGTGATAGAGATCAGAGGATATTTATAATACAGAGTAAAAAATAAACTAGATAAAATAAATTGAATGAAGTAGAAAAGGTGTGCATTAATGTACTACAACTATTGTTATGTCTGTAAGGTGCAATACCTTTTTTCTGTGCTATAATTATAAAAATGCCCAGTACATGTTAATAAGATCTTAGTAACTTTACAGTAATCTACAGCTCCTCTGATATATGAACAACTACTATTCTGACCATGGATGACTCCATTTTCTTTACTTTTCCCTACAATATGTAAATGTAGGGATATTATAGTGTTCAGGCCACACAATAGCTTTTACTGCTAAGTTATGTAAATAGTTCATATCTAGATAGGTTTTGATTATCTATCGTCTATGAATTGCTGATGTGTTACTTTTATTTTATATTTTTACTACTAAAGCACCTTTGCTAAGGGCTATAAATCATCTACTGTTTTATTATCTCAAGTGTTAACTAGCATTGTCTTTTGAAATACTATATTGTTATTACACTAAAGGAACTGACAGCACTGCCCACATGCTGACTTATAAATAATTAACTACTCAGCATAAAATTTTGTCTTATAATCTATTCAAAGTTGTGAAGCTCTATTTTTCTTCCAAAAGTACTTCCTTACCTGCAGTAAAGTAACTGGATGCAAAAAGCTTCATGCAAATGTATGTTATCTGTTATCAGCAAAGCTTCTTTCCTCCAGCAGTGCCAGTCAAAGGTCATTTACCCAGTGTGGGATTTACAAACTAGCAAAACAAACTAAGTACATAACTAAACCCTTCTAGTGTTAGTCTATATACAATGACCCTGCCAGGTGACAAGTCCATTAATGTTTCATCATAAACATTAATAAATAAATAAGTACAGTGGTGCAAATCACTACTGTGTTTTATATAAAGTTTACCCAACAACCTGGTACCACCTCAAAAACTATATGATAATTTTAGTAGGGATGCCCAGTTACCCACTGCTATCTCCTGCCAATTATACTGCAAAGTAACACATTCAGCATAGTCTTTTCTTGCAGTACTGAAAATTATTCAGTTTTCTTCATCAAAAACAACAGTTAACCTTACATTTTTACTATCAAAGGCAGCTCTCATAACTACCTCCACACTACCACTGCACTCTTCCTCCCTACAACCTATTAGCTACATGTTTTCCACATTGTTTTTTTCACTATCTTCTGCCCATTCTTTCACCTTCCTACTCTATTTGCTCAACTTTTTCTCGTTATGCTTCATGCCTCTTCACCGTTCAACACATACTCTAATATGTCATCTGCATCTACTTTATATATATTTGGTAGTTACCAATGGTCATTTTGTTTTCTGTTAACTCTGCCTTCTACCTCTTACATATATATCTTCTTCTTTTGGCTTTTCCCGGTTAGGGGTCGCCACAGCAGATCACCTGTCCGCTCATGATTGGCAATAGAGTTTTTACTGTGTTGAGTTGCCAGCACAGTGCCCAATCTTCCACAGAAGGCACACACACACACACACGCACACACACACACACACACACACACACACACACACACACACTCATACCTATGGCCAATTTAGAGTGTCCAATCCACCTACAGCATGTCTTTGGGAGGAAACCGGAGCACCCAGAGGAAACCCACGTGACCACAGTGAGGACATGCAGACTCTGCACAGAAGGCACCCCAGCCAAGAATCGAACCGGCGAACCTCTTGCTGTGAGGTGACAAAGCTAACTGCTGCACCACCGTGGCCGCCCACTCTTACATATATATCTGGTACTCATCAATTGCTATCTTTCTGTCATAGAATCTCACCTGCCTATCCCCACATCTTGCCTCTTCTGTTTCTTTTCTCTTTATATGCTAACTCCTTTGAAGACCTCTTTTCCTTCTCTTTCTATGATCAGTGAAAGTCTCTGCGCTAAACCAAGCATCATTTATGCCATATAATGTGAACAAATGGTCACATTTCCCAGTACAACACAAATGTAACACCTATTACAAGCTTCATAGGATCATAGGGAGTTACTAGGCTATTGGCCCTGAGGCCCTTATAAGCCTAACCAAGAGTTTAGCCCATGTATAGACAAATCAGCACCCAATGCCCCTGTCCAGCAGGGACACAAGTTGAATCCAGGGATGTATTTTCTATTTCCCATCCAGTTATCCAGGTTACACTTAAAAAGGGGTAAAGAGATACTCTGCTTGACGTGGAGAGGGAGTCTATTCCACAGATGGGGGAGCCTCTGGGACACAAATCGGTCCTGCCAAGAAGTCCTTTTGATGTCACAGACCAGGTTGAGGCCACATGTCTGGGTTACTCGAGTGGAGCTTGACTTGCGGATATGCAGCAGTCCCATCAAGGCGGGGTCTGAGATCTTCTTGTATGCCAGACAGAGGTCACCTCTGAGGAGTATGTATGAAACAGAGTAGAAGGATAGGGCTTTTAGCCTATCTGTGTATGGAATTTTTTGAGGCCCTGGATTTTCCTGGTGAGGAACCACTGTGGTCTCTCCAGCTCCTGCATGTGCTTTGTGAGGTACATGCCGAATGGGGCATCGTACTCAATAATGGGCCTTATAAGGGAAGAATACAGGGATGTTATGACTTCCTTGTCCCTGGATGAGATACCCTTAATTATGAGGTGGGCCATGTAGAAAGCTTTCTGTACAATGAAAGCAACATGGTGGTCAAAAGTCAAGTTGCTATCAATCGGTGTGTCCAAATCCCTCACGACTGACTGCATGCTTAGGACATTGTTATTAATGTGATAATTTGTGGGAACACCACTTTCCCCAAAGGGGATGATGATCCATTTTTTTGTATTCAGATTGAGGCCATGTTTGTCACCAATCATTTGTTTGGGTGTGACCCTCTTGGAGGATGTCCACGTCACTAGGGGAATTGATAGCAATGCCTGGCTTGCAGTCATCTGCAAACTTTGTCAGCCATAGCCCGCTGGTTTTGGCCTGCACCTCAGAAAAGTATATCCCCAAATAACAGAGACCCCAAGACCAAACCCTGTGGTATGCCACTCAATACAGGTCTACTGCTTGAGGTTGCATCCCCTATTATAACCAGGTGGGTTTTATAGTGAGCCAGTTACCTACTCATCTGGTAACATACAGATTGATGCCTAGTTGAGAGAGTTTATCTATTATGCCTGAGCGGGGAATAGTGTCGAAGGCTTTGGCCAGGTCAAAGTAGGCAGTGTGCACTGGCTTCCCCTCATCCATGGCTTTGGTGACTGTCTCAAAACAGTTGACCAAATTTAACAGACATGACCTCCCCCTGATGAAGCCAAACTGGGTGAGATTGAGTGTTTGGAGGTTGCCAATGTCCTTGTTAATGAGGTCCATGATAATCCATTCCATGGCCTTGCACATCAAGCTAATTAGGCTGATGGGTCTATAATTTCCCAGATCAGTGGACACTCCACCTTTATGTAAAGGGATGACACTGGCTGTCCTCCACTCAGCTGGGGCAAAGCCAGTACTCAGGCTTTGGTTGACTAGGGCACCTAATGGTGCTGCACGTTCCTGCCTGATTTCATTTAGGATGCAGGCTGGGATGTTATTGGGTCCCATGGTGGCTGTATTTTTTTGCCTTTGAGAGAACAGTGGTGACCTGATCCCTAGATATAAGGGGAAGGTACTGGGAATGTCCTGATTTACTGATGGGGAGACAGAGGAGTGAAAGTTTCGCTGAATCTGTCAGCCAGCAAGTTTGCTATATCTAAGGCATTTGTATATGTGATGGCCTTGACCGCCAGATCTGAACAGATCTGGGTGCTACCTTTGAGATTATGCACATATGATTATCTCTAGTAGATGTGGCCAATTTGGATTCAAAGTTTGCTTTGGAGGATTGTACTAGTGTTCTTATTTGCTTGTTCAGGCTAAGGAAAGATTGCTTCTAACTGGGCACTTGCTCCTTCTTAGACCTGGATAGCAGGACCAAGATCCATCATAATGGAAATGGAATACAATCATTATGTACTCTGTAAGATATGTAGAAGTACTAAGGTCACTGTTTAAAAATTTTCACACATATTCAGTTATGCAAAAAAATGTCACTTTATTTTATTTTAAAATGATTTATGTTACTCATACTGTAACTTGCATTACTTGTGTACTATATTTATAAATGGAATTACTGCAATATTCAGTAAAGCAAAATTATTTGTTTATATATATCTAGAGCTATTCTGCCTGGCCTCCTCTGAAAGTGGAGAATACTCAGCAGCACAAACCCAGCCATGAAATGCTAATGAACAAGCAATGAAATAAAAAAAGTTATGCCCACCACAGTAGGAATTCTCTCCACATTCTTAAAGATGCCACGGTAGTGAGATAGCTGTCTGTATCACCACTGTCTACATACCAACATCAGGAAAATGGCAGATGGCCACTCTGCTAGCCAGCTGTTTCTCTGAGAACGAATAAAATATTTTGAAGTTATGCTGTGGATAAAAGTAACCATTAAATACAGTTCTTTTTTGTTGATGAAAACAATAGTGTATTGATATAAAGCTGTAATAAAGGCAGTTAGGTAAAAGTGACAGGCGTGCAAGATGCAGTGTGTTCAGGACCCTAGAAGACCAACTGTATGCAGGAGTTTTCCTTTTTTGCAGGTGATGTTTTCAAATGTTCAGAATATTGAATGCTGCTTTTGCCAATTTAAGAGGCTTTGCTGACGTCTGTGTTTGTGAGATAGCAGTGCAGCAGGGATTGAGAGTTTACCCTTTCCCCACTGTTATACAGTCTTGAAATTTATATGTTTATGAGTCCCCTGCATTTTATCAAACACATGATTCAAGTGTCAGTGGTGTATTTCGTCAAGACAGGTGAGTGGGGTTGGAGAGGGTTAGAGTGTTTGTGTGTGTGTTAGGGTCAGGGATAGGTGTTGTATGTTTGTCTGCAAGTGTGTGCATTTCAAGGTAAGAGTAAGGGTTAGGTAAGGGGGTAGATGCTGTGTTGTTAGTGTGTGTTTGTGTGTCCAAGTGTGTTTTGTGTAGTGACAGTATTACAGGAAGTTTTTATTAGGGTAAGGTGTAGGGTTACAGTTGGGGGAAGGGGCAACATTACTGTTAGGTTTAGCATCTATTACTATGGTGCAGTGCGGGGGGTGTATAGAAGTGCATCTGGCAGCATATACAGAGCTAGTCTACCATGGACAAGCCTATAACCACAATGTAGATGACCGTGGCATAAATAATTTAGTCTAATTCGGCAGCACATGTTTTTGACAAGGAAGCTATACTCCCATGTATTTCCCAATGATGGGGACTATACCCATCAAGACCTATTTTCTAAATAGTCTCTAAATATTTCTGAGGTTACACCAATTCAGACAGAAGAGGAAAACATATTTAAACATTTAAACTGTTGCAACATTTGAAATAGAGAAGCCAAATTAGGCATCAGAAACATCTGACCTACGGGTATGGCACTGGGAAATTCAGAACTGATATCATGACCAGACCTTTTTCTGAAGGGCCCTAGATGAAGCAATTAACTATTTTCTCACTTAAGTTTGTAAGCTTATTTTCCAGTAATTATTTAAGTCAAAGTAAATACCAGACTGTTTACGTTGAATTAGCATACCAACTCTGTAGAAGATGCTTTGATTTAATGTTTGTGCTTTGTTGTATGGGTTTATATGGTATCCAGCACCTCAGGTACATGTAAAATCTTTGTGTGTCCTACAACATGTGTAATTCTATGTTTATATTATCAACCCTTCATTTGAGCAGTAAATATAGTACTTAAAAGGATTATGTGATGATCTGTTAGTGACATGACTTCAAGCAAACTGTTCCACGTGGATAGGTACCATCAGCAAGCAGAGTGTGTGTGTGTGTGTGTGTGTGTGTGTGTGTGTGTGTGTGTGTGTGTGTGTGTGTGTGTGTGTGTGTGTGTGTGTGTGTGTGTGCTAGCATGCCCTTGCATGTGGTGTGTGTGTGTGTGCGCACACGTGCACTCTAGCATGTATGTGCATGTATGAAGTGTCTGTGCATGTGTGTTTGTGTGTTTATGTGCATGTGTTCATGCATGTGGAGTGTGTGCTTTCTTTAATTCTGGTAACCTACTAGGCACAAGTCAATCTACAAGCACTGACTTGCTTACTCATGAAGTAATCAAATAGAGAATAAAGTAATCAGATCCATCATTACAGGATGAAACTTGTTAAATGTCTTAATCGTCTGTGCTTCACTGCCAGATTTACTCACAAGTGGCTTGCAAACTATCCTCTCTACAGTAGCAGTAATACAAAATAAGCAGGAATGGAAAACTGAACTGCTCACTCCACCTATCTAAAACTAATATGATGACCACATAGGTTCTGCTGTGACACACACTGGGAAATAAAATATGAAAAATTAAAATATGGTACATTTGGCACTTGTTGGGGCAAGTTTGTGCTTCGGTTGTCAGGCACTCCAAAATACTTCTGTGAGAATAATGATAAAAATACTCTGTGAGAATAATGATAAAAATACTCTGTGAGAAGAATTAATACATGGAGTTGTTAAAATAATTTTGCTATAAGGGTTTTCTTAAAAAATGTGCATATATTCTCATACTAAACGTAACATAATAATAAAGTTTTATTTTTCAATAACTAATTTGTCTTTGATATTAATACCATTAGAGTTTAGATTTCAGTGAGTCTACCTGATGAGAGTCACAAGTCAAAGGTGGTTTGCTCAATCTAGCATTTTTCATAGTTTTTCAATTATTTTTACTCTTTGTGATTACAAGCAAACTACTTTTTAATGGTAATTGTTCTCTTTTTGTTTGTCTTGAGTCAAGAAGCCTACAGTTTTTAATAAATTTTAATCACACTTTCAGTCTATTGGATTTTCATATCACAGTGTCTCTTCACACCTTGTTGACCAGGTTCCCTGCTTAGTGAAGTCTAGCAAGTTATTCTAAGAAGGGACAAATAGCCTATTAAGGTGAAGATGGAGGTGATTTAATATTAAACTGCTAAGTAATGTCATACCCTTATATTATGGTATGCTTCTGTCGTACTCAGAGACCTTAACTTAGGTTTTCCTTGCTAGATGTGATCCTGCTGCAATACAATATTGATCGACAATTTGAACAGATAAAGAGAGTTATGTTTAACCAGATCATATGGCAATGTAGTCCACTGGCATGTAGTTCTGAGGGATGGAAGCTGTGTTCCAAAAATCATCTTAAGGGTAATTGTAGAAGCAGTTATACTGTCATAGCAGCTCAGGACCTCTGTGAAAGGTTGCAAATACGTTATTTTCCTTATTGATTCATAGGGTCATCAAAGGCTTTTGATTTAATAACTCATATCTTAGTGCAGAGTAATAAAGGGCAGTAGTCTGTGACAACATTCTACAATGCTGACTTGATCCAGATTGTGAGAATGTAGTTTCTGTCAGAAAGGGCATGATCATCACTCAGAGACATGAACATAGGATATTTCTGTTTCATTTAGTTGAATACTCAAACTCAGCTCCATGTTGGAAAGGTGTCCCCTCAACCAAAATGCAGCTAACACTGTGAGTAAGGGTCACAGGAGGCCTTCCTACTTTTTTTGCTTTGCTTTTGCTTCTTTCATTCTTTATTTTTCTTGCTTGACATTATCATTTCAGTTTTGTTTCTCACTGTTTCTGCAGTTGGGAGGAGATTAGAGAATGCAACAGTGATATTCTAGTTTGTCTGCAGTACAAATATAGCATCTGCATTCAAACGGAGCCTCAGTGTAGGAAAGAAAAAACAGACAACAAGTCATATTCACATTTACACAAATTATTAATTTCCATATTAGTGCTATAATTAAAAACAATCAGAGCACTCTGGATATGGCAGACCTACATCAACCTATTCATATGGAAATCTAGAAAAAGCGCTGAAAAAAAGTGAATCAACTGGGTAAAGCAAATTTGTACCAGAATTGCTAAAGAAATAAATGAGGAACTAATACATTTACTATAATTTTTAGCAAACATGATATAGGTTATCTGGACCACAGGAAGCAGATGATCACAATAAATGAAGCATACTTTTTTACCTATTTGTTGACTGGGTATGCCCCCTGGATGCAATCATCCCTTTTTAAGGCAAGCTGAGAATACTTGTCTGATTATTTGACCTGCTCAGGGTTACACAGTGGGCAAAATAAAATAATCAAACGTTGCATTCTGGGCACAGGAAGCAGTTCTTTAACAACTCAGAGCTTTAATATTCTGAGCTAACTGCAACACCAGCTCATACTTCTAAGAAAGAGTTATACTGGCATCACATATGGTTTAGTCCTAAGACAAATCTTCACAAACATCATCATCATAAGAATAGCAATAATAAATTTATTTGTAAACCAGGTAGGCTCATTGAACATACAGGGCCTTTAAGCAGTGAATTGGGAGCAATGTATATTTTAGTGACTCAGTCAAGGTCACACGGGAGGCAAATGAGGACTGAGAGAATCAGCCCATTACCACACAAACTTCAGCTGCAACCTTAACATCTGTGCCAGCTGCCAGACCCTAAATTACAGTGCAGGGGATCTAGAAAGTAAAAGTCACACTGCTGTGCAGTTGATATAAACATGAACTAAGTATGATATATGGATAAAACTCAAAGGCATGCATGAAATTTAGCAAGATGGAAGAGCCATTCCAATATGTATTAATTTAGATTTATAGCGGTGGTGGTGCTGCGGTAGCATTGTCGCCTCATAGCAAGACGTTGTCCCGTTCAATTCTCAGCTAGAGCGTCTTCTGTGTGGAGGCATACGTGAATGGGCGTACCTTCATTGAAGGTTGTGCATCAGGGCTGGTAACCCGGTACGTAAAAATCCACTACCAATCATTAGCGGACAGGAGTTCCGCTGTGGTGACCCCTAACCGGGAAAAAGCCGAAAGATACAGAATTTGTACCAAAAATTCCTAAAGAAATAGAAGGAAAACTAATAAATGTACTTTTTAGTAAACATATTACAGGTTATTTGGACCACAGGAAGTAGATGATCACAATAAAAGAAGCATACTTTTTACCTATTTGATGACTGGGTACGCCCCCTGGACACAATTGTATCTTTTTAAGACAAGCTGGGAATACTTGTCTGATTATGTAACCTGCACAGGGTTACACAGTGGGCAAAAGAAATTGAAAATAATCAAATGTTACATTCTGGGTACAGGAAGCAGCTCCTTAACAGCTCAGAGCTTTAGTCCTCTGAGCTAACTGCCACACCAAATCATACTTTTAAGAAAGAGTTATACTGGCATCACATATCTTCTCAGACATCATCATCATCATCATCATCATCATAAGAACAGCAATAACAAACCTATTTATTAACCAGGTAGGCTCATTGGACATACAGTCCCTTTAAGCAGTGTATTGAGAGCAATGTATATTTTAATGACTCACTCAAGGTCACACACGAGGCAAATGAGAATGAAGGGAATCAAACCCAGTACCACACAAACTTCAGCTGGCAACCTTGACCTCTGTGCCAACTGCCAGACCCTAAATTACAATGCAGGGCATTTAGAAAGTAAAAGTCACACTGCTGTGCAGTTGATATAAACATAAACTAAGGATGACATATGGATAAAACTCAAAGGCATGCATGAAATTTAGCAAAATGGAAGAGCTATTCAAATATGTATTAATTTAGATTCATAGGTTCATACTAGACTAACTACCCTTGTGGGTCATTTTAAATCTATCCAATTACCCCAAGTGAGAATCAAACCTTACATCTTGTGTCTGTCAGATAAACACCTTAACCATTAAGCCAACCTCCCACAAAATAATCAGCCCTGCCAAGTCTCAAACCCAGGGTATTGTGCACTACAATCACTGCAATATACCTCTACATCATCTGAGCTGTTTATATGTAGATAAAGGACAAAGTAAAGCATGTTAAGAAAAACAAGGTAAAAGACTGTAATGAAGAAAATACTAACATCACCAAGAAAAAAAACAGGATGATCACAAAAGAGTAAGTAGGCAAATAGTAATACACACTGAGCTGAGTGGAGGAGGGGCACTGACCACAACTCTGATCTGTAATATATAACAATATGTATCCTGTTTTTTTTTTTTTTTGCTTATTTTTACTAGTTATTGCTTATTCTAGCCATTTATAGCACTTTTTATTGTCTGCTGCATACTTTTTACTGTATTTTATTGCTATAAACTAATCTGCACAGTTGAACTAAAATTGTCTGCCTTACAGTGCCTGATACATAAGGTTTTTATTTTTACACTGTTTGTAAAGCTTTTTTAGCTAGTTTCACTGTGTGAAAGGTATTAACTGGAAATTTTCACCATTTGTTAATCATTTGTTTGTTTGTTCTGATTTCCTGCCAAGGAGTGTATCATATAACTGATTTGTTTGCAGTTAAAAGCATTCTCTAGAGTCTCCTTGCTCCTTTATCTGTTTAAAACTTTCATTTAGTGGCTCACTGCTGTTTTTCTGCTGTGATAAACATTTCTGCAGTGTTTTCTGCCAAAAGTAGTGTAGCTAGTAGCTGTAGCATAGTCCCAGTTCAGATTTGCTGTCTCTGGGCCTATTTGTTTGCAGTGGTTGGTTGCTCTGAGCACATGTCCATGGCCATCTTGAATATGCAGAAGCCTTTCTTTACCTTCATGAAATGATTGTGTTGCTTTGCTGCTGGCTAGTAGAGGTTGGCTGATCTAGGGGTTGGAGTAAGCGCTCCTCGGTTGTTTTGAGCTTTTCTTAAAACTCTTTCAGATTGTATCTTCTGGTTTTAAGCCCTAACTTTGAGAGGATTTCTGTCTATACACAATGAGCTGAGCAGAGGAGGGGCATTGACCACAACTCTGATCTGTGATACATAACAATAAGTATCCTGGTTTTTGTTTTTTTTTTTTTTTTTGCTTATTTTTACTAGTTATTGCTTATTCTAGCCATTTATAGCACTTTTTATTGCCTGCTGCATACTTTTTACTGCATATTATTGCTATAAACTAATCTGTGTGGTTGTACTAAAACGGTCTGCCTTACAGGGCCTGATAAATAAGGTTTTTACTGTCATACTGTTTGTAAAGCTTTTTTAGCTAGTTTCACTGTGTGAAAGGTATTAACTGGAAATTTTCACCATTTGTTAATCATTTGTTTGTTTGTTCTGATTTCCTGCCAAGGAGTGTATCATATAACTGATTTATCTGCAGTTAAAAGCATTCTCTAGAGTCTCCTTGCTCCTTTATCTGTTTAAAACTTTGATTTAGTGGCTCACTGCTGTTTTTCTGCTGTGATAAACATTTCTGTAGTGTTTTCTCCCTAAAATAGTGTAGCTAGTAGCTGTAGTATAGTTTCTCATCCTCACTCCCATTGGTGTCTTGTTCTTATACTTGGTGAGTTTGCAGTTGCCCTCCCCTACTATAAATTTGATCTGGGACACTCCTCCCAGTCTAGTGTCATTAGTTCATTCTACCTAACACAGATTTTTGAGAAAGCCAACCCACTTAGTTTCTTAACCTTGAATTATCTTCTGTTCCTCCCTTCTCCCTTTCCACTTTATAAAAAGATAAAAATAAAAAAACACTTTGCTAGAATCTACCATTGCTAGAATTGCCTTGTGTTCTGACTGGGTGTGCTTCTGAAACAATCTAGAAATATAGAGCTGATAAGTATATTTTTGGAACTTTTTAACTGTTCAGAGTTCTGCACTGTCTTAATGTTTGCTTGACTGAATTATTTATATATTTGCTGGCATTGTTTCCTGATACTCTAAGTGCCTCCATTTTGATTTTTCCTAATTTACTGCTTTCTGCACTTGTTTTTAGTCATTTTTAAATTTAATTGAATTTATTTAAACTATATTTGCTTTAATATTGCTACAAACTCAAGTGTGCTAACTTGCACTGCATTTGAATTGTTTTACTGCTGTTTTAGCTGCTTTTCTGTAAAAAAAAGTTCTAAGCTTGTTTCCCACCTTTCCTGCAACTAGTCTAGTCCAGATACAGATTTGCTGTATCCAGGACTGTTTGTAAGCTTCTGAGCCCCCCAAGCCTTTCTGTGTTGAAGGGAAGCCTTCTAGCTTATCATTGGGAGTGGTAAGCACTAGGTAGCCTATCCACATCAAGAGTGGGTTTTGGCCCAGAATTGTTGTTTATTGGCTGTTTGGGCAGTTTTTTTCCATCCCTTTCAGCTTTCTTGTCTAAAAGCCTGCACTTGCGCTTGTTCCCCACCTTTCCTGCAACTAGTCTAGTCCAGATACAGATCTGCTGTATCTAGGACTGTTTGTAAGCTTCTGAGCCCCCTCCCAAGCCTTTCTGTGTTGAAGGGAAGCCTTCTAGCTTATCAGTGGGAGTGGTAAGCACTAGGTAGCTTATCTACCACAAGAGGAGTGGTTTCTGGCCCAGAAATTGTAGTTTATTGGCCATTTGAGCAGTTTTTCCATCCCTTTCAATTTTCTGGTTTAAAAGCCTGCATTGAAACTTGTTTCCCACCTTTCCTGTAACTAGTCTACTCCAGATACAGATTTGCTGTATCCAGGACTGTTTGTAAGCTTCTGAGCTTCCCCCAGCCTTTCTGTGTTGGAGGGAAGCCTTCTAGCTTTTCAGTGGGAGTGGTAAGCACTAGATAGCCTATCTACCTCAAGAGGAGTGTTTTCTGGCCCAGAAATTGTAGTTGATTGGCCATTTGGGCAGTTTTTCTATCCCTTTCAACTTTCTGGTTTAAAAGACCATGTTTGCATGGGTTTGCACTTGTTTAAGCTCCACTCAGCGGTGCCGAGCTGAGGTAAATTATTACTGGTGCCAGAAAGTCTGCTCTTCAGGTTTTCCTTTAGATCTTGCTAGTTCTTTCTCTCTTGCACTTCAAATAGCCTAATCACTTTGCACTTTAACAGTTTTTTGTAGCATTTATTATAGCACACGTAAATGCCATCAGCACTAGTCGTTCTTCATGGAAATAGCTCCAGTACTTAGTAGTTATGACCACCCCTCCTGGCATGATTAAAGGGCAGTTCCCTGTGCTTTCACCTATTAACCTGGTGCACTTGGGCATTATGAGGCAGTGTAGCAACTGCCTCATGTACACAGACAACCTTCTCCTCCTACCTCCCAATACTCAGACTTGTGAGAGATGCACTTATATCACCAAATTGGAAGCTATGCACTCTCCAACCAAGACTGGACTAGCTGGTCAAGAGGAGAAGGTCAACACCTGCACCACACCACATGGAACACATAACCCTCCAGAACACTCACTATCACAGCTCTCACATAAAAACCCAAACCACACACCCATCTTTGTGGGAGGCTCTCAATAGGAATCTACCCAAACAGCAGAGACCTCCAAGACAGAAATGCACTCAACAACCACAACACAGCACAAAGCAAAGGACACATAGCTTACCTCCACAGTGTGCCCCTCAACTTAAGCCCTAAGGCTAAAAATGTTGCCCAATACACTAATCACAGGTGACTCAACAGTGAGGCACACAGATGTACCACTCACTAGGTTGAATAAGGAGAAGGTAACAGTCAGCTGTCTATCAGGTGCCAGAATCCGACACATAACACACGCACTCAGGTCACTCCACAACAACTCTGTCATTGTCCATGTGGGTGTGAATGACCTGAGATGCACCTCCCTGGACTATATGAAAAGAGACATGGTGGAGCTCTCGGATTATGTGGCCCAGGCAGGTATGACACTAGCCCTGAGCAATATCCTACCATCACCCAGAATGATACCGCAGTACAAACAAAAAATGATTGACTTCAACAATTGGCTACGTTTCTGGTGTCATTCTAGGGGGATCCAGTATTTGTCTGCTTGGGGTGACATGATTGACAGACCTCAATGCTTTGCCAGAGATGGCCTGCATCTGTCACCCCTGGGTTTCCGGGTACTGGCTAAGGCTCTTGCCACCCCTATAGTGCCTTTTTTAGGCAGTGTTCCAAAGACTAAATTACTACCGTAGCAGCTATAAATAAATGCAATCTGAGGGTCATGCTGCTCACTGCTAGAAGTCTAAATCTCAAGATGCACTCACTCAAAGCACTCCTCAAAATGGTGAACATTGACATTTGTGCTGTAACGGAGACCTGGTATAAAGCGGCAGAAAGCACCCCTACACTACAGGGCTATAACTCATTCCACACCTTTCGGCCCTGAAACATGGACCAAAGCTCCAAAGGTGGTGGTGTCCCCATATTCATAAAGGATATGCACATCTCCAGACTAGTAGCCCAGCATAATGCATCTGAGATACTTCAGGTACAACTAACATTAGGTAAGATGGCGATCCAGGTCATAGCCTGCTATAGGTCCCCAACCATGTCCCTAGACTCTCACTCCATGTTCCTAAGCACCCTGGAATCTATCAAGGTCCAACCTAACACTCTCATACTGGGAGACTTCAACTACCTCTCCATTAACTGGAAAAACTACTCAAGCACCAATACACTCGCCCAGTGCTTCCTGTAATTCATCAGTTCCAATGCCCTGGACCAGCTCATTATGACCCCCACTAGAGGAAGCAACATCCTTGACCTGGTTATTACTAACATGGATTTCCGTTGCTCTATACCAATAGTCAATCCCTCCCTGGTCAGATCCGACCATAAACTAATCACTAAGGAAATCTACATCTCATCCACCCCCCCCCCCCCCCCACAAAGGTAACCACCTTGAAAAACTCAAAGCTGACTTTGTACTCGTAAAAACAGAGGTGGCTAACTTCACAGCACCCGTGCCAATGGAAAATAGATGCATGACTGCCGAATCATATGCCAATGCAATGTACGAACATGTACCTAAATGCATGGAACTAGCCATACCCAAAAGAACCAAGATGCTCTCCTCCAAAAAAAGGAATCAAATCTGGTGGGCCCCTGCCATTAATAAACTCTACAACAGAAGGAAGAAACAGTTGCAGAAAAAGGTGAAGTCCCAAGACTGGAAAAACTCCCTTATTAGCCTCAACAAAAAGTTGAGATCCATCATCAAATCCTCTAAAGCCAGCTATGAAGGCAGAATTGTGGCAGACACTAAAAACAATCACAAAGCCTTCTATAGTTATATCAAGAACCTCCACGGCAATACCCAGATTTGCTCTAAGTTACTGCACAATCGTACCTCCTATACTGAACCAACAGATATTGCCAACATCCTGGCTGACAGATTCAGTGCCAACTTTACCCCTCCCCCCCCCAAGGGACCAATCACAATACCGGAAGAATGTCAAGCACCCAGCGTTACTTCAGCACAGATTAAAGCTGCATTGTCCAAGGTCAAGAATACTGCTTCCATGGGACCCGATAATATCCCTGGCTGTGTTTTACATGAACTACAAAGTGAACTGGCACCACATATGTGTGCCCTGTTCAGTCACAGCCTCACCTCAGGCTTTGTCCCTACAGAATGGCACACTGCTACAGTCATCCCACTCCATAAAGGGGGAGCGACTACAGACCCTAGGAATTATTGCCCCATTAGCCTGATGAGTCTGATATATAAAGCTATGGAGCGCATCATCATGGACCTGATCAACAAAGATATAGGAAATCTCCAAACTCTGGAACCCACACAATTTGGCTTTGTGAAAGGGAGATCATGCCTGCTCAACCAGGTTGACTTCTTTGAGTCAGTCACCAGGGCTGTGGATGAAAGTAAGGCAATGCATACAGCCTACCTCGATCTGGCCAAGGCCTTTGATACCATTCCTCACTGGTGAATTATTCACAAACTCACCAAACTAGGCATTAATTATATCACTAGGTGGGTTGCAAATTGGCTCAAAGATAGAACACATGGTGTGAAAGTAGTGAACTCCAAGTCAGGATGCCGACCAGTCACAAGTGGAGTCCCACAGGGATCGATCCTGGGTCCTCTCCTGTTTGGCATCTACTTCTCAGAAGTCCATGCCAACACAAAGGGACTCTGGCTGACAAAGTCTGCAGATGACTGCAAGCTGGGAGCCATTATTAACTCCCCAAGTGATGCAGACATCCTACAGAAAGGATTCACTGAGACCAATGACTGGTGTCGAAACCATGGCCTTAAGCTTAACACCAAAAAATGTGTCATCATCCCCTTTGGTAAAAACTCAGTTCCCACTAATTACCACATTGATGGGAGCCCACTGAACACTGAAGGTGTTAAAAGAGATCTGGGGATGCAGGTTGACAGCAACCTCTCCTTCGACCACCACATTGCCACTGTGGTCAGAAAGTCCTTCTATGTGGCACATCTCATTACCAAGGGTTTTGCATCCAGGAAGAAAGAGGTCATTGTCTGTCTACTCTTCCATCATTACACCAATCATCAAGCATAATGCTCCATTTGGCATGTACCTCACTAGAAACCTGCAACAGCTGGAGAGGCTACAGAAGTACCTCACAAAAAGGATCCTAGGTATTAAACACATGTCCTACATGGGCAAACTCAAAAGACTCCAGCTGTTCTCTGTCTCATATCGCCTACTTACTAGCAATCTCTGACTTACAAAGCCATGTCTGACCCAGCTCTGTTAAAAATGCTACATCTAAATAAATCCCAATCCCTCCGCACCACATGCTTCAGAGACCTCAACCTCATTACTACAATCAACAGAACATGCTGGAGGGGCAGGTTCATAACCCAGAGACTGTCCGTGCTATGGAATAGACTTCCCATACATCTCAAGCAGAGCACCTCTCTGTCCCTCTTCAAGAGAAATCTTGATAAGTGGATAGGTAATAGAAAGTTCACCCCAGGGATCACTCCAGTGTCTCTACTTGATAGAGGCACTGGGAACTAACGTCGGGCAGCACAATGCCAGGGAACTTCTATGGGCTAGGCTTGTAAAGGCCCCGGGGACATTAGCCTAGTACACACCTATGAACCTATGAGTAGTTGAGAAGGTTGTTAGAATGGCTATGGAAGGTATTAGAAGAGAGAATACTACATGAAAAAAGGAAGTTATTATACTGAATGGATAGCTAGAAAGATGCCATCTGAAGGATTCCCTATGATAGAGTGGATATGCATAACATGTTTACAAATTGTATAGTAGTCTGAGCACAATTTGTACCAAACTTCAAAAACTGCATTCTTGTAGGATGGCAAAACCCTCCCTACATATCTATTCTGTGAGTTTATTCCATGAAACAATTTTTTTTCTCTGCTTTAATGTCTATCAAATTCCCCCACCCCACACTACCCCACTCCCTCACTGCATCACATAGCTGATTTAGTCTTCCACAAGAGCGCCTATATGAGGCTGGAGGGATTGAAAGTTTAAGGCCATAACCACTCTGCATATGCTTGTAACCACCCCAGGATTTGTTGTGCATCAGTGAAGACATGTGTCCCTCTCTTCTGCAGGTGTCATAACCCCCACTAGACTTTTCAGTCCCCCTTGAATTCAGCACATCTGTTAGAGTTCTTATCTCCACAGGGGATTTTTACAATGGAAACAAGTGCCTGGTTTCAATCCTACCCCTCTCCAAAAAGGGTAAAGTCGACAAAGCTGTCCCACTCCTTCCCAAACCCATACAAGCTCCAGCAGGCACTTTGGGATTGCCTGGGTCATAGTTAGGCCTTTATGCCTTAATGCCAGTGGGGCTGACCCCAGTACACCTTTTGTTACTATAACTAACTTTGAGATAGCAGCACTTCACACCAGAATTTCATCTGCAGCAGTCTTCATCAAACAAAGCACTTGGGTCCAACACAGCCAAAAATCCATGTGCACACTGACAGATACTACCCATCTGTAGTACACTGAGAAATTCTAAAGACTCGATTTCTACAGTAATGGAGGACAAATACAGATCAGAATTTTGTATCCAAAATGAAAGTTACTTCATACTGGGAATAATAAAATTGTACTATATAGCATCCATATATACTAGGAGTTGCAAAAGCTAAAGATGCTAATGACAGAAATGTTCACTTATAAGATAATCCATGAAGTGCAGGAGGGTAGCATCTTTCAATGACTTAGCAGACATATGTGCAAGCCACTTATGTAAAAGAGCTGCACAGGGTTAATAAATGAGAAAAAGACAGGGTGAGGATGCATTAAGCAAGCATTAGGGAGATAGTATGCTTTTAAAGTACTAACAGAACTAGAATAGACAGAAAAGTCTCATAAGGCAATTGTGCTACAAGATAAGATGACACACATCGCTGTTAAACTATAACAATAACAGATTCAGTAAGCAGAAACGTGGGGAGAATGAGTGGAAGAAGAGATCATTAACAGTTATTTTTCTACATAACAAAATGTGAGATCTGAAAATCTCATTAAATGGGTCATGAGCAGAGTTTTTAAACAAAACATTTACACACTGAAAACGAGCTGTAACAAGGTCAAATAGAGCCTTGTCCTTTTTATTACTAGATGTAAGTAAATTAGGAAAGTAAATAACATGCAAGCAGAAAAAGGGCAAAAAGCCAAGGCTCGAAAGAAAGGAGAACAAAGATTATGTAATTTCGTCAGTGTACCACAACAGCCAAGTGACACTGATAGGGCTGAAACCCCAGGATTCCACAGACACAGTTTAATGCTCTGAATTACCATTGTATGCTGATTGTAAACAAATAGTTACCTATCTTATCCTGACCTTTATTTGTGCTGTCAAATCTTCTTGTGAGACATAGGAGTTATATTCTCTGATACGCTTCCATCTCCAGCAGTTACAGAACTTACTTTATACTCTTTCTAAATGTTTCTATTTAGTATACAGAAAGATAGATAGGCTGGTATCATTGTATACACACACACACACACATATATATATATATATATATATATATATATATATATATATATATATACACACACACACCCACAGACACACTCATATAACACACAAACACACACACACACACACACACATTTTATATATATATATATATATATATATATATATATATATATATATATATATATATATATATATAAAATCCAAACTCTAGATCCAAATACCAGGTCATTAAAAGTATTGAACATGGCTCTGGTGCCTTGGCTAAGTCACAAGAATACATGCCTTAAATGCACGCAAACTTCAAATCGGCAAATGAAAGTGAATTTATCAATTTAAAGATACCATTGCATTCCTAACATTAATTAAATGATTAAAACATATTGCCAAGAATACTCATTCAGCCCAGTGGGTCTCAGTATTGAATTTTAAGATAAATAAATTTCTAAGTACAATAATGCATTTCTGACTCTTTTTAGCATTACTATTCTACAACTCCATTTATTCAAGAACA
Organism: Protopterus annectens; assembly: GCF_019279795.1. Taxonomy (NCBI): domain Eukaryota; kingdom Metazoa; phylum Chordata; order Ceratodontiformes; family Protopteridae; genus Protopterus; species Protopterus annectens. The sequence goes on from NC_056739.1 coordinate 1,130,950,379, forward strand.
TTAGGCTGCAATAAATTACAATTGCTGTTATGACACTGAAAAAAATCCAAAAGTTAAGATTTTCTTTACTAACCTAACCTGTGTCTGATGGTAAATAAATAGAACTGATGTCTGCTTTATCAGATCTGTTAGCTAACTATTAGCACAGTTGTAATCCCATTTGCATAAGTCTTTCAGTGTTAACATCATGCAGATGCTAATAACACAAAAATACTTTTCCCTGTGGTAGCTAATGTAGTTGTTTCACTGTAGATATTCTGTACAGCAATATTAACATCAAAGCTGTTGACATCAAAATAAAATATTATTGTTCTATAGAAAGTGTTGTATACAATAAGGTGTCCTTTAACTTGATAAACACTGGTCAGACAAGCAGGAAATTTATGACCGTTTTATTTATTTTATTATTTATTTGTTTATTTATTTCACATTTGTTAACCGGGTTGGTCCAGTTGAGCATTTATAGCCCATTTTCAGTGGAAACCCGAGGAGACCCGTTACAGAAACACCTTAGAAACAAGGACGTTTATTCAGGAGAATCACATAGCTTTGCAGACTGAATCATCCTGCTTCCATTTGATCGTTTTTGTCAAAAACAATATTACATTCTAATAAGATACTCAATTCCCAACATGTCTACTTCTGGACTCAGTGCACCAACCACGGTAAGAGAGATGTTAAGTGGATTCCCCTTTGTCTAGTAAAGTGGCAATCATATTGAAGATCCCTAATCTGTAGTGTCAGAACAAGGATAATGAAATGAAGTGCCTTATCCTGATGAATACTGCAAACATCAATAAATAAAGAGATATTTGCAGATTGGAAACTTGTCAAGTGGCCAAACGATGTATGTTCAAATGCACTTTGATTGAAGAATAAAGGCCAAAAAACAACTTCCACTGATGGTGGAGACTATACTTTTCCCTACTATTGTGCAGCCTTGGAGATGGAATATATGAGCTGGGAGGTGCAGGGTTTACCCTTACATGGGTAATACAGTGCAGCTTGGCCCCCAGCAAAATAAGCTGTTTTATGATCACTAAAACTGATATTTGGTGAGTTTTGTTTCTGTCAAACAGCATTCAAATAATATGTGCTTGGTACAGCAACATGGATGCTGCAGATCTGATTATTAGGAGGAGTCCTAAGGAATATTCACCATAACACCTAAAATGAAAACAGTGTATAAACACACAATGTAAGACCATGGCAGAAAAGGTTCATCAACTAAAGCCACTGAGATTTATCTTTTAAACACTATTACTATCTCTAAATTCCATTAAATTTTAAATACAGAATTTTTAGGTAGCAAAAAGAACAGAGAGTTCAGTTATGAAATACACCAAAGACTGCAGTTCTGACCTCGGAGCTTCTTATTGCAGCTTTCCTTTGCATTTCACCCCATAGCTTTAGCTGCTTGAAAGCATGTCATAGTGAACACAACATACTCCTTCTTCTTCTTCTTTCGGCTGCTCCCATTAGGGGTCGCCACAGCAGATTAACTGTTTCCATTTCTTCCTGTCCTCTGCATCTTGCTCTGTCACACCAACCAACTGCATGTCCTCTCTCACAACATCCATAAACCTTATCTTAGGCCTTCCTCTTTTCCTGTTACCTGGCAGCTTCATCCTTAGCATCTTTTTCCCAATATACTCTGCATCCCTCCTCAGCACATGTCCAAACCAACGTAATCTTGCCTCTCTGGCTTTGTCTCCAAACCTTCCAACCTGGGCTGACCCTCTAATATACTTATTCCTAATCCTGTCCATCCTCGTCACACCCAGTGCAAATCTTAACATCTTCACCTCTGCCACGTCAAGCTCTGACTCCTGTCTTTTTGTCAATGCCACTGTCTCCAACCCATATAACATAGCTGGTCTCACTACCCTCTTGTAGACCTTCCCTTTCACTCTTACTGGTACTCGTCTGTCACAAATCACTCCTGACATTCTTCTCCACCCACTCCGTCCTGCCTGTACTCTCTTCTTCACCTCTCTTCCACACTCACCATTACTCTGAACTGTTGATCACAAGTATTTAAACTCATCCACCTTCCCCACCTCTACTCCCTGCATCCTCACCATTCCTCTATCCTCCCTCTCATTCACACACATATATTCTGTCTTAGTCCTGCTGACCTTCATTCCTCTTCTCTCCAGAGCATATCTCCACCTCTCCAGGGTCTCCTCCACCTGTTTCCTACTCTCACTACAGATCACAATGTCAACTGCAAGCATCATAGTCCACAGGGACTCCTGTCTGATCTCATCTGTCAACCTGTCCATCACCATTGCAAATAAGAAAGGGCTCAGAGCTGATCCTTGATGTAATCCCACCTCCACCTTAAATGCATCCATCACTCCCACAGCAGACCTCACCACTGTCACATTACCCTTGTACATATCCTGTACCACTCTTACAAACTTCTCTGACACTCCCAACTTCCTCATACAATACCACAACTCCTCTCTAGGCACTCTGTCATATGCTTTCTCTAGGTCCACAAAGACACAATGCAACTCCTTCTGACCTTCTCTGTACGTCTCCATCAACACTCTCAGAGCAAACATCGCATCTGTAGTGCTCTTTCCTGGCATGAAACCATACTGATGATCACTTATCATCACCTCCCTTCTTAACCTTGCTTCCACTACTCTTTCCCATAACTTCATGCTGTGACTGATCAATTTAATCCCTCTGTAGTCACTACAGCTCTGCACATCACCCTTATTCTTAAAAATCAGGCATCCTCTCACTTTCCAAGATTTCATTAAACAATCTAGTTAAAAACTCCACTGCCATTTCACCTAAACACCTCCATGTTTCCACAGGTATGTCATCTGGACCAACAGCCTTTCCATTCTTCATCCTCTTCATAGCTATCCTTACTTCCTCCTTGCTAATCCACTGCACTTCATGATTCACTATCCGCACATCATCCAACCTTCTCTCCCTCTCATTCTCTTCATTCATCAGCCCCTCAAAGTACTCTTTCCATCTGCTCAACCCACTCTCCTCGCATGTGAGTACTTTTCCCTCATTATCCTTTATCACCACTTACCTGCTGCACATCTTTACTTGCTCAGTCCCTCTGTCTAGCCTATCGATACAGGTCCTTTTCTCCCTCCTTAGTGTCCAACCTTTCACACAACTCTTCATACACCATATCCTTAGCCTTCACCACCTCTCTCTTTGCCATGCACCTCATCTCCTTATACTCTTGTCTACTTTCTTCATCTCTCTGACAATCCCACTTCTTCTTCGCCAACCTCTTTCTCTGTATACTCTCCTGTACTTCTTCATTCCACCACCAGGTCTCCTTGTCCTCCTTCCTCTTTCCAGATGTCACACCATGCACCTTTCTAGCCATCTCTCTTACTAGCTCTGCTGTAGTTACCCAGCTATTCTGTAACTCTTCACTGCTACCCAGTGCCTGTCTTAACTCTTCCCTGAACTCCACCTCACAATTACCCTTTTTCAATTTCCACCATTTGATCCTTGGTGCTGCCCTCACACTCATCCTCCTCTTCTTGATCACCAACGTCATCCTACAAACCACCGTCCTATGCTGCCTAACTACACTTTCCCCGGTCACCACTTTACAGTCTCCAGTCTCCTTCAGACTGGCCCTTCTACATAAGATATAATCCACCTGTGTGCATCTTCCTCCACTCTTGCATGTCACCCTATGCTCCTCCCTCTTGTCAAAATATGTATTCATCACAGCCATGTCCATCCTTTTCGCAAAATCCACTACCATCTGACCTTCTGCATTCCTTTGCTTAACACCATACCTACCTGTCACTTCCTCATCCCCTCTGTTCCCTTCACCAACATGCCCATTGAAATCTGCTCCAATCACCAGTCTCTCACCCTTGGGTACAGTCATCACCACTTCATCCAACTCACTCCAAAATGTTTCTTTTTCATCCATCACACACCCAACTTGTGGAGCATATGCACTAACAACATTCATCATTACACCATTAATTTCCAGCTTCATAAACATCACTCTAGCCGACACTCTTTTCACCTCCAAAACACTCTTAGTATACTGTTCCTTCAGGATAACCCCTATGCCATTTCTCCTCCCATCCACACCATGATAAAACAATTTGAACCTGCCTCCGATACACCTAGCCTTGCTCCCCTTCCATCTGGTCTCTTGCACACACCATATACCAGCCTTCCTTCAGTCCATCATATCAGCTAGCTCTCTCCCTATACTAGTCATACTGCCAACATTCAAAGTTCCAATCCTCACTATCACAGTCCTAGCCTTTACCTGCATTCAGGCATGCCTTCCCCCTCTTCTCCTCCTTCAGCCAACAGTAGCCCAATTTCCACCAGCATCCTGTTGGCCAACAGTACTGGTGGCGGTCATTGTTAACCCAGGCCTCGACCAATCCAGTATGTATATCTGTACTGTTGTCCACATGTATGATTTGGCAAAATTTTACACCAGATGCCCTTCCTGACGCAACCATCCACATTTATCCGGGCTTGGGACCGGCACAAAAAATGCACTGGCTTGTCCATCCCCATCTACAACTAAAAAAATATATATAATTTTTACAATGAAACATAGGGGACTTTTATTTTGAATGGAATGATAACTCAGTAAAGAAGTACCTTAAGCCATTATTTGATTTTCTTTACTTAGAAAAAGTTCCCCACAGCACCCATACTGAGAAAAAGTTCACCACAGCACCCATACTGAGAAAAAGTTCAGCACAGCACCCATACTGAGAAAAAGTTCACCACAGCACCCACAATAAAACCTGGGTATAATGCAAAGTGTCAGACCAGCCATAAAGACACATGAACTCAACCCAAATGCTATATCCCTATCAGCCTTTGAGATTATTACAAAGCTTTCAGGTAATAACAGGGTATTCAGCTATAGAACACATTTTTGGACTGCAATTCTAATCATAGAACTTCCAGTGCAGAAAAACAAAACACACTTAGGACTGCAATTCAAATCACAAAACGTCCCGTGCAGTATACCTCTGAATACATTGCATTGTAGCCACAGATTGTGAAAACTAAGAAATATTTATATATATTTTTTCTGAAAATATATAATGCTTTCACTCATGGGATACTACAAATGTAGTGCGTATCTGTTCTGGACATTAGTTTTACCTAGCCTTTTCTGCTGAGGTCAAACAGCTCTCAGGTGGAAACAAAACTTACTACCAGATTATGACAACAAAAGCCCTCTGAAACTCTGGCCCTTACTATCTGTATATAAGAAGTCATATGTCCAAATCTTGAAGACAGCTCACAATAAAAAAATAATGTAACCTGTAATAATGTACTTTGGTACAAAACATACACATGCTGTCCCAGTGAACCGTGCCCCTTTTAAAAAGGGTACACTATGTCTGATTATGAACAAATCATATTTACTGGTCATATAGCTCTTTGACATATCCGTCTACTCCAACAAATCTTATCCCTCTCTGTCTTTCTCTAAATATACCATAAGCATGTTTTTCCCCTCACTTCATATTGCAATTCATGTTTGTATTAGACTAGCTTACCTTTAATTTCTCTACAAACTTTCTAAAATTTCTTCTAACTATTGAATGATTGTCATATAACTTGTATCAGTTCTTAACTGATGCTTGTATATTATTTCTAATTTGTTATAATTATGCATATTACAGATGGTTTTTGTTTTATTTTTGAAGATTTAAAATTATTGTTCTTAAAATGTTTTGTTATAATTTGGAGCTTTTCTCCCCCGGCCTCCACTGAAAATGGACTTCTACCCTGTCAGACGTTCCCAGTAAGCAAATGTCAATAAATAAATAAATAAACAAGTAAATAAATAAATATCAGTAATCAGTCAGAAGTGATCCTAAAACCAGTAATTGCTTTCATACATCACCTGCCCAAATCTTTTCTGTAGAGGTCAAATACTCATCAGGTGGAAACCAAACATAGTCTCAATCTCTGAAAACTCAAGCCCTCTGAAACATCTGTCTTTCCTAGTTATTTAAAACTTGCCATGTGTCAGTTCCCCAATGACAGTTCACATTAAAAAAGTCAGGGACTTGTAATAAGGTACTTTGGTATAAAACACAAATATACTTCCTTAGAAGATTCTCCCCCTTCTGAGAGATTAGATTACATCACGTATGACTGTGAAGGAATCATATAAACACAATAGTCATATTGATCTTTGATAGATATTGATCCACCCCAACAAATCAACAATCAATCAAAAGTGATCCCTATGCCTCTACTTAGGTTAAAAGTCCTATGCCTCTACTCTGTTTCATACAGACTTCTCAGAGGTGACCTCTGTCTGGCATACAAGGCGATCTCGGACCCCACTTTGATTGGATAGCTGCATATCCACAAGTCAAGCTCCACTCGAGTAACCTGCACATGCAGCCTCAACCTGGTCTGTGACATCAATAGGACTTGCTGGCGGGACAGATTTGTGCCCCGGAGCCCCGCCCCCATCTATGGAATAGACTCCCTCTCCACGTCAAGCAGAGTACCTCTTTACCCCTTTTTAAGCGCAATCTGGATAACTGGATGGGAAATAGAAAATACATTCCTGGGATTCCACCCATGTCCTTGCTGGATAGGGGCATCAGGTTCTGATTTGTCTATGCATGGGCTAAATTCTTGGCTAGGCTTATAAGGGTCTCAGGGCCAATAGCCTAGTAACTTCCTACGATCCTATAACAGCCATTTTATTTAATACATTAGCTGCTCTCATCCCTTCCTTCCAAAGGTCAAATAGTAGACTAATGGACACCAAGCACAGTGGCAGACTGGGATAACAAATGCCCTCTGAAAATCAGGAGTTAACAGCTGTATATGAAAAGCCATATGCCACTTTCTCAAAGACAGTTCACAAAAAAAACTGAAGGACATTTAATAAGGTATTTGGTACTAAACACACATTGTCCCAATGGATTGTCCAACTTCTGAAGAGGCACACTACCTTTCACTGTGATGAGATCACATAGATATAATGGCCATATAGCATTTTAACAGATCATGTCACCTTCAACAAACCAAACTGCTAATCAAATGTCAGTAAGATGTGATCCTGTAACTACCATTCCTTTTCATAAATCACCTACCTATAGCTTTTTGTGCAGAGCATCCAGGTGAAAACAAATCAGAGTACAAGACTATGACAACAAAAGCCCTCTAAACTGCGGGATATGCTAGCAGTACTTAGGAGACTGTATTTCAGTTCCCTAAAGACAATCCATGATAAAAAATCATGGACATCTAATAAGGGACTTTGATATAAAATGCATGCATACTGTCCCAGTGGAATATGCCCCTGTTGAGAAGGTACAGTACACATCAATAATCAGTCAGAAGTGATTGTGTAACTACCATTGGCATTCATAAAACACATGCCCCCAAAATAATACCCACATTCTGTATATTTCTAATATCTCACTGAGAAGAAAGCAAAATAATGTAACAACCACAGTACCATATTTCAACTTGCTACTGTTAGACACATAGACTGATCCCCAACCACCATATTTTTATGTCATATCTTTTATGTAATGACCGTTTGTTTTCACATGTAGCATGCCTTCTCAGCCCCTTCCTCATAAAGACATCCACCATCTATGTACACCACTGATTTTGGGTTGTTAGGAAAGTCAGAAAAAGTGAGGACAATAATTTGTTTCAGTCTCTTGCTTATGAAGAGTATATAATCCTGACATTGGTTGGTAGTAACAATATGGCACACTTGCTTTGCATACTATCTTCTCCTAACTTGCTCCCCTATGTCTCATATGATTCAGGTCTACCCTGGCTGTAACCCTTATACCCCCATAACTAATATAACCATTTTCTAGAATCACACCATTTGTGGGGAATGGGAGTCAAGTTAGGTGAGTGTTAACAGCAGCCCCTGCTTACTACAAGTATCCATTGCTCACACTCCCTCTTGCCTAAACTAGCCATCTCAAGGTTTTGCATAATTCATGTAATTGTCTTTTGCTTTTATGCACAGCCCCCACCCATGCACACAGATGCTTATGGCAATATACTCTCATGTGTGATTGTCAAAAGTGATGAAATGAGAACCAAAGAAATCTATTTCAGTTGACAGTATAGGGTAGTAACAGCCTCAGCAATCTACTTCACTTGTAACTATAGGGCACATCACCCCCATGTCGATTTCCATAAAAATTAAACAAGCACAAAAATAATACAAGTGTATGACACTGTGTACACTACATACTATTACCATTGCCCTCACATCTATTTGGATCCCTGCTGAAAAAAGCGAACCACCACAAATGTATTTCAACTTGGAGCTTTCAGATGGCTCCCTATTGAAATGTCGGCACTTGAAATGCAGAGTACCAAAAAGACAAAAAAAAAGACAAAAAACACAAGAGAAGAGCAAATCTTAAAAAAATGCTACTCTCCTTAAAACTTTTTTTTTTGCAGACAGGGAAAGCCTTCCCTGTCCCCCCCACCACCACCCATGAGTAGGGTCCCTCGAACTTACCAACTCCAAGATTACCATACCTCAGAGAAAGGGGAATATTCTGAGAAATGGCATCTCTGACTTAGTATATGTAAGTTTAATCTTTCGGTCGTTCAGTCTCCACATTTCAGGATTTGCTCTAGCGGGTCCATACATTTCAAATGGTTACCTTTCAGACACTATTCTCTGTTCCCCCAATCCCCAAGCAGACCACAGCAATGATCACTTGATGAGACACACAGCAATGTACATCAAGTAGCTGTTACAGGATTAATCACCTTATTTTGCCTTTAACACAACTCACCCAAAAAAAGAACTTTAGCCATAGTTATATAGTTCTCAACATGTTAGCACAGCAACCAGGAAAAAAGGGGTGGACAAAGTCCCATCTCAATGACAAATTTGATATATTCCTCTTCTCTTATGTGCTTATAAACTGGCAAGAATAGTGGGTTTTGCATTAGCATCTGTTCTTTTGAGACTATGTTGTGTGTAATTGAAAAGGTTGTCATTATGACTGTCAGTAGTCCTCAATGATTTAATAAAGAAAGGTTTATTTCTCCTCATCAATAAAACCAAAAGCATCCTAAATACATGCTCAAAAGATCTAAATTTCCAGATAGATATCTCTACGAGAAACTCCCAGTTTTATGGAACTTACTTCCTTTGGATGTAAAATTAGCTCACTGACCCTCTTTAAGCATAACCTGGAGGAATGACTGGGCAATCATAAATATACTCTGGGTTTGGCTTACCAAACCTTCATTTGTAAGGGGTCAAAGGTAGGTACTAATACACCATGAGTCAACCTCTTAGGCCCTGAATGAAGTGGGTTGTAACTGGGTATTATTTATTCGTCCCTACGGTTATTCACAATTTTGAATCTTGTGACTAAACTGCAAATGTTCTTCCAGAACAATAGCCTACCAGGAACTTCTGAACCCCTAAACCTATGAGTTATAACTAGGCCCAGCCTGATTATACAAATTTATGAAACCTGCCACAGTCCACACCCCACACATGAAAAAGTCCCTAGTAGACATCAGTCTGACACACCAAAGCAGCAAAGAAAAACACATTTATTTTCTAACCTGTTTTTATGTATAAAGTGATAATAATAAGCCAAGCTAGAGGACAACTGGCTTTCCAAAACTATTGTGTTTAAACTAAACCTCTCAATAGTGCCATCCTTCTTCCATACTGCTCAACTTATTTTCTCAAGAATTCTGGACAAAAACAAAAGTATTGGAGAAACGAAGGGCCAAATGAGGGATAATTTCAATACAGTATTCTCATTCACTTAAAATGTTAATTGAACAATAGGTTTTGCATCAACATGCATTTTTTTTCAACAAGTATGAAACTCTAATGACTGGCATCACTCACCGAATTTAATCCTCAGTGGCTTACCAGAAAAGTAAACATTTTAGGAGGGACAAGGAACAAAAATGAGGCATCAATGTGCATTTTTTGAGCAATGAGAAGTTTGAAACTCTTATAAATGGCATTAATAACTGACTGCAATCCTCAGTGATCTAAACAAAAATCAAATATCTTAAGAGTAACAGGACAAAAATACAAGGCAAAATCAGGGATATCCTGCAAAATCTTGGGCGGCTGAGAGGGTCCATTTATCCACGAAATTAAAACATCTTTTTGTAACATAACAAAGCAAGGTAAGAGTGCATTTTTTCATTTCCCTTGCTTTCCCGACCATACTGCATCGGTATTTTGCAGCAGCACTGAAGAAGCCAGCCAGTCAATATGATACACACGAAAGGGTGACCAATGGTGCCCCTTTCCTTAATACTTTTCCCCAAATCACAAAGCACTTATTCAGCTAGTAGAGCAGAAAAATATGAAATAAGCTTGTTTCTTTATTTTCCAGTATTGTAGTTGAATAAGTGTTTATTTATTTTTATTTTTAGCCAATGTATTAGCTGATGGCACAGGACATGATTCTTTTGAAAGTTGGGAGGTGAATCCCCCCCCCTTCCCCTTTGTTTTCTGCACCTTTGCCCTGGTCTTAGTATTTTCCTGCCATATTTGCACTTTTAAGTTCCGCTACTCCAAGAATCTTGTTTCTAGTCTTTAGAATTTCAACAGACATCCTTTAGGAGTATAACAAGGGTAGTCCATTAGCCAGAAAATGTATCAACTGATTTTCTTCCACGGCAAATAAAGCATATCAGAAGGAGTGCTATGAATAATACAGCATAGTCATACATGATAAAATAATGGAATATTTCATTATGAAAGACATTTTTGATCCTGTTAAAGGTGGACAGTAGTGCTCAAAAGACAATATTTAATTTGAGAAATAAATGACCTGGCTGGTATAGTAGCACAGTAGTTAAAGTTGCTGCCACACTCACATCAGCAACCTCACAGGTGTAAAATCTGATCCTAACTTTCAGTTGCCGCCTGTGCAGAATCTGCATGTCACCATTATGTCTTCCCACCTCCCAAAGCACACTGCTGAGTCATTATTTTCTTTGTTAACAATGCATTACTACCTTTGGCATTGCCCCTGTTGCAGTGACTGAATAGAGTCTACACAGACAATTCTTATTAACAGATTATATTAAACTCCCCAGGGTTCTCACTGATCTCCTTTATATATATCAGGAGAAGAGCTCCTGAAGTGAACCCCATGAAGGATTGTATCAGCTACCAGAAGATAACACAATATTAAACTGTCATTACTTTTTCTAAATAAAAGGTACGGTGTCCCAATTTTAGCTGTTTTTTCTCACATTATTTTTTTTTTCTCAAACAGAAGACTATTATTAAGAGATGATTATCAGTAATAATAAATTATGCAAAGACCGTGTGCATCTTATATAGAATTTCCTTCTGCAAATGATCAAATGAATTGCAATACTCTGCTAGCTTGTACTTTACTGCAGAAACCATTTTTAAAAACGGATTATGCAAAGTATTTAATTTACAGTTTACTGACATTAAACACCAGTTTTGGAATGTCTATTTAATTTAATTTGATGGAGATGATGGACCACATATACAGCTTTTTCCAACCGGTGACTAAACTCTTTTTCTGTGGGTGGATAGCTAGATATTTCCTGCTCATGAAGCCATGATCTGATACCTTATGAGGAGAAATGTGTCCTAAACAAGTTTTAAAAGAGTTTGTCTGCATTTTTTTTAATTAGCCTAACAAACAGGAGAATCTCAACCCGTCCACAAAAAAGTGGTTTGATAAAATGAACCAAGAAGCAGTGATGTTATTAAGGAAGATTTAAAAAAGCAATATGAAAAGATACTCCAGTGAGCGACACAAAACAGAACAAAGATATCATAAAACTATAGGGAATAATGACCTCTGCTCCTAAAGTGAAGCTCTCTGCTCACTGGTAGCCTTGACAGAAGAGCCCTACAAGGATACTGTGCCAGCAGCAGAAATGTGGTACACAGAGGAAGATGACACCATTTTAACATACCAGGGTTTATACTACATTACTCACATAGGAAGGGTACAAGATGAAGTTGAGTACATACTTGTGCAAGGAATCAAAGTAACACGATTATCAGGAACACAAGGAGACAAAGATAAGATCCTCTAGAAGCCAGAAAGTAACAAGCAACGCAAGGATTTTTTACAGTCCTAATTTAATGTGGTTTTTATTCATTTTCAAATGGGTGGGATTTGTAGATGTTCACCACAGCTAAGCAATACATTCTGTTTAGTATGGCACACTTGCGCTGTTTGACTATACTGCAATCCAGAGATGTGAGTAATTAGCCTGCTGAATCTCATTAAGTCTCTACAGAAAACGTTAATGAATTATCTGCTCTGCAATTAGAACAATTAAAGATAGATTCCCCATTTGTAACTGAGGCTGAGATGTGCTGAGCTGTGCAGCTACAGCCTGTTCAATTAGGAAAACGGTATTCTCCTAGGGGAGTGAATGGATGCAACATGACTAACGACTGCATGTACCATTTATAGAGGGTGTGTAGTAAAAGTGTTTGAGTCACTGGACTATGCAACTTCTGTAACAGAGAGGATGTCTATGATACACAGACACCTAATTCATACAAGTCATAACTACTAACTGCTGCATTTGTGAACTGTTCAGAAAAAACATCACTACTCAGCTATGAGTCACTGCACAGCTAAACAGCAATGTTTTAATAGTCAGAATAGCCTTGCATACTAGACTTGCATACTATGCAAGGCTACTTTTCCCCTCAGGAGGTAGCAATCATGGGCTTGGAGGAGTCACCAAGAGGGGAGGAGCATACTCTCAAAGAGAGAGGCTAGGCTACCCTTCCCAGGACCAGGAAACTGACCCACCACCAAGGAATGGAGGCCTGACAGATTCCCAAGTAGGAATGAATGGGCTGGAGGGTTCTCACCTAGTCTGGGAATGCCAGGCTCCCATTCCAGCAGAACAAATGAGCCAATTGGGTGAGAGTAGAACAACCATCAGACAACGTCCTGGGGGGAAGCAAAAGCACATTTTTTGTACAATAAATGGTATTTTAATCAAGCTATATGATGGATTTTAGATAAGACAGAGTGACTTTGTCAAACATGAAAGTATCCCAGTAAAGCAATTAGAAACATATTTGTTTTTAAGGAGAAATTTTATTTGCATGTTAGCGAATTAAGCAGTACTAAGAATTTATTAACTGTGCTAAGAACTAAAATGGAACTTATAAACATTACTGATCATAAATGCAGTAATTTATGACTATAATTAAACATGCAATAATCAACTAATAACACCTAAACTGTCCAGGTGCATAAATGCTTAGTGTGTTAGGGCCCAAACCAGTGTTTATTAATAAAATGGGTCAGAATTTGAAAATTATTTTGGAATATGCTGATTCCACTGGCATGGGAATGGAGAGTTTCAAGCAAGTAAGGATATATGCAGGTCTTGCAAATACTGCAAATTTATGTTGCAGGATTCCCGTTTAATACTCTTAAATTACAGCAAACTAAGTTCAAGTTACAAACACTTTAATTGCAATTGAGGCATGGCATGTGGACACTTGTGGTTGTATGAGAAGGGATCCTGGCTCATGCGTTGTTTTCTATAATATGGAAAAGAGTATACCTGTTTGCTGTTTTAGGAATTTATGGTGCTCGAGTAAAAAGGGGCCAAATGCCACTTTTTTGGGGGGGGGTCATCTTTCAAGCCTAGTAAAATGAATCAGTAGCATGTGATGATTAGCCAGCACTCATGACATTAGTATTTATGTGTTCTGTGGTGATATTTTGTTGTTAAAAAACTGTCAGTTGAGATGAGTGAGTGAAAGGAGTAGTGGGAGAAGGGATCAGTTAGCTGGAAAAAGGGCAGCTGACATCAGACCACCATAAAAGTTTAATTATGCTGGAAAAATTATGCTGATTACTTGTGGGGATGTCTTTAGGAGAGACCATATTACTGGCATGCCTCACTACAAACAACCAGCTTTCTGCAAAAGACTGTGTTTTTGGAACATTAGTTTGATATACGATACAAGGCTTGCATGGTTGACAGAAACAGAACAGAGTGCACGTGCTTCATTCACACTCCCATAACCCCATATGGCAGTTGTAAAATGCTCAACTTCCATGTGTGCTTCCTGGATTACCCAACAGCTGCTCTAAATATAATCATTCCTAATTCTCTATCAAATGGATGTGTAGAGGGAAGCCTTAAACAAGGTTGCTTTCTTCCAAATGTCATGTGCATGTTGGGCTTACTAAAGTGGATTTTTTATGATAAAATGCCTGGTGGAGTTAATAGCCAATAACTCTGTTATTTTTCACTGTGCTATAAATGTTCTTTTTATGCTGTTTGAAACTACTTTGCAGGTCATATCGCCTATATGGAAAAATGTAGCACTTTACTACTGACCTTGATCACCATGAAATGGGTTTTCTAGCTGAAAGGATGAGGCTTTAAAGGGAAAAGTCATCACCTATCTGTCCAGAGACACTTTTTCATCCAATTACAGTGATACCAACATGGTATGCTAAGAGGTCTAGGGTTCAAGTCCCAAATGAGAGCTAGCCTTATCCTTTCACTTCTGTGATTCTAGCACTGCTAAAACAGAGGGCTTTTTCTGCATGTGTGTGTGTGTGTGTGTGTGTGTGTGTGTGTGTGTGTGTGTGTGTGTGTGTGTGTGTGTGTGTGTGTGTGTGTGTGTGTGTGTGTGTGTGTGTGTGTGTGTGTGTGTGTGTGTGTGTGTGTGTGTGTGTGTGTGCATTTGTCTTTCTAAACTTAGGCTGCTTGGATGACTGATAGCGCAAATCCTTATACATTTCATACCCTTGCCCATACACTCAGGTCTTATATGCAATAATTAGTTCATTATTGGTTAACAAGTGTATAAACAGAGAAACAAAATTTTATTTGTACATTGCAAAATTCAAGAAAGACCAGGCAAAAGAACTAACACAGATATTCTGAAATGAATTCATAAAGCTTACAGCATTCTAAATGTGAATGTTTGATAAAGGAAACTTAAATTACTTGAGAAATAAACACCCTGGTAGTTGTAAAAAACAGGTCAGTTCAATTTCTAGGAACAACAGGAAAAACGAGAACTATTATAAAAGCCATGTCTATGCAACTGGTTTATACAGTGCAAGAAAAGCCTGCAAGTAAATGCATGCTTTCAAGTAAAAGTCTGCATTAAAGCTGCGTCTGCTAGACGTAATAATGAAGAGAGTAAAGGACTAAGTCACCAACCTAGATACAAGTTAAAGAAAAAGCACTTTGAAAATTATAGGTTTCATCATGAATTATTGCTTGCACTAAACTTTCATTTAATGAAAAATCTGCAAGCGTGAAGGTTAATATGACATCAACTGCAGAAAGGGTTAGAAGTAAAAGGCTCCCAAGTTGAATATAAGATACAGATGTCATACCATTCTGCCCTGCCTTTCCACTGCCAAGCCAGTAAAGCAGGAAAGCATTTGGAAATGTTAGGAAGAAAATTGTGGTTTGTTTTTGTGTGTGTGTGTGTGTGGGGGGGGGGGGGTGTACACTGAAAGACACATCCAGTAAAGGATGTAACCAGGCCTACCCAGTGTACTCATCCAAGTGGGGTTTTTTTCTAAGCATCTCTCAGACAAAATGAATGGCTTTCACAGGGCAACAGTTGCCTACAACTGCCTAAACCAAAACTTTTATCAGAATTAACATTAAGTAAAGCCTAGGGCTATTGTAACTCATTTGAAAAATAACCTAATTTTATGTGATTTGGTGACAGTCAATGAACATGATGTATGATTTCCAAACTGTGCATTTTGGCTTATAACTAGAGGACTAGGTACATTTCTTATATGGTACGCTGAGCAGAGGGGCAATAATATCAGTCTATGAGTACAAAATACAAATTTCTGGTTACCTTCCTACTTGCATTGGAGTAGAAGTCATTTTTGCCCTAAGATGCCATGACATAGGAATTGATTGTGTTAAACAAGGATGCTTTCGTTCACTAATTTTAAGGATAGGTCTGCAAGCTGTATTTTTTCGCTATTGACTCTACAAATGAATGATTCAAGAAGGGGTGGGATGATTTTAAGAATCTGTATACTTTGACATTAAATACTGAGTATAGAAAGTGTGGAAAAGCGACATAATTCTGACTGCTATTTTATGACTGCCCTGCTTCAAGACAATGGAGACCTCGGAGTTCAAATAATAAAATAATGGGACATGGAGGTGCAGACTTCAAGTTGGGGGATGTAGGGAGAGAAAAGGTTTCATCAAATAAATGTCCAACTGCACACAAACATATGTATGCTTCGGGTCATAATGTGGAGCTACTGTTCAAATAACCACAAGTCTTGCTAGAGAGATGCAAACAATCATAAAATATTCAAATATGCAGAGGAGTTGAGGAAGCTCTGAATACTACAGAAGTACTAAAATATAGGTTTGCTTTTTTTCAGAAAAAGTCATTCCATTCAGTTCTGTTTTGAAAAACTACATTTGCTGAAACATCTTTCTGTGATTACACAACATGCTTTGGGGATGTCAGCCAACATGCCTCAAGCTGGTTCAAGGATCAGTAAACTTTCCCATCACAAATATTTCTTCCACGCACTGTGCTTAACTCTTAGGCAGCTGTAACAGAATATATATATATATGACTTGTTCAATAGCTAGGATTTTTTAGTGGCAGCTTATAATATCAGTTGTCACACTGACCTCAACCCTCTTAAGTAAACTAATCTAGACAAACCTGCAGAACAGCTCTCTGGAATGGTTGATTACATTACAGAAAAAGAAAGCTGTCAGCTAATACTTCTAATTAGGAATAGCTCAGTGTAGCAAATTAGTAATATCAATGTAATTGTTTAATATGAAAAGAGGAAAATAATTGTTTGATATTGTACTTAGGGTAATTATATAAATGGGTAATGGACAGAAGAGAGAAGTGCAACAGTCAGATAATGCAAAAGAAGAGGAAGTTATCAAAATGCTAATCTAAGGAGAGTTATTGTCAACATATCTGTCAAAAAATGAAATATTATTTTTGAAAAGAAATGCTGTATACTGTGCCAAATGCACACCTGGGTTAGTCCCTTTGTCTATTATGGACAGTGGTGATCTGTAAAATACCCAATGCATAGGCACAAATCCATGCTACCCTCTTACCCCTTGGGATCATATATTTAGTAAATTTGGTATATTTAGTATATTTGGTTAAGGCCTCTTAAGCTGTTAGCCTAGTAATCTCCTATGAGCCTATGAAGAACCACTCAAAGGCCTCCAACTTACAGCACTTGATACAATATATTAGCACCTAACACTCAATATATGAGAGGTACCAGATCTTGTGAAAACTAAGTAAGTAATCATATGGTTGGGTATTCTTACTCCTACACTTCCCGGCTATTAGTATGATAGTTAACTATGGCTCCAATCCCCTATCTGTCTTCTCTGTTTATATTTGATAGTGTAAATAGGAACAGGAGATTTGTAAAGAAACATAAAACTGCACTCCTTGAATCACCTCTTCCATATTACCAAAATAATGCATGTGTAGGTGTTTAAAAAGGCCTACAGTTACTGTTATTGAGATTTCAAAATATGTCTAGTTTGTTCATGCAGATCTTTTGTGATGTAAAGAAGTTTTATTTAGTAATGAACTCAACAAGAACAATCATGAGCAAAAGAAGACCTACATTAATTAACAACAGCTCCAGCTCCATAGTACTACTGGAAGAAGCCCTGACTGTTGCACAACCACTCTGAATTTTAGTACCTAACCACATATTATAAAAGTGAGTACGGGAGGGACGGCAGTGAGCACACAGTTAGCTTGTATATCCTGGGGGAAGGTGGGGCGAGGGAGAAAGCATAACACATTGCAACACTCTCATCTGATATCAGTGAAAAATAAGGCAGGGGAAAAGACAGGTGACTCAGTTAAGCAAACAGTTCTTTGAACTGTAGTTGGGATTTCAGACACACACATGTGGACCAGCACTGCAGCATCCAGTTCTGGTAGTGACACCCATCACTGTTGAGTGGAGGTGTTATTTAGAGCATAAAATGCCTAGACTATCAAGATGATGGTTTCTCTAGTGGCCAGCTGTGACCCCTACCACCAACCTCTAAGTAAGGGCACTGTAAAGTAAATCTCTACTGGAGAGAGGGGCTCACAAACAAATGTTAAAGCTCATAAGGGTGGAGATATAGAAGGATAATCAGTCATTAGCAGAGACTAGTACATAGGTCAGAAAAGAAAAAGCTACACAAAAAAATCCACAGACAGTAATACTGCAGATTATTTACTGAGTGGAATGATGGATTAGTTTCCATGGAGGGTAACGAAATGCATAAGGAGTGGGAAGTGTTGAGGAAAGAGGCCTTGAGACCAAGGTTTTATGAGCCACTTTAATGGAAAGATTATGGAGGTTCTCATCCATGAGCAATATGCAATACATTAAAAGGAGGAAAGCATTTATAGCATGTTATTACATCCTTTCAGGTTAACCAAATCATCACACTAATCCCAAAAGGTAAAGTTTTGGAGTATAAGCTCTGCAGTGCCCCTCTTAATGTTGTCAGCTTTTCTCTGGTAACCACACTGTCAGTGTTTACACCAACTCCAAAGTAGTCATTTATGCTACTCTTCAATCAAAGTTTTACATTGTATGAAGACCAGAACATAATCCTTCGTTATATTAATCTAAATATGTCAGCCTGGCCATGATTCTGGGTTGTGATGTTCTCAATACATACAGTGGCAATTTGGGCAGCTGAGACATTCAGACGGGTTATGAAGGGAAAAATATCTTTGCTACGGCACCTTAAATCTTTTTTTCTTTTTTTGTTATTCAAAACTAGAGCAAACAGTGTCAATTAAAGTTTTAATCTTAAAAATGTATATCTCCAGAATCCACTTTAGAACCACCTTATAAGTCCATAATAACCCCAGTTCTAAGGAAACAGTTTAGAGAGAGGAGTGGAAATTATAAATTACAAACATGATTTAATTTTTTTTTTAATTTCATAGGTAAGCTTTAATTTGTTAATGATTAAAATTCAGTAAATAACTGTGAGAAACATGATTACTTTTAGTTCTTAAAAGAAGTAGCAGGAAAGTATGAAAACAAAAGTATGTCATTTAGTAAGCATAAAAACACTGGGTTGGATGGTGAAAATTCAATATCAGACAACAGAAAAAGAAGCAAAGAGGATGTTGGAATCTATAAATTTAGGAAAATTTTAGTAAATGGGTATGGAGAGAAATGAGTAGTGTTATATCTACATTATCTAGAAAAGAAATACTAAACCAGATGTGTCAAGAGAAACACAGCTGAAAGGCAAAAACAGTGAGCAAGTATAAATAACACAAAATTAGACCATATTTAAAAATGGTTGTAGTTATATATGCTTAAAAAAAGAATGCTCTGTTTTATTCCCTGTTTCGGCAATTTGTGCTGTCAAGTATAGACCCTTGTGAATCTGCAAAACAGTCCTTAAAGATGGAATTTGAACAAACAGCCTTAAAGCACCTGATCATTACACAACAAAACAATCATTTATTTTTAAAGCTATATGAATAATTTCAAATAAGAATAAACAAGTTCAAAAAACAGCACATATAAACCCTTTCAGATTACTGAAGAAGAAGATATAATCGCCTTTCTTGGTAAACTGGATCAGGCTAAGGAATAAGTCATACTGGAAGCAACAAATAAAGACTCAAGGACCTACCTGTACGACCCTTAAGTTTTATAGATAACACTATAGACAAATAGAGATACTATCAGATCGGAAAAACTCTATTGTGAAACCAATTGTCAAGGCAACAGGGCCACCCTGAAAACAAAAAGAACTACAAGTCCACAATTCTAACACAGGTAAGACTTAAGACTGCTGAGTCTTTTGTTTTATAATGTAGGTCAGCAGATTTTAATTTTATAGGGCCCAGGCAGTGGTGAGTTAGTTAAGCATTTTAGGAGTAAACTTAGCAATTTTGTTAAATTATTTCTGTTTTTTTTTTTTATTTGTGATCTGTTAATATTGGTAAAAAATAGAGCAGTATAATGTAGACTTGATAGGAGGTATGATATTTCTGTGGTTTTACTAGAGTGTATGGTTAGGAAGTAGGAGACTTTGTAAAGGAGTCACAGTTTTGGCGTTTTTTGTTGACTGCATTTTGAATGTGCTTGTCAAATTTGAGGTGGTCAGCAAGAGTAACACCTAATAGTTTTGTTTTAGAGACCAGTTTCAACCAAGTATTTTGATTGAAAAAGATTGAAAATGTTGAACTTGCTATGTAAGTAAGACGTAGGAGCAAAGAATATTGATTTAGTTCTGAAAGAGTTTAGGAACAGACCAGAGACAGCAAACTGAGTTTCAATGGTATAGATTATGCTGAGCAAATGAGAGTAGTATAATCTGCGTATTGAATGATAGTAGCATGATATGAGGCAGAAAGAAGGTTATTTTTGAACAAAACATGAATAGAAGAGGGTCATATATATACTCCGTGGGTTACCAGAGGATACTGGAAATTAAGTGAAAAAGGTAGAGTGCATTTGACTGTTTAAGTATGCTTTTTTTTTTTTTAGAGAGCTAGAAAACAAGTTAACAGTTGAAGAGAAGAAGGTTAGAAATGAAAGGGTGTGGAGTAATTAGGGGTATGTGACAGTATCAAAAGCTTTGAAAGGTCTAGGAAGAAGGAGGATACAAGTATGTTTTCATTTCCACTTGTATAGAACATGCTGAGTAAGGATAAGAGGACTGTGGTTGTGCTATGACTGGGCCGAAAACTGTGTTGTATGGAAAAGAGAAGCTTATTCTCTGGAAGGTACTGGAGGATTTGGTTACAGATCCAGCTTTCCAAGCTCTCAGAAAGAGGTGAAAGGATAGCAATAGAGTAATAGTTGGACATCTTTTATATATCTGCCATCTTTGTGTATAAGAAGAATAAGATGTCTCAGTTTTATAGACCAGCTTACTAGCATGGAAATGAAATAGGGTACAGGTTTATCTGTCATCTTTAAGTATTTAACAAGAAGTCTATCTTCAGCTAGAGTAGTGGGCTTCAGCTTTCTAAGGAGTTTTTGGATTGCTATATTTGGGAATGATTTTAAAGTAACAGAGGAGGGGTTAAGGGAGTCAGGAGCAGAGAGCAGCTGAAACTGATGTTGGTGGTTTTGTATGAGATCAGCAACTGTATTTATGAAGTGTGAATTAAATCTGCAGCCTGTTGTCTTTTTCAGACAGATTGGAAAAGGGCTTGGGTTGAGAGGTTCTTACTTGCTTCAAGAGATTATTAATGGTGTCCCTACAAAGATTTAGGATTAGAGGGGGTGAGGATCCTAAAGGAAGGCAAAATAATTTAATGTATTATTTAGGTTATGTTTTTAGAGAGGTTACAAAGATGTTTATAAGCTTGTTGTGAGGAAGGATTTCTATCGGTGAGCTACGATTTCCATGCTTTGCTTCTCTGATGCATTAGTTGTCGAGTACCAGATTTTAGTCAGGGAGTGGTATTAGATTTAACCTCCTCCTTCCAGCTGTAGCTAAATCATCAAAGATATTAAGAAATATGGTGCTGAATATGTCAACTGCTTTATCAAGTAGCAGAAATTTAAGTGGTGTCTAGTTATATTGTGATGAGGCAGAAATGAATATACATGGATTGAATTTTTTTTTGTATTTCTAACAGTTATATTGGACACTTGCTCTAGAACCTGCTGGAAAGCACTTAAAAGCAGAAAGCCTTAAACTGATACAAGCACTCAACTCTCCTTGTTAATAAGGAGAAATTAATTGTAGGCACTAAACAGCCTATAATTGGAAAATACCTTGCAAAGGTAAGGGAAAACAGCTCTTGTACTTTACAAAAAAAGCACCTAAACAGGCATGTCCAAGGTTTAGCTTCCGGTCATTTCTCCTGTCCACCTGGTAAATCTGGGCATACTGGGGCAATGCACCAACTGCCTCATGTACACAGACAACCCTCTCCTCCTACCACCCAACACTACAACCTGCCAGAGATGCACTTACATAGCCAAACTAGAAGCAAAGCTCTCCCCAGTCAAGATTGTGCTAGACAGTCAAGAGGAGAAGGTTAACACCTACACTACACCTCAAGCAACACATAGCCCTTCAAAACCCACACCAACACCCACACATAGCAACACTAAACCTACATATGCGGAGGCCCTTAACATTAACCTGCCCAAACAACAAGGACCTCCGAAGCTGAAACGCAAACAAACACCAATCACAACCAAAGTGACACATAGCTTACAACACCAGTGTGCCACCCAACCACTGCCCCTAAGGCAAGACAACGTACCCAACACTTTAGTCATAGGTGATTCTATAGTCAGGCACACTGATATCCCACTCACAGGCTGAACAAGGAGAAAATTACAGTCAGTTGCCTGTCGGGTACCAGGATCCGCCACATAACACATGCAGCACTCAAGTCACTCCACAACAAGTACAAATACGACTCTGTCATTGTCCATGTTGGAGTGAATGACTTGAGACGTACCTCCCTGTACTACATGAAAAGAGACATGGAAGAGCTCTTGGATCATGTGGCCCAGGCAAGTATGACCCTAGCCCAGAGTTTCATCCTGCCTTCACCCAGAATGATACCACAGTATAAGGATAAAATAATGGACTTCAATAATTGTCTAAGCTTCTGGTGTCATTCAAAGGGGATCCAGTATACCTGGGACGACATGATCGACAAGCCATGATGCTTTGCCAGAGATGATCTGCACCTGTCGCCCCTGGGATTCAGGTTACTGGCTAAAGCTCTTGTCACCCCTATAGTGCCTTTTTTAGGCAAGGTTCAAAGGACAAAACCACCACTGTAACAGATACAAGCATGCAAAATCTGAAGGTAATGGCACTCAATACTAGAAGTCTAAACCTCAAAATGCACTCTCTCGAGGCACTCCTAAAAATGGAGAACATCGATATCTGTGCAGTAACTGAGTCCTGGTTCAAGGCTCCAGACAGGACCCCTGCAATACCAGGCTACAACTCGTATCATACTTTTCATCCACCAAACCAAGGCCGAAACACTAAAGGTGGACGAGTGTCCATATTCACACCTCCAGGCTAGTTGCCCAACACAATGCAGCTGAAATTATCCAGGTGCAACTAAAACTAGGTAAGACTGCAATCCAAATTGTAGCTTGCTACAGATCCCCCACCATACCACAAGATTCTCACTACACCTTTCTAAACATACTGGAAAACATTAAGATACAACCGAACACCCTAATACTGGGTGATTTCAACTACCCTGCCATTAAATGGGAAAACTACTCAGGTACCAACACCTTTTCCCAACGGTTCTTGGAATTCATAAATTCCAGCGCCCTGGATCAACTAAGCCATTGTCCCACCAGGGGCTCCAATATCCTAGACCTGGTCATTACCAACATGGGAGATAGATGCTCCACACCAGTGGTCACCCCCTTATTGGTCAGGTCTGACCGTAAGCTTATCACCCTTGACATCCACATCCCAACCCCACCCCCCAGTAAGGAAACCTCCGTAAAAAAACTTCTCCAAAGCCAACTTCATGCTACTCAAGTCAAAAGTTACAAACTTCATGACACCCATGCAGACAGGAGCTAAAAGTTTGACTGCTGAATCCTACACTAAGGCACTGTACGAGCACATCCACTCGTGCATGAACCGTGCCATCCCAAATAGAACCAAGATATTCTCCTCCAAAAGAAGGAAGCCAATTTGGTGGCCCCCTGCCATAAACAAACTATACAACAGAAGGAAGAAACTGTTGCAGAAAAGAGGAAAATCCCAGGATGCAAAAAACTCTCTTACCAACTTCAGTAAGAAGCTGAGATCCCTCATAAAATCCTCCAAAGCTAGCTATGAAAATAAAATTGCCAAAGATTCCAAAGACAACCACAAGGCATTCTATAGTTATATCAGGAATCTAAATGGCAATGCTCAGATCTGCTCTGAGCTACAACAGAATGGCATTAAATATACTGATCCCAAGGATATTGCCAATATCCTGGCAGATCGATTTAGTGCAAACTTCACCCCCCTCTCACCCTCTAAAGGGCCCATCTCAATACTAAAAGATTGCCAAATTCATGTAATCACGGCCACACAGGTAGAAACTGGACTCTCCAAAGCTAAGAATACAGCATCCATGGGACCAGATGACATCCCAGGCTGTGTACTACATGAACTACAAAATGAACTGGCACATCACCTAAGTGTCATGTTTAATCATATTCTCACCTCAGGCTTCATGCCCACTGAGTGGTGCACAGCTACAGTTATCCCACTCCACAAGGTGGGATCCACATTGGATCCCAGGAACTACATTCCCATCAGTTTGACAAGCCTGATCTGCAAGGGCATGGAACCCATTATCATGGAACTTATAAACAAAGACATTGGCAACCTTCAAACACTGGACTCCACCAAGTTTGGGTTCGTGAAGGGCCGATTTTGTCTCCTGAACCTGATTGACTTCTTCGAATCAGTCTCCAGAGCTGTGGACGAGGGTAAGGCAGTCCACGCAGCCTATCTGGACCTCGCCAAGGCCTTTGACACCATCCCTCACTCCAGAATCATAGATAAACTTACTAAGCTGGGCATAAATCCCTACGTCACTCGATGGGTTGCCAACTGGCTTACTGACAGAACCCAGACTGTAAAAGTAGCTGATTCCAAATCCAGCTCCAGACAAGTGACAAGTGGAGTATCTCCGGGTTAAGTCCTGGGACCGCTCTTGTTTGGCATCTACTTCTCTGAAGTACAGGGCAACACTAACGGACTCTGGCTAACAAAGTTCGCAGATGACTGCAAATTGGGAGCCATAATTGAATCCCCAAATGATGTGGATATTCTACAAAAGGGCCTTACAGAAACAGATGCTTGGTGCCAGAGCCAAGGGCTCAAGCTTAATGCCAAGAAATGTATAGTTATCCCCTTTGGGAAAAACCATGTACCTATGAATTGCCACATAGATGGCAGTACATTAAACACCGAAAGTGTGATGAGAGACTTGGGAACACAGGTGAACAGTGGTCTCACCTTCAATAACCACATCGCCACAACAGTCAGGAAATCCTTCTATGTGGCACACCTCATCACTAAGGGCTTTTCATCCAGAAAAAAGGAGGTCATTGTCCCACTGTACTCATTCCTCATTAGACCCATTATAGAGTACAACGTCCCATTTGGTATTTACCTCACAAGACATCTGCAACAGCTGGAAAGGCCGCAGAAATACCTCACTAAAAGAATCACAGGCCTAAAGCAGATTCCCTATGCTGACAGTTTAAAGAAACTCCAGCTATACTTTGTGGCATATCGTCTACTTAGAGGCGATCTCTGCTTAACATACAAGGCCATGTCAAACCCTGAGCTGTTGGACATGCTCCACTTAAAGAAATCCCAATCCCTCAGAGCCACACACTCCAGGGATCTAAACCTTGTCATCATAATGAACAAAACATGCTGGAAGGATAGGTCCCTGACCCAGAGACTCCCCATACTCTGGAATAAACTACCCATACATGTCAAGCAGAGTGCCTCCTTGGCCCTCTTCAAAAGAAACCTTGATGATTGGATGGGAGATAGGAAATTCATCCCGGGGATCACGTCAGTTGCCCTGCCAGACAGGGGTCCAGGGAAGTAAATATTGTGGGAAGAAATATCCAGGGAATTGTTATGGCTAGGCTTGTATAGGCCCTAGGGCTGACAGCCTAGTACCAACCTATGAACCTATGAACCTATGTTAGTCTTGTGCTTATTATTCCATTGTCATAACAAATATGGGGTAACAATAATTTAAAGTGTCTGGAAGGGTACCCTTGTCTACTATTATACCAGAAGTGCTGCTTAAAATCCAGTCTGGAGCAGAGTACTTGGTTCACTTATGATATCTTGCGGTGAGGAGATTAGTTGAAAAAAAAACAAATTCAGTGGTTGTTGCTGTAGAGGCAGTTTCATTACAAGAGTTCCAGTCAGAATTAAAATCACCTAGTATGAGAGTTTCTTGCATGATGTTTTCTGATATCCTGTACGGAATATCTTCTATAATGCAATGATTATGCTGCTAGGGGGATATATACGATGACAAGGCAGAGGGATTTTTCGTCATTAAGTTTAGAAGAGTGACAAGAATTTCAGCATTAGAAGAAGTAGATACCTCATATGGATAAGGACTGATGTTTATTTGAGCTGAGTGAATTATGGCTGCTCAGCCTCTTTTATTTAGTGATTAGCACATATAATATTGTAACCAGGGGATAGAAAAGTATTGTCTTTGATTTCTGGTTTGAACCAGGTTTTAGTGATGGCTATGATGTGAGAAGAATTATTAGGCACCCAGGCATGAATTTCAAGAGATCTTATTACAGATGCTGCAGATGTTTACATTAAATAATGTAAGTATGTGTGTGGAGGGTTTTGAAGTAGAGAATGGCACTCTAAGAGGAACAGTAATGGGGAAAATTGTGATTTTTATTTATTTTTTTGAAAGGCTAGAGTTACATTGTATGTCACCAGATGGTTGAAGGAAAATGATAGGGATGCTGTGGGTGGGAATATTTTCAGAAAAAGTTATTGCAATTTCATGACAGTAAAATGTATTTACTTACATTCTTAGTAGATATAAAGTAAATTTAGCTGGGGCTACACATTTGTTTCTTGCATTTCGTAATAAGTTATATTTTTTGATATGCACAGTTTCTGACAAATAATGATGTAAAGAAGTTATGGTAAAATGATGTAAAAAAATTTCTCAAGATGAATTTCTTGACTTCCATGTCTCGAACACACAATAAGCAAATTATCAAGATCCAATCATAATCCTCTGTATTACAGCAGTAGGAAAAAAAAGATACAAACTGTTACTGAGGTGGTTTATAGTGACTTTATGGCAGCCGTTGATAAGGTAGAAGACCACAATTTCTTATAGAGTAAAATGGATAAGATGGGTGTTTGCAATACACTGCTTAAGTGGATTAGTGAATTAGCAGTAGTGGGAGCTAGAATAAAGACTATGTTGCAGGCTGCAGCAAGGAAACAAATTGTAATCTAAGCTTCCTACAGGGGTTGATTTTGGGCCATACCTTTTCAGTCTGTATATTTCAGAAATTTCTATACTATCAGACATTTTCTACTGTCTTATGCTGACAACTTAAAACTGAGGAAGTACATTACAAGTAGGTAAAACCAACATTAACCTCCAGAGTTGCTTGACCGCATCAAATTACTGGACAACAGCAAACAGTGTGGTAATTAACATCACAAAATTAAAGAAATTAGCTTCTGCAATTTACTGGTAAATTACAGTTATTTTACTGGAAACAGATACACTGAACAAAGTTAGTCTCATCAAGGAGTTAACAAACTAGGGTGATGATATGTTCAACTGTAGTTATCTCATAGAAAACATTGTGAAGGAGTGCAATAAAATGTTAAGCTGTATTACAAAATGTTGTTAAATCACATAAGGCGACAATAATGAAAACTACTTATAGTAGCTTATTAAGACCTAAATTAAAGTATGGGAACAATTTATGTATTCCCCATACTGGATTTCATGAACTAATTCTGGAAAATATAAAGAGAAAAAATATGAAGGTAATATGTGGAATGGAAACTGTGACTTGTGAAATATGAAGAAATGCAGACACATGCACCCCCCCCCCCAACACACACAGTACTGTAAATGAATTTAACATGACATATTCTAATTAATTGTTCACATTTCTTAATTAGTAGAGGAATGAACGACCTTGCATCATTGCATAATAAACATGTCTTAATTTTTACACTCTACTTGTTATTTTTTATTTATTTATTTATTTAATTGATTGATTGATTAATTAATTAATTAATTAATTAATTAATTAATTAATTAATTATTTCCCCAACCTGACCATGTACCTGCAGCAGTTGATAGCTTAAGAGACAGGTATTGGTGTCCTTCTACTGTGGAGTGAAGATATTTTGTATCGCCTTACCCTTGTTCTCCCCTTCCTGAGTGCTTCATAGCCTGTGGCATCCCGGTGTTAGTAGGCATTTGCTACTATATTTCATGACTCTAATTTTTATCTGCAATGTCTTCTATGGGACAGTCACATTATGTCAGACTGAAAGGGACCAATCATGCCTTTCACCTCAAAGAAGTTAGCTAGCCATGAGTTACTGTTTCCTGTATGTTCATGCCCACCCAAGTGTCCCTCCAGCACTAGAGATGTTAACTGAACCCAGGCTATTACATCTCAGGTACCCTGCTCAAAGAAGTTGGCCTTTCAGTGTATTTCCCAAGTATTTCTGATGGCCATATACAATCAGTACCATAATATGGTCAGTTTTCAAAATTTTAGTCCAATACATTTTAAAATCTAGATTACAGTGCTGTATTTCTTGAAGTGCAACATTGGCATTATACCTTTCTTCCCTGAATCTTCTTCAACCAAACTTGATGCACTAAAACATTCAAATGAACAATTACTTAATTAGAATATGCTAGTTTTAAAAATTAATTTTACAGTACTCATTTTCTAAATAAAAATAACTGCCCTCACCAAGAATGTGGTTATTTCAGAATTCCATACCTCCCAGCAACTTCAAGTCCATGAAAACTAACTCTAGAAGTGCAGTGTGCCCCTATATTCTCCTCTATGTCTGGTATGCTGACATGGCAGGCTTAAAAGACATGTTTCAGGAGTAAGAGCTGTGAACTTTGATGGTCTCCTACTGGCAAGAAAACCACCCTGATTGTAGCCCACAAATAATTAGAGTTGCAGTCAGTTGTACATAGAGTTTGCTTGCCCACTCTTTGACAGTGCATATTTCAACAAGTTTGAGTTCACTTTGTACACATCCTGACACCTATGAAAATCGAATCAACTACAACACATCAACATTTAACCTTCAGCAGCAGACTAGATAAGTCAACTCATCCAAACACACACCCAAAACATCTTCATTAAAGCATTTTTTGTAAGATGGCATAATTTCTTTGTAAGGGTCTTCCCCCTTGCACCCACCCTTATTTTTATATACTAACTCCACAGTCACTCCATCTCAGGGAAAATAGAAAATCAAGATAAACGTGAAAAAATGGATCACACAATTGCAATCTCACATGGAAATATGTTTTGGGAGTTGTTTGTGATTCTGGGGAGATGGGATGGGGTGGAAAAGCATTCAAGGTAAAATCATTCACCAAATGGTACATTTCCTTTGGAGAGCTGGACACTTTTATGTATATGTCTCGATTTCTTAATGCAAGAAATCCAGACAAAGCCTAAATTAAAGTGGGGACACAAGCTCAAAAATAGGGAGAGATTTTTAAACATTGCTCTTATAAACTTAGAAAGTTGCTAGAATAACAAGATTTGCAATAGCATACATTTTCTGTAGGATATGAAGTCTGAAACTAAAATGTATGACATTATTTAGTGACTTCAGTTCTCAATGATTGTTCAGAATATCACAGTTTCATGAGGAATAGACCAAAATATGATGCAAAAATCTGGGGTTTTTGTAAAAATCTGGACAGCTGAGAGGTATGCTTATATGTGTTCATAATACATTTTTGCTGGTCCATTGAAGAAGTCAGTGACGGAAGACCAATATTTAGATACAACATAGCACTAAAACTGTGCTGCAATGCAAATGTTTGTACAAAATGCAAATATGTTAAAGCTATGTGATAATACAGCCTTATTTAGGCATCAAAATAAACTTCAAGGCAATACCTTCTGTGGATCTAGATTTAAAAAGCAAACATTCTACTTCATATCCACAAAGAAGCAATCAGTACTGGGAAGGCAGGAATTTCTGAAGTAACTGCTTATGTTGGGAGAAAGTTGACAGTACCCCTTTGTATAGGACTGTACCTCACTCCATCTACTGTATTTTATAGTCAGTTTGCTGTCTTCAATCTTAAAAACTTTTTCTCGCAAAAATAGAGTTCCTGTCTTTTATGTTTTCTTCAATAACTTTGAAAGGGAAAAAATGTCTGCTTAAAATACTGCGCATGAATTTGTCTGACTTGAGGACTTATATTTCAAACGAAGCTAACAAAAATCCTACATTTTGGCCTATTACCTTGGCTCCAAAGTACAAGGCTAGCATGCAGCTCATGAAAAGTGAGACATGGATGTCAGGTTTATGATCACTTAATAAGAGTACTGAAATATACAACACTGACAAATATAAATGTGTTTGTCGTAGTACCTCACACCAACAGCAAATACATTTTCTACTATTCTGTAATGCTTTTGTACACCCCAAGAGTAAATATTCAACAATTTCCATACTCTGTCTTTTGAAGGGCTAATGATGTCCTCCTAAAATAAAGGGTTCCTAACAGTCTATGAGGAAAGCTTTCGTGCAAAAAAAAAAATAATACATTTCCTTTCTGAAAATATTAAAACCATATTAATTTTCAAACAGAAATCTCACTGATCGATGTTATGTTGTTCAGTAAAACTTACATTACGAAAACACTTTCATAAAAACTGTCAAATTTCATAATACTTCATTGGAAAGTACTTGTCTATATAAGGAGGGTTTTACAGACATTTTCTGTTTTTCTAGCAGGGTACCTTTAAGAATTTGGGTTAAAAGGGATGTTGAATAGCTCTAGGGCTGCTGTAGGGTGGGAATGCAGTGGATACAAATTCAAAACTAACTAGTCTTAAATATCATTCACAATAACTGCAGAAACATGTTTTATGGTTCATTTTTCTGAGGAAATCAGACCCTCAAAACCTCACCATGAAAGAAGTCTTGACCTTGGGGATAATGCTTTTATATAGTTTGAATATGATTATGTTATGAGTTTGACTACTCACAATATCCATGCATCAATATCCTAAGGTACACCATCTTTTCGGCCGGTTCATACTCATCATAACACTTAGTGGACATACTGACAACCACTGCAGTTTTGGTTACAAGCCATCAGACTCATATAAACTATGATTGTTTACCACATTACAGTACCATGTCTATTGTCTATAAAACACTGAGGGATTTTATGCCCAAGGTATTTCTTACTTCTTTTTATAGTTTTAAGTAGAATGATATCCAGCAGCTGGTATCAAAAGCACAAAAGGTGTCACAAAATTCCTCCAAAAATATGCTGGGAGAGGAGATTACATTTTCACAGATGAATATTTTAAAAACTGGTCAAAATATACCTGTGAAACTTCTATGAACCCAGCAGTAGATCACCAAAAATTAACGCATCTAACAAAACTTGTGTGCGCCATCAGTAGCTAAGCATGCACATCACAATACAAATAAGATAAAATCAGACTGGAGAAAGGTTCTATATTGCTTACTGTTACTTGATTTGTAAAGAAATGATGCAGCACAGCTACATATAGGTGTGTAAACGTACATTCCACATACAAGCACTAATTCTGTTGTAAAGTACACTGCCTCTTATCATAATTAGGCTCCTAGGGTGTGGCCAATGCTTTCCAGACAGCAGCACACTACTTAATATTACTGACTCTTGGACATGAACTATATGTTTGAATGATAAGAAGACGACTACGACTGGAATATGATATATATATATATATATATATATATATATATATATAATGTGAAACTGCCATGGTTAGAATGCAGCGCACAAACAATAATAAGCATATACACAAAGTGTACGTGACTAAAGTTAGACAGCAGATTAGCCTAAAGCCTAGTGGATTGTGAAGAGATAAAGTGATTGTCACTGATACCTCTCTTAAAAGAAAATAGAACTTCTAAATATTAATTGGAAATTAACTGTACAAAAACTCCAACCTCTAGAATAGATATATTTTGAAGCAGTTATTTGGTCAAGCAGGAGGGTCTTAATAACTTTCTTTGATCAAAATAATTAACTAGCAGAATTTTATATAAAAGCGTATGCTGAGAATCATAGAGAAAAGGCATTGGGCTAATGTTTCCACTCCACATGATAACTGATGATTGATGAATAATGCTAATATCTCTGAGTCTGCTATGCATGACAGCTTACAACCAAAAGATATGCATCACACACTGTCTTTGAATCCTTGCACCCTATGCCCAGTTTCTAATTAGCATTGCATTATACACATTTGGTCTATGAAACCCAGCCATTATTTTTTTAAAGTTTAGTAATGTAGATTGCTATGCAAAATAACCAATCTAGAAAATACCTGATTATTATTAAATGGCTACAGAGGATGAAATCAAAATAAACATATAATCTGATTCCTAATTGAAAAAAATAAAAAAACATTGACTACTTTGCACTGCAGTATGGCAATTTTACAGCCTCACACTACAAATTAGTATATGTAGGGAGTGCGCTTCTCTGATTAACGGAGCAATGTGAGGTAATCAGCATAAATGTATAATTACAAGCAGGTGTTTTTTTATGTTGGCTGATCCCTCTGTAGCCCACCCAATGTGATGATACTTTGGTAACATGCATTTAATTCTAGAGATGCTCCTAAGATGAAGATATACAGACTTTATATCCATTGACATCTTGTCCATGTCACCATGCTGTGCACTAATGGCCCAAGGTTCTACAATCATCTCAACAACTACAGTCTGATGTCCTGAAAGAAAAACAATGGAGACAAATAAGGGCCTAAGAAGACTGTACATTGGCATGCCCTAACACAGCCTCAGCCATCAATATTCATTTTCATTTGTCAATTATTACTTCAACACAGAATTAAGGCAAACTTTAAAAGAGTTAAAAACATAACATACATTCCAGAGACAAGGAGAAGTAAATCAGGTGATCATTAACATAACAATGATATTCTATCACTACGTTTTATCACAGAAATGGAAGTATATGTACTATGTACACTAAAAGTGCCAAAAATAAATCTTGAGGAGTCCAGCAGTTCAATAGATACCTATGTAAAGAACTCCAAACTCAACTTACTGAGAATGACCCAATAGATGACATGCAAACCAACAGGGGACATTCTCCAAGAGTCTACACTGGTTCAGCAGGTATTCCAAAAGGATGCCATTATCTATAGTGTTAAATGCTGTAAAAATGTCTAGAACGACAAAACTCTGACTTCATTCCAGATGACCCCATTCAGTTACCAGTATGGTTGCTAGTGGCCAGGCAAGGGAGGATAGCAATGAATGGCCAATGCTGACTTGTCCATCTTGAGTGGGAAGGGTGCAGCATGGCTGCCACAACAGCAGTATGAAGAGCTGGACCAACTCCATGCTGCAAATGGTGTGCCACTTGATCAGGAAGTTGCACATGAGTGCAAGTGTACATGCACCTCATAAAGGCATGCATTGCATAGCTCATAAGGTTGCTGTGAGTGGGTTAGGGGGGCATGCTCCATGGAAGCAATATGATGCTACACCAATGTCCAGAGTCTCCTCATCAGCCCCAGACTTAGGTCGGGCAGGATCCAGGGAGGCTAAGGCATATCCAGTACAGCCAAAGAATTAGGAGAGGAGCTGGTGGTCAGCTGCAGGGAACTGAAAAAGGATTTCCAGAAGAAAAAACAATTAGTATAAACACTAGTCCCCCACCACTATAGAAAGTCACTTATAACACTAAAGCTTGTCTTAGAATTGTGTCCAGATTAAAGGCTAGACTAACGAGGATCCTGGAGATCACTAGATGTCAAATGAGAACATTTAAAGGAAGATTTAAGATGGGTGGTATTCATTTAAAGTAGTCTTTTTCAGTAAAGGATTGACTAAAATCTCTTAACAAAAAACAGGAAAACATTCATCTGCAGCGAAACCGGTACTGTATTTCAAAGACTGGTTAAAGACTAAAGAAGAAACAGTGGGACCACTAGAACTTATAAGAATAAATAGGAATACCTGAGCTAATGAGAGCCCAATTAGTCGTAGGAATCAAAATTAAATATAAAGGAGGGAAAAGAGAAAGAATGTGATGTGAATTTATATAGAGATTGTGGAAAAAGAGAGTGCCCTGGCACAGCTGAGCCAAGTGCCCATACACCAATGCCTCTATAAGGAGCATATAACTTAACATATGGCATAATGCATATCCACTCGCTTATTCAGATGTCTGGGATTAATATTCTGCATGATGTACAAAGCATGTGTCATGGCACACTTAGTACGCCCACACGACATATGATGACTATTTAGCAACAGCTCAAATCTGGATATTCGTTAGCAAGCTTGGTTCTAGCTTAGCTAAATTACCCATTTAAATATGGCAACATGATCAGCCAATCCTCTTGCTTCGTACTGTGCATCCTTTAAATGACATAACACTTTGACTATAATCCAGAAGCACTGAATACTTAATACATTTTTAGCTGAGCAAATTTAAAGCAGACTAAAGACTGCTAAAGTTAACAGTGAAATGTTTAACCAAATACCAGAAGGAGCAATGACATGAAAATTGTATTTAAACAATCGACTATCTTCTGAAATGATGTACAGCACTCAAAACGTTTAAAACAGCATATAGTAAGCTGAAATTATAACGTGTTGCCATATATACACTACATATAGGCACATAGTCGTCACAAAACACTTTTTTTTAATCTGTCACTGCCAAAACACATTTAGACAACTACAACAGATGCCAACCATGGACAGCATTGCTAAATACAGAATAAATGCTGTCACAAACTGCAGTCTTGCCCTGGCCTTTACTTGTCCTGCATAGGTAAGTCAGTTATTATAGAAAATAGAAGCTTGTCTAGCAGATCGAGTAGACTGAAGCTAAACACCCCCGTGAAAAGACAATACAAAGTTTTCAAGCAATTCTAACATTCCTTTGGCTACTTCATTCATCCTCAGATTTTCACCTTCTGTTTTCAGAAACTTTATTTTCTTAAAGGGCACTGACGCACTTGTGTGAAATAAAAATCAAGATATACCTGCACCTAACAAGACCACAATGTTTTTTTTTTTTCTAGAGTGGGAAGTGCTACATTTCGTGTCAAATGCATCACAAGCATTCTCTCTCTCTTTTTATATTTCTTAATAATTACTCACCCCAGACCTTTGACTAATGGTTAAGGGAAGTACAATGTCAAATGTTTGTTTTAGATAAGGAACTTAAGTTTGATTGACAACTTAAACTTGGGGAGTAGCTGGACCTCTGGATGTGCTAGAAAAACTCTGCATATCAACTGAGCACAGAAATAAAGAGGGGTTAAAGCACCAAATCTATAACAGTATTGCACTTGCATGAAGTCTTTTATCACAATCAGGATCATATCAGTTCTTCAAATTCCTGACACATTTTAGTAGTTATTTCATGCTATTCTTTATTTAATCTGTCACAGTTTTATGAGTGGTACGTATGTATTATACTTAATTCTGTTGATCATCAGGGATGCGCAGAAGCCTTACAGAATATAAGTAGCTGTGGAGGCAGCCCTAAGGAGAGTGTTAAAATGCATTCCAGAGTGCTTGAGTGTGGACCCCCTGGGCTTTCAATGCTCACTTCTCCTGTCTGTACTCGCAAATGTAGAAACAGCCAGAGAATTCAATACATGCTTTCTGTTCTGCCAGTTTAGAGAAACTGAGGGCCTCTCTAAAGTCCTAAGAGTGGCAATGTTGAGGGAATTGTAAAGATTTGATCTGTACGTACTTCTTTATCAAGCACTCTCAGGGGAAAATTGTTGCATGCCTTAAAAAAAAGCTTTAAAGAATTTCGGTGCACTTACACAATTCTAATACATCCAAGATCTGTAACTCCAGCTCTAAGAATTATCATTCATTTTTCAGCTTAGCACTCGATCCTTTTGTTTCAGAATGAGAGCATATGCACTACTGTTACAGTACAATGTTTTAGAACCGAACCATACACTGCATGTTTCATTCCATTATTCTAAAGGATCTCTGCTTCTAGTGCTCATTTTATGTGCTTTTAATAACTTTACCTACATTCCATGTATGCAGCATGTATTGGAAAGAAACATTCATATCAATTACTGTTACTTTGTTACTGCTGTCAAACTCAAAGCAGTCATGCTCATTAAGGCAAGTTTATAATATCCAAATCACATAACAAACCAACTGTTGTCAGCCTTTACTCTTCAGCTCCGTATACTGAACATCCACACTGGTCACTCAGCTCAGCCAGTTTTCCTGATACACAGAATTTTGAGCCTGTAGGTCCCAAAACCCGCAGTAGTGGTGCTGCGGTAGCGTTGTCGCCTCACAGTAAGACACTGTCCGGTTTGATTCTCAGCTAGAGCATCTTCTGCGTGGAGACATGCGTGAATGGGCGTACCTTCATTGAAGGTTGTGTGTCAGGCCTGGCAAGCTGGTACGTAATAATCAACTGCCAATCATTAGCGGACCGGAGTTCCGCTGTGGCGACCCCTAACCGGGAAAACCCGAAAGACACAAACAAAGGTCCCAAGGAGCATTTGATGGAGATTATTATTTAAAGGGGTATAAACAAGATCCAATGCCATTCCCACATTCCAGAGCATCAGTACTTCTCCCAAAGGAATGGAAGACTTGTAATATCACGTGGAGTCCACAGCACCTTGGGAAGGTAAAACTGCTTGTCATTACATGAATGTTAAACCAGATATAAATAAATTGCAGGAAACCAATCATGTAGACCTAGGTCTTTATTTTTAAGTCAGCAAAGGATTGCACAAGATATGCTGAGTATAATCTAGGTGAAATACATTTCCAGAGATATAACATGCTAGTAAACTGAAAGTGGCTAACCACAGCTACAGTTGTTGCTAACTGAACTTTACCTTGTTAGGTTTTATATAAACTATGTTTGACAGCAAATGGAAACAAAGACTAACAAATAAGGCAATACATAAAAGTACAGCTTCAGGACTTTACACTTCCATCACATCCCACAGACACATACTAAGTGGAATGGTGACAATAAATCACCTCATTTTTCCAGTTGTATATGTGATACAGAAGAAAGGACATGCAACCTATTTCTGTCCTGTACTTGTCTAGTGACCCCTGTGGATGCTGTTGGCTTTCCATGCAGGTGCTATAGGAGTCTGAAGTGACTTGGCAGCATTGGATGGAAGGATGGACGGTTGCTTGATTGCTTTAACAGATGGATGAGGGCTTCAAAGGGAAATCTGTTAACCACTTCAAATGGTCAGTCCTCTGCTGACCATCTATAAATTGAAAATATCTGTCTTCATGTCTAAACAATTCAGTTTCTTTTGAAACAAAATCAAAATTGTTTTCAGTTAATTCATGAAAGCAAGGAATTAGAAGTTTTTTTTTCATATCTCATAATTAATAGTCTCCTTGCTTGACTTCTGTTACCCTCTACATTTAAACATTATTAATATTTAAAAGTTGTTAACCAGCTTAGAGGACTGGTACAAATGTCTACTGAAGTGTTTTCTTCTGTTATATTATAATAGTGGGATGATAAATATTACTGTTACTATAGCATGTAAAAAACTAATTTACCACCATCTGCTTGTTTTCTGTTTGTTGAATCTACAAATGAGGATTTTCATTTTTAATTAAATGACTGCAGTATTTTGTGTTGTATAAACAGGACATAAGCAACAATACCTGTGAGACAAGGCAGTATTTGGTAATATCAGACCACACAGGAGCACAATGGATTGTCTACACAAAAAAGACAGCAGGCTATATACAGTTAGTGATGCACAATACTGAGGATTATGAGAGGGCCACTGATTATAACCTGTTGATTATGTGTTTCTAGACTTAGATATGAATGCCAAGAATTAATCTTTAAAGCAAAGCTCGAAAGGTGAATCCTGGTATCAATGCTGAGAACACATAATTAAAAGTTAAGATCAGAGAACTGATCATAATTCTTTGTAGTGCATTGAACTTATCTGTTCCATGTATCATTAATTACAGGTGAGAAAAAGTGCTATTTTTTTGCTGGCCTTCAAAACTGTAAAGCACTTAGTAAGCACTTTCAGAAAGACAATGTAAGTCAAGTCTCATGTTTACACTCACCTTCCATGCCTCTCAGCTGTCCAGATTTTTTCAGAATGTCCTGATTTTTGTCACATATGCTTGGTCTGGTCCTCATAAAATCTGTGGTTTTCTCAGAAATCACTGAGGATTTAAGTCAGTAAATAATGACATACATTTGAGTTTCAGACTTTGTATCCATTAGAAAATTCAGAGTAATACAAATCCTGTTATTTTACCAACTTTCTAAGTTTATGAGAGTATGTCAGGAACCTGTTAACCACCACAGACAGCAGAGAGAAAGAAACCATTGCTGTTGTTTGCTGGCCAGTAATGGCAGATTCCACTGCCTAGCATGAGATGTGACCTCAACAAGTTAAGCAGGGGGTACTTGACATTTGTTAAGATCTGGTCTCACATTATAGTGGTGCTTAACTGATCTGTCTTTTTCCAGATATCAGAGTGTAATCACTGCACTCCATGGTCTACAATTGAATAAAACAGTGTAATGGTACCTACACATATGTATGTGTTTTAAGAGCAGTGATATAGTATGCAAACAGTCATGCCTTGTAGATTGGGCCATGGAATAAATGAAACATAAGCAGTTCAATAATTTGTCTTTTAAGTTCAAGCATGTCCTGCTCTGCATTACTTTACATGAACATTTTCTTAGTTATTTATTTACTCATTTAATTAGCCTAATTTAACTAATTTGTTTGCTCTTTGTAACTGGGTAAACTCATTAGGGACAAGACTCTTCTCAAAGGTGATATGAGAGCATTGCTTGGCAGCCACAATCCAGACAATCTCCATCAGCATCTGCTAGTTCATTACAAACTCACCCTTTCATGAAGATCACTGTATTACCCTAGAAAACGCCAGATGGATACCCATAAAACAAAGATCTAACATACGTTTAGGATCCCAACTCTACAAACTACTCTATCTCCAAACATTTACTCCCCTTGCTGTGCAATTCTGTATTGGGTTGGTTAAGGAGATGACCCCTATTACAGCTCTAATGATACCTTTGGCAGCAAACCTTAACTACAATGTCTCTCTTCCAACCGGCATCCTATTCTTGTATGGAGGAGGGCTGGTTAGGAAGAGTGACATTTATTTCAGGTTTAATATAAACTTCATAAGGGTTTTCAGGTTCAATGCCTGCTTCCTCACATGCTACCTTATTCTCCTGTTGGAGGAAGGCTAGTTAGAGTGAACCCCCCCATTTTAAAGTTTAACATAAGTTTCATCCGTGGTCTACATGTTCAATGACCCACATATATCTAGTTACCTTAGTCTTTTAAGAGACTCCTGGTTAGGATGAATGACCTTTTTCTATGTTTGCTGTAAAATGGCAGAATCCTTTGGGTTTAGTGTCTCACCCCTGTCTGGCTGCAATATTCAAGTATTGGAGACAACCTAGTATGGTATTACAAATTCAAGGGTTTAATCACTCTGATTGCAAAGACGTCATGGCTTAAAAAGGAGTTTTGGTGCAGGTCAATTTCTCACTCACTAAAAGAATTAATAGACAAACACACACCTAACGAAAGGCATTCTATGTGCTCTAGAAACATACTTGAATAATTTGAGTCATCTTTGGCAGTTTTGTGTTTTTCATTTTTTTGCCCTCTGGTTGTGAAATACCCGAAGCTATTAATTCCCCTGCCTTTTTAAAATCTGTTTGCATGACTGTAGTTGAAGAGAATGCCTATCACAGAATGATACCTGGGTTTCAGTTATTTAACTGCCTAAACAGACAAAGGAGAGTAAACTGCAAACAGCAAATATGTTAAAAGGCAAATTTATAACATTCTGTGAAAAAAGTAGCAAAAAAATTGTGTAATTTATGTGATATTGATATATCTGATATTCTGAGTTTGGCTGTGATACTAAAGAATATTTGTTTAATTCAGTTGCTTTGTTTTATTGTTTATTATTTTATTTTTATTTTTATTTAAGAAAAGTTTATGGTTAGGATTCATGGGCTTTGTTTCCTCTGTAAAGTAACAACCACATCTGCAATGGATGATCAGGTTGTCATTATTGTGACCGATTAATTATCAGGCTTGTCACTGTGATACTGGTTACTCATCACAAAAAGCTTTCTGGCACTTTTTATTTTAGTCACATATTTTGCAGATTATGCAAAGGAAGAAGTAAATTGCTGCAAATAAAAAAGAATATAAATTTCACCGGTCTCCAAGATTTCTATAGGAAGTATATCACAAAAGAAGTGCAAATTCATTTTTCTCCCTCAACTACTTTTCAGTTATGTATGATTTCTGTAGACTTCATATACGGTACTTTGCTGATAGGGAAAGCCTTTGGTTCTCTAGAATACTTATCAATTAGAGTCAACTTATTAAGAGAAACCAACTTTTCAGATTCAATACCACTTCCTCCACACACCTTTCAACTGTCCAGATTTTCGCAGAATGTCCAAATTTTTACATCATATTTTTGGTGCGTTCTTTATAATATTTGTGGTTTACTGGCAAATCAGTGGTATGATCTGTGGACTGAAGTCACCAAATAATGACATATATTTGAGTTTCAGATTTCAAATTCTTCAGAAAATGCATCAACACAAACCCAGTTACTTTAGCAGCTTTTTAAGTTTATAAGAGCAATATTTAAAATCTGTCCATATTTTGGGCCTTTGCCCCCCCCCCCATTTTGTCAGTCTTTGCCCAGATTTCTTGCATTAAGAGGTTGAGACACATGATCCTCCAGCAGATGTTCATCATACATAAAAGCAAATTAAAAAATAACCTCAGAAATCTCTGGGTCTAAAGTATCATTCGTCAGTGACCTTTAC
The DNA here is from genome assembly GCF_019279795.1 of Protopterus annectens. Taxonomy (NCBI): domain Eukaryota; kingdom Metazoa; phylum Chordata; order Ceratodontiformes; family Protopteridae; genus Protopterus; species Protopterus annectens. Next base: position 1,130,991,099 of record NC_056739.1, read on the forward strand.
ATTCCTGATAAGATAATGTTCCTCTCAGGTAGCTACAAAGCAGCAATAAAACAGGCACATGCTCTTTTGTGACATGACAGAGACAGCAACTGACAGTGGGGCACATGGCTTACATTGAGTACACTTTAATCAGAAAGGGATTTGTCAGCCATGTTTTTTCTAATCCCTTTTCAGCTGCATAGTCCAACTTCATTTTACTGATATCACAGTTTATGATCTTACGGTTACCAATATATGGAAGACATAGATTTGGGGAATGGAGGGGTCCCTCTTGCAAAAAATGCTTGTTTTATGTATTATGAAAGATTTTGTTTATTCCTGCTGTGACGTATGGTAACTTAATGGCTTACTGAGAATCTGATGAGAAGTAGGACATTTATTTTTAGTTTTATTTTAAACAGGGGCAATAAAAACATAATAAAATAGGAATAGGCCATGTCCACAGGGTCAGAGACTATTTATCATTTTATTCCCTCCTTGCTAGATTAATTTATCTTGAATTTAAGTTTGTTGGGATCAGTTCTTCTAGTCAGGAATAAATCTATGGATGTCAGCTGCCCCCAGTATGGGTTATCACTATAATAATCCAATTTCATTTACAGTGTTTTAGCCAGTCGGATGATGGTAAAGTCCCAATCTGTTTTCACTAAGCAGGACTACTACTATTATTATCTGAATGCATGCTTATTTTAAAGGAACACTTCACCCATAACTTCAATGGACATTCCTTATGCAATATCTGCAGTTTGTAGATACATTCTTAGCATTTTTCTGTCTACAAGTAGAATTTTAAAGGACTTTATATACAAGTTTAACAATCAAAATTAATCCCTTTCTCAGCAAGTTTTACTGCTGTACAAATTCCTATAATGTTTCCTGATTTACGGAAGTGAGTAGCTTTTGGAGGTACTTTTCCGTTATTGGGGCAACACACTGTTTCTCATTCTGTATGGTTCTGACTGCTGTATCCATTGTCAAAAATGACATGCATAATGATTTTAAGTTTAAGGCAGTGTCGTTTGGAAAATCAAATCAATACTTTTCCATTATCGGGCCAACACATAATTATTGTACAGGGGTCAGCCCTGAAGCAGTGGTTTTGACAGATTTCTCTTCTTTAACTGTGTAGAATTGTAGAGGCCTGGCTTTCGTGTGAATTTTTTTACCTTACTCCCTTTTCTGCTGGCTAAATGGGAAAAGCAGTCAAACAGGGACTGAAATCTTTAACTTATGCATGGCAGCACTATCACACAAGTGCTGTAATTCTCCCAGAAGTTGTCCACACAAAATGGAATCCAAGCAGTGGTTTTGACAGATTTCCCTACCAATCTGCATTTCCAATTAACGGAACTAGGACGTTATTGGACTATCAACCAGTTGTGTTTTGTAATGTGAGCGGGAAACAGTGCCTGAAAAACTGCCATTATCCTTTTCTGTTATCATTTAGAAAAAGTGAAGACTATGCCCACATCAGCAGCAGCACAGCGATCATTGCGACCACGTGCTACCACTCTAGCTCCTCATTACACCTGTTGCCCCGATAACAGAAAAGTACCCTTTTGGATTAAGTGAGCAGTGCAAAAAAACACTTCTGGCTCTCTTTTCAGAAATGGCACATATGTTAATCAAAAGGTTAATCTTAAGAAGTCTTATGGGATTTTAAATAGATTTGCATAGATCAAATGAGTGGATTACTTGACTGGCGGTAAACTAAGAACCCAATCAAGCTGTAAAACAATTTCACTGAAATGGCATCACTGAAAGTAATAGGTAAAATTTGACAACAGCCTAACTCTATCTCAAGGAACCAACAGAAACACAAATTTTCTGCTCTGCCCCCTCACACATTCCCCTGACATAGGGAGCAGGTGAACAGTGTAAATGTTACCTGTATCTATAATTTATATCATTTACATAATACATAGTATGTGGCCGATGGCTATGTATCACTCATATAAGTGTTGACTCCAGCACTCAGTTAAACTGCAGGTCATTAGGCTCTAGTCCAGACAAGGACAGCTGTAGTGTTTTAGCTGAAGAGAATTGTCACAACAAGCAGTACATTTTATAAAACTTCAGTAAACAGCCAATGGAAACTCAACATTAAGATATGCCCCTGGATTTACTATTTCTCCATGCAGGACTAGCATAGTCCTGCATGGAGGTGGCTGTTTAGGAGCAGGACGGCAGCGTGCCATGCATAGTAATGAGGCACGCTGCCTGAGCTCCTAGTCTTACACAGAGTGTGTAAGTGTGCAGGGGGCGTGTCTGAGAGCAGTGCTCTCAGAATATACACTCGCCCGCAATGAAGAACAGCAGAAAATGGTCAGAAATGAGCGAGATCGCTCATAGGTGTCCACATATCCCCACCAACAGTCCCCCTTGTGTACAACAGCAACAGTATACATAAATTAAACGAACAAACCCTTTATTTTTTCATTATAAAAATCTGATTAAAGCTAACCGTAGGTGCGCGGGTGTGCCCATTACTTAGCTATGGTTCATGCAGCTTAAATGGCTGAAGAGGATAAGAAGGAAGATATATGCAAATGAAGCAGCATAGCAATAGCATAGTGGGCAGAGCATTCATCTTACTAGCAGGTATTCCTGGTTCGAGTCCCACTGCAGCACATTCCATTTACCATGGCAAAGTACATTATGATCAATATTTATGTTGCAAAACCCACTAAATAACATATTTTTATAAACTGGAGTACTGCAGTAAATGCACATATGAGGTGTCAGTGTCATAATGAATAAAGCACTAGTAAGCAGGTTTAAGCACCAATAAGCAGTAGTAAGCAAGTTTAACCCCGTTTGCGCGTCAGTAAGCAATGCCGACACTTGTTAAGCAATTCTGAAGCTAACTCTCTGTAAGCAGATGTAACAGCAGGTTAGCAGTGCTTACCATCGCACAAACCCATGCAAACATGCTTACAAATGCTCAAAAGTGCCTTAATCACTCTGTATCCAACTGCCCTTGTTCTGCCCAGCAACAAAATAAACAGCCATGCAGGTCTCAAACCCAGGACCCTATACCCCATAACCACAGTAGTTAACCACCAAGCCATCAGAGAAGTACAAAAGAATGAGGTATCAGCAAACAAGTCTTCACCATAGTAAAACCAAACTGAACCTGTGAAAGGAATCAGTATGCAGACATATGTGCCTTAACCCACTACATAACATAAATATGTGAACTGGAGTACAGCAGTAAGGCCAGAAGTCAGGTGTAATTGTAATAGAGTGTTGAAGTCCCCAATAAAACACAAAGACCCCATACAGTGTACATACATATGAATCATGGATACCAGGCATACATATAAGGTGTAATGAATAATAACTCAATGTGAAAAAGGAATTATAATGCAAAGTCTAATGTAAACAATGCTAAGTACTGCACAGGCCAGCTTAGGAAGTGTAAGAAATGTGTAGGCCACCTAACTCAATGTGCCCAGTGTTATATCCCTTTAACTAATGCCAGCCCTAGGTAAGCAGGTTTGCCCATAGCTTAGCCTTTTCAAAACCAGCCAATCACTGAAAAGTGCAGGAAATCAGCCCTACTTCAACCCAAGAGGCAGGAATATATCTCATAACTGGTTGTAGCTTCCCCTTGCAGGCACAATGGCAGTAAGGGAGAAGGTGTGCACTTCCAGGTGCAGCTCTGGTGCTTCCAGGAGTCCAAGGTCATGGCAGGACTCCTTGTCAAAGACCATGATCAGAGACTGCTGCAGGACCAGTACCAGGGCTCCCAATATAAGGCGGAGGCCTGGGACCGTCTCACCCGCAACCTCACCAGTGCCACTGGCATAGCCTGAACTGGTGAGCAGGTCAGGCATCACTATGCCGACCTGAAGCGGCGTAAGGGGGACCTCTTGGAGGAGTAGCTCCAAGAGGCTAGAGAAGCAGGGGATGTTCCAGTCATGTGTATCACCCCACTATGTGTGTAATAATTGCCAGCTCAGGTATATCATGGATAGGTCTGGTTAAATATCTCTCTTATGTCCCCCACAGTTGCAATGGAGCAGGCCACGAACCAAGAGGCCCACATCAGTCACCTGGCGAGGTTGCGATGCGAGGCAGGTCAGTAACACTCATGCAATTACTGTCATAGGAAATAAAACTAAAAGTAGTAGTAAATTAATTGCCTGTATAAAACCTGTTCAGTTCAAGGCAAGTACTGCATACACTAGAGATTATGGCAGGAAGAGTCTCATATCATTTGTATGTCAATAAAAGTTTAATAGCCTGACAATAAAGGTCTAGCTGCTGGACTGCATGTGTATACTCTGGTATCATATGGTAATGTAGATTAGCAATCATGTAATAGTACTGTAGTATTAAGCACTGTTATGCACACTGTGCACCATAAACTGATGTGTAGGAATGCCTGTATATGACAGGTGTAATCCCAAGAGGCCATTTAGTACAACTGACTGAGAGACACATAGACAGAAAACAGGAAAAATGCAGACAACAAAAAATGAATAGCACATGCAACTGAGATTTGAACTGTTGTCTTTTTAGCACACACAGCCATGGTTTGAATCCTGACAGTGGTAGTACTCTGCATACAGAATCATACCCCACAACTGTACAGAAATGTCCAGAATGTCCAGTAAAGTGGCCCATATCTGTTGCCTATCAATCTGTCCCCCTGGGAAATCAGTGGGATGATCCCAGATGTATAGGCAGCAAAAAGGAAATACAACTGATTGACACACAAATATGAGAACAAAGCTGGCACACTAGCAACTCCACAATACCTTATGAGACTAAGAAGCCAGGTATGTCCCATTTACACCCCAACTTGTCAAGCTGTGGTCAGAGTGTGTACAGTAACAGAGTGAGATGTATGTGCATAATAGTAATGTGGAATCCGGTGCTGTCTGTGGGAACATTCAGGTAGTGCTAATAAACATTTCTCCCACAGGTCTGTCAGATACCAACACTGCACCCAGAAATACAAGAATGATACCCAGTACTGGTACTGTTTACATTGGCATTGTATGGCAGTGCGACTGATGCAGTTGCGCTGAATAATGAGGTATTACACATCACTGTCACCCACACTGTCCTACAACATATAACTGTCTAGGAAATCTGTATAAGAATGTTGTAATACAAGGTCAGAATGCAAAAGCACAGGGGATTAATAAGACAGAAAGCAGATAGGAGATATACAGAAATAGCTATATAGCAGACACAACTGTGATGGACAGTGTTTAAGTTGTAGCAGATACAGCCATGGTCTGAATCCTGGGAGTGGATGTAGGCTGCATACAGAATCATACCCCACAACTGTACAGATGAGGCCAGAATGTCCAGTATATGGGCCCATATCTGCTACCAGTCCCCCTGTCCCCCCTGGTAAGTCTGTGGGATGATCCCAGATGCTTAGCCAGAAAACAGGGAAGACAAGTGATTGCCAAACATCTATGAGAACAGACCAGTCACTGTAGCAACCCCCAAAACTGTTAGGAGAGTAATATTTCAAGTATGTCCTATCTACACTCCCATGTTGTCAAGCTGTGAGCAGAGTGTGTACAGTAACAGAGTGGGATGTATGTGCATAATACTAATGTGTAATCTGGAAGTTTGTGTGGCTACAGTCAGGTAGTGCTAACAAACATTGCTCCCACAGATACGTCGGATACGAACACTGTGCTGAGAAATAAAGACCATTATAACCTGTACTGGTACTGTTCACTCTGGTATTGTAGAGAATTGTGAGTGTTGCAGTTTCTCTAAATAATAAAGTATCACTGATCACTGTCACCCACACTGTGCTACATAATATAACGGTGTAGGAAAGCATGTATATGTGTGTGTCAGGTCACTAAAGGTAGAAGAGGGCAATATTCTAGATATGTCCCGGCACACTAGCATGTAGAAACACATGGCCAGAATCTGTGCAATAAGAGTTGGATAACAATGTGCACAACATCAACCTGGAATCTGGGAGTATGTGTAGAAACAGTTAGTGTTAACCAACATTCCCTCCTCAGGTATACCAGGTAAGAGGTGTATACTGCAGGTAAAACCAGTTCATGTATAACGATGATGACAGCCATACCACTGTCCACACTAAGGCTATAAGGTAGTGTAGTAAGACTTGTAAGGTACAGATAACAGCACTGACTAGGAAAGTAATGTGGACTACAGGAATATACTAGTTAACTGACATATTTCTCCCCCCCCACCACCATATCTCCAACAATAATCAACACACCCATCCAAACTGGTATGTAATGACACCTATGTTCTGATAATGTCCAATTGTTTGATAAATATTTTAATTATTCCAACATTGGTGGCATGGTGCCATCAATGTACCTGCATGCTGCTCTTATTACCACTGTGGTCCCATATATGCATGTGTCATGTTTGTTATGTAACTGTTCCGAATCTGGTGTCTGTGTTAATGGCAATATCTATGAATGCTGTTATATCTAACCCTGGAATGTGTTGACTATTACTAACCCACATATGATGATGAAATCTAAACACTATAGCACGCTTGGGAAGGCCGGTACCAGCGGACCCACCTGTCCCACCTCAGCTAGCCATGGCACCGGGCACCAGCATGTCTGGGTCCTAACCCGGGACCTCCCTGTCTGTTGGTCTTGCACCACCTTCAGATGGAACCGCCTCAGGGATGGGGCTCGCCCCCCCCCAGGAGCTGGCACGGAAGGCACCTGTCACCCATCACCAGGTCAGGGTTGTGGTATGTAGAGAGATCAACCAGCAGCTTGGTGATCTTCTACACTAGCTCGAGGGCCACATGTCAAAACTAGAGCATTAATCTGGCTCTGCAACTCAGCCCCCAGCACAGCCACCATCGGGGCTGTGAAGGTACAGTGGTGACTGCCCATGGGTGGGGACTTCAGTTCCACTGTTTCCACTAGGGGGCTCATGGGCTTCCGATTTCCCAACACCCCTCCCCATCAAGGTGTTCACCCCCACATGTGTCAAATACCGCCCGTGTATGCGTCTTGTTTATTTTGTTTGTTAACCTACCCAACCTACCTCCCCAAATATATCTACTACCCCTCTCCCAACATCCCACTCTCACCTGAAAAAAAAGGGCAATCTGTTCCCACAAAAAAAATCTCTCCCCATACATAGCTGTCCATTTCGCACACGTGTCCACTGGACACAAGTAATCTGGTCTAATTGGCATCACAACTTATTGTTGTCCTTACCCCGTATCAGGGGTTTGAGTGTCCAAATCTACCTCTAAATTCAGTGTATATGCACAGCTATTGCTATAGAAGAAATGGGCAGCTATGGACCTTCCCTACACCCTTCCTGCACATCCCTGGCTAATTTACCTACTCTCTTACCCTCTTTGTGCCCCTTTTTTCACCACTTTCCTATCAACCCCTTTTTCTTTTCTTTTAAATAAATTAGCGCTGGGGTAAGTGGGAGTAAGCACTTTTAAGCAGCAGTAACCTGGTTTCAGCCTGTTTGCACGGGGGTAAGCAATGCCTACACTGGTTAAGCAATTTAGAAGCTAACTCAGTATAAGAAACTGTAACCGGAAGTTAGCAGTGCTTATCTCTGTGCAAACCTGTGCAAACCCACTTACAATTGCTCAAAAGTGCCTTAATCACTCTGTATCCAACAGCCCTTGTTCTGCCAGCAACAAAATAAACAGCCTCTGCAAGGCTCAAAACCAGGACCCTGCACACCATAGACAATGTGATTTGCCACTAAGCCACATCAGAATGTCAGATATACATAACCCTGATGTATTCACAAGCATATCATCCAGCCCAGTCAGTCAAAAGTACAGTGAATGTATTCCAACATTTAGATGTATGTGTGTGCGTAAATATTTTAATATCTAAACAGATACGACATATCTATATATGTAGATATATATATATATATATATATATATATATATAAACATATATACATGCAAATGCCTACATCTATATATATATATATATATATATATATATATATATATATATATATATATATATATATATATATATATATATATATATATATATATATATATATATATATATGTCTACATCTATATGTCTAAATATATACAGCAAGTTACATATATGTAAGCAGATATATATATATATATATATATATATATATATATATATATATATATGTAGGTATATACAGACATAATTATATTTATGCAAGCAGATACATATATATATATATATATATATATATATATATATATATATATATATAGGTATATATGGACATACATCTGTAGATAATCAGAAAATAACTACAACATATATGTCCACATACACCATTAATGGGGTTGAGAGGCCCCATACAATATATGTCTTGTACGAAGAGTTATACGCCCCCCACAGTCAAACACATCTGCCCTGCAATACACTATCAAGTGTTGCAGATCCCATAACCAAGACCTAACACGACATGCGCACAACATGTTAACAGTACTACATCCCACCTCTATGATGTCAGGCTGGTATTGGTAACATATACATACACATGCAGAGATATGTACAGTAAGATACATATGTAGAAGGTGCATACAATATGGAGCAGCCACTATGCCTACAGTTAACACCTTAACAACTGGACACTGTATGAGCCACCCATACAAATGTCAATCATTGCCTGCAACATATACCCACAGAGAGGCCATAGGATATAACACCACACACAGGTTTGCATAAATGGCAAACTTTATTTGTGTACTATTACAGTTTTATATGCCATATGCACTTACCTACTAAGCCATGCCACTGTGAAGATAGCCGTTGTTTTACCAATATAGCTGTCAATACACATATTGAGTAGTACTGAGCAATTGCCTATACTTCCTAAATTGTGTAGTCCTTGTTATTAATATGACTGTTGCATCACATATGTTGTTTTATCATAATGTACACATAGCAGATACATACAGGGACATACATCTGGGAGGGTATACACAACCGTGAGGTTTACACATGACAGGAGTATGGTTATATGCATATAATAGGTCTATATATGTCTACATGTAAATACACATGTATACTCATATATATGTCCGTATACACATCTGTATAGTGCAACATATATATGGCCATGTGTACATCTCTTCGTATGTACAAATATATATATATATATATATATATATATATATATATATATATATATATATATTTATATATATATATATATATATATATATATATATATATATATATATTTATGTATATATGTATTTTATAGATATATATATATATATATATATATGTATGCACATCCTATGTGTACAGGTATGCCTAGTTATGTCGGTATATATGTAGATATATACAACTATATGTGCAAATATATCTATTCTGATATACCTACTACTGTCAATATATATGTAGATATTCATACATATATGTGCATATGTATCTACATCTGTATATGTGTAGACATATATTGCTCTGTATGTGTATATATCTGAGTGTTTTTATATATATATATATATATATATATATATATATATATATATATATATATATATACATATATGTATGTCAATATGTATATATGTATATATGTATATAGATGGATCTAGGACTTTTGAAAGAAAGTTCAAAAGCCCAAATCCATTACCACCGAACAGACTTTAACGAAAGTGCTTTCATCAAAAAAGCACTTTCGTTAAAGTATGTTAAAAAAAACACACACAAAATCTACTTGAATGCAGCACCCCCATACCCCCTACTTTAATATTCTCACTCTGAGGTCGCACTGCAGTGAGGAAAAGGAAATTTTTCCTTACCGCACCATAGTACAACCAGAACAACAAGCATACTTACACGAAAGTGCTGCTTCGGTGAACAGCACATTCGCATAAGTATGCTCATCAAATTGGGATTCGGTGAAAGATGCAGTTGAGTATCTGTACGGATCCCATATAGATATATGGATAATTAGATATACATATATGTTCACCATATGTCCTGAACATGGAGTGGAGCCCTACCTCAGCCCCAGTAGTCCCAACTTCGTAGTGCAAGGGGATGTCAGGTATGTATTGCAGGTATATTTGCAGACTATTGCTACTGTAATAAGGATTGTCTTCACAGACATGGAATGTGTGAGAGGTCACACCTGCTTTTAACATGTGCACCATTGGCTACTGACAGACATCCTAAGGACATCATAGTACAGTACAACTGCTAGCACAGTAATGCTCCTGTCTTCTACAGCAGAGATATGGCTAATATATGTGGACAGTCTGACACACTCTGGACAGTCCAGAGGTATACACAGAACCCCTCAGTGCAAGACACGTGGATCAAGCCTGACAATGTGGATGTTAACAGTCACGTAGATAGGTATAACACATAACTACTGGTATACATTTGCCCCCATAGGTTATGCATTCACACACCCCTGTCTGTCCTGACACATAATAACCACTGGTACAGAGGTGCCATGGCCACATGCTACCTGCTAGTTATTGACATACATCTGTACATCATCCCACTGCTTTGTCTGACATACATGACTGTTATGGTGGCCCGGCAGCAGTACATCTGGCAAGTATCTGAACATGACATCTCACTGGGTAAGTAGACTAAGCTACTAGGAGTGTAACAAAACACTGTGAAGGCTACAGGCAGACTGGCTCAACACTGGCCTACATTTCCTATGGGGGAATACACATGTACCTGCATATACAGCAGGCTCTACAGGCATGTCACAGCACAGAGTAACAGACACCTGTGTGAAAGTGCATAACCACAACCAACGTGAATACAGCCACAGCCACATATGGTAAGCTAGTGTAATATTACAGTATATGGACTATCTGTTCAACACCATCCTCATATGTGCCTCTCACACACTACCCCTATATATACTGGGCCGCTACACAGTGTGGTCCGATTCATGTCTGTGTTATGGGACATGTGTGTGTTTGGCCCTACAAACATGTAAGCCGATAGGGTAACATATAGTGGAGCAGCATGTTAACATCAGATAGAAAAGGACCAAGAGCAATGACATCTACCACAGTCTGTACACAGGCCAAGGTACATATTAACAATACACACACTGTCGACAATCACCATAAGTACACAGACCTCAGTACGGTACACACAACCACAGAATGTCCAGGTTATGTCATCAAATATAACCCCTACTATACATAACATGTGTCTGATATCTCACTGGCTTATCAGATATGATGTCAATAAATATGGTGTACAGCACATATGCACCTCTTACTGCATGACATATGTACAAAAGTTGACAGAGCTGTGGCTGGAGGCACAAACACTGGGCCAATATTGAGATGTTGCTGTGATAACTTCATACATTTACTGTTGTAACAGGGTTTGTTGCAACGTATGTCCTATGAGGAATATGAAGTCAGTAACTCTCACGGTTGTCACCATCTACAGACTGCAATCCTCACACTACATTCTGCAGTTCACAGGTAGGTGCTCTGTGGGTAACACAAGAAACAAAAGGCACCACACACTGCCCAGTCTGCAGATGACCCTACAGATGGGTGTTTCCTCATAAACATAGCTATGACATGACATGTATTAAAACATGTAGGACAGCCATATCCACACACACCTTGTAAAACCATCATTACTCCAATTGCAGTATAGCAGCACATACAGTCTGTAGTCAAGTCAGGCGCATCCCCCTCCTGTGTGTTGGCCTGTCTTCACAGTGTAGGTTGTTAGAGGTAAATCCCCAATCCATCTGTGATGCTGTTTGCCAAACAACAGCTCTAGTTCCTGCTCACAGTGCATGAAAATGCAAAACACCAACATGATGCTCCTAGATATTGGAGTGTGTTTCCATGCAATTGGCTATGGGAATGTTACCACAGCTGTTCCACATGCAATCAGCTAGAGGAGGGCTGCAATTCGTGCAGTGGCCATCAGCTGATCATGAGCATCACTTACAATACACATGCTGCTGCCTAAGCAAAGCAGGTGTAGGTCTCCACATCCACCAGAGAGGGAGTGAGAAAGGCAGACAGAAGCATAGTAAAGTCAGGGAGGGGTGGGAGAGTAAAACTTAAGCATGTGTGTGTCACGCACCTACCAGCACAGGGTATCAAACCCCTGATGACTATGTAGTGCTAGCACATTTCTATGCAGTTATCAAATGCACCACATAGGTTACATGTTGAGGAGGCCTCAAAACATGTATGCAGTGGTGAGTGGTATCTGCAACAGGGATATGATAGCTATACGATAGGTGTAGTACATGTACCTGTCCGCATGAACAGGTGCCAGTATCAACACAACCACACTGTCACAGGGATACACACGCATTGACACACATGGCAGGGCCAGGAATACAACTCAACCAGTGAGATTGCCACAACACATTACTGTGCAGGTATCACATGCACCACAGGGGTCATACAGACGTTATATGTGCAAAGGGTATGTGGAGGTGTCTGACATTGGACAGCATGCTTCAGTATGCCAATGGGGGTTGTAGTGAGTGTGAATGTGATCATACAATGTACACACACACACACACACACACACACACACACACACACACACACACACACACACACACACACACACACACACACACACACACACACACACACACACACAGTGCCAGTACTGACATGCATGGGTGCATTGCTTCACGGGTGTGCAATGGTTGACTGTGCCAGACAGCTATACAATGCTAGGTGATGGGTATACCTTGGCATCGGCCCACATGACAATGGTCTGCATTGTGGCTCAGGGGTGTAGTTTCTGAATTTGCTCTCAAAGGTAGGTATTGTATTCACCATCCAGTCACCTGGGTGACTATTGTGTGTGGCCAATGCTGTGCATTGCTTGCCATGTATGTGTTCCTTAGTCCATGACATGGACGGTGTCTGGGATGTGCACACCTCCCACATGCATGTACAGTGACATGTGGAACTGTACCTGGGGTGTCTGCCCCATGTTGTGCGCACAGATTATCATCAGATGTGCCAGTCCTGGCCTCATGTGGTGGGAACTGGTAATGGACAGCAGGTTTACCCTGCACCTACATTGATAACATGCATTCCTCTCTCCACAGATGGTGAGACATACACACACAAACACAGTTGCCATGCCTGGGATTAGAACTCCTACCCAACAAGTTTATTATACTACAGCAGTATGCAGTTATAGGACGTACCATGGAAATTATTGGGCTACAGCTTTCCAAAAGGTGTATTTCACAGTGTATGACATCATCAGCCTTGACAAAGTGCAGCATTTAAATTGTAATCAGTGTGACTAGCCTAAAAAGCATTGTCTCTACACAGACAAAGACACATACACAGTTGCCATATCTGGGATTAGAACTCCTACCTAACTAGTTTATCACACTACAGTATTACACAGTTATAGGAAGCGCTGCAGAGATTACTGGCATATACCTTTCACAAGGGTGTATTTCAAAGTGGATGATCTCAGCAGGCTTGTCATAGTACAGCTATGGGGAGGGCAGTGTGTGTGTGCATGGGCCATAACCTATTCACCTAGAGGTTGACACACCACATGTGGGCACACGTAGGGTTATATTCCACAGGTATGTGTATACAGCTGCTAGATAACTACTTCCTTGTACAGTCATGTTGCACAGCTAGCCCTTGCACCACATAGTCCATCATGCTGACAGATACCAGTGGCTAAAGTCAAAAGTGAGTGACATCTGAACATCATGTGGTTGTAGCCATTTGGCTGTGTGCTGGGTGGGACAGGCCTCATAATGGATGGCCCCTTGTGACAGTCACTCTATTCCACACATCTGTGTACGTCTACTTTTGGCTTATTATAGTGTGTTGTCCTTGGATATATGCCTGTATTACTATCCAGTGTGTGTGTGTGTGCAAAGCATGAGTGCTTCATACTGAGGAGTGTCTGCACTAATATCTGCAAATGCCAGATTTGTCTGGTCCGCTGTTGTTTGCAGACACAACCTTCATTTGTTTAAGTGTGTGAGCAAGCCCAGTATGCCCTCATTTCTCTAAGTGTATAAGCATGCCCAGTATGTGTGGATCAATTCCAGGTAGTTTGTACTGCAGTGCAGACATTTGTGTTGTACACCTACAGGTAGCATACTGTTTCTGCAGGGTATCCGTCAATCATTTGGCAATATGGGGACAAACTGTGCAGGGGATAGTGTGTACTGTAGGTGATTGTGTCTGTGCTGCTTCAGCTGCATGCTACTGCTGTTAGCAGAGATATTCAGGCATGTGTACTGTTATACACAGTGATGTTTTCTGTCCTCAGGTACTGTCAGGTGGACATTCCTGCTCACAGTGATGACTTGTGAGACAAGGGTGACTGTAGCTGTGTCCAGTATTGTGGGCAGACACCTACGTATTCATGGTAAGTTATGTCATTCTGGAGGGGGATCTGCAGACACTTGGTGCTGGGTATGTGTATCCTGTTCAGCACCTTGGTACAGTGCTGGCAGAGGATCCCATACTTGTCCGCCCATCAACATGGCAGTATGACCTTATCTTGCTGTGGCAATGCCTCACAGCTGTAGAGATTTGCACATGTCAGCCAGAGGCAGGGGCCATGGCTCAGGATATTTACTCTATTGTGGTGTATGGGCAGGTGTAGCCACCCATTTATGTGTTTGTAGCCAGGAATAGTGTACACACAGCTTGGTGTCGGACCCTGCACATTCCATGCTGCCCATGCTCCCATACCCACCTCTGTTATTCTAACCTCTTCTGTACATTATGCATACATTCCATGATACTTTCCATAAGGGTATCACCACATCATAGGTGTATGTTTGTGTTGGTCCACAGTTCATGCAGTGGGACATGGTGGACATGTTACTGTGGTTTGTCCACATGGCCTTGCATATGGCATAAACGGGGTGTGTTACGTTGCTATTTGGGCATGCATGCTATAACATGCATTGGCAGTATGTGTGAGACACCAGCCTTTGGCAGGTGCCTGTGGGGCATTAGGTGTTGATGCAGGCCAGATGTGGCAGGCCATTGCATTCTGTCAGTCCTACAGTCCCAGACCACCATACAGTGTATTCCCCTGGGGTGACAGGGTAGATGTGATAGTTATTCATGCCAATATTGTCTATCAGTCTTGATCAGGTGGTGTGGATGCTGGCAGTGTGCTACCTACAGCTAGGGATACACCTGCATGGGACACCTGCACTGCATGATGCAGTCTCCCGCTATTGCCATATACAGGTGGGGTTGTACTGTACCCATTCCCCACAGCAGGGATATTGCCAGAGAGGTGCCTGTGGGTGGTGGGTGGTGGGGGGACACACCTGACTGTTTCTATATGTCTACATGGGAGTGGGGGGGGCACACCTGACTGTTAATACATTTCTACATAGGGTTGTAGGGGGACACACCTGACTGTTTTTACATTTCTATACAGGATTGGAGGGGCACACCTGACTGTTACTACATTTCTACACAGGAGTGGGGGGAACACACCTGACTGTTTCTACATGTCTACATGAGAGTGGGAGGGGGCACACCTGACTGTTACTACATTTCTACACAGGATTGGGGGCACACCTGACTGTTACTACATTTCTACACAGGATGGGGAGCACACCTGACTGTTTCTACATTTCTACACTGGATTGGGGGGCACACCTTACTGTTTCTACATATCTACATAGGATGGGGGGCAACCTGGCACATGCACACATTTGCTATGACTGTACTGGTATGTCAGGTACTCCATTTCATTCTGCATTCTAACATAGCATACTGACTAGAGGCATATCAGTGTACTACAGGTCTTAGCTTTGGTTGCCCTACATATTAGTGTCTGACTTCCTATCCTTTAGAACTAACATCCCACTGCCTGACCTGCTGTAGTCTCTCTGTGTAGGCCTGGGAGGGAGGTTACCCATAGGCATCATTCAGAGGCCATAGCACAAGCTCTGTTTGGGTTTGTCTACACCTGTCCTGCTGGCTGAAACTGGTGTTGGGTATGTGAACCTCCCTGACTGGCATGTGTGTGTCATATGGACACATATGTTGCCCAGCACATTTTTTGCAGTGGGTTTTGTCACCCTGTGTAGTACTGGCTATTATGGTGACTCCAGTATGTGTTACAGATGTCATGGTGACACTACGGGTGTCTACTATCTGCTGCCATAACATTCAGCTACCCAATTCCCTTGCATGCTCACATCCATACCATAGATACAGGCAACGACACATTCTACTCCATTTGACAATTGGTAGGTTGATTGACTTACCTTGTGGGTGTGCCAGGATTGAGGATGGTGCTGGTGGGCTGCCTATGTTGGATGCACATAGTACACTCCCTATACATGGTTGAGCACAGGTAGTGTCATGTTTGGCATCCCTTTTACTGTATGTGCGAGTCAGAGAGAGGTGTCATTCCCTGGGTCCCTACTGTGTCAGTGTATGTGCTATGCATTGTCTCTTAGCCACAACCTCGGCATACTGGGCATGCCTCAATCTGCCTACTGGGGCAGGCTCAGGGTGTTCCTCCTACAAGTCACTCTGTGCATGTGCAGGCCTTGGCATTGGTGGGGGCTGTGTGGCCCTGCCACGTGCTCTTCCTGCTGCAGCTGTTTCTGCAGGATCATATTGTGTAGCATGGCAATTACCATAACAATTTGGGTACATGTAGCTGGTGAGTACTGCAAGGCTCCACTGGATGTGTCCAGACACCGGAACTGTGACTTGAGCATCCCAAACACATGCTCTATCGTAAGTCTGGTCTGTATGTGTGCCTCATTATGGTGTTCTTGTTCAGATGTGTGTGCATTTCTGATGGGTGTCATCAGCCATGGCTCCAGTATGTAACCAGCGTCCCCCACTAGGTGACCGTAGGTGATGTCCCCATTGGCAAATCTCTGGTACAGCTGTGTCAGATGCCAAATGTGGGAATCATAATAGTTTCCAGGCAGCCAGCACACACATTAATTATAATGCCCTGGACATTGCAGAAAACCTGGCAGTTGATGGAGGAGATGTCCCAGTGGTTGATGTAGGCCCTACCCTGATCACCGAGTGGTGCATTGATCCATATGTGCCATGTAGTCTATACCACTCACTACCTCAGGGTATTCTGCTATTTGGTGGAAGAGACATATATTGCTGGCCAACACCTCACAGATGTTGAGGAAATATATGTGCTCACCGGCATGTGTTGACATGGCACCCAGGAACTGGTGGAATACTCTGGATGCTGATGCCTGTGAGATCCCCATGATATCCCCAGTTGAGCTTTGGGAGGTACCTGTGACTAGTATTCCTAGGCCTACACATACCTTGGTATCCACTGGGATGGGTTCCCCTCGGTCAGTTTGGTGTGTCAGGCGTGGCTGACACAGCTCAACTATTTGCTGTAGGAGGTCCCTGTCCACCCAATAGCACTCCACTATCTCCAGCTCATTTAGCCCCTGGTAAGTTACCCTGGGTCTGTACACTCTTCTCCGTCTCCTCACTGTGAGTTGATCTGCAGCATTCACATCCTCACCACCCTCAGCCTCTTGCACATGTTGTTCTATGTTGCCCGCTGCAGCCCCTCTCATTTTGTAGGTTTGTTTGTTAAAATTTTCCCGCTTGTATACACTGGTGGTGTACAGTATGGGAAAAACCAGAGGGGGAGGTGTTTGCATAGTTTATAGAAGTGTTCTGGGCTGGGCTGGGCTGGGCTGCTGCCTGTGTAATTGGCTGATTCTGATACATGTCACCTGCCAGCTATGCTAGTTTTCCTTGATTACCTTCCTACTGCTGTTTTCCCTTCCTATTGCCTTCCTGTTTAAGCCTGGGGGTGCTCCACGCAAACAGAGTGCTCAAATGTGCACAGTGCTGCTATTTCCTGGTTTAACTTTTTTTTTCTTCCTTTAAAACCCGGTGTGCAGTGTGCGCACCCGCTTAGGCAATGTAAAAAGTGCTAGGCAGATCCAGACACACCCTCTAGCTTAGCTGTGTTAGCTAGGAGCAAACCCAAGCCACAGGGCTCCAATCCGCTTACAGAATGCCTGACACATCCCCCCCATGATGTCAGCTAACTCCTAGGCTTGCACCAAGCTATTCCTACTCTTACACTGTTGGGACCTGACTAGCATGCAGGGAAAAACTGGGATTCACTATCATTATTACCCTCATTTGCATAGGATTGCCTGCTAATGCATAGTTACATGTCTCACACTGAGCCTTCCCCCTTAGCAACCACTACTCACTGGCCATGTTGTCTTCTCCCTGCCATTGACTTGCATGGCAGAATAGTGATTTTAGTTAGAATGCTTATTTTAGGTTTATTTTGTTATCCCCCCCCCCCCCAATCTCATTTGCTCGCCGCTGCCCTACCCTTAAACAGCCAAGATCGGCTAAAAAAATAAAAGTTGATTTTTTTATTTTTTTATGTTGTTTGCAATGCCAGTGGCATTATACTTAGCCATTGGCATGCTTCCTGACTGATATGTAGCCTTTATTTGGAGCTGTCACGGCACTGTTTTGGATTTTGCAGAAATGTACTCGGTTACTAACCAAGTACATTTTTGCAGATTGCACTAGTCCTGCACGGCCGGTTTCCAACTTCCTGGATTGCAAATTCACCTCATTTGCTTGGATTTCTCCTGCAAATGGGGTGATTTGCATACAGGGGCATGGTCTATGCAGGACTAGTGCAGGAGCACTCGTACACGCCCCTGCAGGTTATTCCTGGATTGCACGGCAGACATTGCCTGTTAGAGCTCCTGCACTGATCCTGCATGCCATGCAAGACATACAGAATCCAGGGGATGGTTTTTTGAAGTAAAACTTGGTATTTAATTTTAAGGAGCCTCAATAGAATGTTGATGTAACCGTGGGTTTAAGATTTGCTTTGTTATGGAAAGCTTGGTATTAAGATTTAGGAAATATGACATTGGTAGCATCACAGCTACATCCTGGACCTTCTAATGATGTTGACCCACAATAAGCAATAGAAGTTCTAAAGTTATTGAACTAAAATAAAATTGCAGGAAAGGAACAGCTGACAGCATGCCGAGTAGATATTTCTTACAATGTATTAGAAAAAAGATTGAGAGTCTGATTAAGTGTGCCATGTGATATGCAGCTCCATGGAACAAGTTACCCAACTTTGAATAGTGTCTCAGATGTTTGAAGGAAATGGGGGGGGTGAGAGATGGCAGGGGGGATGGGAATGAGCAACCAGTGACAGATCACCCATCCTCATGGAGTGAGGGAGGTAGACACTCTAAGTCCATGCCAGCTTCACCCATGCTATCCTGGTGCTTAGCACTCATAAAGCTGAAGGGAATCCATCATGTAGAGATATACCTCCCCTTGTAGGATACCAGTATCACACTTGGGCAAACCATACATTGGGAAGGGGTGCTTCCAATGAGAGCAGAGTAGGCTGCCTCCCAGTATCAGCAAGCTGACCCCACCCTACCACCTGACTCTTGGCTGAGGAATGGAAGAGATGTTTGGGATTCCCAGGTGAGGCTAAAAGAGCTGTAGGGCTCTCGCCCAGCCTGGGAATGCCCAGCTCCTGTATCTCCAGAATGAATGGACCAATTGCATGTTGGTAAGGAAGCCATCAAGCAAGATCTTGACAGAGTAAAAAAAAAAGTGTGTTATGTTTTCTTTTGAAAAGACATGGTTAGATGCCATGACCAAGCTGGTATGAAATAAAACCTGGAAAACAAGAGCATAAGAAATTAAGTAGTTATGGTAATTGCAGTATGCAACTTAGCTGTATATGTTATCAGCGATGGCTTGAATGATGACACTGTCATGTCAGAAATTTAGTATAATTATGGAAGTGCAATTTGTATTTTAAGTATGAACAGATTTGTCTGAACAGTTATCCTTGATTTGAATAGGAGATTTATGAGTCTGTAACAGTCTGAGTTACTTATATATACACTATTTTTAATCATCATCTTCTTTCGGCTGTTCCCGTTAGGGGTCGCCACAGTGGATCACCTGTTTCCATTTCTTCCTGTCCTCTGCATCTTGCTCTTTCACACCAACCACCTGCATGTCCTCTCTCACCACATCCATAAACCTTATCTTAGGACTTCCTCTTTTCCTGTTACCTGGTAGCTTCATCCTTAGCATCTTTTTCCCAATATACTCAGCATCCCTCCTCAGCACATGTCCAAACCAACATAATCTTGCCTCTCTGGCTTTGTCTCCAAACCTTCCAACCTGGGCTGACCCAATAATATACTTATTCCTAATCCTGTCCACCCTCGTCACACCCAGTACAAATTTTAACATCTTTAACTCTGCCACATCCAACTCAAACTCCTGCCTTTTTGTCAATGCCACTGTCTCCAACCCATATAACATAGCTGGTCTCACTACCCTCTTGTAGACCTTCCCTTTCACTCTTACAGGTACTAGTCTGTCACAAATCACTCCTGACACTCTTCTCCACCGACTCCATCCTGCCTGTACTCTCTTCTTCACCTCTCTTCCGCATTCACTGTTACTCTGAACTACTGATCCCAAGTATTTAAACTCATTCGCCTTCGCCACCTCTACTCCTTGCATCCTCACCATTCTTCTATCCTCCCTCTCATTCACACACATATATTCTGTCTTAGTCCTGCTGACCTTCATTCCTCTTCTCTCTAGAGCATATATCCATCTCTCCAGGGTCTCCTCCACCTGTTCCCTACTCTCACTACAGATCACAATGTCATCTGCAAACATCATAGTCCATGGGAACTCCTATCTGATCTCGTCTGTCAACCTGTCCATCACCATTGCAAATAAGAAAGGGCTCAGAGCTGATCCTTGATGTAACCCCACCTCCACCTTAAACACATCCATCACTCCCACCGCAGACCTCACCGCTGTCACACTACCCTTGTACATATCCTGTACCACTCTTACATACTTCTCTGACACTCCTGACTTCCTCATACAATACTACAACTCCTCTCTAGGCATCCTGTCATATGCTTTCTCTAAGTCTACAAAAACACAATGCAACTCCTTCTGACATTCTCTGTACTTCTCCATCAACACTCTCAGAGCAAACATCGCATCTGTAGTGCTCTTTCCCGGCATGAAACCATACTGCTATTCACTAATCATCACGTCCCTTCTTAACCTAGCTTCCACTACTCTTTCCCATAACTTCATGCTGTGAATGATCAATTTAATCCCTCTGTAGTTACTACAGCTCTGCACATCACCCTCATTCTTAAAAAGTGGTACCAAAACACTTTTTCTCCATTCCTCAGGCATCCTCTCACCTTCTAAGATTTCATTAAACAATCTGGTTAAAAACTCCAATGCCATTTCACCTAAACACCTCCATGCTTACAAATGTATGTCATCTGGGCCAACAGCCTTTCCATTCTTCATTCTCTTCATAGCTATCCTTACTTCCTCCTTGCTAATCCATTGTACTTCATGACTCACTATCCTTACATCATCCAACCTTCTCTCCCTCTCATTCTCTTCATTCATCAACCCCTCACAGTACTCTTTCCATCTCCTCAACACACTCTCCTCGCTTGTGAGTATGTTTCCATCATTATCCTTTATCACCTTTACCTGCTGCACATCTTTCCTAGCTCGGTCCCTCTGTCTAGCCAATCAGTACAGGTCCTTTTCTCCCTCCTTAGTGTCCAACCTTTCATACAACTCTTCATATGCCTTATCCTTAGCCTTCGCCACCTCTCTCTTTGCTATGCACCTCATCTCCTTATACTTCTGTCTACTTTCTTCATCTCTCTGACAATCCCACTTCTTCTTTGCCAACCTCTTTGCCTGTATACTCTTCTGTACTTCCTAATTCCACCACCATGTCTCCTTGTCGTCCTTCCTCTGTCCAGATGTGATACCAAGCACCTTTCTAGCCATCTCCCTTATTAGCTCTGCTGTAGTTACCCAGCTATTTGGTAACTCTTCACTGCCACCCAGTGCCTGTCTTAACTCATCCCTGAACTCCACCTCACAATTACCCTTTTTCAATTTCCACCATTTCATCCTTGGTGCTGCCCTCACACACCTCCTCCTCTTCTTGATCACCAACGTCATCCTACAAACCACCATCCTATGCTGTCTAACTTTCTCCAGTCACCACTTCACAGTCTCCAATCTCCTTCAAACTGGCCCTCCTACATAAGATATAATCCACCTATGTGCATCTTCCTCCACTCTTGTATGTTTTTAATATGGTGTTTAAATGACAGTATTGGAGTACTGGCTCAAATAATCTTCAAATATTTGCATTATTTAAAGATGTTAATTAATGAGGTGGGTCAGATAACTTTAGAATGCCTTTTCAGTTACTGTTTAGGTAGTAGCATGGATCACTGAAACTCTGCAGAAGGTTATTACTGACTTACAGATCCAGACATATTTTTTAACATCTTTATTGATTTTAGCTTCTGTACTCAGGATTTATTCAGTTGTATACATATTAAAATTTAGTGAAAGACCTGTGTCATCAGCAAAAAATGACAACAGTATTGCACCCAGGGACACCTGAAGATACCTAATTCAAAGCTAAATGATCCACATACTGCCTTAAACAGTCTGTCTTCTGGATAGTTAAGAACCAGTTAGGCAACCTTTCATCAAAATCTAGAATGTACCTTAATTCATAACAAACTGTGGTTGACTACCTCAGAACCACTTTTCAGACCAATAAATACAGCACCTGTCAGTAACCCCTTCTCCATACAGGTATAGACACAGTCTGTACACAGAAAAAGGAAGTTAAGATATTGAATCTTTTCCAAAAAGACATCAATGTCTATATCTTTGCTCTTTTGCAAGTCAGCTGTTTGCCAGCTGTTTGCTCAAGTATTATTGCTAATGGTTCTAGATTAGCAACCGGTCTGAAGTCATTGCTCACCATGGAGGATGTCCATTTCTGGCAAGCAATGGTATATTATCCCCTTCTTCTTGTTTTCTGATTGAATAACTATGATTGTTATTTCCATTTAAGGCCCATGAACATCCTCACATTACCCATGTGACTTGCTCATCTACAGAGTTTGTGAACACTGTTGAACTCCGTAGTTATTTAGAATTTCATGTTGAAACTACTGCAGATGATAGCCCACTGGGGCTCATCCACTGGAAACTATTGACTCCCCTGGGTCACATGACTCTTTTAGTTTCACTACAGACTCTGATTTCTAGGATAACAACATAACTATTCCTCTCCATACATCCACACCTAAATTGAGCAGAATGAATAGTCTAAGTAACAATAAAACAATGAAGCACACATACACAGATACACGACTAGGAACATAAAATAAAAACGAGTTTAATAGTACGTATGTTCCTGGTGGTGTATCTGTGCTTCATTGTTTTATTGTTACTTTGGCTTGTGTCTTTGAGCACAGTTTATTCCTCGGGGAATATCTCTTCTTAGAATGAATAGTCTACTTAACACTCACACCAAAGACCTCAACCTCCACTGCAAGATCAAAAACACATGCTGATATGACAGTTTCAACACCCGGTGCACTCCCTACCTTTATAATAAATTTCTTGTATATGTTAGACAAAGAAGCTCCCTTTCAAAATCTAGAACTGCTGCCTGTCAGGTGCCAGGATCCACCACATAACGCATGCACTCAGGTCACTCCACAACAAGTACAAATATGACTCTGTCATTGTCCATGTTGGTGTGAATGACCTAAGATGTATCTCCCTGGACTACATGAAAAGAGACATGGAGGAGCTCTCTGATCTTGTAGCCCAGGCAGGTAGGACCCTAGCCCTGAGTAGCATCCTGCCATCACAAAGAATGATACCACAGTACAAGGACAAAATGATTGACTTCAACAATTGGCTAAGCTTCTGGTGTCATTCTAAGGGGATCCAGCATCTGTCTGCCTGGGATGACATGATTGACAGACCACGATGCTTTGCCAGAGATGGTCTGCACCTGTCACCCTTGGGATTCCGGATACTGGATAAGGCTCTTGCAATCCCTATAGTGCCTTTTTTAGCCAAGGTTCAAATGACAAATTCACCACCGTAACAGGTACAAGCAAGCAAAATCTAAGGGTAATGCTACTCAATGCTAGAAGTCTAAACCTCAAAATCCATTCACTCGAGGCACTCCTTAAAATTGAGAACATCGACATCTGTGCAGTGACAGAGACCTGGTTCAAGGCTCCAGAGAGCACCCCTGCATTACCAGGCTATAATTCATACCACTTGTAAAATAACCAGACTGGGATCGACGTTGTGCAATGACTTTAATGGAAAAAATGGACAGCCAGTAATCCATAGACCAAAAACAGAAATCTCTTAGCGCTTTCACCCACATATAACAAGGGCATCATCAGAGTAAATCCACAACCTTTTCCAACCTCTTTTAAAATAAAACAAAAAAATAATAAAAGAGGTTGGAAAAGGTTGTGGATTTACTCTGATGATGCCCTTGTTATATGTGGGTGAAAGCGCTAAAAGATTTCTGTTTTTGGTCTATGGATTACTGGATGTCCGTTTTTTCTATTAAAGTCATTGCACGACGTCGATCCCAGTCTGGTTATTTTACAAGTTTATGTTCGTTTGTACTTGCTGCACTTGTGTGTATAATTCATACCACACCTTTCGGCCACCTAACCTGGACTGAAACACTAAAGGTGGAGGTGTGCCCATATTCATTAAGGATATCCACACCTCCAGGCTAGTTGCTCAGCATAATGCATCCGAGATTATCCAAGTGCAACTAACTCTGGGCAAGACCGCAATCCAAATTGTAACTTGCTACAGATCCCCCACCATGTCCCAGGATTCCCACTCCTCATTTCTTGATACACTGGAAAATATTAGGGTACAACCCAACACCCTAATAATGGGTGATTTTTAACTACCCCACCATTAAGTGGGAAAACTACTCATGTACCAACTCTTTTGCTCAGCATTTTCTGGAATTCATAAATTCCAACACCTTGGATCAACTTACCCACACCCCCACCAGGGGCAGCAATATCCTAGACGTGGTCATTACCAACATGGGTGACCAGTGTTCCACACTACAGGTCAGTTCTTCGTTGGTCAGATCCGAACACAAGCTAGTCAGCCTAGACATCCACATCCCTCTCCCCACTCCCCATTAGGGAAACCACCGTAAAAGATTTCTCCAAAGCCAACTTCACGCTTCTTAATACAGAAGTGGCAAACTTCACAACACCCATGCAGACAGACAATAGAGGTATGATTTCTGGATCCTACACAAATGCTCTTTATAAGCACTTATATGAGTGAATGGATCATGCTATCCCTAACAGAACCAAGATGCTATCCTCCAAAAAAAGGAAGCCAATCTGGTGGTCCCCTGTCATAAACAAACTCTACAACAGAAGAAAGAAACTGTTGCAAAGAAGAGTAAAATCCCATGACTGGAAAAACTCTCTAGTCAGCCTCAGTATGAAGCTGAGATCCCTCATAAAATCTTCCAAAGCTAGTTATGAAAACAAAATCACCACTGATTCTAAAGACATCCACAAAGCATTCTATAGCTATATCAAGAACTCAATGGCAACATTTAGATCTGCTCTGAGTTACAGCACAATGGCACTAAATATACAGAACCAACTGATATTGCCAACATCCTGGCAGATGGGTTCAGTGCTAACTTAACCCCTCTCATCCTCTAAAGGGCCCATCTCTATACCGGAAGAATACAAAGTTCCTGTAATCATGGCTGCACAGATAAAAGCCACACTCTCCAAAGCCAAGAACACAGCATCCATGGGAAATGACAACATCACAGGCTGCATTCTACATGAACTACAGAATGAACTGGCACCCCACCTAAGCACCATGTTCAATCATAGCCTCACCTCAGGCTTTGTGCCCACTGAATGGTGCACAGCGATGGTTATCCCACTCCACAAAAAGGGAACCACCATGAACCCCGGAACTACCGCCCCATTAGCCTAACAAGCCTGGTCTGCAAGGCCATGGAACATATCATCATGGAACATATAAACAAAGACATTGGTAATCTCCAAACTCTGGACCCCACCCAGTTCAGGTTTGTAAATGGCAGATCATGTCTCCTAAACCTGATTGACTTCTTTGAAGCAGTCACCAAAGCCGTAGATGAGGCTAAGGTGGTTTACACAGCCTATCCAGATCTCGCCAAGGCTTTTGACACCATCCCCCACTCTGGAATTATAGATAAACTCACTAAACTAGGTATAAATCTCTATGTCACAAGATGGATTGCCAACTGGCTCACTGACAGAACCCACACTGTGAAAGTAGCAGACTGCATATCCGACTTCAGACCAGTGACAAGTGGAGTACCACAAGGATCAGTCCTTGGTCCTCTCCTGTTTGCTATCTACTTTTCCGAAGTACAGGCTAACACAGAAGGTGTTTGGCTAATGAAGTTCGCAGATGACTGCAAACTAGGAGCCATAATTGAAACTCCTAATGATGTGGACATCCTACAAAAGGGCCTCACTGAGACAGATGCCTAGTGTCAAAACCATGGCCTCAAGCTCAATACCAAAAAGTGCATTGTCATCCCCTTTGGTAAAAACTCTGTACCCATGAGCCACCACATAGGTGGTATTCTACTTAACACCGAAAGTGTGATGAGGCCTTGGGACACAGGTGGACAGTATTCTCTCCTTTGATAATCACATTGCCACAGTAGTCAGGAAATTCTTCTATGTGGCACACCTCATCACAAAAGTTTTCTCATCCAGGAAAAAAGAGGTCATTGTTCCCCTCTACTCGCCACTCATTAGACCCATTCTAGAGTACAACACCTCTTTTGGTATGTATCTCACAAGACATCTACAACAACTGGAAATGCCGCAGAAATACCTCAGAAAGAGGATTACCAGCCTCAAACAGATGCCCTATGCAGACTGTCTCAAAAAAACTCCCGCTTTACTCTGTCACATATCGCCTACTCAGAGGTAATCTCTGCCTAACATTCAAAGCTATGTCAAACCCAGAGCAGTTGGACATGCTCAACTTAAAGAAATCCCAATCCCTCCAAGCTACACGCTATAGGGACCTAAACTTTGTCACCACAATAAACAAAACATGCTGGAGGGATAGATTCCTGTCCCAGCGACTTCCCATACTCCAGAACAAACTACCTATCTATATCAAACAAAGCTCCTCATTAGCACTCTTCAAGAAAAATCTTGATGATTGGATGGGAAATAGGAATTTCACCACGGGATCACCTCAGTGGTTCTGCTTGACAGGGGCACAGGAAAATCATTTTCTTGGGTGGTGAAAGCCATGGTACCTTTTTGGCTAGGCTTGTATATGCCCTAGGGCCGATAGTCTAGTACCTACCTATGAACCTATGAATCTAGATGGGAGATCATAAATTCACCCTTATGGTATGTTGAAATAATCTTCTTACCAATGGTAAATAATACCAATTGATGCTACAGTTAACTTCTTCATGGTCCTTTGGCTATAAGCTTAATGTGAACATATAAATGTATAAATTTATGCTTATGGCCTTGCAATAACTGGCTTACCCATTTCATAGTGTTCAGCAAAAGCAAAAGGACATTGTGTTTCAATTTGTCTAACAGTTCTCAGATATTCTTCAGGTAACATTCTTAAAGTAAGATTTAGAGTGATTAATTCTACTGTGCACCTGAATTATCATTTCTGAGTTCAAACTACTTAGATAGGGACATATGGTAACATTAGTTGTCAAAATATGCTCTGTACTAGTTTCATCTAGACCAGTAGGGTCAATATCTTTCATGTGCCTCGTTTCTGCTCATGTCACCTTTTGCAATTTAATGATTTTTCCAGAACATTATGGGATGATTTGCTAAGAGAGCTTTTTTTCTCTTAGGTAGATCAACTTGGATACATTTATGGCCACCCTGGAATACTTGCTAAGCATCAGAAATTCTTAGTAATGTACTACATAATTACATCTTCTTTGTCCAAACTGGTCCTTATACAAGAAGGTAAGACAGGGAACTTGTTCCACTTAAATCTTCTGATTCTCAGAGGGAACAGTTTCTTCTGAATATGGATCAAGATCCTTAGCATGCATTGCTGACGACTGCTTCTACATCTGTTTCACTTAAAACAAAATCCCAGTTTATATACACCAGTTCCATAACTAAGGTAGTTTCCATACTCTAAAGAAACAAACTCCCTGAGACATGAATATAAATAGTAGATCACTAGACTGTGTTCACTAACAAACTTTACAACTTTTTTTACTCAAACATCTTTTGCAGTTATTGCTGTCAATAAAAACTAGTAACATCTCATATTCAGATTCTGTTTTTGGCCAGCTGAGGTCCCTAATCAGTTCTGTGAAGATGGTAAAAGCAATGATCCCTGAAATGCTCCCTTTCTAGTTCAGGTTCAGATCACCACAATGATTACATCACGCTTAGAAAATAAACTACACTGATAAGCATTTGTTTCAAGTGGGAGGAAAAATGTAAACAACTGCTGGTATGGCCTGGACTGCTAACCAATTGGAGACATCAGACACCTATGAGTTGTTTTTTTTCTGAATCAAAGTGGCTTGCATGTAGCATCTTACTAGTAAAATACCTCAACCTCTTCCTCACATGCAAGGCCTGTGGTCAATGAATATATTATAGCCCTGGGCTCTGTAACTAGGCAGGCAGATATCCTCATTCAGCCACAGTTTGGTTATGACCTTTATGCTTAACACTCAAGAATCCAGAAGTGCCCATTTATTAGTAATGTTATTAATGTTCAGCCCAGTTATTATGGCAGAGATGGCATTGACTGGTCCTTGTGCATGATTAAGCAGTGGCAGTTCGTTAAAGGTCAGATGACCTGAATGGAGTTTAATATCATGAAACTTGATTAGATTTATCAGTGATATGCACAGTAATTAGATTTTTTTTACAGCAACTTACGAATCAGTCTAGTTGAAAAAGTATAATGCTAATCCTGTATTACTCATTGCATCTCAAGTTAAAGCATCTAGTCAAGTCACACACCAAATCTCAGGAATAACATTTGGATAGTGTCCCATGTCACTAGGTTTGAACTAGTAGCTGTTTCCTTATCTTTGTTACCATCACAGCAGCTGTCATGAAATTGGAGGCACTGGTTCATGCCACCTCCAAATATTTGTACTGTTTAAACATATAAATTGCTTGATGAAGTGGGTGATGATGCACAGTACAAAAACAATTATTTGACTTCTTTGGGTCCCTGATAGAGCCATATTATTGCTATACATATGCTGTCAGAGCTGAATTCAATACAAAGATCTTATAGTGGAAAACCTGGAGTAAAAGGTTAAAAAGGCTACCTGCAGGTAAATAAGCATACAGCTGGCTATCCTTGTTAGTCTAGGGAGATGTGTGGACTGTGGAATGTAGTTTTGAAGTAACAGATCTTATGGTCAATGTGATGAACGTAGAAAGCAGCTGAATTAGCACTGTGATATAAAAAAGGATGAAACTGAATGAATATATTATTTATTTACTTATTGTCTGTTAAGGTGGGTAGGCTGGTACGAGACCCTTTCCATTCATTACCTGAACCACAAGGGAAAAACAACAAAAATACATGATTAGAGAAACAGAAGTAAATATACAGAGAAAACATTGAGTGAAAGCACAGGAGATTTTAATAGTAAAAGAAGATAACTGATAGGCATATTTGTTGTGTACAGGTTTTAAATAATGTAGGGAAAAACAGGGATAGTTACATAACATGACTTCCTGGGCACCTGCATCCCACCATCAGCTTTCCTTATGTATCTTATTCCCATACCTGGCTCGGACCCATATCTGTTTTATAGACCTCACATATGCTGTTTTGAGATGCTGCCATTCTTCTTCTTCAACTCCACCTATTTCCTCTTCTTGCTGAGGTGCTAGAGACCTGAGAATTTCCTTGAATTCTTGTACTTTCCCTCCAGTCAACCTCCAGGTCTTCAGCCTAGTCTCTGCTGACCTTAGAGCCTTCCATAACCACTAATTACAGTTGTATGTAGCAAGCAGTGGTTTATGCAATGGGCTAACTGTTTCACTGGGGATGATTTTGCAATCTTTGATTCTACCCCAATGCCCTTTCCTTACTAGGAGGAAGTCTATCTGAGTTGCATGTTGGTCAATCTTGTATGTGATCTTGTAACTGTCTCTCTTGCTGAACCATGTTCTGGCCACCATCAAGCCATTTGACAGAAAGAAGGTGAAAATGTTCTCTCCGTCTTTATTCCTGTTGCCCCACCCACATGGACCCAGGCAGTCCTCGTATCCTGTTCTATTTGTCCTGATTAGGTCTCCCATTAGCAGCACCAACTCCTATTGCTCTGCTTTACCCAGTATGTCCTGCAACAGTTGCCTGAATGCACTTTCTTTCCTTACTATCAGAAGCCTGCTGTGGGGTATAGGCTGAGATTATAAATACTGCCTTATTCTTAGACTGAAGACTTGATTGCCATGAGTCTGTCATTAATTCTGATGACATCCCTCACTGTCTTCTGAAGCCTGTTTCACCACAATTCCCACACCATTTCTAGCCTGTCCTCCTCTTGAGTAGTAAATGCTGGATCCCAAGCCAAGTGGCTTTGCTGCACTGCCCTTCCATCTTGCTCCTGGATACAGAGGATATCCAGCCTCCTTCTTATCATCATGTCATCCACGTCCAAGCTCCATCCTGTCAGTGAACCTACATTTATTCACTGACATTTGATTACTGGGAAAGTCCGACAGGGTAGGAGCCCATTTTGAGTGGAGACTTGGGGAGAAAAGCATTGCAGTATTACAAAACATTTTAAGAATAATTATTTTACAGTCTTCAAAAATAATACAAAAACATCTACAGTTTAAATAATTATAGAAAATTAGACATAATATGAAAACAGGGTGGCCGTGGTGGTGCAGCAGTTAGTGTTGCTGCCTCACAGCAAGAGAGTCTCTGGTTCAGTTCTTGGCTGGGGTGCCTTCTGTGCAGAGTCTTCATGTCCTCCCTGTGGTCGCTTGGGTTGGCTCTGGTTTCCTCCCACATCCCAAAGACATGCTGTAGGTGGATTGGACACTCTAAATTGGCCATAGGTGTGCGTGTGTGTGTGCCTTCTGTGGAAGGTTGGGTGCTGGGCTGGCAACTTGACACTGTAAAACTCCACTGCCAGTCATGGGTGGACAGGTGATCCGCTGTGGTGACCCCTAACTGGGAAAAGAAGAAGAAAACATAATATGAAAACATTGGGTAAGAATTTATACAAGTTATATAACAATGATTTAATATTTAAATAAATTTTAGCCAGTTTACAGAGAAATTAAAGGTAAGTTAGTACAATACAAACAAGAATTGAAATATGAAGTGAGAGAAAATCAGCTTATAATGCATTTAGAGAGAAAGCCAGGAGGCAGAAATTGACAGAAGTAAGATAGTGAGAGAAAATGGGAGAGTAAGGAGGTATAAATAGGTACTTGGGTTATAGTTAGACTGGTGTTGAACAAGAACAGAGACAGCTTTTGGCTAGAAAGTCTTTCAAAATGGTTTTGAAGTATGGGAGGGAGGGTATTGACCTGATGGATACAGGTAAGGAGTTCCAGGCCTTAGCACATGGTATGAATATAGACGATGCCCAGCAGATCTGATAGGTTTGTAGACAAATGGGGGTTTTTGGTTACTGGATCGTAATGACCAACTGGGAGCATAGTGTTGAGTGTTATTTAGTGCTAGACAAACAAATGGATGCTGGATAATCTTAAAAGTGGTAAAAAGCTGTGTATATTAGTTGATGGGGAGTAATATAGGACCTTCTCAGAGGATTATAGATAATACTGTAACCTCAGCAGAGTCTCTCAAGGATCACCATACAGGTAGTAGAAGCTAGAAGCCTTCCATTCATTTGTTAGGAAGGCTACCCAGTTAACATAGCTCAGACAAGATTCCTTTTTCAGGATCATTCAGTTGGCAAGCAGTGGTATATTCTCCCCTCTCGTTGATTTATTTTTGCATAACTTTGATTGCTATTTCCATTTGAAGGCCATAAACCTCCTCAGACTTCCCATGTGACTTGCTCATCTGCAGAGTTTGTGAACCTTGTTGAACCCCCTAAGTTATTTAGAATATACTTGTGTTAAAACTCCTGCAGATGAAATTCTGCTGGGGCTCAGATTGTGGAAGCTATTGAATCCCCCCTGGGTCACATGACTCTCTTAGTTTCCTGGAAGTCACACTACAGAATCTGTGCTCTGGGATAAGAACCTGACTATACCTCCCCACACATGCACACACCTAAACTGAGGCACTGCTGTCTCAGAATACTGATTTGTGACTTTTCATTATTTCTGGCAAACCTAATAAGGCTACCAATGTTTACGGATTCTTTCATTATTCTTTGTTCTACATAAAGCAGCTTACAGCACTTATTCTAAGTAAAACAAGCCATAAAGAAGCATGACGCTCTAGTCAAGGCCCTGAAAAAAGGGCCCAATAAGGAACTTTTACAACACCTCCTTCCGTGTTTACGGGCTCTGAGAAATGTCATATTTATCAGCTGACTCAGTTTTCAGACAGAGTACATGCATGTCTTTATACTGTTGCAATTGTGACATCATAAGCTTACAAAATACCTATATAGCAAGTGCTGTAGTGCTTGAGCATATTAGTACAGATACTTGCCAGAGAACTGACTGAAATTTTGTGCAATCTGTTACTTTCTGTCATGCTGGTAACATCCAATAACCCTAGACTCAACTTCCTGAACTGTATGCCTATGGCTAATAGTTTGGATATAAAATGTGATGATGCACAACTTATTCTAACACATATTTCAGGAAAATGCTCACAATGAGACTGAGGGTCATAGTGCTGCTTTAATCATTCATAACTAATGCCTTGATGGTTTATTTTTATATTTTCTGCCAAATACCAGAGAAAATGTTTTAACTGTTCATATTCTACCTGAGGGTGAGTGTGTTGCCTAGCTATCTACTGTAATAACATAAATCTTACTGCAGCCTAGGTTATTGCAAAGGGTGGATTTTTCACTAATTGTAATGTAAGTTTGTAAGTTTAGCATTTCTAATGCCATCCAGTTTCAAGAATTTAAATATATTCTGTATTTTGTTTCTTTTTTGTCACTGAACACACTAACTGCCTGTAAAATGTGCCCTTGCATTTACCTTAGCTGGTATCTCCCACATTCTTTACCCACTATTCTCTGCAAACTGCGTCCCACCATATTTACTTCTGCAGGTCTTCACTCACAGTATGCCATGACTTCATCTTCATTACCATACTTCTGCAATACAGACCATTCACTAGCCCACTGTCCATTTAAATTTTAGTGTGTCCTGTTACAAGTACCCTCACCTACTAGAGTAGCTGGTCCTCTCATCTTAATTTTCCCTGCTGGTCAATAAGGGTCAACGGTCTTGTAAGGACTACTAACAGTCACTTTGCGAGTATCAGCAGTTAGAGTACATCACTCAGCTTGTGAGCATCTATAATGACTGTACATCATTTACCTTGTGGGTACCTGCAGTGAACATGGGTCATCCACCCTCCCCTTGTACCACACCATAACATTTCTCATCTATTTTCTTTCCCTGACTGACATCAAATCTCTCTGTCTATAACAGTCAGCTACTTTATTCTCTCTCTTCCCCATTAGAAGATTGCCATTAACAATACTCACAAACTGACAGTTACCAGTCCCGGTCCTACAGAACTCTTATTATTATCCATTCAGTTCAAACCCACTTCCTACAAACCTTTGGGCTTAGTTGCACAACTCACCTAACCTTCCAATATGTCATCTCTGCACCGGGCGCTGGCATGAATGTATACAAGCAATCCTAATGTTACAACTTCAGCATGTTTTACCTCCTCTGAGCCACACTCAGCACAAGCTGCTATCTTGGAATCACTGCAGAACCTGAAGTGGCACCTCTAGCTAATCTGCCTTAACTAAGTCCCTTCAAAGTACACTTTCTTGCTGCTTTGCCCATATATATATATATATATATATATATATATGCTATTCTTAAAGTGTATTAGTTCTGGTTTAAGCACTTGTGGGAGAAGAGGCTGGACTGCCCTTCTGAGCTGGGAATTTCTGGTTAAAGGTTTATAGTGCCTGAATATTTGAACTGTATCTTACTGAAATTGGTACACCTTGTTTGCTCCAGCATAGACTAGATCCAGGCCTGCTGAATCTAGCTTTGTTTATATGCTTGTTGTTTGTTTGCTTGTTATTTCCCTGGAACGCTAATTCCACCTAATACGCGGGTTCTCAGCGCTTCTGTGGATCACTAGTGATATCTGCATTGCTTACTGTACTTATTTCCTTGTTTCACTTGAAAGAAAGTTACTGTTTGTCGTTTTTGCATTTAAGTTACCTGTAACACATTGCACTTAAGTTACCTGGCACTTGCTCACTAAAGCAATTATATAAGTCAGCACTAAAAATTAAAAGCACTACACCCTCACCCCCCACTAGCCCTTGTTTTCAATTATAAAGGAATTCCCAATATTATTCTAGCATGTCCAAAGGTCAGTTGTCAATCTCCTCTCCGGTCCAGCTGGTGAATCTGGGAATCTTGAGGCAATGTTACAACTGCCTCATGTACACAGACAACCCTCTCCTCCTCCCAACAAATTCCAACACATGTGAGAGATGCAACCATATAGCTAAACTGGAGGCTAAGCTTTCTCAACTCAGTACTGGCATAACCAGTCAGGAGGAGAAGGAAACCACACTCACTACAATTCCAGTCTCACATAGACCTACCTCGACAGCAAACAAAACACATAATCACAGAAAAACATACTCGGAGGCTCTAAATAAAGATCTGCCTAAGCAGCAGAGACCTCTAAAGCAGACACCCAAGCAACCGCTACCCCAAAACAAAACACGTGCAACACATATCTCACAAAGCCAGTGTGCCGAACAGTCACAGCCCTTAAGACTAAACAACACACCTGATACACTTGTAATAGGTGACTCTATCGTTAGGCACACTGACGTCCTGCTCACCAGGCTGAACAAGGAGAGGGTCATGGTGAGCAGCCTGTCAGGCGCTAGGATCCACTACATAACACAAGCACTCAGGTCACTCCAAGGCAAGTACAAATATGACTCAGTCATTGTCCATGCTGGTGTGAATGACCTGAGACGTACCTCCCTGGACTACATGAAAAGAGACATAGAGGAGCTCTCTGAGCATGTAGCCCAGGCCAGTATGACCCTGACCTTGAGTAGCATCTTACCCTCACCAAGAATGATGCCACAATATGAAGACAAGATGATCAATTTCAACAACTGGCTAAGTACTGGTGTCATTCAAAGGGGATCCAATGCCTGTCAGCTTGGGATGATATGCTCGACAAGCCACGATGCTTCGCTAGGGACGGCTTGCACCTGTCACCCCTGGGCTTTCGGATATTGGCAAAGGCTCTTGCTACCCCCATAGTGCCTTTTTTAGGCAAGGCTCAAAAGACAAACCCACCTCCATCACAAGGGATAAGAAACTAAGAGTAATGCTACTCAATGCCAGAAATCTAAACCTCAAGATGCATGCACTCGAAACTCTCCTTAGCATGGAGAACATCGATATCTGTGCAGTAACAGAAACCTGGTTCAGGGATCCCGAGAGCACCCCAGCACTACCAGGTTATACCTCATACCATGCTTTTCGGCCCCAAAACTTGGACTGAACCACAAAAGGAGGGGGAGTATCGATATTCATCAAAGATACCCACACCTCCAGGTTGGTGGCAAAGCACGAAGCATCAGAGACTATCCATGTGCAACTAACAGTGGGTAAAACTGCCTTCCAGTTTATAGCCTGCTACAGACCACCCTCCCAAACCCAGGAACCCCACTCGGCCTTCCTGAGAACACTGGAAAATATGAAGGTCTCTCCAAACACCATTATATTGGGTGACTTCAACTACCCAAACATAGACTGGGAGTATTACTCTAGCTCCAACACCCTAGCCCAAAGGTTCCTAGAATTTATAAACTCAAATGCTATGGAACAACTTGTTACCACTCCCACAAGAGGGGAAAACATACTGGACCTGATCATCACCAACATGGGGACTCTATGCTCCAGACCAGAAGTGTATCCCTCACTGGTAAGATCAGACCATAAACTAATCTCACTGGATATTCACATCCTGACCCCACCCCCTGCCCAGAAAACCACAGTGAAAAACTTCTCTAAAGCAAATTTCAGACTCCTCAAAACCGAGGTGGAATCCTTCAAAGCCTCCGGGCCTGTGGAAAATACGGCCCAGATCGCAGAATCCTTTATAAACGCATTCTATGAACACCTTCAGGAATGCATGGATCATGCGATCCCAAATAAAACCAAGACCCAATCCTCCAAAGGCAGACGTCCTGTCTGGTGGACCCCAGCCATAAACAAAATATACAATAGAAGGAGGAAGCTACTAAATGATAGAGCAAAATCCCAAAAAGGGAAGGCAACACTGATCAGTATTAGCAAAAAACTACGGGCACTCATAAAATTGTCTAAGGCCAGCTTCGAGAGAAAAATTGCACAGGACACTAAGGATAATCACAAGGCTTTCTTTAGTTATGTTAGGAACCTGGGTGGTAATTCCCAGATATGCTCAGAATTAGTCCAAAATGACAAAAAATACACCGAACCCACAGACATTGCCAACACCCTAGCTGACAGGTTCAGCGCAAACTTCTCCCCCCTCCCCACCAAAAGGGCAAATATCTATCCCAGCAGAGTGCTGCCCCCCTGACATTTCAGATGCTCAGGTAAGAGCTGCCCTCTCCAAAGCAAAAAACACAGCATCAATGGGACCAGACGGTGTCCCGGGCTGCATCCTACATGAACTCCAAGAAGAGCTAAACCCAAACATAAAACTACTGTTCAATCTCAGCCTTACTACAGGATATGTGCCCAAAGAGTGGCGTACAGCAACAGTGGTCTCTCTCCATAAAGGTGGTGCCTCAACGGATCCTGGAAACTATCGCCCCATAAGCCTGACTAGCTTGGTCTGCAAAGCTATGGCAAGGATCATCATGGACCTCATAAATAAAGATATTGGGGACCTACAGACACTGGATCCTACCCAGTTCGGCTTTGTTAAGGGCAGATCCTGCCTCTTAAACCTGGTTGATTTCTTTGAAACAGTCACCAAGGCCATTGACGAGGGAAGGTGGTCCACACAGCCTACCTGGACCTCGCAAAAGCCTTCGATACAATACCCCACTCGGGCATTATAGATAAGCTCACCATCTTAAATATAAACCCCTATGTCACTAGATGGATTGCAAACTGGCTCAAGGACAGAACCCACATGGTTAGAATTGCTGAAGCCATGTCAGACTCCAAACCAGTTACAAGTGGTGTCCCACAAGGCTCAGTCCTGGGACCTTTCTTGTTCGGTATATATTTCTCGGAAGTACAGGCCAACACAGAAGGACTGTGGCTGACCAAGTTCGCAGATGACTGCAAACTGGGCGCCATAATCGACTCTCCAGCCGACACAAGCATACTCCAAAAGGGCCTCATAGAAACAGACAACTGGTGCCAGAGCCATGGCCTCAAGCTAAATGCCAAAAAGTGTATAGTCATCCCCTTTGGCAAAAACAAAGTGCCCACAAATTACCACATAGGTGGTAATCCATTAAGTACAGAAGAAGTAATTAGGGACCTGGGGACCCAAGTTGATAGCAATCTCTCATTTGACAACCACGTGGCCAAAGTGGTTAGAAAACATTTTATATAGCCCACCTAATCATGAAAGGATTCACATCTAGATCAGGGGAGGTCATCATGCCTCTTTACTCATCCCTCATCAGGCCCATAATTGAGTACAATTCCCCTTTTGGGATGTACCTTACCAGACACCTGCAGCAACTGGAAAGACCCCAAAAGTACCTCACCAAGAGGATCAAAGGGCTCAAACAGATGCCATATGCTGCCCGGTTAAAGAAACTCCAGCTCTACTCAGTGGCATACAGCCTGTTCAGAGGCGATCTGTGCCTGACGTATAAAGCCATGTCCAACCCGGAATTAATGGACATGCTGCACCTCAGAAAATCCAAATCCCATCGAGCTACACGCTCGAGAGACTTGAACCTCAGCACTGAAATAAATAGGACATGCTGGAGGGACAGATTCATAACCCAGAGGCTCCCTTCACTCTGGAATAAAATCCCAGCCAAGGTTAGGCAGAGTCCCTCATTGACTCTCTTCAAGAGGAATCTTGATGAGTGGATGGGAGATCGTAGGTTTACCCTGGGTATCACTTCTGTGTCACTATTAGACAGAGGCACATTATACTAACCTCGAAAAAGGGCATAGCAAAATAAATTTAAAATGGGTGGCGAAAGCCAAACACATTCTGGCTAGGCTTATAAATGCCCTAGGGCAGATAGCCTAGTATGAACCTATGAACCTATGAACCTATGTATATATATATATATATATATATATATATATATATATATATATATATATATATATGTATATATATATATATATATATATATATATATATATATATATATATATATATATATATATATATATATATGTATATATATATATATATATATATACATATATATATATATATATATATATATATATATATATATATATATATATTATATATGTATGTGTATATATATATATATATATATATATATATATATATATATATATCGATAAACAACTGACTAAAGGCTCGACAAAGAAATAAAACTATGACTAAAGAACATTTAGTTGTTAAATGGAGAAACAAAAAAACACTCATAAGCTGAACTGATGTTTAAGCGCTTTCATCCTTTATTGATTATTAGGACTTCAGAAACAATAATGTAGTAAAATAAATGATACACTGTTAAATCAGTCTACATCCACTAGTTCACATACGGTATTTACTTTGGAAGTAGGGAAACCAGCGTATTTGGAAAGGTACTGTCTAAGGAAATCCATCCCTTCCTGGTGAGGGATGTTAGTGTACAGGGCTACTATGTCCAGAGTCACTAGATAGCAATTCAATGGATTAAAATTAACCCTGTACAGCTGGTGTAAAAAATCCCACGAGTCCTTGAGTTAAAATTCAGTGGCCTGCACTAACAGATTAAGTATAGCATCCAAGTATTCTGAGATTTTCTCCATTTTGGTGCGTTTGTTCAATATAATTTGTCTAAAGGGAGGGTCATGCTCATTTTTATGCACCTTGGGGATCCCAAACAACTTGCCCAAGCTAGGGTTTGGGACTAACATGTACATGTATTCCTCCGGTGAAATACATTGATTTTGTTCCAACTTTTTAAGTAGCTAGTCAATGGTGGAAAAATGTTTATTTACTGTTTTAAGGTTGGTGGCTACATAAAAGGATCCATCCTCAAGGTCTCTTTCTATTTTGCTGTTGTAATTATTTTGTGACATGAGCACAATGCCCGTGTCCTTGTCTGCTTTCATAATTCTGAGGGTTTTGTCCTGTTTAAACTCTTTAAGGGCTGATTGTTCAGGCTGGGACAAGTTGAACCATTTGGTGCCGCTAGGTTGTTTCAATAAATTTCTAAAGCCACGCTCACAGACCTTGAGAAACGTGTGCACAGTGTGATGCAGGATTGGATTAAACAAACTTTTCATTTTGATGAGGGTGTCAGTGTTAGGGTTTTCATCTGAATCGGACGAGTCATCATTATAAGACTTATTGATGTTGTGCCATATATTAAGGTTGAGTTTCCTAGAAAAAAGTCGTAGCTCTAATAATGAGTCAGTTAAGTTAACTTGTTGCCCTGGTATAAAAGTAAACCCCTTGCTCAATAGCTGTATGTGAGCTTCAGAAAAATTTCTCCCTGATAGGTTGAAAACTGGGCAGGAAAGGAAAGTCAGCCTATCAGTAGTAGAGTAAGTTGTTATCTCCTGCGGTGGCTCCTGGTAACCATTGGTCTCTCTGGTGGTAAGAATCTGTGACATCTCACTCTCCCCATCCTGGTCTGGATGGAACTGTGGGGGTGTTGGCTCGATCCCACTGTCCAAACTCTAAAAAATGGTTCTGATTATCTGCCATTAGTGGTAAATCATAACTTAAGTTCATAGGTTCATAGGTAGGTACTAGGCTATCGGCCCAAGGGCCTACGCAAGCCTAGCCAACAAGGTTCCCTGGCTTACACCACCCAAGAAAGCTATTTTCCTGTGCCACTGTCGAGCAGAGGCACAGAAGTGATCCCCGGGGTGTATTTCCTATTTCCCATCCACTCATCAAGATTTTTCTTGAAGAGTGCTAATGAAGAACTTTGCTTGACATAGATGGGTAGCCTGTTCCAGAGTATGGGAAGTCTCTGGGATAGGAATCTATCCCTCCAGCATGTCCTGTTTATTGTGGTGACAAGGTTTAGGTCCCTAGAGCGTGTAGCTCAGAGGGATTGGGATTTCTTTAGGTGTAGCATGTCCAACAGCTCTGAGTTTGACGTAGCTTTATATGTTAGGCAGAGATCACCTCTGAGTAGGCAATATGCTACGGAGTAAAGCTGGAGTTTTTTGAGGTGGTCAGTGTAGGGCATTTGTTTGAGTCCAGTAATCCTCTTTGTGAGGTACTTCTGTGGCCTTTCCAGCTGCTGCAGATGTCTTGTGAGGTACATTCCAAAAGGTGCGTTGTACTCTATAGTGGGTCTAATGAGTGTCGAGTACAGGGGAACAATGACCTCTTTTTTCCTGGATGAGAACCCTTTTATGATGGTGTGCCACGTAGAAAGACTTCCTGACTACTGTGGCGATGTGACTATCAAAGGAGAGACTACTGTCCTCCTGGGTCCCAAGGTCT
The DNA here is from genome assembly GCF_019279795.1 of Protopterus annectens. NCBI lineage: Eukaryota > Metazoa > Chordata > Ceratodontiformes > Protopteridae > Protopterus > Protopterus annectens. Next base: position 1,131,031,843 of record NC_056739.1, read on the forward strand.
CTTATCACGCATTCGGTGTTAAGTAGATTGCTGCCTATGTGGTAGTTCATGGGTACAGAGTTTTACCAAAGGGGATGACACTGCACTTTTTGGCACTGAGCTTGAGGCCATGGCTCTGACACCAGGCATCTGTCTCAGAGAGGCCCTTCTGTAGTATGTTCACATCATTTGGGGACTTGACTATGGCTCCTAGTTTGCAGTCATCTGCGAACTTCATTAGCCAGAGGCCTTCTGTGTTAGCCTGTACTTCAGAGAAGTAGATACCAAACAGGAGCGGTCCCAGGACGGAACCCTGTGGTACTCCACTTGTCACTGGTTTGAGGTCAGATTTGAAGTCTGCAACTTTTACAGTGTGGGTAATTTCAGTGAGCCAGTTGACAACCCATCTTGTGACGTAGGGAGTTATGTCTAGTTTATTGAGTTTAGCTATAATTCCAGAATGGGGGATGGTGTTGAAAGCCTTGGTGAGGTCAAGATAGGCTGTGTGAACCACATTACCCTCATCTACGGCTTTGGTGCCTGCCTCAAAGAAGTCGATAAGGTTCAGGAGGCATGATCTGCCTTTCAGAAACCCGAACTGGGTGGGATCCAGAGTTTGGAGGTTACCAATGTCTTTGTTTATGAGTTCCATGATGATACCTTCCATTGCTTTGCAGACCAGGCTCATCAGGCTAATAGGTCTATAGTTTCCGGGATAAGTGGTGGCTCCCCCTTTGTGGAGTGGGATAACTGTTGCTGTGCGCCATTCAGTGGGCACAAAGCCTGATGCGAGGCTATTATTGAACATGGTGCTTAAGTGGGGAGCCAGTTCATTCTGAAGTCCATGTAAAACGCAGCCTGGGATGTTGTCCGGTCCCATGGATGCTGTATTTTTGGCTTTAGAGAGGGCAGCTTTCACCTGCGTAGTTGTGATTACAGGGACTCTGCATTCTTCCTGTATAGATATGGGCCCTTTAGGGGGTGGGGGGGTAAAGTTAGCACTGAACCTATCTGCCAGGATGTTGGCAATATCAGTTGGTTCTGTAATTTTTGTGCCTTTGTGCTGTAACTCAGAGCAGATCTGGGTGTTGCCATTGAGATTGACATAGCTATAGAATGCTTTGTGGTTGTCCTTGGAATTAGTGGCGATTTTATTTTCGTAGCTAGCTATGGAGGATCTTATAAGGGATCTCAGCTTCTTACTGAGGCTGACCAGGGAGCTCCTCCACTCATGGGATTTTACTCTCTTTTGTTCCTTCTGTTGTACAGTTTGTTTTTGGCAGGGGACCACCAGATTGGCTTCCTTTTTTTGGAGGATAGCGTCTTGGTTCTGTTTTGGATAGCACGATCCATGCACTCATGTAAGTGCTTATAGAGTGCATTTGTGTAGGATTCAGCAGTTGTAACTGTATTGTCCATCTGCATGGGTGTCATGAAGTTCACTACTTCTGTCTTAAGAAGCATGAAGTTGGCTTTAGAGAAATGTTTTACTGTGGTTTCCTTAATGGGGGGTGAGGGTGGGATGTGGATATCAAGGGTGATTAGCTTATAGTTGGATCGGACCAACGAGGAGTTGACTTCAGGTGTGGAACACCGGTCACTCATGTTGGTAATGACTAGGTCTAGGATATTGTTGACCCTAGTGGGGGTGTGGATAAGTTGATCTAGGGCATTGGAGTTTATGAATTCCAGAAAGCGTTGTGCTAAGGAGTTGGTACATGAGTAGTTTTCCCAAGTTAATGGTGGGGTAGTTGAAGTCGCCCATTATTAGGGTGTTTGGTTGAACCCTAATATTTTCCAGTACATCAAGAAAAGAGGAGTGGGAATCCTGGGGCATGGTGGGGGATCTGTAGCAAGCTACAATTTGGATTGCAGTTTTGCCAAGAGTTAGTTGCACTTGGATAACCTTGGATGCATTATGCTGAGCAACTAGCTTGAAGGTGTGGATATCCTTAATGAATATGGACACACCCCCACCTTTGGTGTTTCGGTCCAGGTTACATGGCCGAAAAGTGTGGTATGAGTTATAGCCTGGTAGTGCAGGGGTGCTCTCTGGAGCCTTGAACCAGGTCTCAGTCACTGCACAGATATCGATGTTCTCCATTTTAAGGAGTGCCTCGAGTGAGTGCATTTTGAAATTTAGACTTCTAGCATTGAGTTGCATTACCCTCAGTTTTTGCTTGCCTGTTCCTGTTATGGTGGTGAATTTGTTACTTGAACCCTGCCTAAAAAAGGCACTATAGGGGCAGCAAGAGCCTTAGCCAGTAACCGGAATCCCAGGGGCGACAGGTGCAGGCCATCTGTGGCAAAGCATCGTGGTCTGTTGACCATGTCATCCCAAGCAGACAGATACTGGATCCCCTTAGAATGACACCAGAAGCTTAGCCAGTTGTTGAAGTCAATCATTTTGTCCTTGTACTGCGGTATCATTCTGGGTGATGGCAAAATGCTACTCAGGGCTAGGGTCATACCTGACTGGGCTACAAGATTGCAGAGCTCTTCCATGTCTCTTTTCATGTAGTCCAGGGAGGTACGTCTCAGGTCATTCACACCAACATGGACAATGACAGTCATATTTGTACTTGTTGTGGAGTGACCTGAGTGCGTGGGTTATGTGGCGGATCCTGGCACCTGACAGGCAGCTGACAGTAACCTTCTCCTTGTTTAGCCTGGTGAGTGGGACATCAGTGTGCCTGACTATAGAGTCACCTATGACTAGTGTGTTAGGTATGTTGTTTTGCCTTATTGGCTGTGTTTGAGTGGCACACTGAGTCTGTGGGCTATGTGTCATTTGGGTTGTGTTGGGGAATGGAGGTTGCTTGTGTTTCTGCTTTGGAGGTCTCTGTTGCTTAGGCAGATTATTATTGAGAGCCTCTGTGAATGTTTTTGAGTTTCTATGTGTGGGTTTTGGTGGTGTAGACGTAGTGAGACTATGTGATGATTGTGGTGTGGTGCAAATGTTTACCTTCTCCTCATGACTGTCAGGTTCAGTCTTGGTTGGAGAGAGCTTTACATCCAGTTTGGCTAGATAAGTGCATCTCTCACAGGTTGCAGTGTTGGGTGGTAGGAGGAGAGGATTGTCTGTGTACATGAGGCAATTTCTACATTGCCTCAAGATGCCCAGATTCATCAGATAGACAGGGGATAACACAGGGAGCTGTCCCTTGGACATGACTGAATAAAAACTATTTTCCTCTAGATAAGTGAGGAAAGTGAGTACAAGAGCTGTTTTTCTCAACGCCAGTGAGAAAAGTAAGTACAAAACTTGAAGCTCCCTGGTTATTGGGGGGGAGTGAAGGATCCGTTGCAACGTTCCCAGCCTGTGAGTATGCAGGTGTTGCAGGAGGCTGTGGAGTTTGTGGTTGAGAAGGCTGTGGAGTTTGTGGATGTGAAGGAATAACAGCTGTTTGTAACCTCTCATTAGTAGGAGAGAAATTAGTGTGAACATAAGATGCTGTACTATGTGACTGTTGCTGTGGTCTAAAGACAGATTGCCACTGTCTAAAATGAGTATTAGATGGTTTAAAACCCCTTCCTTTATTATCATTGCCAAGTGGGTAGGCGATGCCATTCTGGTATTGTAGGTGATCTTGGTGTACTTTGTTTCTTTTCCTGTGCACCAAGGTCGCTATATGGTGAGTGATTTTAGGACTAATCCCATCAAATAAATGACGGAACTGGTTAAAATCACTATGTCCAAAGATTTTAAAATGAAGTTGTTCCATTTCGTCTTTCAGGATTCTTAACTTCTCTTCATTATGTTTGATAAGAATTCTGAGCAAATTGATACCAGCCTCATTGTACAACTTGACCAATTCTTTATGCAATGGGGAGTCTTTGGTGGTACCATTAGGTAACTTATACAACCTAAGACCCTGTGAAACTATATTCTGATAGATGCATGAGTGGAGGTAATAATTATCGTACTCCATGTTTTTGTAGAGGGTCAAAGTACATTCCAAAGTGAAAATGAAGTTTTTACATTCAGTATTTTGGCATTGTATTTCTATCGGAGACTGGTCTGGTGTAGAGTCTAGCAATAAGCCAGTGTCATTCAGGAAAGGGTTATTAGTGTGCTCGATGTTAACAAACTGTAGCACAGAGTCAGTCTTATGCTGGTGAATATTACCATTTTCTATGCTTACTAGTAGTGGCCTTGTGTTGTTGGTCAGCACTGGTAACTGGGAGAGCTGAGAGAACATGTTTTGGTTCTCACCTGTGTAACTGACCTGTTTGATTTGCTGGTTTCCTTGGAGATGTGTGGCAAGGCCGCAACGGTCCAAAATATCTTGTGCCATACTATTAGTCTTGTTGAGAGTTCTTATTAGGGTTTCAATCTCCGCAGTGGGCTGAGTGTGTACCATTTGATCGCAGTTTGTTAGGCTACTAGAGCCTGGTTCAATCCTGGTGGTCTCCTTTTAAAGGAATCAGAGAGAAAACTATCAATAAATAACCGACTAAAGGCTCGACAAAGAAATAAAACTATGACTAAAGAACTTTTAGTTGTTAAACAGACAAACAAAAAAACACTCGTAGGCTGAACTGATGTTTAAGCGCTTTCATCCTTTATTGATCATTAGGACTTCTTCAGAAATAATAATGTAGTAAAATAAATGGTACACTATTAAATCACTCTAATATAAACATTCAGAAAATGGAACTGACTATTCATTGGTTATCAGCAGTTATCAGCAGGAGACAAGGCCAATCTCTACAAAGGAAAATAGCTGACCAATAAGAAAGAGGGAAATTAGACCTCCAAATTCTCTTCTAGAATAGAAACAGTTAAACAGAGCTGTTGATGTTTAAATGAAATTCATAAGTACTAAAAAACAAGTAAAAGATGCAAGATTGCTATAAAATGACAACATCCTTATACAAATGATTAACGTAGCCATCACAAAGTAAACTTAATACTAATGCTTTCATTGAGTTCTGGAGTGGGGTCAGCACCCAGTAAAAGTTGCCACTTGAGTTCTTTCAACTTCAGCAAGGCATTGCAGTCTCCGAAAAAAAGTCAAGTTTTTCCACGATAAAAAAGAGAAATCCTGAGAAGTTAGAGCATTTGCTGCAGTGGTTACCAAGAGCGTTGGTGCTATCCTTTTTTCTTATGGCTACTAAATGTTCCTTGGTTCTATTGGAAAGTCTCCTGCTAGTTTTTCTGCTGTAGAACGAAGAGCAACTTTTGCAGATAGCAGCGTAAACTACCCACTCTGTATGGCAGTCAAAATGTTGTTTGAAAGTAACTCTGTAGTTACAATGAGAGGAGGTGTAGGAGTTACAACAAGGAATGTGCTGGCACAATACACACTGACCGCAAGTAAACATACCAGGGGGTCCAGGTTGTGGGAAAGTGTCATCCAGTAGGAAGGGAGAATCCTTATTTTCAAAACTGGACTCAAAGGAGTGAATCTCTTGTAGGAACAAGAGGGGAAATCCCCTAAAATAGCTTTAAGGTTGTCATGGCAGGAGAAAATGTTCCAATTTCTGGAAATTATCTCACGTATGGCTTGCATGTCTCTGCTGATGGGCACTGGAAAGCTGCTCAATCTGTCAGTAATATCAGTACTCTTGCCCTTGCTGGTGAAGCCATAAATAAGTATTGGCCTATGCTTATCATGTCTTTCCCTAATAACTCTTAATAGTTCATACTCAGTAAGGTAATTGGGATAGTTTCTGTCCAGAAACATGCTTTTGAGAAACAAAGCTTTAGTCACAAATTCTGTGTCTTTACTAATAATGTGGGATAAGCAGATAAACTGTCCATGTACAACATTCTTTTTGAAAAATAAAGGGTGCTGGCTATTAAAATCCAAAAAGTTATTTTGGTAGGTGTTTTTTTGGTGGATGCTAGATTCCAGCACATTAGTAGAAGGGGTGATTCTTATGACAGTGTCAAGAAAGTTGATGGAGGTACCACGGCCAGAGATGGTAAAATCAAGGAATGTTAAACTGTTGGTCATCTCAGTGTTGAAAACTGTCAAGTCAGTATCAGTGCCCTCCCAAACAAAGAAAATATCATTGATATAACATCTGTAAAACGTAACAGACTGAAAGCTAGATAAATGGATGGGTGTTTCTAGTTCCCAAGTACTTAGGACTAGATTGGCGAATGCTGGGGCCATTTTTGACCCTATTGCCACTCCTTGCACTTGCTGGTAAACTTTTTGATTAAAGTGGAAGAAGATGTTAAGAAGAACTACATCCACTAGCTCACATATGGTATTTACTTTGGAAGTAGGGAAACCAGCGTATTTGGAAAGGTACAGTCGAAGGGAAGCCATCCCTTCCTGGTGAGGGATGTTAGTGTACAGGGCTACTATGTCCAGAGTCACTAGATAGCAATTCAATGGATTAAAATTAGCCCTGTACAGCTGGTTTTAAAAATCCCACGAGTCCTTGAGGTAAAATTCAGTGGCCTGCACTAATGGATTAAGTATAGCATCCAAGTATTCTGAGATTTTCTCCATTGTGGTGCGTTTGTTCAATATAATTTGTCTAAAGGGAGGGTCATGCTCATTTTTATGCACCTTTGGGATCCCAAACAGCTTGCTCAAGCTAGGGTTTGGGACTAACATGTACATGTATTCCTCCAGTGAAATACATTGATTTTGTTCCAACTTTTTAAGTAGCTTGTCAATGGTGGAAAAATGTTTATTTACTGTTTTAAGGTTGGTGGCTACATAAAAGGATCCATCCTCAAGGTCTCTTTACATTTTGCTGTTGTAATTATTTTGTGACATGAGCACGATGCCCGTGCCCTTGTCTGCTTTCATAATTCTGAGGGTTTTGTCTTGTTTAAACTCTTTAAGGGCTGATTGTTCAGGCTGGGTCAATTTGATCCATTTGGTGCCGCTAGGTTGTTTCAATAGATTTCTAAATTCATGCTCACAGACCTTGAGAAACGTGTGCACAATGTGATGCAGGATTGGATTAAACAAACTTTTCATTTTGATGAGGGTGTCAGTGTTAGGGTTTTCATCTGAATCGGATGAATCATCATTATAAGACTTATTGTTGTTGTGCCATATATATTAAGGTTGAGTTTCCGAGAAAAAAGTCATAGGTCTAATAATGAGTCAGTTAAGTTAGCTCATTGCCCCAGTATAAAAGTAAATCTCTTGCTCATTAGTTGTATGTGAGTGTCAGAAAAATTTCTCCCTGATAGGTTGAAAACTGGGCAGGAAAGGAAAGTCAGCCTATCAGTAGCAGAATCAGTTGTTATCGCCTGCGATGGCTCCTCGTAACCATTGGTCTCCCTGGTGGTAAGAATCTGTAACATCTCACTCTCCCCCGTCCTGGTCTGGATGGAACTGTGGGGGTATTGGCTCGATCTCATTGTCCAAACTCTAAAAAATGGTTCTGATTATCTGCCATTAGTGGTAAATCATAACTTGAAGCTTCCTGGTTATTAGGGGGGAGTGGAGGATCTGCTCTGGGACTCAATGAAAGCATCAGTATTAAGTTTGCTTTGCAATGGTTACGTTAATCATTTGTATAAGGATGTTGTCATTTTATAGCAATCTTGTGTCTTTTACTTGTTTTTTAATACTTATGAATTTCATTTAAACATCAACAGCTTCGTTTAACTGTATCTATTCTAGAACAGAATTTGGAGGTGTAATTTCCCTCTTTCTTATTGGTCAGCTGTTTTTCTTTGTAGAGATTGGCTTTGTCTCCTGCTGATAACCAATGAATAGTCAGTTTCAATTTTTGAATGTTTATATTAGAGTCATTTAATAGTGTACCATTTAATGTTAAGTTGTCAATCTCACCTTCATTCTTGCTGGATGGGTTCAGAGCCGATCCTCGACTCCGACTCGGCTTATACCAAAGCTCGAGAGCTATTTTTACCGTCTCGAGGTAACCCTGTATCCCACAATGCTAGGCGCTAACTACCCAGATCTCGTTTGCCACTTAGCTGCGAGGTTGCGTTTTTGCCGGCTCTCTGGTAAATTTTCAAAAAAACAGCTTTTCAGGAAAGGTTTTTCCCTTTTATTTTCAGGGTTAGTGTTCATTATTTCCCCTTTTCACCCTCTTAGAGTAACCTGCCTTATATAGTCCCCTTTTGGGTCTATTTTCTATCCCCTCGGCCCTTTCTTCCCGTATATAACTAGGCCTTAGGGCCAAATTAGTTTTTGGTTAATTTGTTAAAGTTAGTTTTCGTTTTAGTCTTAGTCTTTGGTGTGGTGAAGTGACTGGACTAGGGTTTTCTTTACTGTGGTGTGTGTGTGTTTGGGTGTGTTCCACCATTATGTCTAAGGAGTCCAAGGTCTCAGGCTTCAAGAAGTGTGACTTGTGCTGTCAGAAAATGTCTCTGACAGACGGTCAGACTTCTTGCGTGTATTGCCTAGGCCCTCTGCACCTGCAGGACTCTTGTTCCATCTGCCATGCATTCAGTCCAAGAGTCCTGCAGGAACGCAGAAACAAATTGATTTTGAGAGGCTTATTGAAGAATGAAGGCTCCCCGGCCAAGTCCTCGTTGGGCAAGCCTTCTAAGCCCACTAAATCATCGGCTCCGAGTTTAGAGCCTCCGACCAGTGGTGCTACTTCTGCTTCAGCATCGGCTCCGGCTGGAGCCGATGCTTCAAAAACTCAGTTGGCTCCGATAGTTTTGTCGGAACCGACTTTGACTCGTAAGCGCTCCAGGTCCCCCTCTTTGGAGTCAGTCCATTCGGCTCCGAGATCTCCTTTGCTTTTGGAGCGCAGTCACCGGTCCCATTCCTCTCGGTCTTCCAGGCTTTCAGACCATGACCTTGAGAGGGTGGTTAGCAGACTCCTTAAGTCGCAGGCACTGGCCCAGATGCTTCATAGCCCTTCTCAACAGACAGTGGCTATCCCCATTCCATCCTCAATTCCTCCTCTGACTCTTCCCCTGAGTTCGGAGCCAGAGTTTGTGGGAGCCGGGACAGTCGACACGTTGGAGCCAATACCACCCATTTTGGCTCCATCGTCGGCTCCGATTTCTTCTATGGTGCCATCCTTGGAGGGATCTGGACGCCGTGACTCCCTCGTCAGTTCCGAGGGGGCGAGTGACATTGGACCATTGTCCAACCCCGTTCTCCCTCTTGGAGCCTCGGCGCAGGTGAGTTCGGCTCCGACATCGATCTCGGAGCCATCCCTCTCAGTGCCGGGAGGGGTCCTTGTCTCTTCGGTGTGGAGACCTTCTTCTCTGCCTGATAGGGGTGCTTTTGAGGTCATGAGGAGTGTGCTGGCCCCTGTGCCTGCTCCTCGGTCGGCTCCCTCAGTTTCTCCCACTGTAGTGCCTGCTACAGTCTCTACCCATCCTCTCGACCCTGACTGCAGAGATCCTATGTCTCAGGGGCCCCATTGGGAGCATCCTCCTCTTCTGAGGCCTCCTCTGATCCATCAGGGGAGCCCCCTCAGAAGAGGAAATGTAAAAGGAAGCATCTGGACTCACCTAAGTCCATCACATCTGATACCGACTTGGATGAGTCGGAAGGGTCCCCAAGATCCCCCTCTGAGGATGTCTCCTTCTCTGACATCCTTGAGATCCTCAAGCAGAGGGGGAACTGGTCTACCCTCAATCCTTCCGAGGATGAGTCAGTCTACCTAGAGGCATTTGTTTCTTGCCCTTCCACCTCCTGGGTGTCTCCGCCCTTTGACCCCCTTATGGACATGGTGGCCAGGAAGGCATGGATGGCCCCTGACTCGATGGAACCTACCCCGCGGATGCCTTCAAAATTTATCACAGCCCCTGCTGATAAACACTTTTTGACCAAGGGTGTCCCTGTTGATGCCATGGTGGTGGCAGCAGCCACTAAGAAGGAACTGGCTAATCCTTCTGTACCTATCCATCCTCCTAATAAGGAATCTAGGACCATGGATATGTACGGCAAGAGGATGTTTTCTTCAGCGACCTTTACCATGCGGTCGCTGAATTACTTATGTCATTTCACCCGTCTTCAAAGAGACTTGCTCAAAGAAATGGGTGATACTCTACAGGATCCAACAGCTGCGGGGTCTTAGGACAAAATCAACTCCCAGCTGGCAACCCTAAACTCGATTGTTAACTCCTCCATGCGGCTTATTTCTTATGTGGCCGATGGGGTGAGTAGGGCTGCAGGCACAGGTGTGGCCTTAAGACGACATGCCTGGATGTGGCTTTGTAACTTTGCTGACCCCTTTAAGGCATCCTTCACCAGCTCTCCCTTTGATGGTTCAGCGTTGTTTGGACCTCAGGTGAAGGATACTTTGACCAGATGCAAACAAGACGGCAAGAATCTCTCTGCCGTGGGAGTCCGTTTTTCCACCCCATCCAGACCATACCCCAAAGGTCAGAAGGGTGGAAAAATGTGGTTCCGCAAACCACAGGGAGTCGCGCCGGACGCACAAGGCAAGTTCCCCTCTAGAGGCAGGGGGGGAACAACAATAGATGCCACCCCAGGGGCAGAAGGGGTCCGCAGAATCAGGGTAGCAGAGAAGCTGTCTCTGGCCAACCCTTCCAGCATCCCTGAGAAGCTGCCAACTGTCCACCTTCGGAAGCAGTCGGGGGAAGATTATCACTGTACCCAAAAGCCTGGCTTTCCCTTACCGAAGACACATGGGTACGGTCGATCATATGCGAGGGTTACAAAATTCCCTTTGTCCACACCCCAAAACAGCCAAACAGGCCCCTTCCAGATGTTCCACCTGGTCTAAGGGAACAAGCAGTATTAGAAATCTCAAAACTACTAAGAAAAAGGGCCATCCAGCCAGTCCCAGCAGACCAGCAAGGATCCGGAATCTACTCCAAGTTCTTTTTAGTACCAAAAAAGACAGGGGACTGGAGACCAATTTTGGATCTCAGCAGACTGAACAAGTCTGTTCAAAGAACGAAGTTTCAGATGGTCACGCTACAGTCCATTCTACCCTTTTTGGGTCAGGACCATTGGATGTGATCTATAGACCTTCAGGATGCGTATTACCACATCAAAATGCACAGGCACTCGAGGAGGTTTTTCCACTTCCGGCTGGGAGCCAGTCACTACCACTTCAGGGCCCTGCCCTTTGGTCTCACTACAGCCCCTCGAGTGTTCACCAAATGCATGGCAGTGGTTACGGCTCATCTGAGGTGTCAAGGATTCCAGGTGTTTCCATATCTAGACGACTGGCTCCTTACTGCCACCACCAGGTGTCAACTTATTCAATCCAGAGATTACACCATTCAGATTTGCGAAGAGCTAAGTATCTCCATAAACTTTGAAAAGTCTGCCTTGTCAGTCTATTACATTCATAGGTGCCATATTAGACACAGTCGAACTCTCGGCAAAACTGACGGCACAAAGAATCTCAGATATTCGCGAACATGCTCATATCCTGCTTCAGAACAACAAAATTCAGGCCAAGTTTGTACTGAAGACTCTAGGTCTCATGGCAGCTGCCATTACGTTACTTCCCTTAGCTCGCTTCCACATGCGACTCCTGCAGTGGATGCTCTTCTCTCAGTGGTCCTTCCAGCAGCTCCCGATGTCACACTGCATTTTGATAACCCAGTTATGCAAGAAACACCTGTCTTGGTGGATGGTCTCCCTTCAAGTGACTCAGGGCAGACCCTTCGTTCCCACCCCCCCAGTTGCTACAGTGACAACGGATGCCTCCCTGATCGGGTGGGGGGGGGGCATTTTCAGGGCAGGACAGTCCAGGGCACTTGGTAACCTTTCGAGTGCCACCTGCACATCAATGTCCTAGAGATGAGAGCAGTTCTTTTAGCATTGCAAGCCCTTCAGGACTCTCTTCCCATCGGGACGATTGCAGTTCAGACAGACAATATGTCTGTAGTGTGGTACATCAACAAGCAGGGCGGAACAAGTCCTATCCCTTATGTCGAGAAGCACTCAGACTTTGGCAGTGGGAGATCTCCTCTCAATGGTTTCTGATAGCAACACATATCCCCGGGAAGTCCAACGTCATAGCAGACAGGCTGAGCAGAGCCATTCTCATGCTGCACGAGTGGTCTCTCAAGCAGTCAGTAGTGGAAAAAAATTTTCAGAAAATGGGGTCAGCCTTGCTGCGATCTTTTCGCTACACCCCAGAACAGCAAATGCCATGAATTTTTCACTCTCTTCCCGGTCACCCCCCCAGAGACGCTCTAGTCCACGATTGGCCCCGGGGTCTCCTATACACCTTTCCCCCCCTTTCCATTAATAACTCAGTTGATTCAGAAAGCTACCGCCTTGAGATCCACAATGATCCTCATTGCTCCGTACTGGCCTCAACAAATATGTTTTCCGTTCCTGTATTGTTACCTCTTGGAGCAGCCCTGGCATCTGGACCCAGTTCCAGATCTCTTGACCCATCAGTCGGGCAGGCTGCACCAATCCCTCCGTTCTCTCAACCTCATAGCTTGGTTGCTCCACTTCCAACCTTAGCCAGACTTCCCTTCATCTCCCATTCGGTACGTGACATCATTTTAGCTTCTCACAAAACTTCTACCAGGAGGATTTATGCCAGCAAATGGAAACGTTTTTCCTTCTGGGCAAAATCTAGGAACATAGACCCATTTGTGGCTCCTATCCAATCGGTCTTAGATTTTTTGGCCGAACTCTTTCATTCAGGATCTTCTTCCTCCACTATCAGAGTCCAGTTAGCGGCCATTTCAAATTTTCATGTTGGCTTGTCAGACTCCTCTATTATGTCTCATAAACTTTGTAAAGCATTCCTTAAAGGTATCTTTTTACTTAAGCCCCCAGTTAGACATCCCCCACTGCAGTGGGATTTGAATCTAGTTTTAACCTCCTTGATTCTCCCTCCCTTTGAACCTGCGGCTTCCTGTTCCTTGAAGTTACTCTCATGGAAAACTTTGTTTCTAGTGGCCATAACTTCTGCGAGGAGAGTCTCAGAACTTCACGCCCTTTGCGTTCGTCCTCCTTATCTTATTTTACATAAAGATAGAGTGTCCCTCAGAACTAACCCCTCCTTTTTACCCAAGATATCTTCTGAGGCAAATCTTAACCAGACTATCAATCTCCCAGTTTTCTTCCTTAATTACTCTAACAGAGTGGAACAAAAGTTGCATTTCTTGGATGTTCATCGCCAACTCCGTTACTACCTGGATAGAACCAAGCAAATTAGGAAATCTGAGCAGCTCTTCCTATCTTATGCTGAAGGGAAGAAAGGCCTTCCAGTTTCCAAAGTAACCCTTTCTAGATGGTTGGCCTCTGTCATCACTTTCATCTATGAACTGAGGCATCAAAAGCTTCCTTCAAGACCTAGAGCCCATTCAACTAGAGCCTTAGCTACATCTATAGCCTTTCAGGACAGGTTGCCTTTAGATTCAATTTGTGCGGCAGCCACATGGGCCTCTCCCCATACCTTTATTTCTCATTACAAATTGGACATGGCCTCCAGAAGCCAAGCTAACTTTGGTTCCACCATCCTCAAGAGTCTGTTCCAATGAGCCACCCAGGGTTGAGGTGCTAGGGATGTGGTCCCATCCAGCAAGAATGAAGGCAAGATTGACAACTTAACATTGAGAAGTTATGTACCTACCGTAACGTTCCATGTTATTTGTCTTCTTCTCGCCTTCTTTCTTGCGTCCCGCCTTCCAACCCCCTAGCCTGGACAGACCAATAGGATCCTATGGAGCCTTCCTTTTTTTGCCCAGTATGGTCTCTACTGGTTATCCTTTTCTTGGGATGGCTATCTATATGGGTATGCCATTCTCTCCTTTTTTCTGGGGACAGAACTGCTATAGTGTTAGCTATCAAATGAGATTTGGGTAGTTAGTGCCTAGCATTGTGGGATACAGGGTTACCTCGAGCCGGTAAAAATAGCTCTCGAGCTTTGGTATAAGCCGAGTCCGAACCCATCCAGCAAGAAAGAAGGCGAGAAGAAGACAACTAACATGGAACGTTATGGTAGGTACATAACTTCTCATTTTACTACATTATCATTTCTGAAGAAGTCCTAATGATCAATAAAGGATGAAAGCGCATAAACATCATTTCAGCCTACGAGTGTTTTTTGTTTCTTCGTTTAACAAATAAAAGTTCTTAAGTCATATATATATATATATATATATATATATATATATAGACAAACACACACACATTTATATAGATATATATAGATATATATATCTATATATACATTGGTCTAGGACAGTCTACCGAAAGACTGTTTCACCGAAAGTGAAACGAGCTGTCACAGTTTCGCGAAAGCACTTTTTAACGATAAAAAGTGCTTTCGCAAAACTTTCGTAAAAGTACAGGGAATCGGGGGGAAGTGGTAGTGTGCGAGATCGGACTACAGTGAGGATAACGGAATATTCCCTTTTCCCCACTGTAGTGCGATCTCGGAGTGAGAATATAAAAGTAGGGGGGTGTGGGGGGTGCAGGGTGTTTTGGTGTGTTTTTTTTTTGTTTTTATGTATGTGTATGTGTGTTTTACCTTCCGTTTATCGAAACTGCTTTTTCGGTGAAAGCAGTTTCGGTAAACGGTGTTCGATAGGGTTGGATTCGGACAGTTGGTTTTTCGATCAACTGTCCTAGATTCATATATATATATATATATATATATATATATATATATATATATATATATATATATATATATATATATATATACATTTATATGGGTCTACTTTAGAAGAACAAAATGCCACTTACCTGAAATCCATATCTCCATGATGAAAACACTGACAGCACCAACACACCGACGTCCCGGAGGGTTCCTATTACATGAGCGAATGCTAGAAATAGTGAACGCTCATTTGTCAAACCCAAATGCATGAAGCCACACAATATCAAAGGAATGGATCAGCAAATTTTGGGCCATTTTCCGAACTTTGCTGTTTTCTTCACTGTGGTGTGATCTCTGAGTTGGTATATTTAAGGTGGGGGTGGGTAGGTATGGGGGGGCAAAGCCTCCCACTTTATGCTGCCTGTACATTCTTTTTTTTTTTTTTTTTTTGGATCAGCGAATTTTTTAATTTGCTGATCTGTTCCTTTGAAATTTTGTGTTTTCGTGTATTTGGGATCGATAATAGATCATTTGCCATTTCTAGTATTTGATCATATAATATGAACCCCGTCCTGAAACACTGACTAACTACTCCAGGTAAGTAACCACTCAGCTATCCAACACAAACATGTAAATGGAAGAAAACCAACCCCACCCATGTAGGGGCTTTGCCTCCCCCACACCTCACACCCCCATAACTAAATATACCAACCCCAAGATCACACTACCATGGGGGTAAGGGGCAAAGTTCAACAGGATGACTGAGCAGTTACTTACCTGGAGTGGTTAGTCGGTGTTCCGGGAAGTCAATGTGTTGCTGCTGTCAGTGTTTTCTTCTCAGTGATATGAGTTTCGGGTAAGTAGCATTTCATTGTTGTAAAGTAGACCCATATATATATATATATATATATATATATATATATTTACATACAAACATCAGGAGCATCAGGAAATTGGGAATAAACCTCATCAACTGACAACCACAGATATAAAGAAAAGGTCTAAAACATGTATATATAAACATCAGGAGCATCAGGAGTAAACCTTGTCAGCTTCCTTGGTGGGTCTTTGCAAGTAATCACTGTATCTATGAAGCCATTTAATACAGATGACCCAATGCTGCTAGATGACCACAAGTTGTTCAGAAGAGAACAGCACAATCTTAAAAATAAACAGTAATCTCTAAAAGGGCAGGTGAGGGTTAAATAAGACAACTTCAAAATGAAATGCTTTTATGACATAATGAAAGACAATATAAGAGTAAGGAGTTTTATTGTTATAATTTCCCCTCAGGCTATGAGCATAATCTCCTAGAGATGTGCTGCATTAACCTATAATCAAGGCAGGCATCTAGGCTGTTGGAGCAAATCTTGGGGTGGCTACTTAACAAAACTGAAGTCGGGAATCATCTTTATTTGAGAGTAACCAAAGAAGACAACAGTATGCGAATGCTCTTTCTGTGATAAAACAAGTAAATGTATCAGATTATACCAATTATATCCACTTACAGAGTTTCACCCTGATCATCATATTTTCCATAACACTGGACCTCATGAATGATGCATCCAACACTTTAGACTAGATCTTTATGAAGCTTCTAGAAATCTTCTCAGTACCAGATGAAATGCCAGATTCATTGGGTTATCTTGCACCAGTCTATGCAGGTTGATGATAGTCACACCTGCCTGCCATGCCTAAAATATTACTACTCAGGAATACAATT
This sequence comes from Protopterus annectens, assembly GCF_019279795.1. Taxonomy (NCBI): domain Eukaryota; kingdom Metazoa; phylum Chordata; order Ceratodontiformes; family Protopteridae; genus Protopterus; species Protopterus annectens. The sequence goes on from NC_056739.1 coordinate 1,131,048,008, forward strand.
ACTGGATCAGTTTCTCCAAAAATCTGTTAGTTCCTACCTTTATCCTCTCTTCATTTGATAAAGTTTTAGACAATTTCACTTTTGGGTTTTTAAATGTTCTAAGGCACCATATCTGCATAAGATGATGCAGAGTCACCAGCAAGCCCCTGTATTGCTAATCTCATGCTGGTATGCATGCATGTATGGAAGAAAATATGCTTGAGGAACCTGCAAGAAAAGGTATTCACTTTTGGACCTGCTAGCATAGCATGCACTGAGGACTAACCATCATTATGAGATAAAGGAAAAAAATCATTTCATTAATTTTGTGTACTTATCTACCTTTGCTTCGGTTTAACTTTGGGCAAAGGGTCAGTAACTTTTTCAAGATGAATTTCACAGATATTAGAGGTCTGTTCTCTGACCACCCCCAGCTCCACTTAAAGACAGTATTACAAAAAAGAGTTAGCTGGTAACACAATTCCATTGCAAGGCACACACCTCATGACTTCTTTTGGAAGCAAACGGATAATATTTATTAACACTTCAATGTATCCAGTCTAATTTGTGCCCTCATTCTATTCATGAGTTCCTTTCAGCTGTCTCTGTGGCTAGGTTGTGTGTCATCAACGCCATTACCAGTCAGAACACTTATTGTAGGTTTCTTCTTGCTTTATGTTTGTGTTTTGTTGCTGCCTGTTTGTATTTTGCAGTGCAGCAATACTTTGTATTAAGTTTAGGGACAATATTTTGCTTGCCCTGTGTTGGCAATGACACTTTTTTTTTATAGTTTCTAAAGGCCTGTAAAGGTTCAAGGTTTCTCCTGAACAAGTTTTTTTAAGGGGAGGGGGCTAATTTTGATAAATATTTTATTAACCTAACATCCCTATCAAATGTGACAAATGTGCCTTTTTTTGTCAAACAAGACACAAGAAGAATTTTCTTCGAAAGCAAGAATTGTCAGTGGAATCATGTCAGTCTATCAACAACTGTTACAACAAATGCTGATAGACAAAAAAAGTCCAAAATAACTTTCAGCAAAACTCAGAGGTACGTTTGTTTTGCAGGGGTGGATCCCCAACACCCCCACACACTCTTCAAACACACACACACACACACACACACACATATATATATATATATGTATATATATATATATATATATATATATACATATACCTACTCGAAGATCAAACAATGGAGAAAAGAGAAAATACCACTGACAGCAAAAGTTCTTTCGGCAAATTAATTCACTCCCTCATCACTCGCTGTAACAGTTGTTTATCAACTTAGTGTTCCTGCGCAGTCAACAAAACAGTTCTTTCTAAGATTGTCTATTCTTACTAGAAGCATCCACTGAAAGCTTCGCATTACAGAGGTTGCAGAGATATGGAAACACAGAAAGCTGTAGGGAAAAGTCTGAACTTGATTTGAAAGACCTAAAAGGAAGTTCAGCATTTATTGCTTCTAAAAAGTTCACGATGAGGGAGAAAAACAGAGAATACACAGCAAGCATTTCCTTTGCATGGTGTGCAATGTTTGAATTAACTCCTTCCTGGTAGAAATGAATTTAGAAGGGATGCCATTAATCCCTGTGGTTTAAATTGGGAAATTGGGATAAGTGTTAATATAATGAGTGTGTAGATACATCGTTGATTGAAAATCATCCCACTGAATGTAAACATGCCAGTACATCTTTTTTTCATTGAACAGTCCCTGCTTTTATCTGATTTTAATTACTTTGTTTTGAATTTTATCATTTGTTTTTTTTTTTTCCTGGTGGTAGAAGGGGATACCAGACAAGGTATAGACTTGTGCTTGCTATTGAGGTGAAATTCAAGTGTATTGCTATTGGTTGGTGTGCTCAAGTGAGATGTTTCTTGCTGTTTTCTATATGTATAAATAAGACATTACAGGGTAGCCTCTAATTTGCTAAGAGCTGCTACACACTAAGCTTAACATTCCTAAGTGTGATCAGTTCAAATCAAATCTGAATCTACCACTGAAGCCATAACTACCTGGGTTAAGTGACTTTTGCATGGATCCATGATTATCTGTCAAAGGGTTATTATTTGACGGAGAAATGCACAAACATGATTCACTGAAAATCGCTTTCAGCTAACATAATTTAAAACTTTTTTTGCAGGATGACAAGCCCATCTGCACTGCTCCTCCCATCTTATATATATTAACTCCATGGTCGCACAGCAGTGGAGAAAGTGCAGTACTTCCAATTCACGGTAAGTGTCTGTTCTTATATCTCCTCCTCCTCCCAGACCTTGTTAAGTTGGGTTCACTTGTGGAGCTTACAAGTACCCACAGAAGCCCGTGGCTGCACAGTGAGTAAAAGTGGGTACTAGGATTACTGTCTACTCCGTAGAAAAAAATCCTTGGTCGAGGAATGTAAAAAATGCTCACTACTGCAGCAAAAAAGAGTTCTTTTTTGCTGCAGTAGTGAGCATTTTTTCTCATTCCTCGACCAAGGATTTTTTTCTACTGTTTTGTTTACCTTGTGGTTTATTACTGTCTACTCCACCATGCAACCATAGATGCTACTGATAAATTCACAGTTGCCATCTTAGCAAATAAGTGTTTGCAGTTTGAGGTACAAGCCACAACTGCTCCATAAATCTATTCTTCTTTCTTTCTTACTTCTTATTAATAGTTTAGTGTGTTTCCTCATGAAATTATCCCATTTAGCTTCATATAGTTATTTTGTCTTAATCAGTGTATCCTTCCGTAAGATAACCCAATTAGTTACATCCCTCCATAAACTATCAAGATAGTTAAAATATAATTAATTCTCTGCATTTCTTAACTAGATTTCTAGAATCAATTGAAAAATAGAAGGTCAGCCTTTTTTTGTTTGCCTTCTGTTGCCAGCCTGTTTTAACTTAATGTCCTCAGGCAGTGTTTAGTAACTACTTTATGCTCACAGATAGAATTATTTGTGTTGAGTAAGAGTTTGCTGTCTCTGAGATGTGCAAATATTTATTTAATCTGGAGGCTTCTCTCTCAAAAAATGCAGAGTGTAAGCAGTGTACACTTTTACCACAATCTAAACAAAATCACATTGTAATGTTTTATGCTAAGGCTGTAAAAAACTCTTTAGCAGAGCTTCTTAGATCTAGGAAGACTAAGTCTTAGTAAATCCTACATCTCATCTACTCTCATTTATGTACACCTGTAGCAAAGAGTCATCAAAAGTCGAATCATTTCAAATCCATTACTCCAAAACCAGTACTCTAATAAAATTGTTTTTTTTTTTGTTTTAGGTGATTCTGTAGTCAGGCACACAGATTCTCCACTCACTAGAGGGTAACAATGAGTTGTCTTTGACATCACAAGGGCTCTACAGACCCTTTCACCTGACAAGTATGACCACAGCATGGTGATGGTTCATGTGAGACTCAATGACTTGGAATAGAAATCTGTTAAGGAAATGCAGCGACACATCAGAGATCTCCATCCATATGAAAAATGCAAGTGGAATCCTTTTTTCTCCGAGAATGATGCCAAGTACAAAAACAATAATCAGGTTAAAGAATTAGATAAATACCTGGTGTAAATTCAGTGAGATTCAGTATGTGCCAGCATAAAACAAGGTGTTTGATAGTCCAGTTTGCTTTACAAAGTATGGCCTGTACCCCTCATTCCAAGGTCTCTGCATTCTGGCTAAGGCATTTGCTGTCCCTGTAGTGCCTTTTTTATGCAGAGTTCTGATGAGGAACATTCCAATGTAAGAAACATATCAAACCCAAAATCAGATCACATTACTGTGGCTCTGCCCAATGCAACAACATATTACCAAGCTTGGGCTCTCATACATTTAGAACTTATCCATATTTCTAATAACGGAGACACAGTTTAAATGTAAAGGATGTACTCCCTCCAAACCAGGATTTTGTACCTACCATGCCTTCATGTAGGATGACAACTGTGGTTGCATCTTTATATTTGTTAAGGAACATACCACCTTAAGGCAGATTTTCAGAGGCCCAAAAATAAAACTCACAGGACTCCAGATCACCCTAAAAAGGGAAAGCTATCAGCTTATAGCATGTTACAGGACATCTTCCATATCCCTTTTTAATAACATACATTTCTTAAATGCAGATAAATAACTCCATTATATTGGAAGACTGTAACTACCCCTCAATAAAATGGAGCAAGTGGGACTTCCAGAATGGCTGCACATGGATCAACAGCTTACCTTGAGCTCTCCCAGTGTGATTCAGTTACTTGCTAGTAGGTATACTACCAGGATGCCAGAAAAGAAGAAATTTAAAGAGCCTGAAAGAAAATCAACTATAAAAATTGAAGAGAAAACACTGACTGGAAAGAATCCTGCAGCTGTTGAACAAAAAGCAGTTCAAGCTCCAGCTTTGCTACAAGAAACAGCTTCCAGTAATTTAGAGGAAAAGTAAATCAAATGTGCTTAACAATGATTAAAATAAAAGAAACTGAAGGAGTACATCAACTCAAACACAAAAAAATAAAGGCCGGAGAAATGAGAAAGCTTTAAACAGCTCTTCAGATGAAATTATAAAACTGCAAAAAGCAGAGGTCAAAATGAAGAAAAGGCTGGCTAAGTGTGAAACTGCTCAAGAAGAGTTGTTTCAAAAAACTGTAGAGTTAGAAGACAAAGCACAAAGAGAAAACCTGATATTTTCTGCTGTACTAGAGAAACTGCAAGGTACAGACTGTATTAATTTTATGAAAGCACAAATAAGCAACTAGACTGGCATTCCACAGCAGGATTTCATTGAAAGAATAGATCATGTGTATGGTCCAAATGTGGCCAAGAGAAAGCAGCCAAGACCTGTAGTAGTAAAAGTGCAATCATACAAGCAGAAAGTGCTGATCCTGATAAAACTGTAAAAACAAAATGTGAGTCAACCACCACAGTACACACCAAAAGAAGAAACAGTAAAATAAAATAAAACTTTTATTAAAACACAAGGTTAGTGCTTTCGTGGGGTTGCCGCTTCATCAGACCATACAGAACAAGAAAGAACATTTGATCAATCATGAACAACCAATCAAATCACTGCCTCCAAATCAGGGCAGGTTGAAGTGAAACCCTGGAGTTAAGACTAGGTAACCTGTGGGCCTGCAAGGAAATAATCCATTTTAACTCACACATTTCAATGTAGGTGTTAAAGTCACCCCTTCTGACACTAGGTCTAAGTAACTGTAACACCCTAAACCTAAAAACATTATGCCCTGCATGGGACATAGCATGATTAACTAATGTATTGGTTGATATATTTCTATGAATATGGCCCAAATGTTAAGTATATGCTCCCTTAGCTGTCTAGTTGTCTTGCCAACATAAAAGCCAGAGCAGGAGCTGCAGATAGCCAAGTATACCAGATTGCTGCTCCTGCAAGTAGCTGTAAATCTAGAGGAAAAAAGATGTCCTGTAACTGGATGAATGAAACAAACATCAGAAGAAATGGAAGAACAAGCCCTGCAATTATGGCACGGAAATGTTCCTTTATTACAGGTGGTCTCTACTTCAATATTTCTAGGCCCATAGCACAAAAACCTCTTAATGGACATACTGTTCCTAAAAACAAAAGAAGGATGTGCCCCAACTATCTACCCAATATTGCAGTCAGCTAGCAAAATAGGTCAGTTCTTTCTTATAACATTGCAATATCGCTGTATATTGCTGGAATATGTAAAAAACAAAGTAGAACCGTCCTTCATGCCTCTGGGCTGTTTAGTCTGATGGATAGTAGATAAAATTGTGTCAGAAGGGCAAAGCATTAAAATTGGTGTTTGTGGGAAATTATTATTGACTATACATCAGGCAGAAGAGAAGAAAAGCAAATGTATCCCAGTAATCAGGAAATGTTGAATATTTTTGAATATTTTTACTGGAGGATAACATTTTTTTTATGCAAACAGGCTAAGGAGGAAATACAAACATTTGTTGAATAAAAAGCAAGCCATCAAACCGAAGGGGACTCTGCTTTTTTTTGAAATTACTGGAAGTGAATAGGATATAGCAGCTTTCCTCATACCCAAATGCCTCAATGCATTTCCTAGAACCGTGTAAAAGTTAGTTTTATTTAAAGATAGCCAATGCACTTTTCGAAAGCTAAAAGTTAATGTTTTCTGAAAGCAAATGCTGTTTTTTACATTTGGTAAGGAAATAAAGATAAGCCAAGAAAAGACAGCAATTAGTGTAAGTAGGAACACTGGCTATAACATCTGCCTTAGCACTGATAACCTTAATCTTAGACTAGGTAATGCATGTGAGTGCAGCTGTCAGTTTGGGAAAACTGTTCCTATCAGAAGGGTAATCCTTTATTATTTGAAGATATATCTAGTTTTGTGTGTTTGTTTTAAGTCGATAGGTTATTGGGGTATTCTTGGGATGTGTTTGCTTTTTTTTGTTTGAGAGCTTTCACTAAAACAAAGTGTTGTAAAATGTGACATAGGTTCAACTGGAGATGACAAGAAACAACTGTTTAAAAGATCAACCTGCTAAACATTAGTGTGTGTATGTAACAGAAACGTTGGAGATAGATATTTTAAAAAGCTGTCATATATAATAGGTGGGAATAATAACTTTTTCTCATGCACTATCCATATTATTTTGGAATATGAATGGCCTCCAAGGTACAGACAAAAAGGTAAGAGTACTGAATTATATTAAGAAATGCAGAGTGCAAATAGCAATGCTACAGGAAACACATCTGGAAAGAAGTGAGCATGTGAATCAGATAAAGAAAGAATTTCAAGATGGATATTCAGTAGAATATAATGTCAAAGGAAAAGGGGGGTATGTATACTAATTGCTAGAGGAGCTCCAATAGTTATAGAAGATGAAAAAAGATAATAATGGTAGTCAGGGGCTAGTGGTAAGGGACAAAGACTGTGCTGACATATATTTATATTCCACCTAAGACTGCTACTATGGAGCTTAAAACATTCTGAGAGAAATGATTAGCTTTCATCAGGGAATATTACATGCAGGTGTGGAGTGAAACTTGATTTGTAAGAGTGAGGTTGTATTCGGGGGACCTAGAAGGGAAAAATATAATAAAAGAGTGTAGATTTCTGAGAAATTTATGAAAATATTTGGTATGGAAGACATGAACTCAGTAACACGAGTCAGACAGAATTTACATATTATCTCCCAAGCTACAATAACTGGTCCAGATTAGGCAGAAATTATGTATCACAGGAAAATTTGCATTTCTTTGAAAGCTTTGACAAACATCAAATATATTCCTGCTCATTTTCTAATACAACTAAGATAAAAATGCATGATAATAAAGTAAAAATTAGATGCTTCATATTTAGAGCCATTGGCAAAGAAAATAAGGGACTTAGAAATTTAAGGATATAATTGGTATGATAATCAAGAAAAGTTGGCTTTATTTGCAGATAATATTATTTTGTACCTCATAAAAGCAGAAAAGAACATCTCAATGCTGTGGAACATTTTGAGACAGTTTTAAGTCTTTTTGGGATATAAAATTAATGAAGATAAAACAAAGGTTATATCTGTAAATAATACTCACACACGAATTAGTTCAGCAATATCCATATTTGTAGGGACAACCTAGGGGTAACTTGATGTACCAAATCCTATTGTCCAGATATGAAACTAGAAGAGAAAGCCAATGCATGGGTTCCAAAAGCCAACCTCCATTTTGGCTCCATTGTCCAACTCAAAACAAGTACCCCTGTGTAGATACCTTGTGCAAATCATGTTTCAAAATATTTGATTTACTAAAAAATACAGCAAAGGCACCAGAAAAATGCTATGAGCAAAATCAGAATATGCATGCATTCAAGTAGTTAGGTGAAATGTGTTCCATAAATCTCAGTTCAGGTATAAGCAAAACAAAAACCGAAACCTTAATTCTCAGTTCAGATATGAGCAAAATAAATAAGCAGCATGTGGTTGGTCACATGTCCGGCACTCCAAAGCCAGGTGTTCAGATGGCATCAGGAAGACACTCTCCGTCCATTAAACATCGTCAGACTTACTTCAGTTCAAGAAGACTTTATTGATAGCATCCAAGCACTACCTAGTGGTTCTGAAATAGCAGTGTTGAAAACAGTGTTTTTATTGCCAAGTGTATGGGAGTGTCAGAGTTAGATAACCAGTCAAGGTGTATGGGTGTGTAGAGGGCCGAACCCTTTATTCCAATCAAATGTGACATTAAGAGTTAATACCACAGAATCTATCATCCCAATTCTTAACCTCAGAAAACTGTACCACAGTAAATACCATTAAAAAGATAGTCCCAGGACTTTCAGCCTTCTCTCATGATCCAGCATGAGGGACTTGGAGGTATAGTCAGTTTTGTTTTTGTCATGGCTCCCACTACGTTTTAGCTCTCTTAGGACTGGATTGTCTGTTTGAGGTTTTTTCAATTGCTTCTTGTGTATTATTCCTAATAAGGGCTAATGGAGGTTTTACTTTTCATCCAGTCGGACATCCCTCTTCTTACATTTGCACATTGCTTCATGTAACTGTTCTGAGGCTTATCATTATCCGTTTTCATCCACTGTTTTAGTTTAGTTCTTATATGATTTTTTAAGGTTCTTTTTCCTATTTTTTAAGTTTCTAATTATTTACTATTATTTATTAACATTATTTTGCATCCCTGATGAAGAATACCGAAAGCGGCACAAATGTTTAGTGCAGAACATCATTTACAGGTTTACATAATATTTAAATGAAGAGTTGTTTCCTGTAGATTTGATTGGCTTAACTATTACTATTACACAATGAATCAAAATGGCAGGACATTAGGTACAGATTTACATAATACTTAAATGAGGAGTTATTTCCTGTAGATTTGATTGGCTTAACTGTTACTATTACACAACGAATCAAAACCAAGGGGCAGGTACCATCTTAATGTCACATTTGATTGGAGTAAAGTCTCCGGCCTTCTACACATCAATGCACCATGATTAGTTACCTACAGGCTACCACTGACACTCCCATATACTTGGCAATAAAAATACTATTTTCAACACTGCTATTTTAGAACCACTAAGTAGCCCTTGGATGCTATCAGTAAAGCCTTCTTGAAATGAAGTACGTCTGCCGAGTTTTATTTGATGGAGTATGTCTTTGTGATGCCATCTGAACACCTGCCTTTTGAGTATCTCACGTGTGACCAACCAGTTGTTTGTTTTGCTTATACCTGAACTGCAATTTAAGCAGTGCATTCCACCTAATTACTTAAGTGCATACATATGCTGATTTTGCTTGTATCATTTTTCTGGTGCATTTGCTGTATTTATTAGCAAATCAGGGATACTTGTTTTGAGTTGGACAATTGAGTCAAAATGGACATTGGCTTTTGGAACCAATGCTTTGGCTCTCCTAGTTTCACAATTTGGACACGAAGATTTGGTATGGCAAGTTACCCCTAGGCTGCTTTATTCCCTCAAACGCTTTATTGGCCCAGGGCTTTACTCACAGGTCTTGGCCACCTCCAGTTTTTTGATTATATTTATAGAGACACAAAAAGTGAAGTATTTGGGAGTATGGATTAAAAAGTATTATGTTATAGCAGCCAAGGATATGTAGGAATAGATTAAACAAAAGATAATACAAAAACTGAGAAGCTGGAATCTCTTGTTTATGGATATAGATAGCAAGATACAAGCTATGAAAATGTTTTTAGTCCCTATAGTTTTATATACAGGTTAGGCAAATTTTTATCAACCAGAGGAGAAGTTGTGGACAATATTTAATTAAGAGTTGAAGGAATTTATCTTGGAGGGGAAGAGGGCAAGGATTAACTGAGATAAGCTAATCCTTCCAATAGAGCAAGATGGTTTAGGATTACCTGATTTGAAGGAATATTTTAGGGCTACACAGTTAAGGCTCATATACATAATACAAACAGACAGCTATAATTCAAAGTGGGAAGGGATGATGATGAAAAATGGGGTACATTCAAGAAATTAGCAGAGAATGGGATTTTGAATGCAGATCCTTAAGGAGAACAACAGACAACAGAATATCATAAAGCAGCAGAAAGTGTTCCAGAACTAAGCCAACATGAGACTGGAAAAAGAAGAGTTTTCTAGTAGAGATGACTGCAATTAGGGGTAAAAAGAATAGGCAACAGGGGTTGGAATTTATTGTAGAAAACTGGCAAAGGAACCAAGGTATTGGAAGCAAATAACTAAAGACTGAAAGGTAATAGAACGGGAAGAGGCCAAGAAGATATTTGGACCGCAAGCTAGAGACTGCCTTTTCTATCAGGGATTGATATCAAAGTATAGGCAAAGAGAAAGGGATAGGGAAATCCTAAGTGAAAGACCTGCTCTGGTAGAGTTTTTCATTGAATCTAGTACAGAAGCTGCTGACAGAAAAGGGATAATTAGCAGGACATATAAAATATTGCATAATGCCTATATTAATCAATCAGAGGAGGTTAGGAAAGATTGGAAAGACAGACTGGATAAGCAATTCACAAGGAAATAATAGAGGGACATATGTATGGTTCCCAAGTATGCAGTATGTCTAGAAGATTCAGGATTTTTGCTTGAAAGTGTTTTCATTAGTATTTTTATACCCCAAACAGGCGCCAAAGTATTTTCTGTCAGGTAGATGGCAAATTTTGGAGATGTGATGGGGAAGAAAGAGGTAATGGGAGCGTATGTTTTGAGAGTGTAATGAGCTGGCTAACTTTAAAAATTCCCTACAGAGTACTCTGTTGGAAATATTGGGAGAGCAAATGTGTGTAACTAAGGAAATAATTTTTTTCAGCTGGGATACCAGATCTAAATTGTTTAGACATAGTATACTATTGTACCAGTCTTAAACTGCTAAGTTATGAGTGTAATTTTGCATTTACAAGTTGAATGTATTTCGTATATATGCTTTTTAATGTACTCATTCAGCTTTTTGGACAAGTTTTTAGTTCATGTTTTTAAGATTTGTACTCTTTCTTTTAGACTATTTTTAAGCTTTTAGTAGAAATTTAATTAGTTTAAGTACAAATTTATCAGCTATGACTTAATTGACTATTTGACCAATGGAGTTTTGTGTGTGTGTGCATGAATGATATAAATAGACAAAGTTCTGATGAAGTCCAGTATGTTACTTGGATGAAAACACTCAACTGTTTTTTGGATTATATTAAACTCCTTTATTTAACATCATTGAAATTTCAGTGGACTTATTTGTTATTGTTTTTTTGTTCATTTGTTTGGGCGATTTTTGGTGAGTGGTTTACAGACCTCATTACTGGACTATATTGCTGCTTTCATGGATTGGTCTATCCCACTACAGTTGTATCTCTAGTGTATTTGTTCTGGGCTCTTTGTGGGCAGGAACTGCTTATTTTGTTTGTTTTCGAGTTTTTGTGTCATCCTGCTACCACCACTTCCTTTAGCATTACTAGACATAAGAAGGCCTTGTTAAGTTTAATTTTGGTGCTGCCAAAAAATCAATTATTTCTTTTGGCTTTTCCCAGTTAGGGGTCGCAACAGCAGAACTCCAGTCCAGTAATGATTGGCAGTGGATTTATACAGTGCCGAGGTGCCAGCCCGACACCCAACCTTCAAAGAAGGCACACCCATTTACGTACAGACCTGCATGTCTTTAAATGTCAGTCGGCCATGGGAAGGACATGCAGACTCCACACAGAAGATGCTCCAGCCAAGAATTGAACCAGAGAACTTCATACTGTGAGGGGACAACGCTAACCGCTGCACCACCGCAGCTTCATCAAAAAAAAATCAGTTACTAGAAAATGGAAATCAAACTTTAAACTAACTTTATTTGAAGTATTTAATATTGTAACAGACATAAAAGAACTGGAAGTAGTATCTTTAGAAAAGGGTAGTAGCACATTACATAGAAAAATAAAAATTGTGGGAACAATACATGCAGAATAATGTCTTATAGGAGGAGTGAGATTTAAAGGAAGGCCAGAATTGAGCAATTTATGTAATATTGGAATTACGATAGTTATATAAAAAACATGTGATGTATAATGCTTGTAACCGGGAACATGTTAATATGGCTTGTTTTCTTTTATATAAATGTATGTTGGCGTATGTCTTAAGTGATAATACAGTAAGTATATTAAAAAAAAGCTTTTCAACCATTTAATGTATTATATTTACTATTCAAGACATAAAGGCAAGTATCTATATTACACTACACTTGTTTTCTATCATTGTTATTCACAGGGGGCAGCATTGTGTAACTGTTTGTATAATTCACCGCATGTATGATTTTACCCTGTTCTGCCATATTAGCTCTATGAAAACTATGCAAGAGGGAATACAGAACATATTTAACTCATTCAAGCCTAAAACACATTTTATAAACTTTCTGTTCACACTCATATCACCTTATGGTGTCCAGAACTTTTTGGGGTCTGGCTTACTTAGTTAAGTGACTTACCAGCTATTCTTCTTCTTCTGCTTTCAGCTTTTCTTAGTTAGGGGTCTCCACAGCGGATCATCTGTCCGTTCATGATTGGCAGTGGAGTTTTACAGTGTTGAGTTGCCAACCCTGCACCCAACCTTCCACAAAAGGCACACACACACTCACACCTAGGGCCAATTTAGAGTGTCCAATCCACCTACAGCATGTCTTTGGGATGTGGGAGGAAATCAGAGTACCCGGAGGAAACCCATGCGACCACAGGGAGGACATGCAGACTCTGCACAGAAGGCACCCCAACTGAGGATCGAACTGGAGAACCTCTTGCTGTGAGGTGGCAACGCTAACCGCTGCACCACCGCAGCTGCCCTTGACTTAACAGCTATTAATAGGCAGTATTAAAATAAGCAAGGAGTTATTAACAAAATGACACTAAGAGTTTGTCTAGGATGTCGTACAGTGGAGAAATTAATCTTTTTTGCCTCTTATTATTCATATTTTTTTCAAATTTATGTTCATATTTTCATAAGTGAGAGACCTAGTTGTTACTGAGGTGTATGGCATGAAACACCAATACAGGAGACAGCACAATTCACTGTGAATGCTGGATTTACACTGTAGTGAAAATATTGTTAGTTGTTTGCTAGTAATTATAGAAATAAGCAATATTTTCCTATGTACTTAATACATCAAAAAACATGTTTCCTACAAACTGTTGCATAACATTAAGTGAAATCCTAGATGTTGTTTAAGAAAAACCATCCTTGATATTTGCAAAGCAAGTTGCACATCTTGAGAGATATCCAGTATTATTTGTTTTGCTAATTATACAATTATGTTTTCATATTTTGTAACTATCTCAATAAACATGCACTTTTAGAGGAATTTCTTGTTATGTGAAAGCTTATGACTGGTTAACAAAATAGTCTAACAATATATATCTAGGTTTCACAGTTTTCAAGATATGAACATTTGTTGTGAAAGTTTACAAAAATATAATTTGGTGGTTGTATGCATTTAAGATATTACAGTGTTTATGGGAAAAGATTATGAATGCATAGACTATTATCACTGTAAAGAATACTTCTTACTGATAACATTGCTATTTGTACAGTTTTAATAGCTTTTATTACTCGCAAAGCATTTATATTTGTTTATTTTATACTTTTTAGGTTTACTTTTCAGAAAGTGCTCTGGAATGCATGATGTATGTAGGCTGCTATAGGTGTGACATTCCACACCACATGCACTAATACTGAATATGTACTAGTAGCCTCTTACTAACTTTTTAAAGGCCTAGGCTTGATTCTTGGCCAGAAACATTCCTTCCATTAGAAAGACCTGCTTTAGTTCACTGCATAAAATCCATTCTATATGTGTCTGAAAATATCAAGATATAAAAAGACATCAACTCACTTATAATCCATAGAGTCTATGAAGGATGTTGTTCTTCTTGTGGCTTTTTCCCAGTTAGGGATTGCCACAGCGTAACTCTGGTCCACTAATGATTGGCAGTAGATTTTCACGGTGAAGAGGTGCCAGCTTAACGCCCAACCTTCAATGAAAGCACACCCATTCACGCATGTCTTTTGAACGCCACTTGACCATGGGAGGACATGCAGACTCCACACAGAAGGCGCTCCAGCAGAGAACTGAACAGGAGAACCTCTTGTTGTGAAGCGACAACGCTACCCCTGCACCACTGCGGTAGAGTCTATGAAGGATGAAATGTGTAAATGGGAATACAAAACTCATGCTCACAAAGAGCAATAATTATTTTTTGGTAGCAGAATAAATCGTCAAAGAATACTTAATAATCTGCCTGCAGCCTGTGTCTGTTATGTGTTTCAGGAAGCTTGAGCAATTTTCCATCCCTAAAAAACTAAGAACATATTAATGGAGTCAACTTCATCAATGGTCTTATCAGTTGTAAAATGAAAAGAAGAGGTCTTTGGACTTTAAGGTCCATATGAAGGGACGTTCCCCATAAAGACCAAGATTTTCCCCAGATAGAATCTATAAATATGGGTTACCAAAAATACTGAAGGGCTGTCATTGAGCAGATTAAGGAGAATGTTTGGGGAAAGCATGTGTTCATGATTGTTGCTCCTAAGCTAGTCAAATCCAGCACATGGGAAAGAGACTCTTGGAAAATCTAGTGAACCGTAAGCAATTTGGTAAGGTTCATGCATCTGAAGGAGATCTTGATGGAAAATGTTATTATTTTGCAAGTCAGTTTATATGTTCATAATCCAATACAAAGGAGTCCTGATTCCCCATAAATATTATAGTTATTATAAGGGACAAAACAATGTTAAACTTGCTTTCACTGAAGTATTAACGCTGAAGATGAAAGCTCCTTGTGTTTTCATATCAGCCTCCAAACTGATTTGTTCTGTACCCTTATTGCCAGAACTTTGGACAAATAGTTTTTCACAATAACATTTTTTCTTAAATAAAGGAGTTTCCCTCCCATGCATGTTAGTTCAGCCTATAAATGATGGCACTACATTTTCAGGATGCCTAATGTGGCACTTCTTATCAAAATGTGAGATTCTGCAAGACAGTTCAGGACATACATTCAACATGTAGAATAAATTGTTTTCATTTTAATATCAAAAATTTCTTATTATTGTAGAATTTCACTTATTTCTATTGTTCCTAATAATGTGTTTCAATTGCAGTGGCATAGATGTATAAAAATGTATTCACAAATATGTTAGTATACTGTAAATAAATGTACATAATGATGCTAGTCATATATTCTGTTTCTATTGAGGTGTTTCAGTTACAGTATTATACTTTTTACCAACATTTAGAAGAATGTGGGAATTAATTTTAGGGGCAGAATTTGTGGTTTGCCACTGCAGTATTCTTTTGTATGAAAATGTAGGCCAAATTAAGGTGAGTCAGGAGACACCCCTGCTTGTCATGCCTAAATGCTACAGTCTTGTAGAAGTTATATAAAAGTCAGGATGACTCTAGGGATAGCCATCTGTGGGAAAAGCAAGGTCAAATATAAGAGTTAAACTATTATGTAAGCCAAATCTGGGAAGTAGGACTGTCAAGTATATGAGAGCCAGGCCATGGGCTTGAGTCCTATTCCTTCGCTAGTGGGCAGCATAGACTGAAGCTATATGTCACTATCTAAATTTGCTTGCCTGAATGAGAAATGTTATGGGATCCACGGCTGACAATGGATAGGTACTTTTGAACTTTGCTTTGTTTATTAAACAGAAGAGAACAGAGCTAACATTACTGCCAGTCAGTTGTCTTATATATTGCAGAAGGCTGACAGAGCAAACAACATTCTGTGATTAAAAGGAGTAGAATATGGTTGACCATTAATATTCTGCCCCTAGGAGAAGGGGGACCATTTAAGTAAATGAGGTAGAAAGAAAGAGTAAGGGAAGGGGGGCTGTTGCCGAGAAAAGGGTCCAGCCAGATGAATGAACAGAAACCTTAGAAAATGGCTTAATAATCTGCAGTTTGCTTAACATATAACAACAGCTCTAGATCACAGTGCCATATAAGCTAAGATTCATTTAATCAGTTACAACAACAGGGATAATGGACAGCCAAGCAAATAGAACAAAGGGTTTAACTAGGAAAAAAGGGGGGGGGGGAATGCATTACAATCTAAATAAATGTTAGAGCAGACAAGAATCAAAAACTGCTTCCTCGGATGATCAAGAAAAGTAACTCATTCCAGTATATGGAACACTTGTGAAAGTAAGATCTGGGGAGGAAGTTTGACTTTGATGAAGTAAATGCTGTTTGCAGTCACAGTTTCTTGGCTTTATCAATACAGTAGCACAAATTTCAAAGCCTAGAGAAATGGCTGCTTCAGAGTTTTAAAATTGTTTCTGTCAAGAACTGTCAATATTTATATCTTAAAAACATAGCTATTCATTGCCACTTTATGCATATCACATCAAGCAAAAAAATGACTGGGCTAGAGTAGAACCCTCAGTGCCTGGAAATTCAAAGTTCATTTGTAGCTGGCCTCTCAATGACACTGACTAGTATAGCAGAATTTGTCTGACTACAAACTATGCATGTGCGCATTTAACATATGATAATTACATTTGGCTCTACTATGCATTCAGCCAATAGATATGATGAATCAAAAACCAAACATTACTAAAGGAACAGCCTGGAAAGACCACAGTTTCCAACAAGGTAATAACGTGGCTAGCAAAATCAAGATCAAAATGAATATAAGGATAAGAGCAGCTTCCACATATAATTAATAAACAGAGCTGCAATTTAGTAATTAGCAGTCTTTAGAAACTAGTGTCTAAGGCACTGCGGTGGTGGTGCTGCGGTAGCGTTGTCACCTCACAGTTAGACGTTGCCCTTCGATCCTCAGTTAGAACATCTTCTGTGTAACGACATGCGTGAATGGGTGTTCCTTCGTTGAAGGTTGTGCGTTAGGCCTGGCAAGCCAGTACATAAAAATCTACTGCCAATCATTAGCGGACCGGAGTTCCGCTGTGGCGACCCCTAACCGGGAAAAGCCAAAAGACACAAACAAGATACTAGTGTCTAAGGTACAGTTTTGACCAAGGTAAAGAGAATGCTGTTCAGAGTACATAGAAGGGCCACTACAAAAGCATCATATATATCCCTATGTTTAGGTAGGAATCTACTGTGCTGTCTGGAATGCTTAACTGTCCTACACCACTGACTTGGAATTTCTACCCTAAAGGATCCAATAGGGCAATTCTGCTTTTGGAGACCCTTCTACAGTGAACAGTGACAAATATAGCCTTGTAACCTTTGATAACTTGTAATGCTGTGTTAAAGATCAAAATATTTAAAGACCACCCATCAGATATGTAATTTGTCATTTTTTGCATATCCATAACAAGCTATTTTGGTCAATGCTGAAGGCAAATTTTGAATCCGTGTGTGCAATTTAACTTAACAAGTTTTCAACATTTTTGAATCCAGAATATAACAATGCAAATTATTTCAGAACACCTACGCTAACACTTTTCAATTTAGTGCATGTCAAATTCTAAATCCAAGTCACACTTTTTTCACCTTGACAAAAATCTTGTAACAGTAGCACTTAATGACACTGAGTGGAATGCAAGCACACTTCAGCATTAATATGTACTTGTTTCATCTTGCTTGCTATATTTTACCTCCAGGGAGAAAAAGCTTTGTGCATACAGTACAAAGATCTGATTTCATCTAATTTTTGTTTGTAAAGTTCTCACTCTTACATTTAGGAGTGGTAAGGATGAGAGGTCATCTCTAAAGTTTATCATTTCCTGTACAGTCCTATTAAGTCTGACTATGTGGTCTCAGGCAATACATAGCAGTGTGATCTGGATAAAAAAATGAGAAATTCCTCTTGCACTGATAAATGCAAAAGCTACTGGCACCTAACTATATTGTTAGCTGTGGTATACCATACAGACTTAAAATTATTCTGTACTTACATATATAATCACAACCAGATTTTAGCGATAATACCACTTGCTTCCCGATATCGACATCTGACTGTTAGTGGTTTATAACTGTCATATAGTGTGTTTCCTTTAACAATACAGTTTTTTCTGGGAGTGTTTTCAATAAAATGTAAAAAAAAAACATGCTGTTATTCCTTTATGCACTTTATTGCCAGCAGCATGTCGTTTATTGAAAGTCTGCCCGCTGAACATTCCTTTTTTTTTCGTGGCAGCAAATGCTGATGAATAACGGTCATAATTGCATTTGGGTTTCAGGTATCACAGCCTTTCCTGAGACTCATACCAACACAGTATTTTGCTTAGTTTAAGATGCATTTCTAGGATTAAAACACACAGAGGGACGCCTCCTCACCATTTGGAGTCCTATTGAATAGAAAACATGTATTGTGACACGCACTTTGACAAGGAAGAAAGAAAAAAAGGTGTGTTTTGAGAAAAGGTGGTTTTAAGAAGGGTTATGAAGAACAGCGTGAAAAGTTACTATCGCTGTGGCTGTAAGCACCGTTAATGCACAAGTGAGATAGCCTCACGCATGCTGGTAGTAAAGTGCACACAGCCACAGCAACACACTGACTTTCTCCATTGTTCTTGACAACCTGTCTTAAAACAACCTTCAGTGCGAAAGAAAAGGCATTTGCTGACATTTGTTATCAGATTTCGATATCAGGAAGCAAGTGGTATTATCGCTAAAATCTGGATGCGATAATACGTAAGTACCAATTATTCATATTTCTAGTATTATTATATTACTTATTTTGTTTAATTGTTTAATGCTTAAGAAAAGCAGGTTGTCCCTTAAAAACAACTGATGAACATTTATCAAAACCAGTATTTAATACTGTCTACATACCCTACCATGTAGTTCCCCATTTGACACACAAGTAAATGATATTTCAGTTGTTTGGTTGGAAAATAGTTATGTTACAACTTAAAGAGTACTTTGAATTGTGAGCACAGTATAATCTTACACATTATTTTGTGTTTAATACTGAATATCTCCATTGTTGTTTGTTTCTTTATTTACTTATATAAAGTAAGTAATCTCTGTCAGGCATAGCCTGAACAGAAGGCAAGATCAAGAAGGTAAGTTACATTACAGGTAGATGAGGCTCAATTACTAACAGGAAAGTAGCAGATGAGATAAAAATGGTGATGTATAACCAATCTACAGCAAAGTCTCTAGGAATAAATAGTATTCCTGTGGAAGTTTGGAAGCTAGGAGGGAAAAACTGATAAAGATATGGAAGGTTTTGTTTAACAGTATTTTATAAGGAGGAGAAGCGCCAATATCCTGGAAGAAAGCTGTGGTGGCTGTAACACCTAAAGATAGTAAAGGCCCATCCGATCTTGCTTCACATAGGTCCATTTCAATTTTAAACTATGATTATAAAGTGATTATGTCTATAATAGCTAAAAGAATGGCAAATATGATGCAAAATTGAAATATATGGATCAATGTGGTTTTGAGGAGGACAGACAAATATTTGACAAGATTAATAGAACAATGATGATCCAGAGGGAAGAAGAATGTAAGAAAATACTGCTGTTCCTTGTGGATCTTGATGCAGAGAACGCATTCTACAGAATAAGCTGGAATTTTATGAGTAGGGCAGTGGATGCATTTGCATCCCCGATAAAATTATAATGTTGATTAGGAGGATATATGAGGGATCAGAGGCAAAAATTAAAGTGAGGAATTCCTCTCTGATAAGTTCTGTTTGAGCAGAGGAACCAGGCAGGGGGTGTCATCTTTCTACTTTGTTATTTGCATTATATTTAGAACCATTGATAAAGAAAATAAGGGACTTAGAAATTTAATGATATAATTGGTATGGTAATCATGAAAAGTTGGCTTTATTCGCAGATAATATTATTTTGTTGCTGATAAAACAAGAAAAGAACATTTTAGTGTTAAATCTTTGGGGATACAAAATTAATGAAGATAAAACAAAGGCAATCACTAAACTATGTACCCTCACACAAAATTGGTTCAGCAGTACCCCATATTTATTGGGGATATGACAAATTTAAGTACTTATGAGCATAGATTAAAAAGGATTCTGTCATGGCAGCTAAGGGTATGTGGGACGAGACTAAACAAAAGATAATAAAAACTGAGAAATTGGAAGCTCTGTTTTATGGATATGGATAGCAAGATAAAAGCAGTGAAATTGTTTTTAGTCCCTTTAGTTTTATACATAGGTCAGGCATATTTTTATCAACTAGAGGAGAAGTTGTGGATAGCAATTAATAGAGTTGAAGGATTTTATCTGGAAGGGGAAGAGGGCAAGAGTCAAGTGGGATAAGCTGATCCTTAACAACAGAACAAAGTGGCTTGGGATTACCTGATCTGAAGGAGTATTTCAGAGCTACATAGCTAATGTTTGCATACATAGCACAAGCAGAAAGCTGTAATTCAAAGTGGAAAGAGATGATGATGAAACAGAGGGATCTCAAGAAATAATGAGAAACGGATTTTTGATGCTGACCTTAAGGAGAATAATAATAACCATATAGAATATTATATGTATAAAGCACCAGAAAGTATTCTAAGAACTAAGCCAACACCTGAATGGAGAAAGGAGATTCTGTCAATAGGGATGACTGCATTTAGGGATGCAGAGAATAGGCAAGAGGCGGCTGGAATTTACTGGAGAAAAGTACTGAAGGGACCAAGGTATTAGTAGCAAACAGACAGTGAAAGGTAACTGAATGGGAAGATGCCAAGAATCCATTTGAACTGCAGGCTAGAGATTGTCTTCCTTATCAAGTATTGATATCAAAATAAATATAGGCAAAGAGAAAGCAATACTGGGATTCTAAGTGAAAGGCCAGCACTGATAAGAGTTTTAATAGAATCTAGAACAGAAGCTGCTGTTAAAAATGGATTATTATAGGACATATAAAATACTGCATGATAACTATAGGAATCAATCAGAGAAGGTTAGAAAGGACTGGGTAGACAGTTTCGATAAGCAGTTCACAAAAAACAATTGGAGGATATATATATATATATATATATATATATATATATATATATATATATATATATATATATATGTATATATATATATGTGTGTGTGTGGTTCCCAAATATGCAAAAAAGTCTAGTAGATTTAGAATTTTTGCTTGGAAGTGTTTGCATAGGTATTTTATACCAAACAGAATCCAAAGAATTTTTCCTCAGGTATATTGCAAATGTTGGCTATGTGATGGAGAAGAAAGTGATAATTGGGGACATATTTTTGGGAGTGTAATGAGAAATCTCTGTCAGAACCTCTGGGTTAGCAAATTATTTTTTGAGCTGTTATAGAGGATCTGAATTGCCTAGATGTAGTAAATCCTTACTGTGTTTAATTCTGGTGGCTGCCAAAAAAGCAATTACTAGAAAATGGAAATCATAGCCTACACCAGCTGTACTAGATGTATTGTATACAGTAACATAAATAAAATACCTGGTAATAAGCTCTTTAGAAAAAGGGTAGGAACAGATTACATAGCAAAATGTGAATTGTGGGAACTGAACATGCAGAATAATGTGAAGAAGACTGAGGTATAAGGGAAGGCAGGAAGTGAATGAGCAGTGTAATGTGTGACTGACAATGACTGGATACAAGATTATAAGTGATATATAATGTTTACAGCTAAAAATATGTCAATATGGTTTGTTTTCATTTATATAGATGCATGATTGCCTATGTCATAACTGTAATTAAATAAAGATATTTATTATTATAAAAAAGAAGGTAAATTACACAGCTTCAAGAGAATTAGGTTACTTTCACTTTTACTAAGATACAAATTATATACAGGTTATACAACTATGCATATTCATACTTTAAATGATGATTTCTGCTTTTATGATACTCAGGTTAGGCAATGCAATGAGTAGTATTATTGGTATGTAATTATAAAACTAATGAAATATGATTTGTATCTAATTACAAAGCAACTAGGGCAAACATTGTCTAAGTTTATCATAGCAACAACAAATGGTTGCATATAACTTAAAACCTTACAACTGTTGAAAAATATTTTAGCATCAATAAATAGCAGAATAGTATCAGTAAAGAGGCAGTTCCATCAGTAAAAGTTATTTTTATTAAAGCATTTCCCACAGTTTTATATATTTTTTAACATTCATGTTTTATATTGCCAGCTGCTTACACAGTAAAGAATCGACTAAGAGTAAGACTGGTGAGAAAAGCATAGCTCTGATAAGAAAGAGCAGGTTCAAAGGCTTATCATTTAACATGTGTGAACAGCAAGACTGGTTCTGATTTTATTCTGTCTAGCTAGGCGAAATTTCTTTGCAGACCAAACATGTAAACCTTCACAGGAAAACAGGATAAATATGTGGAACGTCTCAAAATATTAGTATTAAAAAGAATAAATAATAATCAACTACAGAAGTACAGGTAAAATATAGTGTCCCTCTGTTATCTTCCCCGAACATGATAAATTTTGCGGTTACTATACCTGTTAGGAACACCTGCATTTAGTATAAAACAGGAGTTTAATTCTTGTTACTAGAATTTTCAGGAAGCTTCCAGATCAGCAGTTAATATATTCATATAAACCAGTCCCGTTTCAGACATTAACAATAACATTGTCATAATGTGGCTTTTCGCCAGACTGTAATGCAAGTCAGCTGAACAAATCATATTACTTTTATTACCCTGCTGTAGCATCTCTGCCATACCCCATTCTCTAGCCTTTACTGCCAAACTAGCCTCAGTGTTTTCTACTCAACTGGCAGCCCAAACCAATTGCTGTGCAAGGTGATAGCCATCCTGTACATATCCCATTCATGCTCCATCAACAGCAATCCTCTATGCATGTTTTTTTTTCCATTTAAATGTACTTTTATTTATACACAAATACTTCACTTTTCTTTTCCTGCACAGTTCTGTAGACTGAAAAATGATAGCACTTCTGTGAAGCTTTCATTTTTTTTTATTCAAGATTATTTCTCCAGGTTATGGTATTTTTGTTTTAATCTGAAGCATTCTGACTTTCTATATCAGTCAGTGTTAGACAAGAATAATGATGCATATAAAACACGCCCCAAATAAATGTAATAAGCATTTGTGCTAGGTGTCGTACAAAAGGTAAAA
The DNA here is from genome assembly GCF_019279795.1 of Protopterus annectens. Classification (NCBI taxonomy): domain Eukaryota; kingdom Metazoa; phylum Chordata; order Ceratodontiformes; family Protopteridae; genus Protopterus; species Protopterus annectens. The sequence continues at coordinate 1,131,070,981 of NC_056739.1, forward strand.
TAAGAGAAGACATACAGGGCTCTGTCTTATTCCACAGGCTGAATTTGTATATGTTAGTCTGTGATATTCAGTCATGCTTTAAGTGTAAAGATAAGCAGAGAACAGTGAGAGTTGGGTGGATATGCAGTTGCTGTGCTGGCATTCTACTAAGAATAAAGAAGGATCACTGACACCGTACCAGATCAGCTAAGGATCACAAAAGGCAAGAAATTTCAGGTGTATAAAAAGATCAAGAAAAATAAATTCCTTATGGGGTACTGAAAAGCACATGCAAGGAACAAATAAAATGGAAGCTAAGAATACTTTTTAACGTCTTCAGAAGATACTAGTGGTAACCACTGAGAACAATCTTAGATGCTAAATTCATTAAGGACAAAGAGGAAAAACAGAATTTATGCATTTTTTATTTGTTTACCGGGATAGTGCACTGATCTCAATGGACCATTTGCAGGCATAGCCCAGGTGAATACGATCATATAAGAAATTAACAAAACATTTACAGAAACGAATATATGCTAAAAAAAAAAAAATATATATATATATATATATATATATATATATATATATATATATACGCACACATACATATTTACAGATCTAAGAATATACTACAACATTTAGTTCAAGAAGCAATTTACAATGTCAAAATATCTATGGAAAAATGGAATTGTACTTAGCAGAGATTTATGGAAAAGATTAGCCATAGTGACTGAGATGGCTTATGCTACAGGGATAGCAGCATATTATTATATAAAGAGGTACCATTAGAAGAGTTAAGTGACAATAGTTGCAGGAAAGAATACTGTATGGAGGAGAGAGGAAAAATGTGAGAGAGGCTGTGATGATATGGGCAAGTACCAGCATAACTAGCTGGAGTTTTGTAAATAATGATATGTCCTTTAAATATCAAACTGATTTATATAAGATGCTTGTGTTACAAATGTATTAGAACTCTATGTCATTTGTATACCAAAATGATTTGAACAGGTGCTTGTGTTGAAAATGTATTTGTGAGGTTTGCTAGAGTTAAAATGTATCAACAGTGCACCCTGCTGAAATAAAAAGAAGTGTACATGTATTATTGCAACTGAATTCAATGTATATGCTTTAACAGAGGACAGTGGGACAGTAAATGTTAACTTTAAGAAAAATAAGGGAAATGTAAAAGAGCTGTTAAACCATTAAAACAGCGCCCCACAGAGCTGAATGAGACCGGATACACTGGTTCTGGAAAAGGGCATTGGTTCATTAGCTCAGTGAAAAGAGGGGAGGCCCCAGGCACTGTCATAAACATCTGGATGTGTATTGTGACTGTCTGTACTGAATTCCTGTCTCAGCTTGAACAGGGAATACTGTGAAAACCTAGAGTCAGGTAACCAGATGAGGTCATTCTACCAGCCCTCTTGGAAATTATATTTTAGATATTAAAAAGAGAAATCCCAGAGTATTGAGGATTGTATTTTGGAAGCCTGACTAGAAAGACCCTCACCCACAGCATCTTGCCTTTCAGTAGTAAGTAACTTAACTAGGGAATAGTAATTCTTTTAGAGTCAGTCAAGAATATAGTGAAGCTTAGTTTAGATATTGTTTTTCTTTATTTGTCTGGGTCTGTCCATCAATGTTCTTTTCAATATTTCATATGATCTGAACTCTGTGGTTTACTGTGAATATATATTTTCAGTATTTTCATGCTCTTTTATTATTTATTATAAATATATTTAAACGTTTATTGTGGCTGGTCCTTGTAGAAAATATCTAACATTTGAGAGTACTTATATTTATTTTGTGACACTGTGTGGGACACTCTAGAAGGCCTAGCATTCTTGGATAACTACTACCATTTGTATTAGTATTAATATTGGACAACATTTGTTAAGGGCCTCTCCCTCTATATCATTTCTGTTCCCTCATCCATTTTTCTTTGTCAAAACTCAATCCAACACAACTCACTGCTCCACTGTCCTCTCCCAATTTTTCCTACCTCTCAACTCATGAAACTATGAGTGCATATATGTCTGCACTCCAGTAATACTTATGTACTCCGAAATACTTGTGTTTTAATTAATCCAATACTTTGTTACAGCACCCTGCTCAAATGTTATTATACTGTATTCTATGTTACTGTGTTTTAATAGTTTTTGAAAATTGTATTATACTTATTAACTTTGTTGATATTAGCTTTGTAATAAATGTATATGGAACTTTTCTCCCCGGGCCTCCATTGAAAACGGGCTCATTTTCGGCCCAATGGACTTTCCCAGTTAACAAACTGCAAATAAATAAATAAATGCCAAGTGCATGTCCCTCTCTAGTGTCAGTGGTGAAGATTCAGGCTCCTTGATTACTGGCTCAGCAACAGATGACACATATTGGTGGCCATCACATATTGGTAGCAGTGGTGGGCATCACAGAGGCATGCAGAGGTAAGAGGTGTTGAAAGAAGTGTGAGTGAGAAATGCAAAGAAAAGAGGGAAGTAGGATGAATGATAGGCAGTAAGTAAAGGGGTGAAAAGGTGAGATAAGGAAGGATGAAGTAGGAATAAGGGATGTGAGAAATCTGCAGGGTTCATGTAATGTAACCTGAGTGATTGCAGCTGCACTTTGTTTGGGGAAGAGGTATTACTTAAGCTGTTTTCCAAAGTTTGAATACTTTTGGACATCTCAGTTTGAGTGAGGTATGGAGTCTCATAGTTTAGGTGCTAGGATGGAGAATACACAAGCAGTGCAATAAAGTTTAGTTTTTGGAGTTAGTAGGCTAGATTGACATTGAGTGATACCCCTGAGATTATATATATGGGGGGTTAGTAAGAGGGGATGATGTCTCAGGAGAAAGGACTTTATGAATTTGTGATTCTGGTAGGAGGTTGGCTCTCATGTGCTGGGAATCATTTAGCTTTGGTGAATGTTAGGCAGTGGTGTTCATTATTGGGGAAGTTAGCAATGAACCAGCAGATTATATTCGAGATGGTTTGTAAGGTGGTGTCTTATTTATTTATTTTTGAAGTTGTTGCTATAATGGGTAGCCCATATTTGAAATGAAATAAGACTATTCCTTTGCCTATGGCAGCTTTGGTTGATAGCTTGTTCACCAAGAACAGTAGTGTGTTTATCATTTTGTAGGTGTTTTAAATGTGTAGTTGAAAGTCAAGAGATTAGTCTAGAAAAATGCCAAGATATTTGAAAGTTGTGGTAGTTTCCATGGTGGTATTGTTAACATCTTTAATATTAAAGAAGGTGGGTGCTTTGGCTATTTTTTGGTTGATTTCAAATAGCATGGCTTTTATTTTTGAGGAATTTAGTATACGTTTCTTACCTATTAGCCACTGGTTGAGGGATTAAATAATCTTAATTAGGAGATTAGACAAACTAAAATGAGGTCTCGTTTGTATCTAAACTGAAACCATCAGGCACCTCAAAAATGCAGCTTGCAAAATGATAATGTTACCCCAGTGTATAATACAAGAACATTCAAAAACAAGTTCTGAGGGAAGAGGGGAAAGAAAGAAATGAAGAGGGGCAGGTAAGCATTAATGGACCAAGCATCACCTGACAAGGTTACAGAAGTGAGCAAAAGGTTTCTCAACTGGTTAGTTCTTCATCTGTTTATTCAATCATTTTTGGAAACTAGGTTAGCACAATGATTTAACTGTGTCTAACCTTTTTGGTTGAGGGGCCACTTACCATGCCGTCCAGGGGTCACTTAACATATGTGGCAAGGCTTCAAGGCTTGGGGGGGGGCCACATTGCCTTGTCCAACATATATCTGTCCATTCAAAGCAGTTTGTTATAGGACATACCCAGGGCCAAATAAAATACCTCAGTGGTCCAGACTGAGTCCCTAGGGCCACCGTTGGACACCTCTGGATTTTCAGATAGAGCACAAGTGACTCTTTAAGGTACAAACATTGTTAGGGAAGCACAGTACAAAATAAGGCAGCTGTGGTACATCCAGTATTTTGTAACTGTTGAACTTTCCTGACAATCTAGTAAAACAGAGACAAATATATCTGATTTGTACTCATTACCAAACAGACGTCAAAGATGAAAATAGTGTGTGTAGTTAATAGCCAGTTATCTGAATGTGGGATGTTTATCATTTCAGTGAAACTAGAAGTAAATGAACTATGTTCTCCATTACTTTATACAATGTCTAAATACATTCTTTAATAGGTATAAGATAAAAAATACAGTCAGTTGGCTGATAATCTTAAAACATGTGAAGATCATTTTGTTAACAGATGCTGCATAAGGAATGTCCTAGCCCTCAAAGTCAGCTACCTCATCACTGATTATTTGTAAAGGCCTCAGGAGCCACAAAAGCAATTTCAAAATTCCACTCTGAAATGTGTTTTGTTATTCAGTATAAAATTCATTAGTCAGACTTCCTAGGTCTGTTGTGGAATGGTCACAGAAATTGGTGATGATACCTTCTGAAACTGTAGATGTAATACTACCCGCCCAGACAGAAATGCACAAATCTATACAGAAAGGAGGTACAAAACTCTATATCACATAATAGGCTAGATCCATAAAGGTTACCATAAAGTATGCATTGTATGTACATTTTATGTACACTTTCTGAATTCAGGAAAAGCCCTGCCACAATGCCTGTACTGTATATTCACCTAAAAGATTACACTAAGTGTAGACATAGGGCCAGATTCATTAACAGCTACATTTAGTGCATCCATTGTGTATGTGGTGTGGAGTGCCATAGACATGGCAGCATGCTGTTTAATAGTCATTAAATAGTTGTATATGTAATGAAGAGGCACCAAACAAAGATAAATGGCAGAATATGCTTATGAATGCATAAGTAGCCAAATTATATGATAATTAACCAATCTGACATGGCAGAGCTGTTCAGGAAGCAATCATGTACACTCAGCATAGCAATTTGCCCTGAAATAAAAATCACTTTGAATTACAGCCACAATTAATCTTAGAAAAAGAAATGTGTTAGCATTTGCTGCTGCCATTAGAAATGTGTATGCATAACAGGCTTTATTTAAAGTTATTGCTGCTGATGTTGCCATACCTCATTCAAGAAGAATGTTTTTTATACCCTGTTAGACTTAGTACAGACTGCATGATACAGAAAATTGAACAGCAAAATTGGGTAGACAGGGAACAGTATAGTAAATATGCAACCTCTTCTACCCACATCTGAAGCCCAGGGTATATGTGGAACCAATCTGAAAAAAAAAAAAAACAACTGCTTAGATTCATCTGCAAGTAGTTATATGTCCCTAAGATGAGACATCCATCCTGTGTTCAGTAATGTCAGTACTGCTGTATGACTGTGATGTCCATAAGTGGATATTGCAGACATTACAGTATGACTGTTATGCCTGCAATATCCACCTATGGTCTTTGCACAATAATGTGCGTCAAACAATTTACTTTACCACACATATATGGAACCATAACTACATTAAAAATGTGCAAAAGGCCAGTGCACAGTCATCATCATTGGCACAGGGTGGTGTTGGTGGAGAATACATGAGAGCAAGACCAACGCCAAAGAAGTGAGTACAAATTAATTGAATTGTATAAGATCTGCAGTATAGAAACTGGTGTTACTCTCCGTGTCAGAACCAACATCAGCATAAAAATAAGTAAAAACTAAAGCTCCATATTAGTACACACAGGTAAATACAGCCACCACCCCAAGAAAAAGTAAAGGAAATGAAAAGCAAGTGTACAGTTCACATAAGGAAGACAGCACCTGTGTAACTCAGTGGTACATTGTAGCATTAACCAAAGCAATGTACACTTTTCCAGCACAAATGCCTAAAATGTTTCTTGGATGTCCACTTGTGTGGAGGATGCTCAGTTATATTTTACAGGCTTAACACATTTGTGGGATACAAACATTAAAGCCCTGACCTTGCTAGAAAATGATACAACATTCTTCTGCAGTAATTTGCCAGATGGTCATAGTATCCTGTTACTGTCTTCAAAAACTTTTGTAATGTAACAAATAACTGATAAACAGGACTATGACACCAGCAAGGGACAAACAGAGCATACAATAAGCTATGGGTGTATTGTGGAATGAAATCCATTATTAAGACTGAAATAAAGCATTAAACATACCTTTACATCAAGTTATTTGTGATACTAGAAACATGTTTTGCAAGCAATTAGCAGCATGCAGATCTCTGGATAAACAGTCCCCCTTACCACATACAATTGCCTTAAGGTACTGCAGACTCAGCCCTATAAGCACTGTGAATATGCAAATGAGGTGTGAACTCATTAGCACTCATGAATTCCAAAATCTGCACTGCACTATGTGCAGGAGGTGTACATATGGTGTAAGGACCTACACAGTTGCATGCACACACCCTACCTCCTCAATGATGAGCACTGAGAAGTATTACCTGCAGTGTTTGCAAGGGTAAATGATTACTCTGACTGCAGTATTAATCAGTGTGTGTCAAGGAGAAGGTACTGACAAGAAATTTTGTAACTTTGATTGATTGACTTACGAGAGTAACATTCCTAACAATATGAATTGTTTATGACAACAGTTTCTGCCTTTTAATATAACTGTCTACAATTCTAAGAAAGTAGATTTCTCACTAAAACATACATCAAAAACAAGGCAAAACACATAGCAGTCTTGTTAGAGAAGCATAGATCTTTGAATGATGTTCACAGAATAAAGAGAAGCAAAGAAGTACAGTGTTCAAATGTTTTATTTTGTACTATGTAAGGAAAGATTATCTGCCCTGTTGCCAGCATCACAGCCATCCAGACATCTAACTGCAAATTGCACAGGATAAAGATCAGGATTTTTTTTTCTGTTGCACCTGTAATGTCAACTAATGCTATGTCACATATTGAGTATAGGTAATCTCTTTTTATCTTCCCAGTATAATGTGTGTGGTAAATAGCAATAAGGATCTGAACTGTATCTTGTGAATTCCCAGGTATCCTGGGGTCTAATCCAGACATGGCTGTGTTTGTGTGAACATAATGATGTTTAATGAGCATATGTTCATGTTGAAACACAACCAAGTTGAAGAAATATCAAAAATATACATTTAGCTACTCATTTCATAACATTTCCTCTGTTTCAGTACTTTTTTTCTCTTTCTTGTTAGAGCGTCATTTTGCATTGCACACTCTGAAGTGGTGCTGGCCTCCAGCAGTGAATTATGGTTCACTGCCTAAGGGAAAATGTGAAAAATTAATTTAGGCTGCCTACTGTAGTGCAAACAAGCCTGGTGGCTATGTATGAATGTCAACACTCTGGATAGTACTCACTGAAGAAAATTCACCTGTCAGTTAAGTTTCTCTGTGGCACAAGGTGTAAATGCAGTTAACTTGGAGAAAAAAAACAGCTGATGTCAGGTTCAAATTCAGTGAAGTGCTAATTTTAAAGAGGGGGTGTTTTAATACATATTTACATACATTTCCTACAGTCCTGAAAATGTGTGCAAGGAATTAAAGCTCAGAAGTGTCAATGAGATATGAGAAGTGTGATTGTGTTGCCATAATGCACTTCTTCATCTGGTCATTGAGTTTTCCTTTCAGCTTTTCTTTTCCTCTGTCAATATTTTCTTTTCTTATTTTATTTTTTTCTCTAATGCAGTTTGAATTTGCTCTCCACTCAGCAGCATGCAAACTAGATTCACTTCCTAAGGGAAAAAGTGAAAATATTAATTTAGGCTGCCTTCTGTAGCACAAACAACGTGTTGGTGTGCAGATGTCAGCACTCTGGATAGTATTCAGTGAAGAAAATACACCTGCCAGGTAACTTTCTCTGTGGCACAAGGTATAAATGCAGTGACTTTAGAGGAACAAAACAGCCAATGCCAGGTTTGAATCAAGTGAAATGTTAATTTTAAAGAGGGGGTGTCTGAATACATATTTACACACATTTTGTGATATCATTGTTTTGCCATTTGAAAATTAATTATTCCCAATATTGCTAACAAAGTGTGAGCTGTTGTATGTCCCCTTTAACATTATCTGCCAGTATCTACAGTCTTGATAATGTGTGCTAGAAATTAAAGTTCAGATGTGTCAAGCAGATGTGAAAAGCATGAATATGTCACAGTAATCTACTTCTTTCCTCTAGTAATTGCTAGTTTTACCCTGTACTTAAAATACATTTTCCCTTCAGTTTTTTGTCTGTCAATTTTTTTATTTTTTTCTCTAATGTCTTTTGTATTTGCTCTCTTCTCAGCAGTGCACAAAGTAGGTCCACTTCCTAAGGGAAAAAAAATAAATTTTAATTTAGGCTGTTTTCTGTAGCATGAACAGGCCTGGCACCAGTGTGCAGATGTCAGCACTCTGGATAGTATTTAGTGAATAAATTCCACCTCTCAGATAACCATCACTGTGGCACAAGGTATACGTGAAGTGAATTGAGGTAAATAAGACAGGTGATACATGGTTTGAATACAATTAATTATTAACTTTACAGGGGGGGGGTCTGAAAACACATTTAGGCACATATTTTGTTTTAGATCCATGTCTTGTGTAAAACTCAAATTGTTCATTCATGTGAGCTATTGTCTGTCCACATTCACATTATTTGTTATCGGCAAGAAGTCCCGCAGGGATCTGTCCTGGGTCCTCTCCTATTTGGCATCTACTTCTCAGAAGTCCAAGCCAACAGGGAGGGACTCTGGCTGAACAAATTCAAAGATGACTGCAAGCTGGGAGCCATTATTATCTCCCCAAGTGATGCAGACATCCTACAGAAAGGCCTCACTGAGACCGATGACTGGTGTCAAAACCATGGCCTTAAGCTTAATGCCAGAAAATGTGTCGTCATCCCCTTTGGGAAAAACTCAGTTCCCACTAATTACTACATCGATGGCAGCCCACTGAACACTGAAGGCGTTATAAGAGATCTGGGTACACAGGTTAACAGCAACCTCTCCTTCAACCACCGCATTGCCACTGTGGTCAGAAAGTCCTTCTATGTGGTATATCTCATTACCAAGGGGTTTTACATCCAGGATGAAAGAGGTCACCATTTCTCTCTACTCTTCCCTCATTAGTGCAGTCATAGAGTATAATGCCCCATTTGGCATGTACCTCACTAGACACTTGCAACAACTGGAGAGGCCACAAAAGTACCTCATGAAGGGGATCCTAGGCCTTAAACATATGTTCTACATGGACAGACTCAAAAAATTCCAGCTATTCTCTGTCTCATATAATTTACTAAGAGGCAATCTCTGCTTGACGTACAAAGCCATGTCTGACTCAACTCTGTTAGAAAATCTGCATCTAAAGAAATCACAATCCCCCCACACCACACACTCCAGAGACCTCAACCTCATTACCACAATCAACCGAACATGCTGGAGGGACAGGTTCATAACCCAGAGACTACCCATGCTCTGGAATAGACTTCCCATACATATCAAGCAGAGCACCTCACTAGCCCTCTTCAAGAGAAATCTTGATGAGTGGATGGGAAATAGAAAGGTCACCCCGGGATCACGCCAATGGCTCTACATGATAGAGGCACTGAGAACTAACGACGGGTGGCACATTGCCAGGGCACTTCTATGGGGTAGGCTTGTAAAGGCCCCAGGGTCATTAGCCTAGTACACACCTATGAACTTTAATGCTCATCATTGCTAGATATAACCATTGATTGAATTAATTTTATTCATCTTTTTTCTCTCTCATTTTTTTCTAATGCCTTTTACATTTGAGCTCTATTCAACAGTATGTAAATACAGTTCACAGGATAAAAGTAAAAAAAAAATAATTTAGGCTGCCTTCTTTACCGCAAACAATTCTAGAAGTGGTGCACAGATATCAGCACATTAGATGGCACTTTTGATAGCACTCATTGAATAAATTTAACCTATCAGGTAACTTTCCCAATGTTACAAGGTGTAAGTGCAGTGATGATAAAGAGTGAAGACGGTGGCAAGTTTTGGATCCAGCTGATAGATGCTTTTACAGAGAGGGTCAGCATGCCATTTGTCACTACATTTTGCTCAGGAATGTCACAGTAAATGCACCTCAATATCATAAATTTTTTTTGCAAGAATTGTGTCATTATTGCTTGCTATAGAAGACTAATATAATGTCTATAAACTATATAAAACATGACACATGATTTTTAATGTAGAATGCACATACATAGTTATGATGTGCACTATATTTTTATTGTATTTTTTGATTTCCCACATATCATAAGTATGTGTGTTTATGACAATATGTGTTATGAACCTAACTCACCATGTCTTACTCGGGGCAAAATCTGCATGCATTAGAGATGTATTTGCAAATACAAATAATGACTTTCTCATAGAAATGCAGTCCCATGACTATGTAAAGTCACAGACATACAGAAATATCTTCATTATTTCTACATTCAGTCTTACATTACTATACCACAAATTACCATCTTAGCAAGTACGTTCTCCTGAGGCAGTGATGGTTTATCAGCAAAATTTTAAATGTTATCCTTTTTTCCGTCTTGGGTTTAGTTCCTGGGTGGTGCTACTCAGTCTTATCAGTATCTAACTCCCAGCATGACAGTACATCAGCTGTTATACCAATTTTCCTCCAAAAAGCCATGATCATAACCAACAACATAAAGTATAGCCAGGTTTAGCATTGGGACATTTCTCAATAGTGTGAGCATCACACATGGCCAAATGTTACTGCCATTTTAACGCCTTCTGTGCTTCTTGATGGATTCATTGCCAATGTGACTAGCAAGCCATTGCTGTGCTTGCACTTGTGCAAATGCAGTTGCAAAGCTGTGCATCTTTGCACACAAGTTGTTAGACACGAGATCTGAATCTGGCACCAAATCAGACCCATATTTCTCGCTTCACTACTACATACATGGCTGATGATGGTAGAGATGGTGTTCTATTTAGAGCACAAAGGTGGGGTGTTAAGGAGTTCAGGAATTTTGAGGCATTCCTCTTAAAGAGCTACAGCTGGAGGCTATTGCAGGGGGGATACACTGGGTCTCAGTATAAAACCGGATTCCTGTATCATAGCAAAGACTTCATAATTAGCAATGCCAAAAAACAGTAGCTTGTGCATATCTCCTACCTTCACTACTATATGCTGTCCCTTTTTCACCAACCTTCAGCAATCTCAACTAACAAAAATTAAAGTAAAACTAAACAGCGTTATAACAAGCTAGCTAAATATGCCACTGACCAATCTGCTAAATCCCATCACTGCCTAGCATTAAAACTGTTAAGTTGACTAGGATTTCTACACTATCACTCTGTCACACAGTTAGTAAATGTTTAGAGTACACAATCACTACACTTCACAGACAAGAGCCTATTAACCATAACTAAAACACACAACTCTGCTGGTCTCTTGCTGTGTTCAAATAATGCTCCAGTAATCTAAAATTCCATCCCTACCACCATCAGACAACAAAACAACCTATCCATATTCAAACATTTGCTAAAACAACACTTAAAAAAACACTTGGCTCTGCTCTTGCACCTCTCCAGGCTAAGATAACCTGGCCCTTACACACCTACATTAGCCCATATATCTCAACAAAGCACATTCTCAATGTAAATTTTCTGTCTTCTAATCTTTTGCCCTTATTGCCACTTCTAATTGTCTCCACTTACCCCTGACAAGTCTTTGTCCCTCAAGCAAAATTCCAGCTTGTACTCAGTACAATCGACATCAATCTCAACTGCATTGCAACTTTCATTTTCTATATATTACCTAACAAATATACGGACAACTCGTCTTTCCTTATCTGCTCTCTGCTTTCTACTCTTATTCCCTCCTCTCTGTTTTCTCATATCTCCCATAGCTCTTCTCTCTTATTTCGCCTATTCATAAATGTAAAATTGTAATTTAACGTGTAATCCTCAATGTATATGCCAATTTATCTTGTGTTAATATGTAATTACTCTGATTGCAGATTTTCTCTAGCATAGCTGCCTTTCAGTTGTTGTATCTCCATATCATTACTTCAAGCTTTACATTTTTCTATTTATTTATTTATTTGTCGGCATTAGTTTATTGGGAAAGTCTGACTGAACAGTGCCTTTTTCAGTGGAGGCACGGGAAGACTTCATATGCATTATTTCATCGTTTACAGTCAGTTTCATTCATTTGCAACAGTCTCATTATTCATTCACTCGACATCAGTTACAACATTTACAAACAGTTTTGATTAAAATAACAGTTACATGAGTTGTACATGAATATTTTTTTTAAATACAATGAGAGATATGCAGTGCAATATCATCAGTATGCATAGATTGTCAGGTTTTATGTAAGAATATTTGTTACTAAAAAGGCTTGGTCAAAATCTAAGATACTGGAGGATAAAAATAAAGAGATAGAGCAGTCCAAAGAAAGGAAGAAGGGGTGGAGGCACAAAAAAGACAAAAGGGATGATATGATAGAAGAAGGTATAGTTGTGATAACAGTACACTGAATTTTGTATAGGAGAGTTATGGCTCAAATTTGCATGGTTGTATTAGAACCAGTTTAACTGGGAGTGGTGTAGGTGCAGAGCCATTTATCTATCAGATGTTGCTTCAGCCAGCATTTAAAGCCTTTCAAGTTGTAGACTGTTCTTAAGTTCTGTGGGGTGGTGTTCCAGATAGTTGCAATGGGTTTAGTTATGGAGAGTAACTATTTCTCACTGGCATGTAGGGGTGCATTAGTAGTGCAAGGTTGAAAGATGGAATGAAGAGATGGGAATTTTTCAGGGTTGTGCAACAGTTTGAAAGCTATAATTAGTTATGAGTACAATAGAAAATTGTTTAGTTGTTTTAGACAGAGGAAGTGTTGTGATCTATATTGCTGGTGGGTTGTGAATTTGGCTACTTTTGTTGTAGCATTGTTCTAGTTTGGCTGACAGAGAGGAGTTGAGATTGAGTAGGATAGGAAAAGCATTTTATAGAGTGGAAAGTAGAAAAGGATGGGAGAAGCATTTTATAGGGTGGGAAGTAGAAAAGAGGTGAAAATGTTTTGTCTAGCAGAGTCAGTAAGGCAGTACATTACTGTATAGAGGCAGCCTAACTTTTGGTGTGTCTTCTTTATGGCTTGCTGAAAGTGGAGATCAAAAGTCTGGTGGTCGTCTATAATCACACCTGATAGTTTGGTGTGGAAAACCAGTTCTATATTGGTCTTTTTGGATAAAAGTATATTAACTGTATTTTTTAGGAGGAGAGAGAGAGAGAGAGATTTGTGGATGAAAAGTACTTAGGAGTTATCAAACCAAGCTCCTATGGAGGAGAAGAGTTTTTGGGTGAGTGAGTACTGTCCTACTGACACGTATTAGAGAGGAGTTGCCAGTCTTGTACTATGTTGGCCTTTTTGGCTTGCAATGTTTAAGTTATTGATAAATAAATTAAACAGTAGTGGTCCTAGGATGGAGCCTTGTGGGACTGACACAGATATACAAAGGAAACAGAAGTCATCTTGCCATTTCACTGCTTGAGACATATTAGTGAGACAACTAATAAACCAGTAAACAAAGAAGGGTGAGAACCCACAGGAAGAGAGTTTAGTTAGGAGAATTTCATAATTGACTACGTTGAATGCCTTGGACAGATCCAAAAATAGGGATGAGTTTAGAAGACCAGAATTTCTATTGTGATTTATTATATCTATGAACCTTTGAAGGGCAGTGGTTGTACTGTGACTAGGTCTGAAACCATGCTGTGATCTATACTGTTGGTTGGTTGTGAATTTAGCTACTTTGTTGTAGCCTTGTTCTAGTTTGGCTGATAGAGAGCAGATGAGATTGGTTAGAATAGGAGAAGTATATAATAAGAGGGTCTATATTAGAACATCGAAGTTTCAGAACTTCGAATGTTCTAATATCGACCCCTATTCAGCGAAAGCTGAAAACATTGAACATACAGAACAGTGAATTTTTTCCTAGGGAAAAAAATTGCTGTTCCAAAACACATACACACAACACAAGCACACCAAACAAACAGCAATCCACACACATACACCTAAAATCTTGCAGCTAACCCTACACTAAACTATACACACACCATTAACTATCCACTTACCTTAACCCAAACCCTAACCCTAAGGTCCGTCACTATCGCACACTTACCTCACCCGTGCCCTGACCCTAACTCACTTGCCCTGCCCTAACCCTGAAGTCCACACAATCACACACTTACCTGACCCATGCCCTAACCCTAACTACTCACCTAACCGGCCCTAACCCTCATGTCCACACAATCGCACACATACCTAACCCGTGCCATAACCCTAACTCACCTAACCCACCCTAACCCTCACATCCACACAATCACACACATACCTAACCCTAACTAACCTAACCCGCACTCAATCGCACACTTACCTGAACCCGACCTGTAACTTTCCACCCCAGCACTGAAAATACCGAAGCAACAGAAACGGACAACCGAATTATTTCCCTAGGAAAAAATTTGGTTTTCTGTTGCTTCGATATTTTCAGCTTTCTCTGAATAGGGGTCAATATTCTAATATAGACCCTAATAATATGGGAAGTAGAAAAGAAGTGACTATGTTTTGTCTAGAAGAGTCATTAAGGTAGTGCATTACTGTACAGAGGTAGGCTAAATTTTGGTGTGTCTTCTTTATGGCTTGCTGAAGGTAGAGATCAAAAGTCTGGTGGTCATCTATAATCACACCTAGTAATTTAGTGCAGAAAACCAGTTCAATATTGGTCTTGTTGGATGAAAGTATATTAAATGTATTTTTTTAGGAGGGGAGAGACAGAGAGAGGGTTGGGAGTGAAACGTAGGTAGGAGTTATCAAGCCAAGCTCCTATGGAGGAGAAAAATTTTTGGGTGAGTGTTTGGAGCACGAGTATTGCCCTAGTGACACGTATTAGAGAGGAGTTGCCAGTCTTGTACTATTTTGGTCTTTTTGGCTGCAATGTTTAAGTTGCTAATAAGTAAATTAAACAGTAGTGGTCCTAGAATGGAGCCTTGTGGGACTGAGACAGATATATGAAGGAAACAGAAGTCATCTTGCCATTTCATTGCTTGAGACCTATCAGTAAGGTAACTAATAAACCAGTAAAATGAGGAGGGTGATAGCCCATAGGAAGATAATTTAGTTAGAATTTGATAACTGACTGTGTCGAATGCCTTGGATAGATCCAGAAATAGGAATGAGTTTAGAAGATGAGAATTTCTATTGTGATTTATTATATCTGAGAACCTTTGAATGCAATTGGTTGTACTGTGATTGGTCTGAAACCATGCTGTGAGGGGAAGAGAAGGTTATGACAAGTAATATATGTAGTAAGTTGAAGTGAATACATCTTTCTAAGATTTTGGACAAGTGTAGAAGAATTTCAATTGGTCTATAGCTTTTGAACTCAGTTGATGAGGTCTCTTTGTAGAGGGGTATTATATAGGATTTTATCCATAAGGAGGGGACATATTTTTCTTGAATAGAGCAGTTTATTGGACTTGATAGAGAATATGCAAGGCTATCTGCATTGAGTTTGAAGTATTCCAATGGAAGTTGGTCAGTGGCAGTGGTTGCTGTCTTTAAGGTATTTGGTATTTTTTAATTGTAGATGTTGATGCTAGATTGACTGAAAAGGTCTGTTGTGGCTTCAGTGATTATGGTGGAATGGCTGGATTTGTGATAGTTTTGTTTTGTAAGAGGCAGGATACTATATTTAAAAAATGTGAGTAAAACAGTGAAGCATTGCTTTTGGAATTTTTGGTTGGAGATGAACTGGGATGGTTTGATTTTCCAGGACTGAGCAATGTGTTTATGGATTTCCAGAAGTTTTCTGGATTGTTTGATGATGAACCTTGGGTGGTGACATAATACGCTTGTTGTCATGTTTTATGCATTGTTTGCTGTGGTTCCTTAACTGACTATATTGTTGCAGGGATGTTTGAGACTTGGTTTGCAGCCATGACTTCTGAGCTTTATCTCTAAGTTGCATAAGTTGTTTTGTGTTTTTTTAGTAACCAAAGGACTGGGTTGTTGTTAACTCTTGTTGTTCTTGATGATGCTTGCTTTGCCAGGATATTTTGAAATATTGTATTAAATATGTCTACTACTATGTCTACTCAAGAGGATGAGTTTTAAGAGGAGCCAGGTTGACCATGGAACAGGTTGGAAGAAAAAGTTTCTTTCTTAAAGTTACTGAGGTTTCTGATTATGTTATACTGATGAACCTTGTGGGGCTGTTTGCGGTGTCTGATTATGTAGCTTAGCTGGTGGCCATTTAGGCGATCAATTAGGCTGTCTTTATTGTATAAAACTTCCTGTTTTGTAACTGGAGCTTTTATCCCCAGGCCTCTGCTGGAAAAGGGATACCACAGCCCAGTTGGACTACTCTGGTCACCAAAAGCAAGAAAGCAATAAAGAAAGAAAGAAAGAAAGAAAGAAAGAAAGAAAGAAAGAAAGAAAGAAAGAAGGAATGTCTTTCCTTTTCACAAGATTTATACTTAAATTATTTGTTGTGGTCTGTCATTTATATTGTCTTGCAGTCAGTAACTGTTACTTCTCATTTACTCTAGCCCTGCAGTTCAAGATATTATGCATATCTAACATAAGACTCAGGTGACAAGTACATAGTGACATGTTAATGAGGCTACCAGAATTCAGCAGAGCTCCAACATGTTAAAATAAGGAGAGTAATCTTTATTCAACTACTACCCAGGGACCATCAGAAGCACCAACTGGAGGAGTATGAAGGCCCCCTTTAAAAATTCAATGCCCCGCACCAGCATGCCAAGGTGAAGAGTAATGCCACGTTACCTGGTCTAGCAAGCAGTGCAGACACACATACAGTGACCTGAGGGGTTAATAAACTGTACCATTCATAACAAAGCTGTTGTATTTGTGTCTATTTTTTTTCCTTTTTTTAATTTGCTTTGTCATATTGGTTTCCTACATTTATTTTAATTTTCAGCAAGATCAGCCATGCTACAAATGGTAAAGAAGCAGCGACTTTGATCTAGACTGGCCCCCATGTTCAGTGCTGGATGCCCAGCAATCTCCAGAGCTGCCTCTCTGCAGGACTGTGAAGGTCAGCCTTTGAAAAGTAACATGGAAGGCTTACTGGGAACATTTATAGTCACCTGTCAGGAAGGGGATAAAGGTTCCCCATATGACAGTGATGTGGAAGGGTTCTCCTAATTCTACTAGCGGGAAGTGCAGAGTCTGATAATGTCTTAGGTAGACCAGCAGCTGAATGCCTGCACTGGTACCCTGGAACATGTTCTTGTGTGGCCTAGACTACCAAACCACCAGAAATGAAGTCTATCCATGAGGTCAGCCATGCAAGTGACTGACTTCTGGGTGGTTTCTCCTCTAGGCTAATTTGACATGACATGACATCCACACTCCTACTTCTCCCCTTCATTCTGTTCCCCATCCTTTTATATCACTCTTCTTCCCCTGCTTGTAGTCCAGTCCTCTCAACCACCAGTTGTCCGCCCTCTGGCGGTCTGCGTCTGTCTACTGTTACCCAAATGTGTCACTGCTTCCCTGTCAGTCTTTGTCTACATTATATGCATGTTTGTCTGCCCCTGCTTCCCATACCCTCTATCCTACCCACACTTTCCCATTGCTACCTTTCTCCTCTTACCTTTGCATTGAAAAACAGCCAGCACCTGTAACAACAGGAAAGTACAGCTTCTCCCCCTCACACCACTCTTCCCTTCTTTGTGTGCCTCTGCTTGCTCTTCCCCATTTTCTCCTTATTTACCTGATAACATTGTAGATCAATATGTGTGTATATACTTTTAAGAAGCTATCCAAGGGCTTGCACAAGTGCATAAATACTGAGCACGTGTGAACCTGACTGCCATTTTGTAGTTAGCTGTTGCGATGTAAGCATGTGTGTATGCAAGCTCTGTTTGTTAACTAGTTCATTCGTATTTAATGATGCTGCTATCCATCCTGATGTGTTTGTATGTATTAAAGCATCTGAATGAAACTTCAAGCCTTCTTGTTCTATGTGTTAGAGATGAACAAGTGACATGGTATCAGAAGTGGCATGTCTAAACAACATGGTGTCATAAGAAACATGTCTAAAGGACATGATGCCAAAAGCTGCATATCTAAACTGATATGGAGTTAATCAAAGCATACCAAAGGGGCATGAAGTCAGACATGGATTGGCTAAAACGATTTAAGGCACTTGTTTAGATGCTGATGGAATATACAGGAGCGGATCATTCCCAAATACTGAAACTTCGCGAAGCAGGTCAGAAACAAATTTCAGGTATTAAAACTTGCTCAGCACTATTTCTTTTTTACATAATATGAAACCAGGCCTACAGAACACTCTAAATAATATTCTCATAAACCGACATGTACGATATTGATAAAAGGATTCAAATTATTATGAAAAATGAAATAAAGTCCAAATTGCATAAAAATAATAAAATAAAGAGAAATGGCTGCATTTTTGCAAAGCATATGTATTTTTGTATTACGAAAAGATATACAAATTATCAGAAATGTATAAAGTGTTTGCATTTTTGTGCAGTGTTTCAGTAAAGTTATTTTGAAAAGTACATCCATTACAGAGCATATTTTGCAAATTAAAGTATTTTGAAGAGTTTGTTGTGCATTTGAATGTTGTTAGAAGCTCACAGACCTGATTGTACATAATTACAAGGGCCATATTTTCAGTGTGTTTGTTTATACTTTGTGGGCATGGCAGATGGATTTCGAAAACCCAGTGCACTTGTGTTTGACAGTGATAGTGCTGAGAACTGGAGAGTGTTTGAGGAGGAGTACAACATTTTCATACAGGCTGCATTTTTTGATAAAGATGACAGTACAAAGCATTTATTCTACTTAATTTAGCTGAGTCAGAAGACATAGAAAGGGAACGCTCATTTGTGTATGCACCTGCTATCTATACCAGAAAACAGGAAAACTGTCATATTATACTGGATAAGTCAAGGGAGGATCCAAGATAAAAAAAGAACACGGTTACGTAAAATCACCAACATTTATTGCAGCAAAGCTTTCGGGTCTCCCCTTCCTCAGTGCTATCGAGGAAGGGAAGACCTGAAAGCTTTGCTGCGATAAATTTTGGTGATTTTACGTAACTGTGTTGTTTTTTATCTTGGATTTTGGACTTTGCTTATTGAACACAGAGCACCACAGTGTTTCTCTTTTACTGGCTAAGTCAAGGGAGGACCCAGAGTGCTTAAAACATAAATTTAGAGAAGTGTGTAACCCCCAGACAAATGTTACAATGGAAAGGCACTAATTTTACACAAGGAATCAAAAGCCAGTGAAACTTTTGCAGCACATATAACTGACCTGAGAAATAAAGCTAAAAATGTGCAGATCTGGTGACTTAAGAGATGAGTTGATAAAAGAGATTTGTGTGTGGTATAAAAGATGATGTTGTGAGAAAGATTTTGGTTCATGACAGTGATTTAACTTTGAATAAGGCCATTAAGATTTGTCAGATATACAAGCTCACAGAAAGGCACACAAATATGCTTAAAAATGAGACTAGCTCTAAAAGGCACAGTGATAAAGCTCATTTTGATGGTATGCAGCACATTATTAAAAGAAACCGGCCCAAGCACATGGCAGTTGTAACCCCTGCAGCATTCATTGATAAACCCCAGAAGTTTCTAGCAAATTCCAGAGTTTGCACAGTCTCAGTGAAACATAACAGTGAGTCAGTAATTTTACCCAGTACATTTTTTCTACCTATGCTGATCTTTTCCAAGACAAGCTAGGCAAACTTCCAGTTGTGTACTCCATGAAGTTAGACCCTGAGGTCAGTCCAGTTATCAGGCCAGCACGCAAAGTTCCAATAGCCATGCAGGACAGAGTCAAAGTCAAACTAGATAAAATGGTGCAACAATGTATGATTTGTCCAGTAGAAACTCCAACTGAATGGGTATTTTCCATGGTGGTAGCTCATAAGAAAACTTTAGATGACATCAGAATATGTATTGATGCATGAGATTTGAACAAAACACTAAAAAGACCTTATCATCCAATGCACACAGTTGAACAAATTGTAGCCTTGGTGCCAAATGCCACTATTTTTTTGTGTCTTAGATACAAAGAGTTCATTTTGGCAAATTCAGCTTGACAAGAAATCATCATTGCTCACTACATTCAGTACTCCATTTGGCAGGTACAGATTTTTGAGAATGCCATTTGGGATAAATTCTGCAAATTAAGTCTTTCAATGTACAATGGAATACATTTTCTGGGTATCCTTGTGCTATCATAGTAGATGACATACTAATAGGAGGACATGATGCAGAAGAACATGACAGAAATCTCAGAAAAGTTCTAGAAAGGGTACTTCAAGTGAATATTAAGCTCAATCCATACAAATGCAAATTCAGGCTACAAGAAGTTACTTAAGTTGGTCATTTATTTACAAGTACAGGGTTACGAGCAGACCTTATAAAAGCAAACAGCCATTCTCAAGATGCCAGCTCCAGACAGTGCTCATGCCCTGCAGCATTTTCTTGGTATGGTTAACTACCTAGGCAAGTTCATTCCACACTTGAGCTAACTTTCAGCACCACTCAGAGAACTGACACGTAAAGATGTACCCTGGTCTTGGTTAGAGCAACACCAATGAGCATTTGATGTCCTGAAACACAGAACTCTAAATCCACCAACGCTCAGATATTATGATGTTCACAAACCAGTTACACTTTTCTGTGATGCTTCGAATTTTGGACTTGGTGCAGTCATTCTACAAGAAGATCAACCTGTTGCCTATGCACTGAGAACTCTTACCCAAACTGGGATGCAGTATGCCCAGAATGAAAAAGAGCTTTTGGCAATTGTGTTTGCACGTTTGAAGTTCCATGATTATGTTTATGGTCGACCTATCCAGACTGAAACAGACCACCAACCATTAGACACAATCCTGAGAAAGCCTAAGCATTCAGCTCCAGCCAGACTGCAATGCATGATGCTGAGATTACAAAAGCATAATTTCAATCTTACCTACAAGAAAGGCAAACTTCTTTATCATGCTGATACATTATCCAGATCATCCAGAAACACCACAGAACAGCGCGAGAATGACAAGATTCTGAAGTCAAGGAAGTCACAAATTTTTCTTCCGCACATCTTGATGAGCTGAGAGACCACACAGCAACAAATCCAGTTTTACAGACGCTCAACCACTTTATCAGTCAAGGATGGCCATCAAAGCAATCTAGTTTACCTCAAGAAGTGCAACCTTATTTTCCATACAGAGATGAGATTTTGTCTGACAAAGGGATCATAATGAAAGGTTTCAAAGTAATTATTCCAAAGTCTTTGCAACCAGAGTGCATTACTATCCTGCATAGTGGTCACCCAGGAACTGAATCTACCAAAAGAATGGCAAGGGGACTAGTATTTTGGCCTTCTATGTTACAAGACATTGAGAAAGCACTTTTATCTTGTTCAGTGTGTAATAGTACAAAGCTACATCAACAGAAGGAACCACTTCAGCTTAACCAGATTCCAGAACTTCCTTAATCAACAGTAGCCACTGATATCTTCGAGTGGAATGGTCAGCATTATTTGGTGTTAGTAGACTCTTACTCAAATTGGTTTGAGATTGTCTTACTTCCTAACCTAGCATCTAGTACTGTCATTACTAAGATAAAATGTCATTTTGCTGTTCATGGAAGTCTACACAAAATTATTTCTGACAATGGCATGCAGTTTACAAGCCAACAGTTCAAACGATTTGCTGAAGAATGGGACTTTACTCATGCTACAAGTAGTCCAGAGTACCTGCAGTCAAATGGTTTGGTACTTGAAAAGTCAAAATGAGATAATGATGTTTTCCTGAATCTCTTGAATCTCAGAAATATTCCTCATTCCTTCTGTCGAGACAAACCAGAACCACATTAACAATCAGCAGTCGATTGCTGGCTCCATGTGTAAAGAACAACAGATCAGTGAAAGCCAATCTGTTGAAGAAATGCCTAACCCAGAAGTATTACTATGATAAGTCCAGCAAATCGCTCAATCCATTAAGACAGGGAGAAGTGGTAAGGATCCAAACGTCCAAAATTTATGATTGGATTGGTGTCGTAAAGAATATTGGTCCAGAGCCAAGATCGTACATTGTGGAATCAGAAGAAGCAATCTTTAGGCGGAATCATAGGTTCATAGATTCATAGGTAAGTACTAGGCTATCTGCCCAAGGGCATCTATAAGCCTAGCCAGAATGTGTTGGCTTTTGCCTCCCCCTTAGATTAGTTCCCTGTGCCTCTGTCCATCAGAGTCATTAGTTCCCTATGCCTCTGTCCAGCAGAGCCACTGCAGTGATCCCTGGGGTATATTTTCTCTTTCCCATCCACTCGTCAAGGTTTCTCTTGAAAGCTGCTAGTGAGGGGCTCTGCCTAAAGCAGATTGGAATCCTGTTCCAAAGCATGGGGAGTCTCTGGGACAGGAATTTATCCCTCCAGCATGTCCTATTTATCATTGCGGTGAGGTTTAGATCCCTAGAGCATGTGGCAGAAGCATTTGAGACCAGTGTCTGAACCTATATCACAGCAGATAGCTTGTGAGAAAGACTCTTTATCCCAGAGTGAGTTTTCCAGTGTTCCAATTCCAGAGGAAGTTCCAGAGGACATTCCTGTTCCCGTAATGAATCCAGAAGTTCCTAATACGAGTTGTGCACCGCAGACTGTCTCTGTTGTTAAATTTGGTCCCAAGTGTTATGTTAAGAGATATGGTCAAATCTATAAACCCTGTATCAGATATGAAGCAACTTGGACATGAATGTGTTTTGTTTCCAATGTGTATAGCAATGCATGCCTAGCACTAATATTGTTTTGTATAAAGGGCAATCTTTTTAAGAGGGAGGGTGTAGATAAATATATGTATATATACCTTTAAGAAGCTATCCAAGGGCTTGCACAAGTGTATAAATACTGAGCACGTGCGAGCCTGACTGCCATTTTGTAGTTTGCTGTTGAGATGTAAGCATGTATGTATGTAAGTTCTCTTTGTTAACTAGTTTGTTCATATTTAATGATGCTGCTATCCATCCTGATGTGTTTGTATGTATTAAAGCATCTGAACAAAACCCCAAGCCTTCTTGTTATATGCGTTAGAGATGAACCAGCAACAAACATGATTTGCCACTTTGCCATGATGCCCTTTTATGGGGTGCCTGTTCTGCCCATGAATTAGTGCTTGGGCATGTTGATGTATGAGTGAGCATACATAGCATTGGGCACACTATCTGCCTGTTACTTTCTCTTGGTCAAATGGTCACATAGTACAGTCACTCAAGCAGTGGAATTACTATCATAATTTGATATGATTCTTTATTCATCATAGTCCTGGGCATAGCCACACTATGCCAGCATTCAGGCATGCCTACTCCCCATTGGGCTGTGCCATGCTAACTTCATTGTACAATTTCCCTTTGTGTAGCCATGTTATGTTTTTTTTTTGTTTGTGAAAAAATCATAAATCTTGTGAGGAGCACACCAAAACATAAGCCAGGTCTACAGTTGATAGTAATGCCCCTGCATAAACAAACAAACACACACATAGACAACCATCAGTTATAGCCACTTATCTCCTCCAGTGGAGCTCTGGATGTTCATAGGTTCATAGTTTAGTACTAAGCTAACTGCCCTTGAGAGCCATTTTAAGCCTAGCCAATTATCCCTTGTGAGACTCAAACCCTGCACCTTGTGTTTGTAAGGCAAACACCTTAGCCATTAAGCCACACTCCCATGTTTAAACTATAACCTCCAGTGGGTGGGACCTAAGCCTTTTGAAAGAATCAAATTATGTCCTCATAGATCAAATAAATGTACATATCTCTGGAAAAAAATAGGTGTTACTAAATAAGTGCAAATGGCAAATTCTTCAGCACAAACTATTCTTATAGTGGTAGTATTCTTTAGGTTCTAGGTTTTAAACTGGATTTTATAAGTCACAGTAAACACAGTAACTATTAAGTTTGTAATATTTTGCAAGCAACTTATATCTCAGTAACCACTCAAGCACTTTGTTCATCCATCTGAGAGCTTTCATATAAGGCTACTTGGTTGTCAAGATATTTAGAAAAGCATGACATTTATGGCACTATAAATAAATATTGTATGAACAGCAATTAATATCTTTTTACCATCACTAGACAGAGGTTAAATATCAACAGAGTTATTTTTGCCATTGCATGAGCTTTAATATGAAATCTTTTAATACTTTGTATGTGACATGGTTTTGAAATTATTAATGCCAATATGAACAAGCAATATTTGATGCCTAGAGATGTCAATAGGATGTAACTGCAGAAACACCTATAGGCATCACCCAGCTGTAATGACTGTATGTGCCTCAGAGATCTGCTTTCGATCAAATAAATGCATAAATAATGGTCCGAATTTTTATTTCATCTTAATGCTGTTAGAACCATATAGGACAACCTTCAAAACCCCTTCTGACCTTTCAACCTCTTAGCTGAAGAATTTGCAATTAGAAAGTTGCTTGAATAAAAGGATTTAAATTGCATTTTTGAAGAACAGTAAGTCCAAAACCCAAATGACTGTCACTATTTAGTGACTGCAGTACTTAGTTTGCCAAAAAAAATATACACATGTAAATCACTTTTTTGAAGCCCTTAGCTTCCCAAGTAAATCCACTGTTGCTAATAAAAAAAAAAACAATGACCATCCACTTCAGCTTTTATACTTGCAGGCTTTCTGCTCAGGCAACAAAGAAAAAGCCAGCAAATTGATTGGTAAAGTGCACTGAACTCCAAAAGGTCAGTGCATTTAACCAATCATCTCTCCATCCAGTACCGGAATCCTGGCTAAGGAGCTCCATGGCCCGTTTATGTTTTATTTTCTCTGCTAAATTAATAAATGCCCCATTTCTTTACTAAAAAGTAAAATAAAATAAAACAGAAAAATGGGTTCCTGACTGGGAACAAGTATGTCCATGGATCACAATTTGAGTAGCACTGCACTAAAACATTAATCATTCTAGATCTGCACAACTTACATTATACATTTAAGAAGCAGATGAATCTTGGGTATGTGAGTAATGTGATCAAGGTCAGTGATTATAGTCAGCATATGAAGTATTCAGTGAGACCTTGGGCCAAAATATAGAATATGTAACTAGGTACCAGTTCATAGAACCACATTAAACTATACCACAACATGCTAAAAGGGGTAAACAAAGGGTATGCGAATGACTGTGTAATGACACTCAGATAAAGAAACACAGTCTAATGAGTGCATAAACAGATGCAAATGAGGATTAGGAAAAGCAGCTGAAAAGTCATGGTCATCAGGGGTGAAGTGGAACAGGTATTTGCATCTAAGTATAAAGGCAAAAAGTATACTAAATATTGTAGCACTGCAACAGCAAAGATGGTAGGAACAGCAGTGGATATTCTTCTCCAACAGCTGATTAGCAGGGCTAGTGGTTTTCCAGGGGCTCAGCAGGGTTATATATAACAAGAAACAAGGTTCTATTAAAGAGTTACATCATACCAGCTGATAGACCAGCAGTTACAGGATTACTTTTGAGTGGAAAGATATGTGGATGTTTGACATGTATGGAAATGGAGCAGTGTGCCGACTTCCCAAACCAGGAGATACCAAGGTATGTGTAGTTATTAAGTTTCCAGATGGAGAAACTTTCCATGGACAAACTGGGGAAACATTAAATATTTCACAGGTATCAGCCTGCACAATGCTGAAGACATTTCTCAATACAGTGCTGTGACATGTAGACAAACGCATCTGTTTTCTGACATTGCTAATGTTACAAAGACATGCATTGGAGCATTTCTTCCTGAACCTCAGGTGAAAATTGGCTCATTCCAAGTCAGACTTTCCTGATAAATAAATGTTAAATAAATAAACTGCAGGACAGAGACTGAGACAAACAGAGCCAGAGACACCACTATGTGCTACATTTATATCAGCCATATCCCTGAAGTGCTGGGAGATAATATATTACACCCATGTAACAATAAAGACCCCCACCTGATGTACCCAGACAGCATTACTTTAGCAGTGAGGGTACCATTCCATAAACTGCCAGGTAGTGTGCAATGCACAGTGGCTTATAATCCATATGTCTGCACTGCACTCTGGTGGCATTTAATATTAAAGCATATGGTTTACAAGTCATCTGTATCACCATTTCCTTCACGATGACATCCCACAGGGCCACCTCATAGGTGAGTGCTGGCACGTTCATGCACCCACAAATCAAAACACACAGACAGTAGGTACACATGTATAATTACCCCATATGACTTTGTATTCCCCAGTATGTGATGCTGGATACCCTTGTAGAGCCATGGTTAATGGAGCCCATATGGAACCCACACAGCATGAACAAATATCAATGCAACACCACCCATATCCAAACAAGTGATACTGTAGGGTGAAACCTAGGTTCTGCTGTCTAAATACATCTGGGGGTTGCAGTGCAGTATTCCCCTACCACAACCTGTAAACTGCATGCAGCATGCTGCATGCTTAATAATATGATCCTCAGGAAGCAAACAGTGAGGCTGTCATTACTGCAAACCTCCACACCCTCAATAGCAGAACCTATTGCATCCCTTAGCAAGTCATCCTCCTGTAACAGCATTGATGACAATAGACAACATCCAGTTTCTGAACCACACATCCTCAGACATCATCATGCACAGCATATGGCAGCACAGACGAACTGACAATCTCTCCTACCTCTGTATTCCTCAACATGTACGCAGTGGAGTGGAGTGTTGCATAGAACAATATGATGCATGCAAAGTTCTGTACAGGCTGTGATGGGCAATGCATGGTCGAGTCACACTGTGCATCATAAATCACCATATACACCAAACTTGATGGAGGGTGGTGAGGGTCCTAGCTATCACCGTTTGCAATGGTATCATTAAAACTATGGCAGACTGGAGAGAGAGAGATGAAGGCAGTTCTGTTGAAATAGGCTGCTACATAAGCTATGTGCTCTATGGCTGCAGGTGTATGTTGCAGAAAATCACAGTGTTGAACACTACTATCCAAAAACTATTCACAGTCTAGTACTCACTGGACATGGCACTGCTGCAAAAGACCCTTATCATAGTATATAAGTACCTACTCTGGGATCTGTCTTGTGAAATTGGTGCTTCTGTGCTGTCAGAGAGGGCTTCAAACATGGCAATTCACCCACAAGAAATAATAAATACAATTTCAACCTGTGCATATTTTTATGAGGCAAGATCCCACTGAGTTCACTGAATTTCAGTGTTTCATATATGTGATTCAGTGACATAAGACATTGAAGCATTTGGCCACTCATCACTGACATATCATGCACACCCAGTCATATAGGGAGGCTGTGTAACTGTTTAAGCACATTGTGTTATGTTTTGGCACTAAGGTGCAGTAGCAGCAGTTCAAAGTCCCATGAAGGGCATAATTATCATGCTTCCATTTTATACTCTGTAGATTGTTGATGATTGTTGCTGTTGTTAACGCACTGCAGATAGCATTTGAATGTTGTATTAAAGACAACCAAAATTATGTTATTTCTTCTACACAGCCACTTCAGAGAGTAGCTGTTACGGCATTATGCAAGTCATACCATTCAACTTCCTAACAGAGGAAATCCAGACAAAGCCTTAAGTAATAGAGGGACAAAGACCCAAAAACAGGGACAGATTTTAAATATTGCTCTTAAAAACTTGGAATGTTGTTAAAAGAACAGATTTTGTGTTAACTTGTATTTTCTGAGGGATATGAAGTCTGAAACTCAAATGCATGCCATTATTTAACAACTTGAATCCTATTTAGTTTACCAGAGAAACACAAATTTAAGAGGAGCAGGACAAAATATGAGGCAGAAATCTGTATAGTTGAGAGGTATATTGCAAGTTACATTGAACAATATGGCAGACCAGCTGTCCAGGGTGACCAGTAACTACCATACTCTTGAGCAGTGCACAATGACCTGCATTGCTGTTTAGAAGATGTCAGGATGTGGGAAGCAGTTATGTGACAAGGATGCCCCAAATGGAATAGTAATTTTTGGCATTTCTAGCACGTTTCTTACTGCAGCTAATAACCTGTTTTTCTGTCTTTCACAGCTCTGTTCTTAATATTTGTTTCTTCAGCTAGATCCCAGTACTTACTAGGTTGGCTGCAGTGGGTGACTGTCTGTATGATGCGTGTAAAGTTGATGGAAGCTGTGCTGTTGTGGCACTGTGTTGTTTTGTTGAAATGGACACATGGCTATGTCCCAGTGGTGTATAGCCACCATCTGATGTTTCTACTTCATTACTCACATCTATGGTACATACCTGTGATAATGTAGTTGCTTCTCCTCCATTGCACCTACATGTGGTAGTGTAGATTGCTTTCCTAGCTCTGGGTACTCTGTCCTGCTTCTGCTTAACTGCACAGGCACCTGATGTTGTAGAATCTATCTGGAACTGTGACCACCATGTAGAGCTTCTGGATGATTGCATATGTATGTCCATACCTATGAATCTTAGCCCACGTGAGATGTTGGGTGCAAATTTTTAGTGGAACAACATCTGTGTTTACTTGTCTGTTGAAGAACAAACAATGGCAGATTATAACATGTACACTTCAGGTGGTTGCCTGTGGCCAACAATTCTAGGGGGTGGAATGGCAAATATTACTTTGACCAGTAGCATCATAGGATATTTTTCTATTTTATTTATTTAGAAAAATAGGCTTGTTCAAAGTAGCTGTAGTGAGCTATGGAGGAGGTCTGTGCATTTAACCAATCAATTTGCCAGAGCAGAAATCCAACAAATATTAAAGCGTAAAGGGATGGTTTGAAACCCAAAAGAGCAGGAGCTACAGTAGCGTGAGGTAATGTTTTTTTTAAATCCTGTTAGGCAACAAGATATCAGCAGTGGACAGTTTTTTGAGAAGAATACTTTGCTGTGGGACTTGGCTAGTACGTAGCTGTATGTTTGTGCAAAAAAAGAGTTCAAATACATTGTGCAGCTGTTATTCTATTTTATATTGTTTTATTACAGTCAGACATCTGAGATGTGCATACATAACAAAGTAGTTATAATTGCTGGGCACAGTAATGTCTGTAGATGAAAATTGCTGACTGCTGTCATTTGGTCTTTATTTTGGGTTTGCATGAGTAATGTGATTTGTGAAGACAGTCAGTATATTTTATTTTGGCTACAGTAACTATAAAACAAAATTGAAATACATTCATTGTGGCCATTGTTTATATTACAATTGGATTACACAATCTTCAAAGTGGCTTTAACTGTCTGTGGTGGATGCTGTTTGTGGGTGAAAGAACCTTACCCTCTTTTCATTTGATTATTTTAAACAATTTTTAATCTGTGTTTGCAGAACTAATATGCACTTATGTGAAATTAAGTTGGAATGCTTTACTGTGGCTAGACTCTCTACTGTGTTTGTGTGAAACAAATTTGAAATATATTACTATGGCCATTACTTTTATCACAATCACACATTGAGTGAGGTCTACTTAATTAACAAAGTAGCTTTAACTGCTGGGTGGAAGTGAGGCTATCTGCAGATGAAAGTAACTTACCTTATTGTCATCTTCTTAATGTAAACAATATTTAATATGACTTTTCACATTAGTATACATTTGTGCAAAGTCAACTGGACTATTTTACTGTGGCTAATGTGTGCTTATGTGAAACAAATTTGAAATACATTACATTAGACATTCTTTTTTTTATTGAAATTAGATGTCAAAGGTGTCTGAAGTGTGCTCAGTTAACAAAGTGGTCATAACTGCTGGATAGGGGGTGGAGGGACATATGTGGATGAAAGTAATGTTTCCTCTTGCCATCTACTCATTTTAAACAGTCATTAATCTGGTTTTGAAAAACTAGTGTTTATTTGTATGAAGCAAGTTGGAATACTTTTATTTTGGCTACTGTGAGTTTGTATGAAACTGACTTAAAATACATTATTGTGCCATCATCGTCATCCTTGTCATCATCATCACTAGTACCACAACAGAAAATCTGTGGTGTACATAGTCAGCAGTGTGGCTATAAATGTTTTGTAGAGAGGTTTGACTGTTGAAAATGACTGACCCTATTGTCATGATCAAGTTGAACAGTTATTCATCTGGTTTGGCAGGACTAGTGCACATTTTTGTAAAATTGTTTGTAACATTTTACTGTGGGCATTATTTTAAATTAGTCAGATGTGTCAGACAGACACAAAGTATCTGTAATTAATTAGTACAGACATTGATGGATTATAATGACAGCAGTCTGAGATGTCTTTAATGTTTTAAACGTTCTGACTGGGCTAATTTTGCTGTCATTGGTTATTAAATCTTGTTGCATTGCATTTTTTGCTGGAAAAATATTCAAGACTAAAAATTTGAAACATAATCAGACAAATGTTGCTTCATTAAACAATGTGTTATTAAACAATGTTAGAACAATCTGGTAGATAGTAATACATTTAAAACAATCAGGATGGTAAATCCTAAACAATATTATCAAAACGGCAAGCAAAGAAACAACATTTGACCATATTATTTTTGTTATACAACTATGAACTTTTTAACACCAGCATAGTTATATCTTTTTAGTGTAACACTGTACATTTAAGTAATTTATCACCATTCATATAACACTTGCCTTAAAAACAGGGGTTAGAATACATTGTCCACACCTCACCAGTTGCAATTCCACAATGCTCAAATACTTGTTACACTTTATTTAAGCAAACCAATGAAGTGAACTGTACAAAATGTATGTATATTATTATATTTAACTATGCATTCAGTGCTTTCTTTATTATCATCCTCAACTGTGATTTAAACAACCTTCTGTATATAGCTTTTTATATCAAACTATTGTCAATCAACTGTGTGTAATGCCTTACGTGTCATGTCTTATTATTGTTAATTTGCACAATGGGTCCAAGTCATTGTTGAAAAAGATCCGTTGACCATTCTACCGTCCTGATTATCAAAGTAAAAATTAAATAAATATATAAAAATAAATATGCAGCTGCCTGCCAGTGGAACAGAACCAAGTCAATAGTTTGCAATAATTGGGAATATACTCAAGGCATTGAAAAGATTGCAGGGAGAGATATGATGAAGTGGCCAGAGGCCTGCTCTCCTATCCTAGAGGCAGGGTGTTAATGGAATCACTACCTGTGCAACCTCTGGTGAACATCAAAAGTCTTACAGACCAACAGGATGCTCTGGAGGAATGACACAATCAGCTTTGCCTGGTGAGTGGACGCACTCACACACATGCTGACATCATTGCATGTCGTTCTCTTAGAAGGGATGTTGACCGACCATGGCTTCATAGCTGCTCCTCTGTTCCCATACACTGTTCCTCGTTGCTTTCTTGCTCCCTAGCTCTTATGATTACACCACAAGACCAGTTACTGAGTATTCAAAGGGACAGCCCAATCAAGGACTATGTCCAGGATTGCTAATAGGAAGGTATATGGGTGTTCAGGAAGAGCAAAGGGAGGTATGGTGATAAGCAGGACAGCTAGTGATGTGTTGGGTGGGAGCAGAAAATTAAAATAATCAAGTATCAGTCAGCAGTCATGGAGAAAGACAATAAGTTTTATTGCTTCAATGCATTCTAATGTATACACTTTAATATGGTAGTTTGTATGAAGGGAGTTTACGGCAGTTTTATCAGTGTAAAGTAACAGCTGTGTATTTTTTCCTGTGACTTGTAAGCCTCACATTAGTTTTTTTTTCAGTAGTTCTGTGGCTTTTCATTCTTCTTCCCACTGTGCTTTACTGAGGTGTACTGGAAGATCTGGAGGCATGCACTTAATGATGCCACTGATGTTAATTAGTACAAGCTCTGACTAAATGGATGAGTAGAAAAGCACAGAGACGTTTTAAAGTACAGAGTACATAGGTAAAGTCATGCACAAAAAATGGTGCAATGTTTGTGAATGAGCCTTGCAGCATAAATTATCTTTCTCAGAAATCAAGATGCACAATAAACTACCGATGCATAGATGACTGGGTTAAGACACAAAGTGCATGTTTGTGAATTCGGGCAAGGATGTGAGTAATTAATTAGAGATAGAATAGCATATGGCATAAGAAATGATCACATAAGGGGTAGATTATTGAAAGAATCTGACTAGATGCTAGAAAAAGCTATCACTGTGTTGTTCTCTTTGCTTGAGAATAAGGAAAAAATAACTCTTAAAATCTATAAAAATAACAAAAATGAAAGCAAAACAGACAGCATGAGGGCTCACAAACCTTCTGTACAAGATGGTACCTGGCAACAAATGAGTACAGGACAATCACAGTGGTTATACTACACATGGTAACAGGCATGAGATATCATAAGGCAACAGCAGAATGTCTGAAGTGGTTGGCCACTGTGTAAGAATGTGTTTTGAAAGAATAAAAGTCACAGAAGTAGAATGTAAATGTTATGGAGACATCTGGAAGCAAATACTGAAAAGAAGATAGAAATGCTTGTGAATATAATTGAACATAGTTTTGGAATACTATGCAAGCAAAAGGCAAAGACGGTGTGTGTAAGATAGCTGTGCAACAGAAAGACTGAGCATTGAGCAGCATTTTACCTTCTCCAAGGATGATGCCGCAATATGAACAAAAGACAATTGACTTTAATGATTGGCTTAGTTTCTGGTGTCATTCTAAGGTGCAATATTTGTCAGCATGGAAGGAAATGGTCAACAGTCCTTGCTGTTTTGCCAGGGATGATCTCCACCTCTCCCTCTAGGCTTTTGAATATTAGCTAAAACATTGTCTTCCCCATAGTGCCTTTTTTAAGCAATACCAAACTGAAAGTACTTCTGAAATAGTAAATCAATACCAAGAAAATCTAAAGGTACTACTGCTCAATCCTAGGAGTCTAAACAAAAAACTTCACTCATTAGAAGCTCTCTTCACCCTAGAGAATGCTTATGTCTGTGTGGTCACTGAGACTTGGTTTAAAGCCGCAAAAAGCACACCAACAGTGCAAGACTATAATGCCTTCCAAACATTCAGACCAGCTACTTGACAACCAGGGACTAAAGGTGGAGGTGTCTCTATTTACATCAAAAATAAATATACTTCAAGGCTGGTCAAATAGGCCAATGCACTTGGTTGCTCCATGTTCAAATCACCATAGGCAAAATCCAGTACAACTTCCTTGCAAGCTATAGGCCCCCTCTATGAACCAGGAAGCCCACACCATGTATTGAAACTTATTAGAAACACTAACCATCCAACCCATCATATTCATGGGTGACTTTAATTACCCCGCTATTAACTGGGAATCTTATATGATACCAAACATACAGGCACAGAGATTCCTGGATTTTGTAAACACAAACTCCCTGGACCAGATAGTCAATACACCAACCAGGAGTGCAACCATACTGGATCTGGTCCTCACTAATATGGAAGACTACTGCACAGTCCCTACTGTAATGCCTTCAGACCAGAAAATGGTCTCCTCTGAAGTAAAAATAAAACCTGGACCCCAATTAAACATTGAATATTCAAGAACTACTCTAAGGCTAACCTCCTGCTATTAAGTGATGACCTGGCAAATTTTCAAGCCCCCATAAACCCTGAGAACAGTGTTGCCTATGCAGAACTGTTCACAGAAACCCTGTACAAGTATGTTAATAGCTGCACAGAGGCAGCTGTACCCACCAGGAAGGAGTACAAAACTAACTCAAAAAAACAAGCCACCCTGGTGGAATCAGAAAATCAATCGGCTGTATAACAGGAGGAAGAAAATCATGGGAGGTGCAGCACCCAGCAGGATAAAAGCACTCTCAACAAACTAAACAAACAACTCAGAGGACAAATAAAGTCTACCTAAGCCACATTTGAGGTAAGTTTGGCTTTCCAGGCCAAGGACAACTACAAAGCATTCTTTAGCTACGTCCGCAACCTCAAAGGCAATACACAGTTGTGTGCAGAGCTCATTGTAAATGGAGTCACCTATACTGAGCCAAAAGATATAGCAAACCTCCTGGCTGATAAATTCAGCTCCAACATTACACTTCTCTCCCCTCAACATTCCCTCAGGAAATACCATCAAATATAACTCTCCTACTATGACTAGGGAACAGGTCAAGAACACTGCATCAACGGACCCAGACAATAACCCAGGATGTCTTCTAAATAGCATGAAACATGAGCTATCAGGGCTTCCGGAATTACAATTTAACTGTAGCCTCCAAACAGGCTTCATGCCTCATAAATGGAAAACAGCAACAGTCATCCCTTTGCAGTAAGGTGGGCCATCTACAGACCCTGGAAACTACAAACCCATAAGTCTCGCTAGTCTCATATGTAAAGCCATAGAAAGAATTATCATGGAAATAATCAATAGAGAGATAGTAAACCTGCAGGCACTGGATCCAGCCTAGTTTGGTTTTGTCAAGGGCAGATCATGCCTACTTAATCTGATAGACTTCTTTGAGAAGGTCACCAAAGCAATGGATAAAGAAAAAATAGTTCACACTGCCTACCTTGACCTGTCCAAGGCATTTGACACAATAATCCACTCAAGCATTGTTGACAAACTCAGGTGGTTAGGTACAAACTTGTATGCCACCCAGTGGATAGCCAAGTGGCTCACAGACAGGACCCAGGAAGTTAGTTACAAGTGGAGTCCTTCATGGTTCCTTGAACTGCTCCTTTTTGGCATTTACGTCTGTGAAGTCAAGGCCAATGTCAGTGGTCTCTGGCTGACTAAATTTGTAGATGACTGCAAATTAGGAGCTGCCATTGAATCTCACACTGATGCAAATGTTCTCCAGGAGGGGTGGACACAGACAAACAACTTGTGTCAGAGCCATGGACTAAAACTAAATGCCAAGAAATGCATAATAGTATCCTTTGGGAAGTCATCCACCCCTGGTAACTATCATATTGACAACACACCCCTTAGAGTTGACTCAGAAGTCAGGGATGTAGGGACACACATAGATAGTAATCTAGCCTTTGACCATCACTTGTCTACAGTAGTGAGGAAATCATTCTGTGTTGCGCATCTTACTTATAAACAAAGGTATGGCATCTAAGTCCAAGGAAGTCATTGTTCCACTGGATTCAGCATTCATCAGACCTATCATTGAGTACAATGCCCCCTTTGGTATGTACCTAACCAGGCATACCTAACAATTGGAACATCCACAGAGGTTCCTCACTAAAAGAATATAGGGTGTAAGTAAAATGTCCTCTGCAGACTGCCCCAAGGCCCTATCCCTGTTTTCTGTCTCCTGCAGGCTTTTGAAAAGAGATCTATGCCTGCCATACAGGGTTTTTTCAGACCCCACTCTGATGAACCTCCTGCATATCCACAAAACAAACAGCACCAGAATTACCCATTCTAAAGACTTAAACCTTGCCTGTAATATAAATAGGACCTGCTTGAGAAACAGGTATGTATTTCAGAGACTACCCCATTTATGGAGTAGGCTCCCCATACATGTGAAGCAGAGTTCCTCCCTAACCCCATTCAAGTGCAACTTGGACAACTGGATGGGGAACAAGAAATTCATCCCTGGTTTGGCACCTATGTCTCTAATGGGCACATGCAACCCATAAAATGGTTCTCTCCCAGGCCCCTGCTTATAAATGTTTCATCTCCCTGCTTATACTTACCAAGGGTATCAGAACTTGTCAGGGAGATGGGATGCATGGCTAGGCTAAAAAAGGCCCTTGTGGTCATTAGGCTAGTAAACACCTATGACTGTATGAACCTAAGAATGAAGACCAGTAGAACTGTCAAGAAATCTAGAGTGAGAAACTGTAAGAAATGAAAAATCTGTTATGTTTAAGCTTCACACTGGAGCTAGGGTTGCTACCTTTTCAACCCCCAAAATAGGATATGTATTACTAAAGCATGACATTTTTGCTGGACAAACCATACCCACTACCAATGCAAAGAACTGGATTTCAATTTTTGCCAAAAATAAAACCTCATTTTTTAGAAATTGTGTTGCTTACTTTGTTTGGTATCATATTAAGTTGTTTTAGATTCAGAATAATTGTTTTTTGCAATAGTTAGAAGAAGGTTAGAAAATATTTATTTTCCAAAAATCTCAAGACATTTGCCATTTCTCATGAGCCGCACCCAACCACTACCACCACCAGCCCAGGGCACAACTAACAAGATACAGACTGATCTAAGTAAAGAGGGACAGTTGATAACCCTAGCTGGAGCAGAATATAACAAAATCCCTTTTGAAAAAAACAGAGTACCCACAAACTACAACATAGGAGGTAATCCCCTGAAATCTGAAGAAGAAATAAGGGATCTAGGGACTCAAGTAGATAGTCAGCTTTCCTTTGATAACCATGTTGCCAAAGTAGTTAGAAAATCCTTCTATGTGACCCATCTGATCACAAAAGGGTTCGCATCAAAATCTAAGGATGTAATGGTGCCCCTCTACTCTTCCCTCATCAGACCCATTATTGAGTATAATGCACCAATTGGAATGTACCTGGCTAGACATCTCCAGCAGCTGGAGAGACCACAGAGGTACCTAACCAAGAGGATTACTGGCCTCAAACAGTTGCCCTATGCAGCACGATTGAAAAAGCTAAGACTGTTCTCTGTTGCATACCGCTTTCTCAGAGGCGATCTCTGTCTAACCCTGAATTGTTGAACATGCTCCATCTTAGCAAAACCAAATTTACTCGAGCTACATGCTCTAGGGATATAAACCTCAACACAACAATGAATAGAACATGCTGGAGGGATAGATTCCCTTCGCAGAGACTTCCCTTACCATGGAACAGGGTCCCGATCTACATAAGACAGAGCCCCTCACTATCACTCTTCAAGAGGAACCTTGATGAGTGGATGGGTAACAGAAAGTTCACACCGGGGATCACACCAACAGCACTACCAGATAGGGGCCAAGGGTACTAGCTGCTAGTACAAGGGTCTAGGGAACTAGTAAAGGGGCAGTGAATACCGCACAACATGGCTGGGCTAATATATGCCTTTGGGCAGATAGCCCAGTACCAACCTATGAACCTATGAACCTATAAAATGTCTAAATCTGCTTTCAGAACTTTGGTTCTAATCTTTAAGCTAAATGAAACTATGCGTCTTCTGTCATACTGTAGGCATAAACTAAAACATGCAGGTCAAATATGGCTGTGCTGTGTGCACATAAATAAAATGCATGATCATTTTTTCAAGTAGCAAATCTGCAATCTCAGTTAAAGTAACCTAATCTACTTGGCAAAGATGTGCCTATGGGCATTTCTATGAGAATTCAAGCTATAAAGCCGGAAGTGGCAATAACAATGCAGTCCACTGTGGAGTAAAATGCAATGAATAGAGAAGTGGAAACTGCAGCAGTAAAGTATTTCAGAAGAATGTGTGATTTGGCCATTTGTATGCTAGTGGAGGCAATTTAAATGTTTGAGCAGACAGTACTACGTCAAAGTGCAAATACAGCGGTTTTTAGGAGATACATTTAGTGAACAGACTAAAAGGTAGAGTGTTAAAACTTTTTAAGCCAAAAAGTCACTGTTAGGAAAAAAGACAAGAAATATTTCATTTAAATCAGAATGACTGCAGATGCAGAAATATAAAATACAAATTCTGAGATTAAAATATATATCTTATAGAATGGTTCTGGTCAGTTTAAGGTTCTAGGATGCTTGGAGACAAAGTAATGAATTAAATTATCACCAGATGCTGTACCAATAATACACAATTCACAGAGTACCTATATCTCTGAAATGACAAGAGTTAATATCTTAGATGTTCGGAACTGCTAGAAGTTGTAGCCTAATTGACAGAGCCTACCGAATGGGTCAACAGAATGATAACTGCTGTGAAGGAAGACAAAGTGAAAATCTGCATTGATGCACAAGATCTTAAATAAATTAATTCTGGGGCAATATCACACTTTACAAATAGCAGAAAAAGTATCTGCTACTATTTAATAGAAAGTTCTTACTGCTAGATGCTTATCTGTTTTTTTGGCATATAAAACTAGGAGATATAAGTTCTAATATGTTCACCTTCTATAAATCCATTAGCAGGTACAGATTTCTGATAGTACCATATTGTACTTCATCATCTCTAGAAATCATTCAGTGTGCTTTAGCTAATCTAATTGAAGACTTGGAAGGTGCCTTAAAATAATTGATGACATTTTGGTTTGGGTCTGAACTAAACAAGAGCATATAGATAGAAGGAAATTTCTTTGCTCACCAGTGGGAGTGGGGTGCCTTGAGAAGCCTATCTGTCCCTGAAGGAGTGACCTCAGCACAAGAGCTTGTAGTAATTGGTCGTTTTGGACCATTTCCAGCTCTTTTGAAGTTCCCTGTTTAAAATCCGCCTCTGAGCATTTTTTCTGGCTATACTACTCAGAAACAGCTCCTCGTGGTCCTGCAGAGTGGTGCTAGCAGCAGAGAACTGAGAAAAGTGACTACTTTCCTGATCTAAATATTGTTTTTGCTGTTTTACCTGAGAGACCTTCTTTTTCTTACTTTGAACAAGTTTAAACTGCTTTATTACCTGTTTTTTGCATTGTACATTATCTGCACTTAAGTTACAGTTGGTCGAAAGTTTGTTTGTTAAATTTAACTGTTGAGGCTGCCCACCAAAGTGCGCTAGCCTGTGTAATTGATTTATTACTGTTTCCTGCATTTCTGTGTACTTTTTAACTCAAAAAACAAAAAAAACAAAAAAAATATCCTTGTTTTCCCGCCTTTTCTCGACTAGTTTAGACCAGTATACAGGTTTTGCTGTATTCTGGACTATGGTATAGTTCCTGTGTTGTCCATTGCCTTACTTGGATAGAAGGAAGTTTCTTTGCTCACCAGTGGGAGTGGGGAGCCTTGCACAGCCTGTCTGTCCCTGAAGGAGTGACCTCAGCACAAGAGCTTGTAGTAATTGGTCATTTTGGACCATTTCCAGCTCTTTTGAAGTTCCCTGTTTAAAATCCGCCTCTGAGCGTTTTTTCTGGCTATACTACTCAGAAACAGCTCCTCGTGGTCCTGCAGAGTGGTGCTAGCAGCAGAGAACTGAGAAAAGCGACTACTTTCCTGATCTAAGTATTGTTTTTGCTGTTTTACCTGAGAGACCTTATTTGTCTTACTTTGAACAAGTTTAAACTGCTTTATTACCTGTTTCTTGCATTGTACATTATCTGCACTTAAGTTACAGTTGGTCGAAAGTTTGTTTGTTAAATTTAACTGTTGAGGCTGCCCACTAAAATGCGTTAGCCTGTGTAATTGATTTATTACTGTTCCCTGCATTTCTGTGTACTTTTTAACTCAAAAAACAAAAAAAAACAAAAAAAATATCCATGTTTTCCCGCCTTTTCTTGACTAGTTTAGACCAGTATACAGGCTTTGCTGTATTCTGGACTGCGGTGTGGTTCCTGTGTTGTCCATTGCCTTACTTGGATAGAAGGAAGTTTCTTTGCTCACCGGTGGGAGTGGGAACCTTGAGCAGCCTATCTGTCCCTGAAGGAGTGACCTCAGCACAAGAGCTTGTAGTAATTGGTCGTTTTGGAACATTTCCAGCTCTTTTGAAGTTCCCTGTTTAAAATCCACGTTTGCGCAGCTTTGCGCGATTGTGCGCATAGCGCAGCGCCGGTTAAACAGGCTTAAACTATTCCTGGCTCTGCCAAGTCTGCACTTCAGTTTTCCCCTTAAGAAAGCTCTACTTTCAACAAAATCAGTCTATTCGCTATATTATAAGCCTAGCACCTGCTCCTAAAACCCTTCTTTCAAGTGAAGCACCCTTAAGCTAACGTAAGCACTACATCCACCTACAACCAGTGTTAATACCCACTTCCCTTCAAAGTCCTCTCTGACCCAGTTTCACATCACTCCCTTATACTATTCTGGCATGTCGAGGGGTATATTACTGACGTCCTCTCCAGTTCAGCTGGTTAATCTGGAAATCCTGAGACAATGTTACAATTGTCTCATGTACACAGACAACCCTCTCCTCCTCCCAACAAACACAAACACATGTGAGAGATGCAACTATACAGCCAAATTGGAGGCTGAACTCTCTCAACACAGGACTAGCAAGACCAGACATGAGGGGAGGGTAACCACACTCACAACAAACCCAGTCTCACATAAACCAACCACAACTGCAAACCAAACACATAAAAACACAAAGACATACTTGGAGGCTCTAATAAAAAACTTACCAAAACAACAGAGGCTCCCAAAGCAGACACCCAAGAAAACACCACCTCAAAACACAGCACATGCAACACATAGTACACTAAGTCAGTGTGCCAAACAATCACAGCCCTTAAGGTGAAACACCATGCCTGATACACTAGTAATAGGTGACTCTATAGTCAGACACACTGACGTTCCACTTACCAGGCTGAACAAAGAGAGGGTAACGGTGAGCTGCCTGTCAGGTGCTAGGATCCGCCACATAACACAAGCATTCAGGTCACTCCAAAGCAACTACAAATATGACTCCGTCATTGTCCATGCCGGCGTGAATGACCTGAGACATACCTCCTTGGACTACATGAAAAGAGACATAGAGGAGCTCTCTGATTATGTAGCCCAGGCCGGTATGACCCTGACCCTGAGCAGCATCTTGCCCTCACCAAGAATGATGCCACAATACAAAGACAAGATGATCAGCTTTAATAATTGGCTCAATTACTGGTGTCATTCTAGGGGGATCCAATGTCTGTCTGCTTGGGATGACATGCTGGACAAGCCACGCTGCTTCGCAAGGGACAGCTTGCACCTGTCACCACTGGGCTTCCGGATATTGGCTAAGGCTCTTGCCACCCCCATAGTGCCTTTTTTAGGCAAGGCTCAAAAGACAAACCCACCACTTTAGAAAACAAAAAAGGAAAAAAACTAAGGGTAATGCTGCTCAATGGCAGAAGTCTAAATCTCAAGATGCAGGCCCTCGAAGCACTCCTCAGTATGGAGAGCATCGATGTCTGTGCAGTAACTGAAACCTGGTTCAAGGCTCCTGAGAGCACCCCAGCCCTACCAGGTTATACCTCGTATCATGCATTCTGGCCCCAAAACTTGGGCCGAACCACAAAAGGAGGGGGAGTGTCCATATTCATTAAAGACACCCACAACTCCAGGTTAGTGGCAATGCACGAAGCATCAGAGACCATCCATGTGCAACTAACCGTAGGCAAAACTGCTATACAACTTGTAGCATGCTACAGACCACCCTCTCAATCTCAGGAACTCCATTCAGCCTTACTGAAGACATTGGAGGATATGAATGTCTCACCAAATACCATCATATTGGGAGACTTCAACTACCCAAACATAGACTGGGTGCATTATTCAAGCCCTAACACCCTAGCCCAAAGGTTCCTGGAATTCATCAACTCAAATGCGATGGAACAACTAGTCACCTCCCCCACATGGGGAAATAATATACTTGACCTGATCATCACAAACATGGGGACAAAATGCTCAACACCAGAAGCATACCCCTCACTAGTGAGATCAGGCCACAAACTAATAACCCTAGATATTCATATCCCACCTCCACCCCCAGCACAAAAGACCACAGTGAAAAACTTCTCAAAAGCCGACTTTACACTCCTTAGGACTGAAATGGTATCCTTCAAGCCCCCTGGGCCAGTGGAAACCACATCCCACACTGCTGAATCCTTCACAAATGCTTTCTACGGACATCTCCAAGAATGCATGGATCATGCAATCCCAAATAAAACCAAAACCCTTTCCACCAAAGGCAGGCGTCCTATCTGGTGGACCCCAGCCATAAACAAACTTTATAACAAGAGAAGGAAGTTACTGCAAGACAGAGCAAAATCCCATAAATGGAAGGCATCTCTGATCAGCACAAGCAAAAAACTACGATCGCTCATAAAATCATCAAAGGCCAACTTTGAGAGAAAAATCACTAAGGACACTAAAGATAACCACAAGGCCTTCTTCAGTTATGTTAGAAACCTGGGTGGAAACCCTCAGATATGCTCAGAGTTAGTTCATAATGGCAAGAAATACACTGAACCCACAGATATTGCCAACATACTGGCAGACAGGTTCAGTGCAAATTTCTCCCCT
Organism: Protopterus annectens; assembly: GCF_019279795.1. Lineage (NCBI taxonomy): Eukaryota > Metazoa > Chordata > Ceratodontiformes > Protopteridae > Protopterus > Protopterus annectens. The sequence goes on from NC_056739.1 coordinate 1,131,112,981, forward strand.
CCCTCACCCCCAAAAGATGAAGTATTTATCCCAGCTGAATGCAACCTCCCTGACATCTCAGATGTCCAGGTGAGAGCTGCTCTCAGCAAAGCTAAAAATACAGCATCTATGGGACCAGACGGTGTCCCGGGTTGCATGCTATGTGAACTCCTAGAGGAGCTAAACCCGCACATAAGAATGCTGTTTAATCTTAGCCTTACTACAGGATATGTCCCTGAACACTGGCATACAGCAACAGTGGTCCCACTCCACAAAACAGGCACCTCTGCAGACCCTGGAAACTACCGCCCCATAAGCTTGACCAGCCTGGTCTGCAAAGCTATGGAAAGGATCATTATGGAACTCATAAACAAAGACATTGGGGACCTACAAACAATTCACCCTACCCAGTTCAGCTTTGTAAAAGGCAGATCCTGCCTTTTGAACCTGGTGGACTTTTTTGAAACAGTCACTAGAGCCATCGATGAAGGCAAAGCAGTTCATACAGCCTACCTGGACCTGGCAAAAGCCTTTGACACAATACCCCACTCAGGCATCATAGACAAGCTCATCAGCTTAAATGTAAACCCGTATGTCACAAGATGGGTTGCAAACTGCCTAAAGGACAGAACCCACAAAGTCAGAATAGCTGGAGCTATGTCAGATTCTAAGCCAGTCACAAGTGGAGTCCCACAGGGCTCTGTCTTGGGACCCCTCTTGTTCGGCATTTATTTCTCAGATGTGCAGGCAAACATAGGGGGGTTGTGGCTGACAAAGTTCACAGATGACTGCAAACTAGGCGCCATAGTCGATACACCAGCTGACACATGCAGAAACAGACGACTGGTGCCAGAGTCATGGCCTTAAACTAAATGCCAAAAAATGTATAGTCATCCCCTTTGGGAAAAACAAAGTACCCAAAAATTACCACATAAGTGGTAATCCATTAAGTACGGAAAAAGTAATCAGAGACCTGGGGACCCAAGTTGACAGTGACCTCTCATTTGACACTCACATCGCCAAAGTGGTTAGAAAGACCTTCTACCTTGCCCACCTTATCATGAAGGGATTCACATCCAGATCAAAAGATGTCATTGTACCCCTATATTCCTCCCTTATCAGGCCTATGATTGAGTACAATGCCCCATTTGGTATGTACCTCACCCGGCACCTGCAGCAGCTGGAGAGACCCCAAAAGTACCTCACCAAGAGGATCAAGGGTCTCCAACATATGTCATATGCTGCCAGACTAAAGAAGCTCCAGCTCTATTCAGTAGCATACTGCCTGCTCAGAGGTGATCTGTGCCTGACGTACAAGGCCATGTCCAATCCGGAATTAATGGACATGCTCCACCTCAAAAAATCCAAATCCATCAGAGCCACGAGAGCTAAAGATCTAAACCTCAGCACAAATATGAATAGGACATGCTGGAGGGACAGATTCATAACCCAGAGGCTTCCCGCACTCTGGAACAGGATCCCAGTCCATGTTAGGCAGAGCCCCTCACTGACTCTCTTCAAGAGAAATCTTGACGAGTGGATGGGTGATCGTAGGTTTACCCCGGGAGTCATCTCTGTGTCATTACTAGACAGAGGCACAGTAAACTAAATTTATTTTGTACACTTTTGTATCACTACATGGGGTGGCGAAAGCCACGTACACTATGGCTAGGCTTATAAATGCCCTAGGGCAGATAGCCTAGTACTATACTATGAAACTATATCATCAAACTAAGCTATTAGACAGACTGAAATCACAAGGTTCAAAAGCAAATAGAACAAAGGATCACACCAGCTTATCATTTTTAAAATGTGCGGATCATCTTTTAAATGCTAATGGTCTATAGCCATAAATGGATAAGGTACATGTCACTATAAACATGCAAACTCCAAAGGACAAACACTTGTTAATGCATTTTTGGGATAGTAAAAGATTTGCCCAAGTTCATACCTCACTTTTTAGATATAACTCTAGCTGTAAGAAAGTTACTTGCGCAAGACAAGTATGGCATTGGAACTGGTCAGAATACTGAGCTAGAAACTTTGAACTACTAAAGAAACTGGTAACCATTGTACCTACACTCAAGCATTATTATGCAATATGACATATGAAGCTTCAAGAAGATACCAGCCATAAAGAGCTAGGGACATTTCTACTTTAAATAAGCAAACCTACTGCCTATACATCAAGCACTTTAACAGATGTACAAATTAGGCAAGCCCAGACTATGAAGGAAATGTTGTCAGCAGTGTTGGTTGTCACATATTTCATAATTATTTGCATGGAAATGATATTAAAGTGGAGATGGATGTCAAACCTTTACAGTTCTTCTGACTAAATTAAACTGACAGACCAATACATATTGTTAATTGGTTTCATATAATGTATCTGAATGAGTGTGAGGAACAGTTGGATTTGCCGGAAGATCTGGAACATTACAGGTTATAACTCAAACATCACATGAGTAAACTGGAATAATTGAAAGTAGTTACAACAGAAAACAGAGAAATGTAGGTGTTAAGTGAATCCATAACGTTAGGATGGCCAGGCAATGCAAAACATGTTCATCCACTGATTAAAACATACTATACATTTACCTTCAGAGTAGAATTATTCTGTATACCAAGCCTTTTATTTAATGGTGGGAGAGTTATCATGCCATTTTAGATGAGAAATCAGATGCTTCTGAAAATCCAGTAGTCATATATAGGAATGTCTAACAGCGAGACAGAGATATCATACACTGACCCAAAATGGCAACATACGTAAAAAGAAAAAAAATGGAACAAAAATCGGCAATTTGGGGCATTCACAGAAAGCAAAATCAGAAAAACTCTGACATTACCATAGTTAACACCACTAAATATTTTTCATAACATTAATCTTAACTTTCTGTTTTGTGTTAGATAGTTACTTTGTCAACCAGGTTGATGGCCTGGTCTACATAGTATTTTCCAGGCACGATCCATGCCAGTGGGGTAGTTACAATTTTCAAGATGGATTTATAATTGTTAGAGATAACATAATAATGACAGGACATATTAGTTTAAATAATAATGAATGAAGAGAAAACACAAACCAGTAAAATCACAGACTGCGGGCTGCAGGGCTTCCGACCAGCCAACCAACCTCGGTTATAAATAAACTTGTAATATCCTTGTATATAATCCACACGTAGGTACACGAATAAAACAGGCAGCCAACTTTATTTCTGAACATAGAGTTAAGCGCTTTTCGTCCCACTATATTGTGGGACTTCTTCAGACTGACAAGAGCAACTTCATAAAAACATTTAAATAGTGAAATTGGTGCCAAATGGAATTGCCTTATCACGGCAACAATAAACAATGACGGAACACTTTTAATTGTCAATAATACTGTTTTAGCTAATGTATCATTAAAACATGTACATTAAACTACTTTTTGTTTAAAAAAAATAAAAACAAGTATATACATCATAAATGTAATGATTAAAATGTTTCAAACAGCACCTAATATATTCGCTGCAAAATAATCTAACAGGTCTATTCTGTAATAATATTAAAATCTAATAAATAACCTAAAAGACCTATACACTCAACTACTATTTCTATAATGGCAAAGACAAACCATTATATACATCATGTATATTATATTAAAGTTATCTAAACTAACCCAAATATGTTTGCTATGAAATAGCGGAAGTAAACAAAAAGGTCTGTTCTATAGTAGTATTAAAACCTAATAAATGCGAACATATATATATGCTTTATTAAATAAGCTAGGATTTACAAATAATAAACCAATTTTGTAATATGTCATAACAATTGCATACAAATGTAATACACCAAGACAACACAGTAGCAATTAATTATTATTAATACACAAATTAAATAATATGTATATATGCATGTGTTTAAAATGTATGTCCAATATTATCACTGATAAGTCCCTAAAAACATTTAGTAATATAATACTGAGTAATATAATACTGAGAAAATTTGTGTGTATAAAAAATTTTTGACTATAAATATGTCCAACATTATACTATTAAATGAAACATAGACCGATAAATACTAAAACCATGAATATATGGTCATCTGCGCAAACTTCTTCATTTTAAAACAGGATGAAGAGAACAAATTTCATTTAATCCCGCTGGAACACTGGCATTATAGCGTAGTTGCCAATATAATTCCAAGACTTTCAAGTAATACTTGGTCTGGGCCACCTCTCCCATCTGGGACAATTGTATCTATTGCTCTAAATGAAAATGTATGATTGATATTTTCTATAATATGTTTTGCTAATGCGTTATCTAACTTCTTGTTCCTGATGGTATATAAATGCTCATATACACGTTCGCGTAATTTCCTATCGGTTTTGCCAATATAAAAAGCAGGACATAAGTTCCACCGGGCTAAATAAATTACTCCTTTTGATTGGCAATTAAATTTGTATTTTACTTTGTAAGTTGTTTCCCTAATGGTGAAAGATTCACCTGTAGCCATGTGTGAACAATAGTTACACATGTTACATTGGAACATTCCCTTTCTGTGAAAAAGTGTTTTTGTATCACTTTGTATTATCTGTTTTAGGTTTTTACCTCTTTTCCAGATAATTCTTGGCTTAGATGGTAATTTATTACTGATGTCGTTATCGAATTTAATCATGTTCCAATTTTTATTTATAATGAAAGTAATGATATTACTGTCTGAACTAAAGGGAGTAATGAAGGCCAAATTAATAAAGGCTGTGAGAGTGTTACCTGTTGCTACTGTTTGATGTTGATTTAAACCAAGGATCAGAAGGTAAAAACCTGACTCTCTTTTATTTGTAACTTCCTTAATAAGTTGATCCTAAAATTGTTCAGGGTAACCCCTACTAATGAACATCCCCTTTAATAGTTGGCATTCATCAAAAAAATGGTCAGCTCTAGAAATCATGCGGGCTGCTCTTACTAGCTGTCCTTTGACAACAGATTTCTTTTGATGTGTGGGGTGGTTACTACTGTAATGCAGGAAAGTGTTGGAATAGGTTTCTTTTCTGTGTATTTTTGCATAAAAAACTTTATTATTATAATCTTTACGCAAGTCAACATCCAAATATGTTATTCTATCCTGATCAAATGTATACGTAAAATTCAAAAAATCAGTACTAGAATTTAAAAAAGAAATTAATTCAGTGATCATAATATCTTTACCTTCAATTAAAATAAAAATATCATCTAGAAACCGTGTATAGTACTTGATTTTACTCATGATGTTAATATTCTTTGCCAACACTTCCTGCTCCCAGTATGCCATGATAAAATTGGCAAAGCTCCCCCCACAGGGGGAGCCCATGGCCACACCTATTTTCTGAAGACAGATTTTATTGTCAAAGGTAAAATAATTATAAGACAAGACTATGTATAACATTTCTTCTTAACCGAATGGTTAATAGAACCGCTGTCACTTCAAAAACCAACTCACAGTGGTATTAGGGAGCAACTGGCCGTGGATCTTCTTGACATTTCAGTTTTACTTAAGCAGTTTGACCAGACACTGGTGAAATATAAGAAATTGCAAATTGAAATTGCATGTTTTCATGAATGCCTTACTGAAGGGGTTGTTCCTAAAGGATTAAGATCCTGGCAGTACCCTACCGGCCTTATTAATGGATCACCCTTTCATCAAGAACTTATAAAACTTTTCAACAAACACGGCTGTGGAATTTTAGAAACCATCAGTAAACATTATCAGCTACAATCTACTTCACTTATCCAAGAAGCAACTAGGATAGATGAAATTATCCAACAACATACAACCTTTGCTCGTTATCAGTATGATTACAACAGGATTTTTACTAGCATAGATCAATACATGGATAAGATAAAAGAAGGGAAATTAAAGAAACTAAACAGAGACAGAAAAGCATACAGCAATGGCACAGCATATCCTAAACCTCCCCCCTCCCAGTCAAGTTTCAATTCCGTCACGACATATAATCAAGGAGAGAACAATGTACCAGATCAAGGACCTAGTGATCAAAATATACATGATGTCAATATTTCTAACAACTCTGGTCCAGTTTTACATCATGTTGAAGAAACTGGTACATCTATTAGTTCTTCACCTCAAATTACTCCATTACAACAACAAACAAATTTTCGGATGGGAGTCCCCCATTACAATCTCAGAAGAAACAATTATTACCCCAACATGAATTATTCCAATACACGAGGGAAGAGGGGGAGGTAAGTACAACCAGCCTTGAACATCCTAAAATATTGTGCAACCTGGCTAGAGACTTTAAAATATTTAATTATAGTACTGTTACTGTAGAACCAATTGTTATTGAATTACTCACCTTTGTTCCTAGTAATAGAGCAGACATGGCACAAACCATTATTGATTTGAAGTTATTTTAAAGAAGATTACATTTAAAAATGTTTTTTACTAGTGAGTCTACAGGAGACAATAAATTACACGTAGCCAGTACATTTATTCCACTGATGCATCCTACTTTAAATTTCTTTGAGAAAATTTGTGAAAATGACTTGAGAAATATGTTACATGCTAACTTAACTAGAACTAATATAAGGCCCAACATTATGATGGTGGAAAGACAGGCATTACAGTTATTAAAAGAAACAGGAGTGAGATTCTTACAACCAGACAAAGGTGGAGGGTTAATTATCATAACCCAACAACAGTATATTAGTAAAATGTCACAAACACTTAATAACGTAGCTTATGAAGAAACTTCCAGGAACCAACTCCATCAATCATATAATACTATAAGATCTTTGTTTAATGATTTTTTTATTGAAGGTAGAATAGATATGACAACACTAAATTATCTCACAATGTTGACACCTAGATTACCTATACTGTTCCTCATCCCAAAAATTCACAAATCACTAGTGGACCCACCTATGAGACCATTGGTCGATGCCAGGAACAGTATAACTTATTCATGTGCTAAAATGATTGACACAGTCCTTCAAAAATATGTTTGCATGGAAAAAGCTATTTGTAAAGATTCCTGGACTTTCCTCCATAATATTAACAACCTCAAATTTGATGATAACTTAAACTTCTTAACAGTTGACGTAAAAGACTTATACACCTGTATACCCCACCAAGATGGCATTGAATGGGTCAGCTTTATCTTGCGGAAGCATAACGCACCACAAACAGAAATTAAATTAGTAGAAGAAATGTTAGACATAGTCTTGTCTTATAATTATTTTACCTTTGACAGTAAAATCTATCTTCAGAAAATAGGTGTGGCCATGGGCTCCCCCTGTGGCGGGAGCTTTGCCAATTTTATCATGGCATACTAGGAGCAGGAAGTGTTGGCAAAGAATATTAACATCATGAGTAAAATCAAGTACTATACACGGTTTCTAGATGACATTTTTATTTTAATTGAAGGTAAAGATATTATGATAACTGAATTAATTTCTTTTTTAAATTCTAGTACTGATTTTTTGAATTTTATGTATACATTTGATCAGGATAGAATAACATATTTGGATGTTGACTTGCGTAAAGATTATAATAATAAAGTTTTTTATGCAAAAATACACAGAAAAGAAACCTATTCCAACACTTTCCTGCATTACAGTAGCAACCACCCCACACATCAAAAGAAATCTGTTGTCAAAGGACAGCTAGTAAGAGCAGCCCACATGATTTCTAGAGCTGACCATTTTTTTAATGAATGCCAACTATTAAAAGGGATGTTCATTAGTAGGGGTTACCCTGAACAATTTTTTGGATCAACTTATTAAGGAAGTTACAAATAAAAGAGAGTCAGGTTTTTACCTTCCGATCCTTGGTTTAAATCAACATCAAACAGTAGCAACAGGTAACACTCTCACAGCCTTTATTAATTTGGCCTTCATTACTCCTTTTAGTTCAGACAGTAATATCATTACTTTCATTATAAATAAAAATTGGACATGATTAAATTCGATAACGACATCAGTAATAAATTACCATCTAAGCCAAGAATTATCTGGAAAAGAGGTAAAAACCTAAAAATAGAAGTTATGTCCTTACCATAACGTTCCATGTGGAGTGTTCATCTCGCCTTTGTTCTTACACATGGGTTCGGAGCCGATCCTCAGCTCCGAGTCGGCCGCTTGACAAAGCTCTGCATCGAGAAGAAGCTCGAGACCAACCTCACTCCCACAATTCCCTCTGCCTTTACCTCAGATCTAGTTTGCAAACAATACCAGATCCCAACGGGGTGAAACATACAAACATACATACTAAGGCGTAGCTGAAACAGCAGTAACAGCTGAGAGAATCAGAAGCGGGAGAAACAAACCAGACATCTAAACTGGATGTTCTTCCTGACCTGAGGGTGGGAGGGTGGGAATGTAAGAACAAAGGCGAGATGAACACTCCACATGGAACGTTATGGTAAGGACATAACTTCTATATGTGAGAGTGTTCAATCTCGCCGTTTGTTCTTACACATGGGTAGCGTCCCTAGCTCCGTGACCCTGAGAGACTCACGGAAGAACGTTCCTGAGCACAGTGGAACCAAAGGTTGCCCTGTCCCTGGAAACCCTATTCACTTTGTAATGAGTGATGAACATATGTGGTTTAGACCAAGTGGCGGCCGCACAAATAGTGTCCAAAGGTAGGCGGGCCGCATGAGCCAGGGATGTAGATATTGATCTAGTAGAATGTCCTTTCGGTTTGACAGGTAAAGTCTGCTCAGTAGCAGTATAAACAAAGGTAATACAGTCGGATAGCCATTTGGAAAGGGTACGCTTCATCACTGCCATGCTCTTTCTGCTGTCCGCAAAGGCTATAAAGAGTTGATCTGCTTTTCTGTGATCCTTAGTTCTATCCAAGTAGAATTTGAGTTGTCTATGAACATCCAACTTGTGTAACATATATTCCAGCTTATTGGAATGGTTCTTGAAAAATGTGGGGAGCTCAATGGACTGATTAATGTTATTGACTGAACAAACCTTGGGAAGAAAGGACGGGTTGGTGTGAATGGATACCCTATCAGGGTGAAAGATCAAATATGGGTGTTTAATGGAAAGAGCTTGAAGTTCTGATACTCATCTTGCTGAAGTGATAGCTACTAAAAAGAGAGTTTTCCATGACAAGAACTTCAAAGAACAGGAAGAGGCTGGTTCAAAGGGTGGTAGCATTAGTTGTGATAACAGGAGGTTCAGATTCCACGGTGCTGTAGGAAACCTGACTGGTGGCCAAATATGAAAAGACCCTTTTAGAAAAGCCTTACAAAGCCTATGAGCCATAATAGGCACTCCATTTTCTCCTACATGAAAGTTTGAAATAGCAGCCAATTGAACCTTCAAGGTGGCAGGAGAAGCTCCTTGGTGAAATAGCATGGATAGAAACTCTAAGACTTTGTTTATTGGGGCTATTAAGGGATCCAAATGTTGCGTAGTTGCCCAGTATACAAAATGTTTCCACTTACTAGTGTAAATCTTTGTAGTGGAAGCTTTATGAGAAGCTACTAGGATATTTTGAACCGCAGGAGAAAGAAGATCAGACCTGGCTAAAAAGGGAAGCGGAGCAGCCAAGCTGCTAGTCTGAGGGACAGGAGCGATGGGTGGGGAGCCCCTGATGAGTGGGTCAGTAGATCTGGCTCCGGGTCCAGGATCCAGGGTTCCCGTATTTGGTGTGCTTGAAGAAAGGGAAACCAAATTTGACGAGGCCAGAATGGGGCAATGGGAATTACAGTCCTCTCCAGGTTCTTGGCTTTCTGCAGAAATCTTGGAATCAGAGGTATAGTGGGGAAGGCGTACAGGAGACCCGGGGGCCAATCATGAATCAGAGCATCCCTGGGGACTTCCCCTGGCGGGGGCAATAGGGCGAAGTAGCTTCTGCATTTGGCATTCATTGGAGACGCAAACAGATCGCAGCAAGGCTGGCCCCACTTGCGGAATATCATGTCCGCTATTGTCTGTTTGAGGGACCACTCGTGAGGTAACAGGATGGCTCTGCTCAACCTGTCCGCTATGACGTTGGATAACCCCGGGATGTGCGTTGCTATCAGAAAGCGACCTGTGGACTCTGCCCATTGCCAAATTCTCATGGCCTCTCTGCACAACTGGTAAGATTTGGTTCCTCCTTGCTTGTTTATGTACCAGACTACGGACATGTTGTCCGTTTGAACTGCAATGGTCCCTAGAGGTAGAAGGGGAGAAAAGTGTTGCAATGCCAGAAACACAGTCCTCATCTCCAGAACATTGATGTGCAGGTTGTACTCTAGATTGGTCCATTCGCCTTGGACTGTCTGTCCCTGAAAGATGCCCCCCACTGTATCAGGGAAGCGTCCGTGGTCACCGTAGCTGTCGGAGTGGGTAGCACAAACGGTCGGCCGCTGGAAAGATTGCAATTCTGTAGCCACCAAGACAGGTGCGATTTGCAGATGTTTGTGATGTGAATCTCGTGTGTCAGCGGTAACTGTTGGAACGACCATTGTGCGAACAGCAGCCATTGAAGAACTCTCATGTGCAGTCTTCCCAATGGTATTGCAATAAGGGAAGCCACCATGAGACCCAAAACTTTCAGAACCAGTTTGGCCGGGGATTTCTTGGACAACAGGAGAAGAGATATGTGATTTTGTAAAGAGGCTATTCTTTGTGAGGGAAGTGTTAGAATCAAGCAATGGGTATCCAAATCTACTCCTATGAACGAGATATGCTGTGATGGCTGTAATGCAGATTTTTCGAAATTTATGGAAATTCCGAGATGAACACAGAGTTCAAGTGTATAATCCCTGGCCTGAATCAGTCGACGCTCGGTGGTGGCAGTAAGGAGCCAGTCGTCCAGATATGGAAACACCTGGAATCCTAGACGTCTCAAGTGAGATGCTACCACTGCCATGCATTTGGTGAAAACCCTGGGGGCTGAGGTTAGACCAAAGGGCAGGGCCCAAAACTGAAAGTGACTGGCTCCCAGCCAGAAGCGCAAGTGATCCCTGGACGCTCTGGCCATTTTGATGTGGTAGTACGCGTCCTTGAGATCTATTGAGCACATCCAGTCATCCTTCTGTAAGAATGGAAGGATCGATTGAAGCGTGACCATCCGGAACTTTTCTTTCTTGACGAAGGTATTGAGCTTGCTTAGGTCCAGAATTGGCCTCCAGTCCCCTGTCTTTTTTGGAACTAAAAAGAACCTTGAGTAAGTTCCGAATCCTCTTTGGTCCGCCGGGACTGGTTGGATGACTCTTTTTTCTAGCAGCTTTGAGATTTCTATAGCTGCAGGATCTCGCAGATGGGGCGGTACATCTGGGAGTCTTTTTTGCGGTAATGGGGGAAAAAGAAATGGAATTCTGTAACCTCTGGTAATAATGCTTTTTACCCATTTGTCTGAGGTAAGACTTTGCCAGGCCTGAGGGTATAAAGCTAAGCGACCCCTGACTGCCTCCAGAGCAGGACAGTCGGGCCTCCTCTCAGGAGTGCTGGAAAGGCTTTCCAGGGAGCGTATCCCTGTCACCTTGGTTTTGCGGACCCCCTCTGCCGCCGGGGTGACGTCTTCCACTTCTGCCCCCCCCCCTCTGCCTCTGGAGGGGGCATCACCCTGTGTGCCTGGGAAAGAACCCTGGGGTTTTCGAAACCACATTTTTCCACCTCGTTGCCCTTTGGGGTATGGTCTGGATGGGGTGGAAAAACGGACTCCGACAGCAGACAGAGTCTTTCCCTCTTGCTCACACCGGGTAAGGGTCTCCTTTACTTTGGGGCCAAAGAGAGTGGCACCATCAAATGGGGTGTTAGTAAAGGAAGACTTGAAGGCTTCCGCAAAGGAACATAATCGCATCCAGGATTGTCTACGAAGAGCAATCGCTGAAGCCGCAGCCCTACTCGAACCTTCGGCTGCATACGAGATGAGCCTCATGGACGAGTTCACAATTGATGTAAGGGTATTAAGCTGTGCTGTGACTTTTTCTGTGACAGCAGCATCTGTAGTACCCTGGAGGGTATCTCCCAACTCTTTGACTAGATCCCTCTGTAAACGTGTAAAATGTGTCAAATAGTTCAGCGATCGCATGGAAAAAGCCGCTGAACTAAAAATGCGCTTCCCATACCTGTCCATAGTCCTAGAATCTCTGTTAGGCGGATGGACAGATGAGGAAGATTCAGACATCTCCTTCTTAGTGGCAGCTGCCACCACCATAGTGTCCACTGGAACTCCCTTTGTGAGATATGTCTTGTCTTGAGGGGCCGTAATATATTTATTAGGCTTTCTAGGGACTGGCTCCACTGTGTCAGGTGTCTCCCACGCCCTTCGAGCAATCAAATCCATCAACTCATCGAAGGACGGAGTGACCCAGGAGGAAGAAGGGCAAGCACCAAATGCCTTCAGCAAGACTGACTTATCCTCAGAAGGGGGTAGGGCTTGCCAATCACCTCTCTGTTTCAGGATCTCCAGGATGTCAGAAAAGGAGACATCCTCCGAGGGTGATTTTGGGGACCCTTCTGACTCATCCAAGTCAGTGTCCGATGTTAAGGATTCTTGTGGGGAATCCAAGTGTCTCCTCTTACACAATCTTTTCCTCGGAACTTCCTCGGGGGGGCATCCGATGAAGCCTCCGAGGAAGAAGGGACTCCCTCTGGGAGTGGCTGAGACACTGGTGCTCAACGCTTTGAAGTAGCCGTGGGTGCAGAGGAGGATAACAGGCCTTTATGGGAAGGAGAGGCTGTCTCTGCTGAAGTGGTTGTCTGAGTCGACAACACCTTCCTCATAAGGTCGAAAGCTCCCGGGTCCCGAGTCGAGGAATTCCCCCGGTTCCGAAGAAGGCGGAGGGATCCCCGAGATGGGGACCGAGGGCATCGACCCCGAGGACGGAGCTGAAGCGATCCATGCCGAGGCACCGAGAGGGAGAGTCGGAACCGAAATATCGGTTCGACTCTCTGTCCCGGAACCAAGGATAGATCGTTGGCTCCGCGATTCCGGTAATGGATCCATCGGAGTTGAGGTGAACGGTGCCGACCGAGAGAAAGATGGCTCCAGCACCGATCATCAGATCAGCCTCTCCCGGCTCCGAAGGCTGAACAGGCCTCGGAGGAGGAACAGATGGAGATAAGGGTAGGCCTTCGAGTCTCGACACCAACTGGGAGGAGACTGAGATGAGTTTGGACAAGGCCGTATTCTCCATTAACTTCTGCACCACACGATCTACGTCGGAGTCAGAGAGGGGTCTGGAAGAACGGGTCGAAGGAATCAAAGACGGAGCCGACCTCAAAAGCACAGGAGGTGGAAGCTCCGTCACCGGTTCCAAGACTCGAGGCTCGGTGACAGACAGAAGTTCGACACTCGGCCCCGAAGTCTGTGGAACCGGTGAACAAACCTTAAAGGAAGAGCTCGGAGCCGATGACATGGGCTCCAACATCTTCGAATCCTTCGAGGATTTGGATGCCTGGTCTGATTTATCAAGAGCCTCTTGAAAAGCAGGCTTCAAAAGGCCTCTATCCATGAGCTTCCTGCGCCTATCTGTCATGACCCTTCCACTGAAAGAATGACAAATGGAACAGTCTTCTAGCAGATGGAGAGGGCCAAGACAGTAGACGCAGGAGCTATGGTTATCTGTGACAGACATTTTCTGTCCACATTGGCACCTTTTGAACCCTAACTTTGCTTTCTCAGACATTATCAAGGATAAAAAAGTCAAATCAGATATTAATGTCAAATCCAGTAAGTTAAATATATATATATATATAAATATATATATCTACACAGTCCTGTAAAGTTAAAAGACAGTCACAGCCAAAAACACTAAGGATGGAACCACAAGTATAGTGTTTTACTCAAATCCAGAAGTAAAATCCAGAAGTTAGTGGGTGGGGTAGGCCCCGAGGGAAACTAACTAAACTCTATATACTAATACATATATATATAGGAGATCAAGAAACCCTCGACTCACGCACACACACACACACACTAAAGAGGTCCAAATTGAAATAGAAATAATTTTCTAAGTAATCCTAGAAAAAAAGGATATCTTATCTGCCAGTTGGTCTGAGCTCATCGAAATGATGCGAACGTTGCAGTGGCAAACTAGATCTGAGGTAAAGGCAGAGGGAATTGTGGGAGAGAGGTTGGTCTCGAGCTTCTTCTCGATGCAGAGCTTTGCCAAGCGGCCAACTCGGAGCCGAGGATCGGCTCTGAACCCATGTGTAAGAACAAACGGCGAGATTGAACACTCTCACATCAGATAATACAAAGTGATACAAAAACACTTTTTCACAGAAAATGAATGTTCCAATGTAACATGTGTAACTATTGTTCACACATGGCTACAGGTGAATCTTTCACCATTAGGGAAACAACTTACAAAGTAAAATACAAATTTAATTGCCAATCAAAAGGAGTGATTTATTTAGCCCGGTGGAACTTATGTCCTGCTTTTTATATTGGCAAAACCGATAGGAAATTATGCGAACGTGTATATGAGCATTTATATACCATCAGGAACAAAAAGTTAGATAATGCATTAATAAAACATATTATAGAAAATATCTATCATACATTTTCATTTAGAGCAATAGATACAATTGTCCGAGATGGGAGAGATGGCCCAGACAAAGTATTACTTGAAGTCTTGGAATTATATTGGCAACTACGCTGTAATGCCAGAGTTCCACCGGGATTAAATGAAATTTGTTCTCTTCATCCTGTTTTAAAATTAAGAAGTTTGCGCAGATGACCATATATTTATGGTTTTAGTATTTATCGGTCTATGTTTCATTTAATAGTATAATGTTGGACATATTTATAGTCAAAATTTTTTTATACACACAACTTTTCTCAGTATTATATTACTCAGTATTATATTACTAAATGTTTTTTAGGGTCTTATCAGTGATAATATTGGACATACATTTTAAACATATACATATACACATATTATTTAATTTGTATATTAATAATAAGTAGTTGCCACTGTGTTGTCTTGGTGTATTACATTTGTATGCAATTGTTACGACATATTACAAAATTGGTTTATTATTTGTAAATCCTAGCTTATTTAATAAAGCATATATATATATATATGTTCGCATTTATTAGGTTTTAATACTACTTTAGAACGGACCTTTTTGTTTACTTCCGCTATTTCATAGCGAACATACTTGGGTTCGTTTAAATAACTTTAATATAATATACATGATGTATATAATGGTTTGTCTTTGCCATTATAGAAATAGTAGTTGAGTGTATAGGTCTTTTAGGTTATTTATTAGGTTTTAATATTATTACAGAATAGACCTGTTAGATTATTTTGCAGCGAATATATTAGGTGCTGTCTGAAACATTTTAATCATTACATTTATGATGTATATACTTGTTTTTATTTTTTTAAACAAAAAGTAGTTTAATATACATGTTTTAATGATACATTAGCTAAAACAGTATTATTGACAATTAAAGGTGTTCTGTCATTGTTTACTGTTGCCGTGATACGGCAATTCCATTTGGCGCCAATTTCACTATTTAAATGTTTTTATGAAGTTGCTCTTGTCAGTCTGAAGAAGTCCCTCAATATAGTGGGACAAAAAGCGCTTAACTCTATGTTAAAAAATAAAGTTGGCTGCCTGTTTTATTCGTGTACCTACGTGTGGATTATATACAAGGATATTACAAGTTTATTTATAACTGAGGTTGGTTGGCTGGTCGGAAGCTCTGCAGCCCGCAGTCTGTGAGTTTAAATAATAAGACAAAACATAATATCTATCAATGGCTGAAGAAATAAATGAGAGAACTAAAATGAATTATATTCACAGATTAGCAATAATAGCATCTTATCACTATAATGGAAATTAACTTTGTGCAATTTAGAAGTATGTGCGGATTCAAATGTGCTATATTATAACGTTTGTCATATGTGATTGCTGCTTTCTGCTGTTTGATTTCATTTTTAGCCATTGTCAAAACAGCAGCACTTGCATTCATTCCTAAGAAATTTAGTTAGCTGTTCTTTAAACATAGTTAATATCTTGATTTTTCAACAGTTTCAAGGTAATGAGTACCAACTTGCTAGTGCAAATGCAGATAAATCTTTTTCACCTACTGCTTTGGTGAAATGGGGTCCCAACAGTAATATTGCTTCTTCTGAATATGAGTGAAAGGAATAACGTGTGTCTATCATGCAGTTTGTGTGCTAGTTGTGGAAAGTAGAAGCAGTCTAGTAATTTGTATGTGAGCCTCTAAAGCAGCAGAATGGCCCTGGCAGTTACTGGCATCTACTTTGCTTTTTGCAGTGAGTAAGAGCAAAGCTTTGCTGGCTAACCAAGGATATTATTTGCATGTCCAGTTTACTGTGACTTGGAGGTCATACGTGCTTTAGGCTGAGTGTGGAGAAAATAAAGGTAAGCCGTATTCTAATTTTGGCAACATCACTTTTAATGAAGCCAGGTCTTTCCTAGATTCTAGATAAAGCAGGTTTGAACATTTATATGCCATCCTTAACCATTTGAGACCTGTTGCTAGTTGCTCATCAAGTGTTATTCCCAGGTATTTTTGTTTTGTAATTATAGGTAAATTTAAACCACGTGTATTAGTAATGTTTAGAGAGGGTTCTTAGTTCATGTTTTGATGCATGCCAAAAAGCATAGTATTTTTTTTCTTTTGCAGTTAATTGCAAATTGAATTTCTGCTAACCAGTTTCATAATAAACTGAAGTTATGCTGTAGTTTATCTTACAACTTGTAAAGTGAGATGCCAGAATGGAGCACAATGATAAAGGGGGCAGTTTAAGCCTGGCAATGTCCAAAGCTAAGTTATTGATGAAGATGGAAAAGAGTGCAGATCCCAGGATTGAGCCTTGTGGTACTCCTGCTGGGAAGGTACAAATTTCTGAGGAGTGAGGTCTTTGCTTCACAGTAAAGGTTCTGCTGCTTATATCAGCAGACAATCACTGAAGGGTAATGTTGCCTATATAAAAGTTAGTGTGTTGATTAGGTCATGAGCGACTGATGTTGACTATTTTTTAAATACACAGAAGCTGTTCATAGGTTTATAGGTAAGCAATAGGCAATCAGTCTGCAGATCATTTCAAGACTAGTGAAAAAACTCTACTCAAAATTTCTTTTTAGCTTCTATGAGGGCAAGAAAAATAGACTGGGGGATAATATGTGGCTGCCCATCCAATTATCTAAGTTTGCCTTGAAGTTGACAAGGGTGTTACTCTGCTTGACATGTGGTGGACATTTGTTCCAGAGGTGACGGATATATTAGAATATGAATCTATCACACCAATGTGTATCCTTTATCTGCTGATGAGTTTAGTTCTTTTAATCAACTATATTGTGTTACCAGTAGTTCTACAATGGAATAGAAGGTCGAACAAGGTTGGAACATTCATGGGTCGAAAGAATAGACAGATTTCCATGGATAAACCAGTAAGAGACTAAGAAAGGGCTGCCAGTCTCTCCTGATAGCTAAAATATTTGAAGCCGCTGATCTTTTTAGTTATGAATCTCTGAGGTCTCTCAAGTTCTGTGACATCTTTAGACAAATACATGCCAAAAGGTACATTATATTCAATAATGGGTCTGATGATATATGAGTAAAGGGGAATTAAGACTTCTTTGGAGCTAGTGAAGATGCCTTTAGATACTAGATTGATGAGATAAAAATCTACTGTGCAGGCATGAAGGTCAAGTGATAATGAATTTTTAACAAGAGGGCCTAGATCCTTTACAACTGACTGGAGGTGTGCATCTCCTACATGGAACTGTTTTGTTTACCAAAATGAACTATGCTACATTTATTACATTTAATTTGAGACCATTGTCATTACACGAATTGTTAACATGGTCTAAACCATGTTGGAACAACTATGAGTCAGTTGAAGATTGAAAAACAACACTCAATTTACAGTCATCTGCAAACTTAGTTGATCATAAGCCAAGAGTGCTGGACTGAAGGACTGAAAAATATATGTCAAAGAGGGCCCAAAACTCAGCCCTGTCGTATGCCACTGGCAACTTTTTTGCTTTGTAAAGTAGCACTTGTGACTATAACCACATGAGTTTTGTCAGACAACCAGTTAGCTATCTATTGCACAATCTAAGGATTTAGATTCAGATTTACAAGTTTATCAGTAATGTCTACATGGGGAATAGTGTCAAAGGCATTGGCCAGGTCCAGATATGCTGTATGCAGTGCATAACCACTATCTACTGCTTCAATTACTTTTTCAAATAAATTAATGAGGTTAAACAGGCAAGAGCTTCCTTTGTCAAAACAAAATTGATGAAGGTCCAGGGTTAAGAGATTTTCAATGTCCAGATTAATGACATTAGAGATAATGTGCTCCATAGCTTTACAAATGAGGTTAGTGAGACTACTGGGTCTATAGTTACCAGGGTCCATGATTGGGCCAATTGTGTAATGGCATTACAGTGGCTTTTTCCCCAGCTTCAGGATGTAACTGGTAGAGAGGTTTACATTAAAAAGTTTAAGTAGGGGTTCAGAAATATTATATTTGTCACTGATAATCAAGCAACTTGGTATGTTATCAGAGCCCATGGATGAAGTATTCTTAGTTTTTGAGATGGCTGGGAAAACTTGTTCCATAGTAATTAAGGGAGGTGGCAGGGATTGTGGAACCTATGGAATAGCTATAACTGTGTGAGGAGTAAAAAGCTGGAATATTAGCAATTTCCCTTGGGTCAGGGAGTATAGTATTATTGTGGTATAGCTTTGAACATTACTGAGTGTTAGTTCTTAACTTCCTGACATATTAAAGATACATTTACAGTTATTTTTGTTTAAGTGGCTATTTTAAGTTCATATTCAGCACTGAGTTTCTTAATGTTTCCTTTAATCTCTTGCTTTTAAAATAGGTAGAATGAGACCTCTTCTAAGCATTAATCAGTTTCTTTCTCTTGTTATATAATTTTTTATACAGGAATTCTGCCACAGGGGATTGTTTTTACATTTCTCATTATATTTCATGAAAATTGGGACTACCTTATCAATACAGCTATTTAAATGGAAATATAAGTCAGAGGCAGAGGTAGCAACCTTAGAAATGGGATCCTTCAGAGGAGGATTACAACAGATTGTATTTAAGTCATCAAGTAACTGAAGAAGGTTTGCTTTTGAGAAGTCCCTAAAAATATACCTATTTAGAGGAAAGTACCATCAATTTTAAAGGAAAAGATCACTAAATTAGTGTCTGATTTAATAAGGAATGGTGATACATATACAGTTGTGCTCAAAATGGCCATATTTGTGAGGATTAGATCAAGGATATTGTAGCTATTTAAATCAACATATAAAGCATGGAGTTCATGTTTATAGTGCTTGTGTATTTTCTTCATTTAAAAGGGAGATGTAGTATACCTTTAACAAGCAGAAGTAACTTGGATGTGTGAGTCATGTGACAGTGTGACATGTGGGTGCTTACAAGTAAATCTTCAATGGAAGATCATCTCTGTTACCTTGTCTCCTGTTGTTTAGGTTTTATGCCTCTGCTGATGTCCTAACCACTGACATCTCTATTACAGGGATTTCTGAACATGACTCTGCAGACAGAATGCTGTTCTCCATTTACAATTTGTGAATTATGAAATTAACAAAGAAAAGTCATACTTAGAGTCTTGTTATTAAGTATAGATTTGTCATTTCTTTTCTCACTATAGTTAGTATTACCCAAATACTATCAAAACTACAACAAACAACATTTGACCATATTATTTTTATTTGTTATACAGCTGTGAACTTTTTAACACCAACATATTTATAGCTTTTCAGTATAACAGTGTACATTTAACTAATTCATCAATTGTCTACTATTCATATAGTACTTGTTTTAAAGCCAGTGGTTAGAATACACTGTCCACACCTCACCAGTGCAATTTCTCAATGCTGAAATACTTGTTACACTTTCTTTAAGTAAACCAGTGAAGTGAACTGTACAAAATGCATGGATGTTGTTATAGTTAACTATGCATTCAGTGCTGTGTTTATTACCATCCTCAACTGTGATGCAAATAACCCTGTGTATATACCTTCTTATGTCTAACTATTGGCATTCTACTGTGTGTAATGCCTTATGTGTTATGTCTTATTATGTTTAATTTTTACAATGGGCCCAAGTCATAGCTGAAAAAGATCCAGTCACATTCTAGCTTCCTGATTATCATTGTAAAAAGTAAATAAATATATAAAATAAATATGCAGTTGTCTGCCCAATGGAACAGAGGCAAGTCAGTAGTTTGCAGTGAATGAGAATAGATTCAAGGCACTGAAAAGACTGCAGGGAGACATATGATGATGCGGACACTGGCCTGTTCTCCTATCCTGGCAGCAGGGTTGTAATGGGATCACTGCCTGTGCAACCTCTGCTGAACATCAAAAGTCTCACAGGCCAACAGGATGCTCTGGAGAAGTGACTCAATGTCCTTTGCCTGGTGAGTGGATGCGCTCATACACATGCTGACATCATTGCATGTTGTTCCTGTTAGAAGAAGGGATGCTGACTGACCATGGCTTCATAACTGCTCCTTTGTTCCCGTCCACTGTTCCTTGTTTGGTCCTTGCTCCCTGGCTCTCATAATTACACCACAAGATCAATTACTGAGTATTCAAAGGGCTAACCCAATCAAGAAATATATCCAGGATTGCTAGTAGGAAGGTATATGGGTATTCAGGAAGAGGAAAGGGGGGTGTGGGGATAAGCAGGACAGCTAGTGGTGTGTTGGGTGGGCACAGAAAATTAAAATAATCAGATATCAATCAGTAGTCACACAGAAAGATAGCAAGTTTTCTTCCCTCAATCCATTCTAATGTACCAGGGTAGTTTGAATGAAGGGCACTTACTGTATATTCATCATTGTAAAGGAGCAGCTGTGTATTTTGTACCGTGACCTATAAGCTCCACATGATTTCTTCAGTGGTTCTGTGGCTTTTCATTCTGTTTCCCACTCTGCTTTACTGAGATGTACTGGAAAATCCGGATGCATGCAGTTAATGATGCCACTAATTTTAGTCAGTACAGGCTCTAACTAAATGGATGAGTAGAAAAGCACCAAGACTTGAATAATTTACAGTACAGAGTACATAGGTAAAATCATGCTCAAAATGTGGTGCAACATTTGTGAATGAGCCTTGCAGCATAAATTATCTGATAAGGTACAGCGACCCAAAATACTACAAAGTATCCAAAATCAAAGAAATCAGAAATAACAAGGAATAGTCATAACAGACACTATAAGTAAAAGGATCAAATGAGCATATCCAGAGACAACTGTGTAATCCATTCTAAGCTGTTCAGCTGTGCCTGGAATAAACACCATCTGCCAATAATGTGATAATCCTGTTAGTAGATGTTGCTTCTTCTTCTGACTAGCTAAAACCTTATATATACAAAACCTTTCATCATACCTCTCAACTGTCCAGATTTTTGCCTCATATTTTTGGTTTGCTTCTCATAAAATTGTAATTTTCTGGCAAATCGCTGGCAAATCATTGAGGACTAAAGTCAGAAAATAATGGCAGGGATTTGTGTTTCAGACTTCATATCCTTCAGAAAATTCATGCTAATGCAAAGCCTGTTATTCTATAAACTTCCAAATTTTGTAAGAGAAATATTTAAAAAGTGTCCCTATTATGAGGCCTTTGTCCTCTAATTTGTGGCTTTGTCCTGATTTTTTGCTCTAGAGGTTGAGAGGTACGCCTTTGATACTGCCACTAGAAGCCATCAGATGCAAAGGGATGTAAAGACTCTGTCTGTGCATTCCATGTCTCCTGCTGGTTAGCAGGTTTGGCGAGTATGTAAAACCCATAGAACAGCTGTATAATGTAGACCAGTCAGTGCTGAAATTAATGACCTTGTACAGGCAATACGCACACTGGCAGAGGAATTGCTTCAGCATGGCTTTCTACTCATCGGCAGGAATACATATCACCCTACTATAATTTATACTGAATATCTGGTAAACAAATGCAGGGCCTAGAAAAAAAACTAACAATGCCAAACTTCTGATGCCTGGAGCATGAGATAATGCTCACTGCAATATTTATACGCCAGATATAATACCTTTTGAAAGTGTGACCTACTCGCATTGAGCATTCACTAGACAGGGAATATTTACGCAACGTTTTAAGAAATTTAGTAAAATGAGACACCACTTCATAAAAGGTTTAAACCCACCTGATGAAATGTCTGACTTTTTGTGTATACTTTGAAATAAGCCAAATTCTTTATCAGGTCTGGGATTTTCTGTAATTGCTGCTTCATTTTATAGCCTCAATCCCTTTAATCATCTAAGTGTCTCTCAGTGGAGAAGATATACCTCTAACCTGGCCTTTACTTTTGGAGTGAAAATCAAACTGGCTTTAAAGTTTTTCACATTGCTGCTGTGAGGAGCTTGTCTGGAAAACACCTAAGTTTTTGTTTTTTTTTGTGCAGCAGTCTTTTAAATATATTTATGGTTGTAGAAGTCATAAGTGCACAAAAGTTGGAAAGCAGAAAGGCTTGCAGTAAGGATGAATCAGGCCATTAGTCATACAATATCCTGCAACTTGATTAATTACATGAATCCTCAAGGAGCAACAAAAAGTCAGGTTAAATTGTTAAGGAAAACAAAGTCAGCATGCATACATAAGTGTTTCAGCTGAAGACCAATGGAGCTTCAAAATCCTGAGGTTAAGTTCTACAGACAGCATCACCTTCCTTGCCAGGAAAACATTTAAGTAGATGTATGCTAACTAGCATTTGTAGAAATAATTACAACTGTTTGGGCTTCCTACTTATCAGAATAATGAAAGTCCTGTGATTTGCTGAACATTACAGTCTGACTATTTTGTGTGTGTGTGTGTGTGTGTGTGTGTGTGTGTGTGTGTGTGTGTGTGTGTGTGTGTGTGTGTGTGTGTGTGTGTGTGTGTGTGTGTGTGTGTGTGTGCTTAAAATGGCATCATTGAATACCTCAATCTTTTGACCCGAGATCTGTTACAAGCTTTTTTTGGATATCATTACAGTTTATTTTAACCTGTCTTCGGGGTTATTGCTGTAAAGCATTTCAAATCAATTTTCTACAGATATTTTATCCTAGGAAGAATGGATTTGATTCACTTGTGTTAGTGAACTATTGCTGCTGAAAGACTTTTTGAAAAAAAATATGCTGTAGGATTTTAGCAAATTTTTCTAATTATTCTGTTTTTCTCTTTTAATTTCAAAATGATCTGATACATAATGTATTCCTTTTTGATTTTCTGAAAATATTACCTTTATAGTTCCTAGTGCTATTTGTTTGATACACAAATTACATGGGAGGTGTGTGTGTACATGTATGCATATGTATGTGTGCATTTATATGCATCTATGTGTACATGTGCGTGTATGCACATGTGTACATGTAAGCATTTGTATACGTGTGTTTAAATGTAAGCGTGGGTGTGTGTGCATGTACATGTTTGTATGTGTGTAAGCATCCATTTGTGTGCATTTGTGTATAATACACATACACACACATGCACATACATATATATATATATATATATATATATATATATATATATGTGTATGTATATATACACCTATGTGTATGCATGTGTTTTTATGCATGTGTGTGTTTGCATATTTACCCGTGTGTGTATGTGTATATGTAAGCATTCACGTACATGTAGGTCTACATGTACATTTGTGTGTGTGTGTGTGTGTGTGTGTGTGTGTGTGTGTGTGTGTGTGTGTGTGTGTGTGTGTGTGTGTGTGTGTGTGCATGTGGAAGGGTGGGTGGGTGTTTGTGTGAGCATGTGTGAGGGGGCTTTGTGTTGTTTGTTCAGGATGGCAGTTATTATTAGTAGCAAAAATTATGCTGTAGCACAGAGATTTTTAACAGAAAAAGACTGAGTTATGGCTATTAATTAAATAGAACAGTCAGACATAGAGATTTTACATACTTTAATTAAATAAAGTCAACCTGAGATCTAAGACAACTCTTTATAGTGCTGAGCATTGTGGTTGGATTACAGTAAGAAACAGATCTGGATGTCTCTCTCTTTTTCAATGACATTGGGCAGGATTCATGAAGCCTCCGTGTAAGAGTTACAAGGCTTACACGGAGGCTGCAGTTAAACGGTGTGATGTCAGCATGTCATGCATATGCATGAGGGCATGCTGAATCACACCTAAGGCTAACACGGTCTGTGTAAGACAGTAGGGGGCGTGTCCGTAGGGCGAGCCCTGCAAACGGACACGCCCCCAGAAAAGTAAAAGTCCCGAAAGTAAACCCCCACGACAGAGTCCGTGTAAATGTGAATAAACACAACACAACACATGCCCCCATAGACTATGAACATAAAATGTATAAATGAACATCTTATATTTTTTTTATAAGTTGTAAAGATGTTTGCCCGTGAGTGCGCTCGTTTGCGCGGGCGTGCCCGGCGTTTAGCCACAGTTAGCAGTCAGTGGAAAAGCATATAAGAACTAAATATGCAAAGTAAGCCAAGAAGCAATAGTGTAGCGGTAGAGACGTTGGCTGAAGAAGAGGCAGTCATGGTTCAAGCCCCCACAACATCAATTTTTGTTTTTAGTGAAATAAGCATGAAACAATTCCCTGACATATATGTACATATAGAAAATTATATTTTATGTAAAATGTAATAAAATGGGCCATGTATTTTGAAGAAATGTGAGATAATAAAAAATAAAAAAAGTGTCAGATGTGCCTATAGCTGAGCTACACTCTAACAAGTTGAGTATATCTGCCCGTAGTTGAGCAGTGTTTTAACAGGTGTAAAATGAGTGCCCGTAGGTGAGCAGTGGTTTAACAGGTGAAAAATGAGTGCCCGTAGGTGAGCAGTGGTTTAACAGGTGTAAAATGAGTGCCCGTAGGTGAGCAGTGGTTTAACAGGTGTAAAATGAGTGCCCGGGGTTGAGCAGCATTTTAACACGCTGAAACTGTGTGCCCATAGCTGAGTTGAGCATAATATGTGTGCTGACAGCCAAACCAGCGTGACCCGTTTGGGCGGAGCTGCACACCGCGCCAACAAGCTAACCGGCGGGCAACGTTGAGCAAGCTGTACCAAAACTGCCTTTACACAGACACACCTCCTAGTCTGTGTCGACAGTCATAAAATATAAAAAGCAATGGCCAGGTTTGAACCCAGGATACCATGCACCATAGTCAAAGTACTGAACCACTAAGCCATGACAGTTGCACTTAGAAATGCAGTAATAGCATATATATAGGAATGAATAGAAAGAGGAGCATGACAAAGCAAGTTTTGTGAAGCTGATACAATTCCAAAATGGTCAATCACAGATAAGTGCGGGAAAAATGGCATATATAAGCCCCATAGGCGGGAATACACAGCATAACCGATTGTGGAACCGACTTGCAGCCAGGATGTCAGGTGATGGAGAGGGTAGTTGCTTCCAAGCACAGAGGTGGGGCGTTGAGGAGTCCAAATATATGGTTTGGCTCCTCGTCCTTGATCATGAGGCCCAACTCATGCAGGGCCAGGTCCTGTGGGGAGCATATAGGGCTGAGGCATGGGACCGGTTGGCACATGATCTCACCAGTGCCACAGGAATACCAAGGACTGGTGAACAGGTCCGTCACCACCATGCGCACCTGAAGAGACGGAAGCAGGACCAACTGAACCATTGGATCCAGGAGGCCCGGCAAATGCCCAACACCCCACTACTGAGTAAGTTACATGTAATTACTTATGTAAGAAATTAACCTAGCTGATATTATGGAGATGTGTATTCCAATATTACTTCATTATATTACAGCTGCAGGTGTCCGTTCTGCGAACCGTCGAGCCTATGGCGATAGGCTGGTGTGGTTGCACCACCAGGCAGGTCAGTAATTCTCTCCCTGTAACTGTAAATAAATATATAAGTATGACAGTTAGCAAAAGAGTGCAGTGTAGTCACTAATTAATAAAATGTGCAAGTAACAGTGTAAGAGAGTTTGCAAGTATTGCTTGATTACAAAAGTGTGATGCAGCCTGTAATCCAAACATAAAAATGAAACAAGTCTGAAATAAAGATGTCCCACCTGTAACATAATAGTACATAACCTGCAGCAGGCTGAAAAGTACAGCTGCAGAAGCTGAGTAAAACACGTGTGAAATATATCCCTGTTGAAATTCTGAAACATGACATAAGTGAGACTGTTGGAAAGGATTGTTATAACTAAAGGTAAAACATGTCAATAAAGCCTAGAATTAAGTACCATCCTGAATTGTAAAAATAAAACAAGTGAGAGAGTGTGAGAAAGAGGTATGAATCCACCAATAAAGTAGTAATAACTCCTGAATAAAGTATACTGCAGTCAGTACAGAATGAAATGAATGTGACAGGCAGAACCAAACAGCAACATGTGTTGAAAAAAGTACTGAAGCTGGAATGTGTGTCCCAAAATCTGGATATGTTGCTCTCAGTCTACAATATGCAGATAGTATGGTTGTCTGAAATGCCAAACATCCACAGTTGTCTATAGCCATATAAAGCAAATGTAGCAGGATGATGTAGCTGAACAGAGCCAGATATGAATGTGTATGAATAAATATGAAATGTATATTGATGTAGCAGTAACATTCCTATCACCAACCTGAAGTAGTTATCACATAGGAAACTGTAGGCAGACCTGTAGTGTGTATATATCTGCAGCTAGTAGAAATGTACAGCATATGTATAGGTATTTGAAGTTGTTAATTAAATATTTCTTCATCCTACCCTATAACCACAGATAATCCATTTCATGTGAAATGGGTATGTGCATTCACAATTAACACCCCTGGACATTTGTCCTGTTGGTTCATACATATTTGCATGTACGTTGATGCATGTGCCCTGTTCATACATCCACACCTGATGGCCTGTTGCCATCAATCAACCCTGCATGTTGTTGGATTGTGTATTGCTGTTCAAATTATGCATGTGTTATGCTTGCTGTTCAATGGCTTGAATTTATGGATGTTTGGTTAATGGGAATACTAATGCATGCTGTTACAACTAATTGTGAATGGTATTGTACATTACTAACCCAAACTGTCATAACATAATGCAAAAAATAGGACGACAGGGAAGGCGGGTTCCAGCGGATCCACCTCACCCAACTCAGCTGGCGAGTGCACCTGGCAGTAGTGCCCAGGCCGGACCCTCCTCTGGTGGCCCTGTGCCACCTGCGGGTGGAAGCACTGCAGGGGATGGGGCTCGTCCCCCCCTCTGCAAGTGTGGCTGGAGGAGAACATCCACTCACACTCCGTAGTGTCCGGACTGTGGTGTGTAGGGAGATCCGGCACGCTGTGCTTGGGCCCCTATGCCAGCTTGAGGCACGGGAGGTACAACTCACGGGTGTGCCTGCTGCCTGGCCTACACAGCCCCCAGCACAGCCCCGTCCTGGGCAGTGAAGGCACAGTGGCAACTGCCCATGGGTGGGGATCTCAGTTCCACTGTTGCCATCTGTGGGCTCATGGGCTCGAGATATCCAAACATCCATCCCCGTCAATTGTGTAACCCCTCCACATGTGTCATATACCACCCCTGTATGCATCTTGTTTGTCTTGTCTGTTAACCTCCCCTACCTACCTCCCCAGCTATACTGACTTCCTGTACCTGACATACCACTCTCATCTCACCTGAAAAAAAAAAAAAAGGGGGGCACTCTGTACCCACAAAAAAATTATGCCCCATACATAACTGCCCATTTTGCACACATGTCTGCTGGACATGTAAACTGGCAATTACAATTGGCTGTACAACAAATATTATTGTTGTCCTCACACCTTTCTCAGGGGTGGAACGTTTCAAATTTCACACCAAATTACAAACATATGCACAGCTGTTGCTGACGAAGAAATGGGCAGCTATGGGCCTTTCCTACATCCCTCCTGCAAAACCCGAGCTTGTTTTTCTACTGTCCTACCCTCTTTGTGACCCCTTTCTCACCACTTTCCTATCTCCCCATTTTCTTTTCTTTCAAATAAAATAGCACAGGTATGCATGAGAGTAAGCACTTTTAAGCAGTAGTAAGCGGGTGTGCGCGAAGCTAAGCGGCAGTACGCATGCGTGACCTCCGCGCAAACCAGCGCTAACCTGCTTACAACTGCTTAAAAGTGCCTTCGTCACTCTGAATGACAAGGCCTGTAGTTTACTCAGCAGCAAAATAAAATACCTCCCTCAGTCTCAAACCCAGGACCTTGGAAACACTAGTCTGCATGACTTACCACTAAGCCATGAGTGCTATACAAAAAAAATTGTGCTGAAAGAAATATATCATAAAATAGTAGGAATTCATGTAAAGGGAATATAGCATGTCTAGTACACAAGGCATGTCATGTATATTTACTGTCAAATCTAGTGGATTTGTAAAATAGTACTGTGTGCTGAGAAACAGTCATGCTAGTTGGTAGCTACTATAGCAATAACCCACGCCTGGGTGTGGGTAATGCTGGATTTACCCATGGTTGGCGTGGTTTGGTCCCGAGGGTGAAGCCCGAGAGACCAAACAAAGCCAACCGTGGGTAAATACAGCATTACCCACACCCAGAAGTGGGTTATTGCTATTATACCATGACATTATTTAAGAAAAGAAACTATTACTTTTCTTAAATAATGGCATAGTATAATGCCTGTTTACTGCCCTTCCGCAGATGTCTGTCATCCACGGCAGTTCTGATGTACTGCGCGCCTGTGCAGTACATCAGAGCTGTGGGCAAAAGCAATGGAGAAAGCAAGATCTCCGTTGCTTTTTTTTTTACTGTTTTCGCTATGTTAAATGGGTTTAACATAGCGAGACAGTTTTAAAATAAGCAATGGAGATGTCCGTTGCTTATTTTAAAACTGTCTCGCTATGTTAAACCCATTTAACATAGTGAAACAGTAAAAAAAGCAACGGAGATCTTGCTTTCTCCGTTGCTTTTTTTTTTAAAACCTGTCTCGCTATGTTAAATGGGTTTAGCATAGCGAGACAGATTTAAAATAAGCAACGGAGATCTCCGTTGCTTATTTTAAAGCTGTCTTGCTATGTTAAACCCATTTAACATAGCGAGATTGTGTTTTAAAAGTAGAGTTATACTAATGGAAAAAAGTACGTGCGACCGGACCTTTTTCCATTAGTATAACTCAATTTACAATGTGCACGCTGGCCAATCAGCGTGCACGTTTTGGGGGGGGTCATGGTATAATAGGTAATAATGTCACAGTAGCATCTGGCAAGCCACACACATACTCAGAGCAGGATAAACACTGCCATAGTTGAATAGTTAAGAGTTCAGACATAGCAACTGTGACTGAGTTACAGGGATGTCCCTGATGTGAAAACAAATGTCAACTGTGCCCCACTGACACCCTGTCAAATGTACTAACAGTAGGCAGAAAGGTGTAACTACACAAGCAATGGTAACTATGACTGACTGAAGGTATGCACCACCTGCACGGCACAAATGGTGTACTAATACATACGCTTGAAATAACCCACAGTCACAACTGCAGAGTATCAGAATATGTCATTGGAGTAACCCACTGCTATGTACCATTCCATGAGGCTGATAAAAGATGCACCGGAGAGTATCTGAGACCTGCTCAGCAGCATGATCAAATACCCTGTAAGTGTCAAGGCCCACACCATGGCCAGACCATACTGCATGCAGTAACACCCTACCACAACAAACACATAGGGAATTGCTGGCCAAACAGATTTAGCAAGCATTACAAGCTGTGAATGTAAATGGAAAATAGGAAAGCCATAGCAACACATTACAGGAAAGACACCTAGCAAGCATACAAGGAGTGAATGTAAAGGCCAAATATTGAAGCCATAGCAACAGATTGCAAGAGCCACTGCTATATACCAGTTACACCACAATCCCCACAGGAAAGCACACACACCCATATACACAGTATTACTAGTCATAGGTGTCAGTTTACATACACATGGAGAACAGGACACTGGAGGAAGGAATACTCAGCTTACAAAACAACATGCATTGCAGTGTCTACAACACAGCCTGAAATATGAGAGACATACCAACCCTTACACTCACAGAACAGTGTCCACAGCAAACCAGTATGATCCCCACCCTGATAATCTGAAAGGGCTATGCCTACCTAACAGACCTTTTTATAGCACGGTCCTGTAATCACAGTGAGAACTGCAATCACTACACAACAGGCTGCATGGAATTAGTAAATGCTGGCTAACAATTGGTGCAGAGGTCATCACATGGACATGTGCAGATACCTACAAAAGCATCCTGTACTCCCAGTCCACACATGCAATACTGTCATTGCACCCGCTGGAGGTAGAGAGAGAGAGAGAGAGAAAACAAAAACAAAAAGAAAAAAAAAAGAAAGACAGATAGAAAGAAAGAAAGAAAGAAAGAAAGAAAGAAAGAAAGAAAGAAAGAAAGAGAAAGAAAAAAAACCTGAAACAACAAAGCAAAGAGGCTGACAGCAGGCCAAGCAACTGCAAGCCTACACAAACAGCTGCAACAAACACAGGTAATGTAAAGTACTACTATAATAGTCTACATACTGTGAACCCTCCAGATGTGTTATTGGTCTGTTTCTATGTATATGAAGATGTGCATAGGGCCGGGGACATACTGAAACTGTCACTGAAGGCTCCACATACATATGTATGTGACGGTAGCTATGTGCACATAGCAATGTAGGTTGTAGTGCAATGTACAAGTAGGTTGTACAGTAATGGGTGTTCAGCAGTACGTTACTGTGTGTATACATATGTGGAACTAAAAAGGATTATATATATATATATATATATATATATATATATATATATATATATATATATATAAAAACATGTGTATACGTATGTATATCGAGATATGTATGTATATATATATATATATATATATATATATATATATATATATATATATAGATATAATATGCATATGTGTATACATAGATAGAGAGGGATGTAGAAATACATAGACATATATAGTTTCACAGTGGCATAGTTTAGTACTAGGCTATCTGCAGACAGTCTATAGAATAGATTTAGAAACTTGCGCCTGTGTATAGTAGTGACACAGTGAAGACCCCTTACATAATAGCATTAGTTTACTGTGCCTCTGACTAGTAGTGACACAGAGAAGACCCCTGTTGTAAACCTATGATCTCCCATCCACTTTTCAAGAATGCACATGAAGAGTGTCAGTGTGGGTCTCTGCCTAACATGAACTGGGATCCTGTTCCTCAGTATGGGAAGCCTCTTAATGATGGATCTGTCCCTATAGTATGTCCTATTCATATGTGTGCTGAGGTTTAAATCCGTAGCTGTCATGCTTCTGATGGATTTGGATTGTATGAGGTGGAACATGTCCATCACTACCAAATTGGACATGGCCTACTACATCAGGCACAGATCACCCCTACGTAGGCAGTATGCTATGGAATAGAGCATGAGTTACGTTAGTCTGGCAGCATATGACAGTTGTTGCAGACCCTTGATCCTCCTGGTGATGTACTCATGGGGTCCCCCTAGCTGTTGCAAGTGCCAGATGAGGTACATACCAAATGGGGAATAGTACACAGTCATGGGCCTGATAAGGGAGGAGTATAGGGGTACAATGACCCCTTTTGATGTGGATGTGAATCCCTTCATGATAAGGTGGGCAAGGTAGGAAGTCCATCCAACCACTTTGGCAACGTGGGTGTCAAATGAGAGGTCAGCATTGCACAGTGTCACCAGGTCTCCAATTACTTTGTCTGTACTCAGTGGGTTATTGTCTATGTGATAATATGTAGGTACTTTGTCCATCCAAAAGGGTATGAGTATACATTACGTGGCATGCAGTGTCAGGCCATGACTCTGGCACCAGTTGTTGGTGTCCGTGAGGCCTGTCAGTAGGATGTATGTGTCAGCAGGTGTATCGCCTATGGTGCCTAGTATGCAGTCATCTTTGAACATTGTCAGCCACTACCCTCCCATGTCTGCTTCCACATCTGAGAATGATATGCCGAACATGAGCAGTCCCAGGACAGAGCCCTGTGGGACACCACATGTGACTGGCTCTGAGTCTGACATGGCACCAGTGAGGTTGACTATAGGGTTTTTATCCGTTAGCTGGTTTGCAACCCATCATGTGACATATGGATTTACATTTCAGCTGTTGATCATATCTATGATGGCAGAGTGCGGTATTGTGTCGAATGCTGCAGGCAAGTCCAGGTAGGCTGTATGGACCGCTGTGCCCTCAGCAATGGCTCTAGTGACTGATTTGAAAAGGTCAACCAGGTTCATAAGGCAGGATCTGCCCTCTACAAAGCCAAACCGGATGGGATCAAGTGTCATAAGTCCCCAATGTCTCTGTGTATGGGTACCATAATGATCCTTTCCATAGTGTTGCAGACCAGGCTGGTTAAGCTTATGGGGCGGTAGTTACCAGGGTCTGTAGAGGTGCCTCC
Organism: Protopterus annectens; assembly: GCF_019279795.1. Classification (NCBI taxonomy): domain Eukaryota; kingdom Metazoa; phylum Chordata; order Ceratodontiformes; family Protopteridae; genus Protopterus; species Protopterus annectens. Next base: position 1,131,145,325 of record NC_056739.1, read on the forward strand.
TGTGTGGAGTGGGACTACTGTTGCTGTATGCCAGTGTCCAGGTACATATGCTGTAGTAAGGCTATGGCTGAATAGCATGTAATGTGCATGTGTAGCTCCTCTTGCAGTTCACGTAGCATGCAACCTGCAATACTGTTGGGTCCCATTGATGCTGTGTTTACAGCTCCACTGAGGGTGGTTCCCAGCTGGACATCTGAGATGACAGGGATGTTACAGTCAGCTGGGATAAGTAATTCCACATGTGTGGGTGAGGGAGGGGAGAAACCTGCACTGAACCTGTCTGCCAGACTGTTGGCATTATCTGTGTGTTCAGTGTAGCGTATGTCACTGTGAACTAACTGTGAACACAACTGAGGGTTCCCACCCAGGTGTGTAACATAGCAGAGGAAGGCCTTGTGGTTATCTGTAGTGACCATAGCGATGTCCCTCTCATTGTTGGCCTTGCATGTTTGTACGACAAAACGTATCTTTCTACTACTGCTAATGAGAGATGTCGTAGCTCTATGGAAGTATGCTCTGCCGGGCAGTAGCTACCTTCTGTTGTTATACAATTTGTTCAGTGCTGGGGTCCACCAGACAGGACGCCTGCCCCTGGTGGAGAGGGTCATGATTTCATTTGTGATTGCATGATCCATGCATTCTTGGAGATGTCTGTAGAAGCATGTGTGAAGGTGTCTGCATTGTGGGAAATGGATTACACTGGCCCAGTGGGCATTGAGGATACCAACTCAGTTATACAACGTGTAAAGTCAGCATGTGAGAGGTTTCCCACTGTAGTCTTTTGTGTTATGGGGGAGGTGGGATATGTATATCCAGGGGGATTAGTCTGTGGTCAGATGTGACTAGTGAGGGTTATACTTCCAGTGTGTAGCACATTGTCCCCATGTTTGTGACGATCAGGTCTAGTATATTATCTCCTATTGTGGGAGAGGTGACTAGCTGTTCCATTGCATTTGACATAGTGAATTCCGGGAACCTTTGGGCTAGGGTATTTGGGGTAGAATAATGCACCCAGTGTATGTTAGGGTAGTCGCAGTATCCCAATATGATGGTGTGTGGTGGGACATTCATATCCTCCAATGTCTACAGGAAGGCTAACTGTGGTCCCTGAGATTGGGAGGGTGGTCTGTAACATGCTACCAGTTGTATAGCAGGTTTGCCTACGGTTATCTGCACCTGGATGGTCTCTGATGCTTTATGTGTTGCCACTAACCTGGAGGTGTGTGTGTCCTCCATGAATATGGACACACACCCTCCCTTTTTGTTTTGTCCTGAGTCATGGGGCCAAAACGCATGATACGGGGTATAGCCTGGTACTGCTGGTGTGCTCTCAGGAGCCTTGAACCAGGTTCTCACTTACTGCACAGACATCGAGATTGGTAGAATATGTACGTACAGATATATGTAATACACACATACATATATAGATATCTGTAGAGACTTATACATATACAGATAGATCTGACTGACAACAGATATGTCTGTATATGACTATCTCTCACTCTCTGTCCCACCCCCTCACACTCACACTCACCCTGTGTCTCTCTCTCACTCTCTCCCCCTCTCTCCCCACATCTATATGTATACAGCTACATCTATATATACATATTATATATATATATATATATATATATATATATATATATATATATTTATATATACATATATACAAACAGATATATATCCATATACAGATATAAATATATCAATATATATACATATATATATAAATATATAGACTGTGTGAGGCACATGTGTGCAGATGTCTTGCAACAGGTGCCTGGTGTCACAGGCATGGAGTGAACACCAGTGTGGATACTGGAGTACCATACCACATTCAAAAACACTGACACCAGTAACCACCACATATGTACATGCCTGCCCACCACTGCATGTGTCAGGGGGGAACAGGGTCAACAAGTGTACAATAGGCTCCACATCAATATACACAGTGGCACACTAGTCCTGTAATACCTGTACATGGAATGTGTCAGCGGACATGGTGTGTCAGCTATGGACATGTAGGTCAGTGTACCCCTCCACACCCCACAATGTCCTACACAGTATGTACCTCCCATGACAGCTACAGATATGGTGAAGGACACAGACATATGCAAGTAACTGTGTCAATGCACTCAAACACCACAGAGTGCACACAGACTACCTACATAGAGGTTACCACTGCTGGATATACATAGTTCGGTCACACCCATGACAGTTGTCTACCAACCATGGTAACACCTCCAACATCCACAACACAAATTACCTATGTCTGTCATCCTTGTCACTGCAGTATAGAGCACATGGTGGAGGTACGGGACCCTACCCACAGATATGACATACCCTGTAGTAGACCACACAGAATTAAGAAGCAAGGCTCCCCATGAGTAGATGTCAGACATACCCCTGCTGAATGTTATGCTGATAGGTAATATGCCATATGAGTCACCCTGTTTAACTGTTTGTAAGGAGCAGGTACGATCATAACACATGTGTCACAAGGGGCAGGGTAGCATAACAGTATGCTGCTGTAGGCCCAGGGCCAAAAGCACACTACCTACCTAGGACACAATGCACACCCATGAACACATTGCAAACGGAATATGTGAGGTGGAATGAGTGTGCTAGTGACTGGGTGCATGTTGTGTACTGGTGTGATTGCTCACCATGACTGTCTGTCTGTCATGGTAGTGTGTGTCCTTGGTGTGAGGCCACAGACAGGTGTGTGAGGTATTGTGATCAACACATACTACATTGCCATATGTTGTGCTGTGTTACCCTGTATGTCACTGTGGTGTAGGTAGGGTTATGGCAAGTAAGAGTAGTGTGCATTACCAGTGAAATATGTAATGTGTATTGTGTGCAGTGCATGGGCTGATAATGTTCCCCATACAGTACCTTGATACAAACCCCCAGTGTGAGGTTGTGTATTGTACCTGAAACAGTGTGTTGACTGCTGCAGTATACTAGTCTGTTGTATGGAGTGTGCCAGGTACTGTTGCACAGTTGTCGGATGAGCACTGATATCTGGTCATGTACATGTGTATCCCCCAATAGACAGATGCTATATATGGTGCCTAAGTTATATCACTGCAGTCAAGTATTATGTGTATTATATGTGCTATAGTTTGCTGACAGATATTGCTGACATATTTCCCTTCTCCTTTTCAGGGCCATGGTTCACCAGCGGAACCCAGTCTACTCCGCTGCAGAAGAGGAGGAGATACACCAGAGCCTGGTGTGGGATTTCACTGTACTGTTTTCCCACACCAGCTAGAACCAGCAGGAGAGGGCTGCACTGTGGCAAGTCCTGGTCCATCGGTAAATGACATAGGCACACATAACCGGACATATGAGCAGGTATGCCATCACTGCAATGATTTAATTAGAAATGTCCGTCAGCGTGCGTCGGATATCCACAGGCAGCAGCTTGCCACAGGTGGTGGGGTGGCTAGACATCCCCCCCTCACCAGACTGGAGGGACTACTCCTGAGTGTTGTGGCTCCAGCACAGCAGCAACAACAACAGCATACATGTGTAATGATGGAGGCTGGAGCCACACAGCAGCAGGACACAGAGCGTGCAGGTAACATGCCATGTGTATAGCTTACCATTCTGTATACTGTTAGGTTATGCATGTGTGAGGTGTGTCCTCGATTTGTAGCTGTAATCTTGGTAATTATTGTGCATTAGTGATAACCTCATTATCTGCAGTACACCTGTGGAAGCTAACTGTTGCACTACTGAACTGTATCATGCCCACAGTATCAATGACACAGTAGTGCCCACTGACGATAAATGTCTCTTTTCCGCAGGTCCCTCTGGTGTAACAGCAAGGCAGCCTATCCATGCTGGTGAGTGTGTAATACCATTACCTTCAATACTCTGTATACTAATAGTAATAATAGGCTGAAGCAGTAGTGCTATGTGTTTGATTGCAGGTGTGTTTGTGTCTGTGGGTTGATATCTCATATACTGAGGTGTGTGCATGTGTGCATGTGTGCATGTGCCCATGTGTGCATGTGTGCATGTGTGCATGTGTGCATGTGCGCATGTGTGCATGTGTGCATGTGCCCATGTGCCCATGTGCCCATGTGTGCATGTGCCCATGTGTGCATGTGTGCATGTGTGCATGTGCACATGTGTGCATGTGTGCATGTGCCCATGTGTGCATGTGTGCATCAGTGGTGGCATTGTGTACATATTGTAAACTGTGTTTCCTATCTTACTCCCACAGGTTCTGGTGCTGCTCTGGTGTCGTGCAGCAGGGAACCTGAATCAGCTGCTGTGGATAGTGATAATGATGATACCTGTCTAATGGCACAGGTAGGTGTGCCAGGGTCCGTCATTGGTCAGCCAATTGACACTACACAGCTGTCGACCCCATCAATGCGCACAGTCATCCTGCCAATACATCCTTTGTCACCAATGTCCCTAGGTGATGGACAGGATACTATGAGCATTGACCAGGGTAATGTAGTACCAGCGGCACATGCATCCCCACACTGCAGCCATGGCCAGGGCCCTGACACGATACCACACAGGCAGATGTCCATGGGTTTTCGTGGGAGCATCCGTGGGTGTACCGCCCCTGTCAGACATGCCCACAGAGGTCTTTCAACCCCAGCTATGTTTCGGGCTGTAATGCAGGCACAGTCACATATGGAACGGTACACCAGACAGGGTCTGAGGGAGCTGAGAGCATGTCGCACAGCCATGAGTGACAGTATGCGTGATGTTGCAGCTGCCATCCGCAACTTCACAGAGGTCATTGACAGACGTTGGGGGGACACATTAGATCTGTTCCACAACTATATGTCCATGAGCCAGGGCAATGGTGGATGGTTGAGGCATCAACGTGGCCGTATGCCAGCAACAGCAGCAGCTGGCAGCCGTCGCGGACGACAACAGGGCCGCGGCTGCTCACATAGTGCCAGCAGCAGCCCCAGCAATGCTGGATCTGTGCTGTCATCAGACCGCCCCAGGAGACCACGTGCACGTGGTGCTGGACAGTCCCAACAGGGACCTGTCTCCAGTCACAAACACCTGCTTCTGATGACAGTACCCAGTCTGGCTTGGTACCTGATATGGTCCGTAGCACCCCTGACAGGCACAGGTACCATGTCCGTGGCCACAGACAGTGATCTGTATGACCTGGCAGGTACAGTCTGTGGCTGTCCACAAACACCTGTATATGGCAGCCATGAGGTGGGACTGTGTGCATTCATACACACATGCAAAGTGATAACACCTAGGGCTACCGCATACATGCACACACTGCATCAACATTGCCCCATCTTGTACTGCTGTCCCTCACCAACACACACACACAGACATGTCAATTGGTTGTATCAGTGGCAGACTCAGGCATACCAGGTACACACCCTGTGCATATGATGAAACTGTGCCACCTCCTGCAATCTGTAAAATCGGTGCAGGAACAGGTTAACATGGTGCTGATGCACAGGGTGACTACATAGACGTATTGTAATAGTATGATGTTGACAACAGTACAGTGTAATGATAGCATTGTGAGTATATACCAGCATGCCTGATGCAGTTACAGTATGAATGTCATTGTATTGTTTTGTACACCCATAGTAATTACCACAGTGTTCTGTCTGCACATCTTTGCATACTGGTGGTGAGGCTGTGAAGGGATGGCCACCTACATAGGTAGCACAGGGGATACAACAATGTACATATTGATACTCAATGATGGCCATGTCAACTGCGAGTTGCATGCTGTCCACACATGACTCTGCAATGCAGATGTTGCAGGATGTTGATATCTGTGCAGTACTACACAACAGGTTCAAGGCTCACAAGAGCACACTAGCACTACAAGGTTACACCTCATACCATGCATAACAGCACCAAAACACAGAACTAACTATGACAGGAGGGAGAGTGTCCATGCATGTCAAGGATACTGTGGTGCCAGGACAGGTAGCATACATCATACTAAGTCTGGAACTGCTGAATGAGGGCTCAGTGTCTGTTATTTGACATGTGTATCATTACAGGTATGAGCACTTGTGTATCAGGCCAGTTATTCAACATTACGAAGGTATGTGGTCTATACACTTGTGGAGGGTGCGGCTGGACCCAGCCCATCTGACCTGGGAATGTCTGGGTACTGGCTTAGAGTGCCTGCATATATGCACTGTTACATACTGGAAGTCATACACCTTGTTTGTTGTAGCATAGTCTACATACAGGCCTGCTGACTGTAGCTTTGTTTGCATGTTTGCCTGTTATATTCCTGAAACACTGCTTCCACCTGCAGTGCAGATATACAGTGCCTCTGTGGATCCCTAGTGACATCTGTTTTGCTTACTGTACTGATGTCCATGTGTCACTTGACAGAACGTCACTGTTTGTCCTGTTTGCATGTAGCTTGCCTGTAGCACATTGCATATGACTTACCTCACATTTGCTCAAGACAGCATTCATATATGCCAGCACTAACAAATCAGGAGCACTACACCCTCACATAGTCACCTTGAGTACCTTGTTCCCCACTGGCCCTATGTGTCATTACTTAGTATGGGAGTCGCAATGCTATGGTAGCATGTGCAAAGGTCACCTGTTGATGTACTCTCAGGTCCAGTTGGTGAATCTGTGAGTCATGTGGCACTGTTACAGCGGCCTCATGTACACAGACAACCCTCTCCCCTTCCCTTACACATACAACACATGTGGGAGATGCAACCACATAGCCAAACTGGGGGCTAAGCTCTGTTAACACAGCACTGGCATTCCCTGTCAGGTGGAGTGGGATACTACAGTGAATACAGTACCAGTCTCCCATAGATCTGCCACGACAGCAATTCAAACACAGACACACACAGGTGCATTATTGGGCTCTCAGAATAGCATCCTGCCTGAGCAGCTGGCACCTGCAAAGCAGACACACAAGCAAACGTTAAGCCAGAGCGGAGCACATGCAACACATAGCTCACAAAGCCTGTGTGCCAAACAGTCACAGGCCATGTGGCTTGACAACACACCTGCTACAGTTGTATGAGGTACCTCTATCATCACGTACACTGAGGTCCTGCTCACAGGCTGAACAAGGTGATGGTCATGCTGAGATGCCCGTCAGGCACTATGATCCACCACATAACACAAGCATACCAGTCACTCCAAGGCATGTAGAAGTATGACTCAGTCATTGTCTGTGCCAGTGAGTATGACCTCTGACGCACCTCCCTGGACTACATGGTAGGGGACATAGAGGGGCTCTCTGAGCTTGTGACACAGGCTGGTATGACCCTGGCTTTGAGTAGCATCTCACCCTCACCAAAAATGCTGCCACAATATGTAGACAGGATCATCCGTTTCTGCAATTAACGTATCTTTCAGTGACATTCAATGGGGATCCAATGCCTGTCAGTGTGGGATTACATGCTGGACAAGCCACATTGCTTTGCTTGGGACAGCTTGCACCTGTCATCCATGGGCCATTGTATATTGGCAGAGGCTGTTGCTACACACATAGTGCCTTTGTATGCAAGGCTGACATTACATAGCCACCTAAACAGGTATCATACGGGATAGGACACTAATAGCAATGCTACTCAACAGCAGCAGTGTAAACCTCAAGATGCATGCAGTGGAAACTGTCCTTAGCATGGGGTACAGCAATATCCATGCAGTAACAGACTCCTGGTACAATGCTCCCAGGTGCATACCATCAGTGCCAGGTCATTCCTGATACCATGCTTGTCATCCCCTACACATGCACCAAACCAGAACAGGGGGGATGTATCCAAAGGCACCTGAGATACACCCGCCCCCAGGTTGGTGGCACTGCACAAAGCATCAGAGCCTCTCCATGTGCAACACACAGTGGGTTAGACTGCCTTCGGGTTCATAGCCTGGCACACACCACACTCCCATACCCAGGAAACCCACTTGGCCTTCCTGACAACACTGGGAATATGATGGTCTCTACACACACCATTATATGGTTGTACTGCGACTACCCAAACATACAGTGTGAGCATTATTCTAGCTGCAAGACCCTATCTGAAGAGTTCTTACCATTCATTCCCTGCATTGCTATGGAACAACTTGTTACCACTCCCACAAGTGGTGACAACATGCTGCACCTGTTCATCACCAACATGTGGACTATATGCTCCAGAACAATCATGTATCCCTCGCTGGTAGGATGACACCATCTACAACCCACACTGTATAGTCACATACCACATGCAGCCCCTGCACAGAACACCACAGTCATACAGTTGTCTGATGCATATTCCATGTATTCACATGAGGCAGGCTTCGGACATGGGATCTCTTGCAGTTCACAGGTACATATGTGTAGGTGGCACACACATACATCATGTGTGCATTGACATTACTGATATAATGTATGTCGTGCAATATTGGGAACAAAACCCCACACACATGGACAAACTGTGTGACAAAAATACACATGGCATTTGTAGGATACAAACCCCTACCTAACTATGTTAGATCACTTGTGAGGGTCGCAGTACCAGAGTGTGCTATTTGCATTACTGGGGGGATTGCTTTCTCCTGCTGTACTTATAGGGTGCTGACATCATCAGTGTTTAGACAGTGGAATATGCAGCATGTGTTGTGTAGTAATAGTTGCCAAAAGGGACATTTCTCATACACATAGAATTGCACACACTACTCCCCCACACACACATTCACACACACACACTGGGCACTTGCAGGATTCAAACCCCTACCTAACTATGTTATGACACTTGTGAGAGATGCATTAGCAGAGTGCGCTATTTGCATTATTGGGGGGATTGCTTTCTCCTGTCGTACTTATAGGGTGCTGACATCATCAGTGTTTAGACAGTGGAATATGCAGCATGTGTTGTGTAGTAATAGTTGCCAAAAGGGGCATTTCTCATACACATGGAATTGCGCACACTACTCCCCCACACACATTCACACACACACTGGACACTTGCAGGATTCAAACCCCTACCTAACTATGTTATGACATTTGTGAGAGATGCATTAGCAGAGTGTGCTGTTTGCATTACTGGGGGGATTGTTTTCTCCTGCTGTACTTATAGGGTGCTGGCATCAACAGTGTTTAGACAGTGGAATATGCAGCATGTATTGTGTTGTACTAGTTGCCAAAAGGGACATTTCTCATATACACACTACTCCCCCACACACTGAGCACTTGCAGGATTCAAACCCCTACCTAACTATGTTATGACACTTATTAGAGACACAGTAGCGGAGCACGCTATTCACATTACTGGGTATAATATTTGCTCCTGACATATGTATAGTTTGCTGACATCATTATGGATGAAGAGGTATGTACATCTGTGACTATCCATCAGTACAGGGGAGAGCATATCTATGCATTAACTTTTCACAGGCACAGTGGCCTACTGTACTGTGGAGACAGATGCCAAATACACTGTGGATAGCCTTCTGTATTCCCTAGGGGCAACAGTCAAGTATTGCACTCTGCGGCCATATGTTTACCTGTCAGATGCAAGTATCTGTTGCTCATATACTGTTTGTGGGTCTTTATTGCCATAGCCTTCCCTGTCTCTATAAACAACATGTGTACTGTGGGAGATGTTTGCATATGAGTGGGATCCAGTACTTTACTTATGTCTCTGTTGTAACTTCACTGTGTGCACTGGGCAGATGTCTGTATTGTGGGAGGTTCCTGTGTTAACACATAGACATGCCAGATATGTGTGTGCAACTGCTAAACTGTGACATGGCCTAAGTGTGTGAGCATGCCCAGTTCACAGTTTGTATGGCTTCTTGACTGCCACGTCTCATTTATCTAAGTGTGTGAGCATGCCCAGTGTGATCTTTCCTTATGTTGGGATCTGTGGACCACCACATTTCTGTTTGTGTGTGGACGCCATCTATATATCACATGTACAGTTGAGTGTTGGACATCAGGTTGTGTTCTTACTGCCCAACTGCTTTGTGTATGAACCTAACAGGCATTATGCTGTGCCTGCAGGGTCGCCATGAGATAGTTTGCATACAGTTGTCATCATCCTTTCCTGCTGACCAAACAGTTGTATTGTCATATCGTGTACTGGTGCAGAACTTTCACTGTGGTGGACAGTATAATCAGTTTCAGTCCTATCACTGCTTGTAATATTTATAGTGAGCACACCAGATTGGTTGAGGGCCAGTTGTGCAGATATGACCATGTTGCATTTTGTTCAGATATGGACAGCATAGTACATGATTGTCCGACATCGTTAATGTATTCCACAACTTGTGTGGACAGTGACAAACAATGGCCATGTGCCCTAGTCCATTTGTAATGCTAGTCAGAGAGTGTTTGTCCTTCAACACACATTTACTGGTGTTTGCCATGACATATGTCATGGTTAGTGTGCTGTGCCTCTGTCTACCCGTGACATACAGGTGTTATCCAGGGTACACCTACCGTCTCCCATCCAGTCATCATGATTCCTCTGGATGACAGTCACTGAGGGACTCCCTGGATATCCTGTAGTGGGAGTTTAGTTGTGGGTGGAGTGAGCTTCTGGATCATGGACCAACAGATACAGCATGTCCTGTTTATGTCTGTGCTGGGGTTCAGGCTTGTCAGCTGCATAGGTCACCAGCATTCAGTGTTTACATGGTGCCAAATGTCCATTGATACCAGGTTGGTCATGGCTCTATACATCAGGCACAGTTCACCTCAAGCCAGGCAGTATGGCACTGTGTGGAGCTGCAGTTTCTTTACTCAGGCGACACATGGCATCTGTTACAGCTCTGTGATCCTCCTGGTGGGGTATTTGTGTGGTCTTTCCAGTTGCTGCAGGTGTCTGCTATGGTACATCCCTGAAGGGCCATTGTACACAATTGTGAGGCTGCTGATGGATGACTGGAGAGGCACAATGACCTACCCTAACCAAGCTGTGCTTACCTTCATGATTAGGTGGGTATATGGTATGTTTCTGTAACCACTACAGACACATGGTTGCCACATGCAGGATATCTATCACCTTTTGTCCCCAGGTCTCTTATTGCTCCTGATGTACTTACTGGGTTAACACGTATGTGGTAATTTCTGGCCATGTACTGTGTTTCCACAGGGGTTGACTATACACTATTCTGCATTTAGCTTGTTGACATGGCTGTGGCACCACTTGTGTGTTTCTATGTGTGCCTTTTGTAGGTTGCTTGTGTCAGCTGGAGGGTCTGATATGGTGGCCAGTTTGTAGTCCTCTGCAAACCTGTTCACACAGAGTCTGTCCATGTTGGCCTGTACCTATGTGACATATATAGCATACAAGAGAGGTCCCAGGACCATGCCTTGTGGGATGCCAGTTGTACCTGGTTTGCAGTCTGCCATGGCTACAGCATGTCTGTCAGGTCAGTTCTGTCCTTGAGCTGGTTTGCAACCCATCTACTTGCATAGGGGTTTATAGTTAGGCTGGTGAGCTTATCTGTACCGCCAACTAAGGTATTGTATGGAAGGGTTTAGCAAGGTCCAGATAGGCTGTGTGATCAACATTCCCCACATCAATGGGCTTGGTGCACGTTTCACATGAGTCAGACATGTGTAAGGGGCAGGATCTGCCCTATGACAGCCACACTGGGTAGGGTCCAATGTCTGTAGGTACCCAATCTCGTTATTCATGGGATCCATGATCATCCTCTCCATTACTTTGCCAACCTAGATAGTCGGGGTTGAGGGGTGATAGTTTGCAGTATCCATTCAGGCACCTCCTTTGTGGTGTGGGCCCACTGTTGCTGTACACTGGTCTCTGGGTACAGATCCTGTGGTAGGACTGATAGTGCGCAGTAATGCTATTTGCTGTACCATTCTTCTTACAGTACTTGTTGGACACAACCCAGGACGCCATCTGGTACCATTGATGCTGTGTGCTGTGCTTTGTGGATGCTGGCTGTTACCTCAGCATCTGCAATGTCAGGGGGCCAGCACTCTGCTGGGATAGATATTTGGCAGTTAGGTGCTGGTGGGGAGGTTGGAAGGAATCTGTTCGGTAGGCTGTTGGCAATGTGTGTGGGTTTGGTGTATTGTTTGTGATATTAGAGTGCTGTAGAGCATATCTGTGGATTATCACCATGGTTCCTACCATCAGGTAGGACAGCTGTGTGATAATCCTTTGTGTCCTGCACAATTTGTATCATCATAGGTTCATACTAGGCTATCTGCCCTGGCCTTGTTTGAGCATGGACAGACTGTGTGTGGGTCTCAACACCCCTTGCAATGTGCATATTATGCCCACGTAGGGTTTACTTTCCTAGATGTGACACAGGGATGGCCCCCAGTGTACACCTACTATCTCCCATGCACTTCACAGGATTTCTCTTGTTGAGTTTGTGTGTGGAGCTCAGCCTATCATGGACTTGGATTCTGTTCCAGAGTGTCAGTAGCCTCTGGGTTATGGATCTGTCCCTCCAGCACATCCTATTAATCTATGTGTGGAGGTTCAGATATCTCACTGTGGTGTGTCTGCTGGATTTGGGGTTTCTGCAGTGGAGCATGTCCATTCATTCTGGATTGGACATGGCCTTGTACATCAGGCATACATCACCTCTGTCTGTGCTGTATGCTTCTGAATTGGGCTGTGGTTTCTTCAGTCAGGCTGCAGATGTCCAATGTTTGGACCCTTTATCCTGTTGGTGGGGTACATGTGGGGTCTTTCTGACTGCTGCATGTGTAAGGTAAGGTACATCCGAACTGGGGCATAGTTGTCACGTATGGGCCTGATAAGGGAAGGGTATGGGGGCACAGTGACCTCTGTAGCTCTACATGTGCATCCTTTCATATTAAGGTTGACAATATAGCAGGTCTTCCTGGCCACCTTGGCAATGTGTGTGTCACATGACAGGTTACCATCCACTTGTGTCCCTAGGTTTATGATTACTTCTTCCATACATAATGGATTGCCACCTATGTCATACTTTGTGTGTGCCTTGTTTGGTATTTGTTGGGACATTCATACTCTGAAGTGTCTTCAGAAAGGCTGGCTGGGGTACCTGGGTTTGTGTGTGGGGTCTGTAGCAGGCTTCAAACAGGTATACAGTTTGAGACAGTGTTACTTGCCCATGGATAGTCCATGCTGCTTCTTGCTGTGGTACCAACCTGGGGGTGTGGATATTATTGATAATTACTGGTAGCCACACTCCTATTGTCATGTGTTCCATGTTTTGGAACTGTAGAGCATGGTATGAGGCATAACCTGGTAGTATTAGGGTGCTCTTCTGGGCCTTGCCCAGATTTCTGTTACGGAGCACATATTACCATTCTCCATGCTGTGGTGGGTTTGGTCTGCATGCACCTTGCAGGTTAGACTTCTGGCATTGTGTAGCATTACGTCCAGGTTATTATCCCTTGTGCTACCTATGGTGGTGGGTTTGTGTTTCCAGACTTACCTATTCCAGGCACAGTGGGGGTAACAGCAGCCTTTGCCAGTATCTACACAGCCAGGTGTGCTGAATGCGTGCCATCCCTAGCAGGTGGGAAATCATGTCTTGCTCGGCATGCCAGCCCAGGCTGTCAGCCATGTGTTCCCCCTTGCTAACAGCAATACCTCAGCCAATTATTGTACTTGATCTTGTTGTCTTCATAGTGTGGCATCATGCTTGGTGAGGGTGAGATGTTAGGTTGGGTCTTCATGTTTGCATATACTAGATTGTGTTACATTGCTTAACACATGGCAACCATGCGTCAGGTGGTGCTGCAGGGCTGCCTCTGTCGGATGCACATACTACACTCCCTGTACATGTTTGAGAGCAGGTTATGTCATGTTAGGCATCCCTGTTACTATATGAGTGAGTCAGAGAGGGGTATCATTCCCAGGGTTCCTACTGAGCCAGTGTATGTGCTATGCGTTGCCTCTTTGCCAAGGCCAGGGCATACTGAGAAGACCTCCTTCTGCCTACTGGGGCAGGCTTAGGTTGTTCCTCCTCTGAGTCACACTCTGCCTGTGATGGCCTTGGCAATGGTGGGGGGCTGTTTGTCCCGGCCCTATGCTGGTCCTGCTGCAGCTGTTTTCGCAGGATCATATTATGTAGCATAGCACATACCATGACAATTTGGGTATATGTAGTTGGTGAGTACTGCAAGGCTCCACCAGATGTGTCCAGGCACTGGAACCATGACTTGAGCAGCCCAAACACACGCTCTATTACATTACATGTTTGTGCGTGTGCCTCATTATGGCATTCCTGTTCAGGTGTGTGTGTGTTTCTGATGGGTGTCAATAGCCATGGCTCCAATGCATAACCTGCATCCCCCACTAGGTGACCATGTGGGATGTCCCCATTGGCAAATGTCTGGTACAGCTGCGTCAAATGCCAGATATGGGAATCATGGTAGCTCCCAGGGCAGCCAGCACATACATTCATTATTATGCCCTGGGCATCACACACAACCTGGCAGTTGATGGAGGGGAAGCCCTTGCGGTTAATGTAGGCCCTACCCTGCTCACCGGCTGGTGCTTTGATGTGTATGTGCGTGCAGTCTATTGCACCCACTACCTCAGGGTATTCCGCTATTTGCTGGAAGAGACGCATATTGCTGGCCAATACCTCATGGGCATTGGGGAAATATACATGATCACCGACATGTGCTGACATGGCATCCAGGAACTGGTGCAGTACCCTGAAGGCTGATGCCTGTGATATCCCCATCATATCACCAGTTGGTCTCTGGAAGGTACCTGTTGCTAGTATTCTTAGGCCAACACATATCTTGGTTTCCACTGGGATGGGTTCCCCTCTGTTGGTTCTGTGTGTGAGGTGTGGCCTGCACAGCTCAACAATTTGCTGCAGGAGGTCTCTGTCCACTCTATAGCGCTCCACTATCTCCAGCTCATGTAATCCCTGGTAGGTGACCCTGGGCCTGTACACTCATCTCCTCACTGTGGGTTGTCTGGCAGCATTTGCATTGTCACCACTCTCAGCAAGTCTCCTATGTCCCCTTATGACAGCTATGGCAGCCCCTAGCATGTTTGGTCTGAGTGCAGCTTTTTCAGTTTTCACTTCTACTAGCTTACTCCTGTCTTGCACTGTCTCTTGAGAGAAACATACTGCAATGCTGTTTGCAGTGTTTTAAGTGCTGGGCTGGGCTTGTATTCTGCCTGTGTAATTGCCTGCTTCTAATTGTTTTCACCTGCTACCTCTACAGGTATTCCCTGCTAGTTTCCTACTATTTCTTCTGCTTCGTTTTCCTCTCTGTTTCCTCAGGGGGAGCAGCGCGCATACCAGCGAAAACACGCTCACAGTGGCTACCATGCGTGCACACATGCTTACACAGACTAGAATCTGCTTCTTCATGTTAAAACGCACGCACACCAGTGCAAACAGGTTTACAGATCTTTAAACAGGCTCCTACATGCTTACTCTGTCTTACACGTGCGCACTCTGTCTTACTCGCGGCTCCCAGCCAAGACATGTCAAGATGCATGTACAGCAAGAAACTTTGGTGTTGGCCACAGTGTACACCTTCCATTTCTTGACTTTCCCATGCTTATCTGTTGACACTCCTCTTTTTCTGCTGTGTGATTGATATGTTTCACATACCACTTTGCTCCAATGAGCTTGATTTCTTCCTGACATTCCCCCCTGTGATGTCACCTATCTCCTACTCTATTACTCCCCCTTATCTAACTCTTACACTACACGGACTGTGCTCATTTGCTATGTGACAGTGTGATTCACTATCCTACCATTCATTTACATAGGATTGCCTACTAATGCTTAGTTACATGTCTTACACTCAGCTTCCTCCCTTAGCAACCACTAGACGGTGGCCATGTTGTTTTTGGTCTTCTAGTCCCTGCATTGCAAATCCATGCATTACATAAAACCCACATTTGTGGGTTTCAAATCTTCATTTTTCAGTTTTATATAGCGCAGCCCATTTGCCCGGGGCTGCGCTGCATTTAAACATCGCCGATCTCCAAAAAAAAAAAAATTTTTTCATGTTTGCATTGGGTTACCATGCCAATGGCCACATATTTCGCCATTGGCATGCTGACTGCAACATTTGCACACTTTATTTGGAGCTGTCATGGCTCTGTTGTGTTATTTGCAGTAACGTACTCAGTTGTCAACTGAGTACATTTCTGCAACTAATACGACTCTTACACGGGCTGGTTTCAGCTTTGTGGATTGATTAATCTACCTCATTTGCATGCCTTTCGGCTGCAAGTGGGGTGATTAGCATATCTACGCCCTGCCCATGTAAGAGTCGTTTTAGCTGTCTCTTACACGGGATTTCGGGCTGTTCCTGGATCGCGATGGCTGCATGGAGTCTTACACGGCTCTTAGACTCCGTGCAAGCCATCGTGAATCCTGCCCATTTTGTACATGCTGGTAATTCAGTAAAAAAACTCAGGTGCATTTGTATAACAGAGTATACCCCACTACCAAAAAGATTATACCAGTCTGCATCTTCTCTTGTTTATTCACTGTTTATTGCAACAAAAGTAAGGCTTTGGCATTCACGTTTGTTAAAAGTGAAAATGATAGCAATGACAAAGTGAAGCTTGCTGTTCTTAAAAGAAGAGGGCCCTTATTTTTCTTGTGCAGAGCCTGTTTCTGCACAAGCAGCGTGATATATCTGATATCACTGAGACAGACTGTGGTCATTCAGGCACATACACTGATTATTTCCAGCATGGATGGAAGTGACTGACCAAATTCTGAGCCAGCTGTATGTGGGAGAGGGGATTGACTGGTGGCACATTCTGGGAAACCAAGCTTATATTGTCATAATGAGTTACTTAGCTATAGTCAGAAACATCTCAAGTAATGTACTGAGTTGGTAGATCACTTCAGTTATAGAAACATGACCATCCCAAATATGGGCCATCAAGCAAAGCTCTCACACAAAACATCCCTAATACTCAATCTCAGAAACAAAAAAAAATTACACCTCCAACTGTAATGAGGTGTTTAGTGTTCCAGTTTAAGCATTCGACCAGTAAACGACACAAATGGGTACCTGTACCTGAGTTATTACTGTCATATGCCACATTTAATGGAAATGGTTCTGTTGTAGAAACTACAAATGTGTTTACTCTGCCATTAAAAAAAAACTTCTACCCACCATGTTTTTATACCCCTTTCCTTAATGCTAAAATGCCACTGATTTTGCAGCTACCTCCCACGTGGGTGCAGCAAAAGCAGCTAACAAAAGTCTGGGAAGGTGGGCTGCTGTAGTGATATATCATCTGCCTTACTGGAGACCTTAAGTACTAGACCTGTTCTTTTGATCAATTTCACATCTAGACACTTCCACTTCTGTCCTGGTCCAGTACCTTGCTGTGAACCTGTCTTTGGAGCTTTACCAGCCTTTTTGAACTGTGCTTCAGTGAAATTCTGCTGTTTGAAAAATAACAGTTCTCCAGAGACTTCTATCCATTTTCAAAGCTTTATTGTGATTACCAGTTTCACCTTATTCAAAGACTTCCTCAAGTCTAGTCAAACCTTTCTAGGTGTGCCCATTTCCACCAAACCTTCCCATATGAACAGTACAAAAAGCTGATAGGCATCCATCCACCAGTGCCATATTTTTTTGAAAAAAAGAAAACCATCCTATCCTTTGAAGTTTAAAAAGGTTTGTGCACACACACAGACACTCACTTGAATTAAGATATGCTTAATGGAGAAGGAGCTTTAAAGTAGTCCATAAAAAAGAGGACATTTATTTACAAAATACATAAATAGGTGTGTTGAAGGGCAGCAGCAGAATGAGTATATGATAAATGTGATTTGAAGCCAGTACAGAGTACAGTTGTTTAGTGTTCTGCAGTGCTGCATAATTTTAAAATCATACAAGCACACAAATAAAATGTTGCCCATAATAAGTATGAATGTGAATAAAACACACAGCCCACAAAAGCAAAACAACAATGAACCCAATGGTCTGGACCCACTGTAGTGCTCTAAAACATCCTGCTTTATTATAACACAGTAAGCCCTTTTTTTCTCTGCAATGAGTCAGAAACATTTTCTCTACTAATCATCAAGCCGTCCCCTAGCAGCCATGTCTGTTTATTCACCATCTTCAGTCTTCCTCAGTGAGGAGCTGGGTAGGCTGCTGTACATGCAGCCTCAATGGTGGTTTACACCCTCGCTGGCAAGTTTGGTGTATTTATTTATTTAAGACAAGCCTCTTCCCTGGTTGATGGGGTAGATGGCCCATATCACTATAGGCCACTAATGCCCTCTCCATTGTGGATACCTGCCCATGTGCACTTGCAACGAGAGTTAACACTAAGCAGTTTAGTGGCCTACCCCCAGGACTATATTTTGTAGTATTATCTCTCCAACAAAAGATTGTGGCACTGGAAGGCCCCAAAGTCAGGTCTTTCTACATCAATACCATAAGAGGTAGAATGAGTCAGAGATTTCATTAGACTGTGTATTGATATAAAACCTGAACTTTAAGTAATTACATCATAGATCCTATTAGTCGGAGTTATCCAAAAACAGTATCAGAAATATTCATTCATTAAAACAAAATAAAACTTGATATAAAAATGCTGCTCCTTTTGTTGTACCAGATGGTTGGCTGGCTAATGTGTCACATCAGAAGATGGTTTCATTTATGGGCATACCGCTGAATTATCGAGATTTTGGTGGAACACCACTAATTTGTTCTCAAACTTGTTCTAAGATAATGGTACCAGCATTAAAAAGCAGACCCAGTTTGAAGCCATTTCCATAATTACTTTGTAGACTGACCTTTAGCAATGCGTTTTTACACATTCTTTAGATATTAAGAAAGGTGTCAAAACCACTGAAGACTTGTTGCTGTAGATTTAGAAGTGTACAACAAAGCTGGGGAAACACCTATGTTTATTAATAAGATAGTAGAAACTTTAAACTCTTTTTAACTGATGCAGTACATAATATTAGTATTCAGAAGAAAGGTTCCTACATGTTGCTACAAAATGCAAACGTCAGGTGGTTTACTGGTAATTCATACTGACTGGGACATCGTTCATTCGTTGTGCCATAAGGTGGATGGCTCAACCTCTTCTCCCACCAAATCAGCTTGTGTAGCCAGGTGGATTACAGTTTACATTAATTTAGCCCAGATTAGAATAAAACTTTTCAGACACGTGGGGTTTTTTTTGTTTTCACATATGCCACAAGCTATATAGTCAATATGGCAGTTTGTTCAGGTTGTGAACACTAGTAGAACCTTTGCATTTGAATACATGAATATATACACATTAGTTTAGGCATACTTTACTTGTACACCACACAAGATTAACTTTTTATGGGGTAAAACAGAGACAACATCCTAGAATGTAAATAATATTGGTAGCAAACTATCTTAAATACCTGCAGCAATCCAGGTCTAAACAAATCTGTTAATTTAAAAAATAAATAAATAAATTTTATATATATATATATATATATATATATATAGATAGATAGATAGATAGATATATTATATATATATATTAAACAAGACCTTTAGAACAGGTTTAAGGTAGTACAACAAACTGGACAGTTTTCTTTCAGCTAATGTCATTTTATTTTTTAGCTTATTGGACAACTCAGACTTGTGTCATCTACGACGACATTATTTGCAGGAAAGTTTTTTAGATCAAAAGACATTCTGATAAAGTCTCAGAATCATTATAGAGAAATGAAAGTCCTTACTGTGTTTTAAAAAGTATGATTTTTTGAAGACTGGGATGAATCAAGAATATATTTCCCATTGGTGTTCTGGCTTTTGTACGGATCATAGAAAACCATATAACACCATCATCTACATTTCTTTCAAATGTATATTCAGTAGAAAAGTAAGACCTATTTTGAGAATGAACCGAAATATTGCTAAGTATTACCAAAAAGTGCTTTTGAAACACTGTAACAAGTAAAGCATGCCTGATTCCACAAAATGTGCTTAATTATATTTTTTATTTTCTCATTCTGTAATTTTAACTCTAGGTTGAATTATTTTTTTTCCGCTAGAAAGCTGAGAAAGATAAAGATAATATTTTATAATATACTATAAATTTTTTTTCAAGCTGAGCAGATAGACAAAAACATAAACACAGGCATCAATCATGTACTCTTTCACTGGGAAAGATAACCCGAAATGCAGTGGGAATAGAACGTTTTTTTTCTCAGTAGTAGTTGCTTTCGACTTTTTAACAGTCTATAACTGTTCTTCAGTCATATAAAATGTAATCACAGGCTCTAAATGAATTACATTTTTATAATTTAATATACTTTATTAAAATGTTCTACTTGCAAGAAAGGAATGCAAGGATGCCAGATAATGAACAAGTAAGAATACAGGTGGACAATATAAAAATCCATCATGCTCCAGCCTTACTCTCACCCAGCATTGACTATAGGGCACCTCCCCTACCCTACCCCCAGATCTTCAGTTTGCTTCAATGAAGGAAGTGGTAAAGTACTCAGTGATATAAGAAGAAGGACAAATACTCCAGCTGTTATCCAATGAGTCTTTCATAAAGGTTAGTTTTAATGAAGGGATCAAGCATTCCCTGTTCAGCGTATGGGACTCAAAAAGATATTGGGATTCTTTCATTGCATATGTCGTTGTGCTATATGAGTTAGTCACTCCACACAGGTAGAGACACCCACCCCAGTCCAATGACTTAACAACACTGTAATTGCTAGGACTGAATTTAGTGAATTGTGCAATCAATTCTTATACCTGAAAGTCTCTGAGGGAAAATGCTGACACCCTCAAGATATCATCTACACTAACAAGTGCCATTAAGGCAGCCTTCATCAGTACTCAAAACAGTTGCACTCTCTCATGTGATGTTTGAAAACATCTGCTGAGCCACTTTTACTACATTTTAGGTGCACACTGGATGTCCTCTCAGGTGTTACATAAACAGTGTGGCAGATATACATCATCCATGACTTAAAGCATTAAGTATGGTAAATGCTAAACACTTAGCTTCATAAGTACCCTGAGTGTCATCTTTCTGTTCAAAGATATTACTTCAGCATCTATTTGGTGATGTAGAGGGACAAAGCCCTGACTACAACTCAGCTGACCTCAGTTCAATTAGTGGGTCAGGCAACTGACAGAGCGGCAGAGAAGGAATGGGCATGCCCATCCAAGGTGGGAGGGCACTCTTTGATATGCTCCATAAGAGGAGGCATGGTCCAAAGGGGGGAGTTATCCTCAGATGTAATCAACAAGTGTTGGGGGTAGAGAAAGGAAATGGGTATGAGATTCATATAAAAATCCCATAGATGGAAACTTATATGAGCCAAGCTCCCAGGACATCCTCAGGATCCATAACCATCCCAAAACGGAGTAAATCCTGTGGGCTGGAGACTAGCTGGTAGACCAAAAAAAAAGTTATTACTCCAGCAAGATCTCTCTCAACATAATCAGACATAAGGTGACTAGCGTCATAAACTCTTGCTAGCTGTGACACTCACTTGACATAAAAGCAATTCTTGTCTCCATAAATCTAGACAGGTTAGAATTGGTGATGATTTGTCTAGAATGAGGATAGTTCACCTAACATACAGTTCATCAAAAACTGTATCTTTTTTTATTATTATTTTTTTCTATTTGTTCACTGCATCTGGCTACTCTGCCTCATATTTTTTCTATGTTATACTATAACAAACTTTAAAACAAATAAAAACAGATATAAAAAGTATTTATATTTTGGACAAGTTGCTGGCCATAACCCATTCTGTTTCCCATATGACCATTCCCCTGCAGCCCTCATTAGCTATTTAACAATGTTCCCATGAGGCTTTTAACCTCTATTCTCCTGTCCTTAGAGTCCTCATTGCCATGAGCCTGTGGTGGGCTGTTACTAATGGCATATGGAAGATTAGTAAGGGAATGAAGACTATCACCAGTGACCTCTGAACTTTTAACAGGTATGTCTCTTCTGTCAGTTTAGTTTCTCCTTTAAGGTATGAGGAACAAGTAATCCTAGCAGAAACTGCACATGCAAACCTCTGCACATGCAGTCTCTAAGGACTGTTGCCATCATGGAGACTCCATACTGGCTACAGTGCTATATCTCCTAGATCCCATCAGAAAATACCACAGTAGCTCAATCATCACTTCCATCCCCAGAATGAAGAGCAGGTCATCAGTCTCTCATCTTCAATCCATTCGGTCAACCTTTTGACTCTTGGCTTATTGGGTAAACTCAGGTCAGCAGTGGTGTAGTCAAGCACCTCTTTACTCTGCCAACAAGGCAGTCGTCTGTATGAAGGGTAGCTTTGAACCAGGGATAATCTAAAGCTGTGGCTGCATTTTTTCTGGTTATTTTTGAACTCTGTCCCAGCAATAACTATTGAGATGCAAACCACCATTATTTCATTCATTTCTCAATGTTTCCAATATCCATGGACATGAGAGAGGGTGGTAGGATCCTGTATTGTATCCATAACAAGCTTATGTTAGAGATTACTGGATCCGTCTGTCTTCTCATTTCTTTCATAGTAGTTAATGGGTGCACCTCTAAAGTGAGCCTACAGCGCCAGCCCAATAGTTAGTGTGTGTCTGTACATTTACACACACACACACACACACACACACACACACACACACACACACACACACACACACACACACACACACCCTCTCACCAAAATCTAGTCACAGAGCATGTACTGCTTAGTAACATGAAAGGCCCATCCTTATCACTATGCTCCTCCTACACCACCTGACCTGAAACAGGTGGCAGCTGCCTATATAACTGGCGAAATTGCCTCCTCTTCCTCCCTGGGATGGGCAAGCTAACAACAGTCACTCACTTCCACCCCTCTCTACCTAGACCTACTAATCAAACCTAGATCACCAGGCTGCAGTCAGGAATCCATCCTTGTACCCCATAGAGCTGGTCAAACTTTTTTGCAGCTTCTGAAATTTTCACTGTTCTCCATGCAAAATCCACATTTTTTACATTACTTTAATTTGCAACTGAAAGTTAATAAAGCATCTATATAATGAAGTAAAAATACTCAGCTATACTATATCAAAATGTCAAAGTTAGAGTGAGGAGTGAAAAAATGTTTCAGTAATGCAGTTTTCCCAATTCAACATAACCAAAAGAAGGAGAAAATTATGTTTTTTTATGTAAAAAATTACTTTTCTCTGTGCAAAACTCACCAAACAGGTTGCTATAATAAGTAGAAGGAAGTAAGAAGACTGCAGGGAGTCTTGACTTCCCAGTAAAAACTCTAATTTTAAACAAATGCCTATGTCTTTCTGATTGTTTTTGTGCATTTGCTGTGAAACATTTACAGTTTTCATAAGATCCACTGTTGAGGGGTTAGTAAGCCACTTTTAAATGGACTGGTTCCAAGCCTGTTCCGAAGTCCTGGCTGTTTGTAGCTTTATAAGCCGTAAGTTAAAACAGACTGAGAGTTTACAAACACAGAGAATAAAGCAGCAGGAAAAGCATTTTTGTTTGCCTTACAATGACTCAGATATGCTTATAGTTTTGTCATGTACAAACCAACTGACTCTGGTTTGCGTATTATAGTTTTATCATGTACAGACCAACTGAGTAGCACAGTGGTGCAGGAGTCAGCATTGCTGTCTCACTGCACTTGATTTCTGTGGTTCAGTGCCTGGATGAGTTGTTACCTGTTCAGGGCCCTCATGTCCTCGATATGATTGTGTGGGTTTTTGTAGAGTGCCTCAGTTTCATTCCACATACCCAAAGCATGTTGCAGATGAATTAGAATACCTTCAATTTCCTCATGGTGCATATGTGATGTATGTGTGTGCATGTGTGTGCGTGCATTTGCGTGCATGTGTGTGTGTGTGTGTGTGTGTGTGTGTGTGTGTGTGTGTGTGTGTGTGTGTGTGTGTGTGTGTGTGTGTGTGTGTGTGTGTGTGTGTGTGTGTGTTTATTATGTGGTGTCCTAACCAGAATTACAATTATCTTTCTTACACCTGTTGAGTGTCAGGAAAAGCACAGTCCACCCACAATCCTGAATAAGTTAAAGCAAGTATTAGAAAGCGCATGAATGTATAAATCAGCCTGTCCCCTATGTTATGAAGACTTTTTGATATGTTTCATTTGTATTTGTGTAATTGTTTTGAATGTTTTGTATTCATAGAGGCTTCCCTATTAGAAGAGGTTTACTCTTGAAAGAGTTTTAATTTAGATATGTGAAATATTTGATGGTTAAGCTGTCTGAAACTTTTTAATAGTTTAAAGAAAGCTGGGGACAATGATCTGATTTATGTTTAATACATATTCACAAAGCATATGAAAAGATAAATATTTTCTTTACTCATTAGCCATATAAGTGAACTTTTCCTTTGCAGAATTTGCATCCATCCTCTGGGCTGCAAGGCCAAGAGAAAAATATATGGGCGCCTTAGAGTACCTCGTTAGCCAACAAATTTTGGGGATGAAACTGGAGTACCCAGAGAAAACCTGTACAAACATATGGAGACCATACAAATTCTACACAGGCAACAACCAGGGATCAGAAATGAACCCTGGACATGAGGAAGAAGTTTTATCTTAATCATTGCTCCATAATGCTGTCAGGATAAGTTATATACTATGTGCAAGAACAAAACTACCACACGGTCTGGCTTCTATGCTCTTACACTCTACATTCCAAAAGGGGTATCTGAAATCTGATACCAAAAATATTTAGTGAATAACCAATTAATTAATCGAGCTAACCATATTTAACCAAAGAACATGATTAATTATAGGTTTTCACCCTTGTTTGTTCAAGGTGGTGTAAATGTCAGTGAACACCTAGTAAGTGTGTATTTTGCAGCCTTTAGCACTGTTTAGTAGAAGATTTGAAGATATATATTATGTAAAGTTTAGTCCAAAGTGTATTTAAAAACAAAACTACACAAGGCAGTATATGTGCCTTGTAACCGATGTCATTAGTAGAAGTTGTGTCATATACTAAAAGTAATTATCAATGGGATAGCAGGAAACTATACTGAAGCACTGAAATATTTGCTATATATGTCTGTATTGTTGGAAAAATGTTTACATAGCTTTCCAGTGACCCTGCATTGAACTCACAATTCTGATTATTAACTTGTTACAGGCTCATTAGTTAAACTTTGAGGTACTTTTCTCCTATTTTAAACATGGAGTTTGGAATGGGGTGGGGTACATCCATCTTTTTTAGAGCTCTCAACTTTTAATTATTAATGTGTCAGAAATACAATGGCACATGGTTCTGAATTCATAAGGCAATTTATTACCTAAATAATGTTTTTTTTTTAACTGAAATCTGCTTTTGAAATTGTGTGTGTGTGTGTGTGTGTGTGTGTGTGTGTGTGTGTGTGTGTGTGTTTAAAACTAATTTCTAAGATGAAGGCATGTGTATCTTTAAGATCTGAGCTATAACTAGAACACCTGTATCAGGTGCTTGAGGGTTGTTGCAAGAAAAAGCAGTGGGAGTGATGAGAAAGTTTTAGCCTGAATCAAAATGTAAACTTGTAATTTCTACTACTGCATTATCTGTTGTGACGTGATATGCTGTTGTGAATACACAGCAATTCTAATTAGAGATTTTCATTTTTTTTCTGGCTTGCTTGCTTGCTTAGTCAGATAAATTGCTGCCAGA
Source organism: Protopterus annectens (assembly GCF_019279795.1). Classification (NCBI taxonomy): domain Eukaryota; kingdom Metazoa; phylum Chordata; order Ceratodontiformes; family Protopteridae; genus Protopterus; species Protopterus annectens. The sequence goes on from NC_056739.1 coordinate 1,131,170,906, forward strand.
GGGATTAGTTTATGTTTTGCTAAGAAAACTGAGTACATCTCCACCCAAAGAAGACAATACTCTTCTACCTTCTATCATGGAAAGTCCACACCACTATATGAACTTAAACACAATTTAATCAGGCTTTCAAGGCTTCAAGGTTTTGTTTACTCTTGGGAGTGTTCAGTTTAGAATTCTTAATTCTACTTGTTAACCAAAATTATGCCACCAGCACCCCTACACACACTGACACACATAGGGAAAAGCATACCTGTTCATATATTTATGCATGCAAATTTGGAAAGTGCACATATTTTTTAAATCATATTTGGGTATAGCATTGCAACTGCATGGAAGTGCCTCAGAAAAATATTTAACTTAAATATACTGTTTTTGCCACAGATGCCTGAATGTCTTTGAGAGAATGCTGCAGTTTTACCTATACATTGTTTTGAATAGTAACTGACCCTGAAGAGGTGCATTTCAAATCCAGGTAAACAAACTCATTAGAGGACCAGTGACATTAATCATCTCATTACCCCCTTGGAATAGCCAGTGACTCTGGCACAAACTGGAATTTGGTTACATTTGCAGTCTCCTATAAATATCAGAATAATGACCTCATTTACTGAGCTGTGAGCATTAGTCAAACTTAGTAACATAGAGTAGAGATTAGTACCTTTAGTATCAGTTCTTTGTGTCTCATTCCCTTGAGTTATTTAATCATAGCACTGCTTAAATGCACTAGAAGTATACTTATAAGATGCAAGATTTACATAAGTGAAGCGCCAACGTAGAACTTAAAGCTTCACACAGATTTGAGGAAAGTTCACTGGGGAATCACTGGATTCATATGGGACAGGTACATGGAGACAGGTACAGCACTCATGTCTGGTGTTAAACTTTAACACAAATGTTCCTGTAATGACATCAACATTATTGCAATTAATTCTAATAAACTGGAATGAAAAGATTCATCTTGGGCATGGAACCAGTTTGGGACTCTTCCAATGTAACAAAAATATATTTTTATCAAACACTGCCAAAAACGGTTTTGTTCCTGAAGACATAAAAGCAGTAAAGTGTTTGGAGATTCTAAAGGTGGTTAGATGATTACTGATACCTTCCCCACATAAATTAAACATGAATTCAGCTGGTCTCATGATGCCAATAAATGTACCAATGACCAGAATATAGTTAGCATTTCAAATGCCGAAATGTAAACTGTTGAAAGATGGAGAACTGCGAAAATGAGCATGTCCTGTTTCTCATTCCATTTTCCTGACTACAGTTAATATTCCAGATACTGGAAGAACACCAGCTGGTGATGGGTAAGGTATTACCTTGTTTGGAGGGGGGTTGGATTGAATACTATCCAACAGGTCCAATAACAAAATATCATTGGGACTAATTGAAAACAGGCAACTAGGGAAGTACAAAGATATGTCTCGTTGTGGACCTGAAGGAAGTGGAAAATAGGAAGCAGTGTATAAAAAAAAGGGTAACCCTGCATTTGTCCCTCCCTCTCGCTCTCTCTCTGTTTGCTTCTAGAGGAAACAATCAAGGTGGTACGCAATGGATACACTCCTGCAGTTCACAGTTAAGAAGCATAGAATCTTCAAATATTTTAATTAAAATAAATTGAAGCATTAACATTTGTCATTAGCTAGTTCAGCAGCACTTTGAATATTGACAATAAAAGATTGTTGGCATCTTATCACAGTGGCCAGAGTCAGAGATGGTTGAGTTGGTGAGTTTTGTATTTTCTTCACTTTCTCCATCTACTCTAAGTTTGTACAATCTTGGATGTGGTGCATGCATACTTTGGGGGGAGTGGGGGACTTGTACCCACATAAGGAGGTGCAGGGGATCATGCTCTCTGCAATTTTTTTTGTTTGTGTTTTGCAGCCTTTGATTAGTGACCTCCAAAGATTTTATATATTTTAAGTTTGAATAATCACATCTCATTTAAATGATACATTATACACAGTGGACATAAATGAACAAATACATAAATAAATCCAAACTAACTCAGTCTGGTAAGGCCTGGTCAGGTGTCTCCCAGTCCTTTAGCTAATATTTTAATACACATATTTGCTTTATAAATTGATCAGATGCATACTGTGTCAGTTTATACCTTTTGTTCCTAATTGCTGTATGTAGAAAAAATGTGTAAGTGATGACTAAAATGGTATTTCGGTTCTTAAAAGAGAAAAAAAGCTCTGAGTGTCTGTTTTCATTCTAGGTGGCAGATTTTCAACAGTAGTAAGAAAGTTAATGTTCTATCCTTGTCCAATAATAGTCATCATATGCTACTCATTTGGGATCATTTTAATTTATTTACACAGACACTTGTCTCCCTTATAGGTTCATAGATTCATTTGTAAGTACTAGGCTAGCTGCTGCCCTTGTGGGCCATTTTAAGCCTAGCCAAATTCTCTTTTTGTGCTCAAAATAACTTTTCCCATTTGATTATAGATTAGCTTTGCCCATACCATGGTCAAAAATTATATATTACCCCTGATGAGAATAACTGGGATCATACCATAGATAAAAGGAAGGATAGAAGGAAACCCACGTGTTGGATAAAACATTTAGGAGATGCCTCTATCCATTAGTAGTATAGGGGACAGTCCTGGGGTAAATTTTCTATTTCTCTTCCATAGATCTAAGTTGCACTTGAAAATGGACAGGGATACATAACGCATCCTCTGACCTGTTACTGATAGATTTACTGCATATCATAAATACTGAGTCTAGGGAAATAAACCTCTTCTGCAACATCAACAGAATGGTTTGGAGGGACTGGTATATCTCGTAGAGGATACCAGTGTTCTGGAACAGACTCCCCATCCACATAAATCAAAGCTCATATCACATATCAGAGAATAAGACAAAAATGTATACAATTAACAGTGACCTATGTATATCCCAATATGATAGAGAGAAATCAGTTGTTTGAAAATTTAAAAAAAGTTTTAGCAAATATTTCAATAGTGATGTTAGAAGATTTTTAACTTCTGAGAGTGGATATATAAAAGATGAATTTTTAAGGCTGAAATTAATTATATAGTTTACCCTAAAAACATGAAAGGAACAACAAGGGGAGTATAGAGTTTTAAGATCACTGAGCAGTATGTGCTAGAATAGAGGAAGACAGCAAAATAATAAAGGCTAAAAAAGGAAGTAAAATGGATAAAGAGATTAACTGCAGGGTTAAAAAGGAGGAAGAAATAATAAGAGATAAAGAAATATTATGGAAAGATCGTATGACAATGGGACCATTTCATAAACATTGGACACAGTGGTGGGTAGTGTATAAGTAGAATATAAAACATATATTTAGAAGTAGAAAGAAGAATAAAAAAGAAATAAAATGAAATATAAAGATATTTTATGGAATTATGAGAAAGAGATAGAACAAGGAAATAAAATAATGGAAACAGAAACAACAGATGCATAAAAAGAATACAAAAAAACTTATGTTATATATTCAAAGACTGTTTTTTCTGAAAGGAGAAAAAGGAGGTTTTCCTTCTTTAGGAAAAGGAGTAAAATGAGAGAAGGAAGAATGGATGCTTTCTAAGATGGCAAAAGAGACATAAAATCCAAAAAGAAAATATGGAGGAAGTAAAAAATTTTATAGAAAAAAGAGAAAATGTATGGGCAAGAAGAATGGAAAGTGAAAACATATCGGAAAAAGTAAGGATTTTTTTAGAAAATGATATTATAACAATAGAAGGAATTCATAAGGTGATAAAAGAAAATACGACTGAATCAGCACCAGGATTAGATGGTATAAGTATTGCAAGGAAATGAATAAAGGCAAAAGAACATAAAATATCGAATGAATGGATGATGGAAAGTATAATGGAAGAAGACATCTGTAGTGTAGTGATAACATTTATATGGTAAAAGGATGAAAAGATATACAAATTGGAGGCCTTTAACACTGGTGAATATTGGCTGTTAAAAGTTTATGAAAATACTGCTAAAAGAATGGAGAAAGTATTGGGCAAGGCAGTACAAAAAGGAGTTTATAGTATAAAAGGTAGAGAGGTGAAAGAAATGTTAATTATAATGAAAGAAGTAGTAAAGCTGATACTGAAAGAAAATAAAGAAGACTCATAGCATGTGATGTAAGTAAAGCCTTTGATAAAGTGAGCCATGAAGCAATGTGGCAGATTTTAGAGGTATATGGCACAGGAAAAATGTAATAAAGAAATATCATGAAAATTCATGGGTACAAGTTACAATAAATGGATGGATGGAGAAAAAATAAGTATTCAGAGAGAAGTAAAAGAAGGATGCCCATTGACAGACATGCATATATGAAATTGGGAGGCAAGATGTGAGGTGGAAGGGAATGGTATATTACCAGTGAGTAAGACATATGCAGATGACTTAGTTCTAATAACAAAAAAAAATATTGAATGGGTAAGTAAGGTTGTAATAAGGACCAGAAAGCTGTTTAAAAAGCTGATCTGCAGTTAAACCACATAAAGTATAAAGGATCTGATGAGACAAAATATAAATAGTATATATTTATATTTTAATAGAAAGGAAATAAAGATTTAGGAGTGATATCTGGTCAGTATGAAATTATGATAAGTCAATGAAGAGACACTAAGACAAATAAAAACACTGTTAGCTTGGTGGAAAAAATGTTATAATTTCATAAAAATACATACACACTGAATATTTATGTCTTAGGAAAAATAGCATATTTAGGGGAAATATATATGTTTTTCACTCAAATGGAAAAAGAGTTATTAAAATCTTTTTAGCTTCATTTGGAGATCAAGGCTGAACCCTGTGGGAAAAGAGATACTGCATAATAAAAAAAAAAGAAGAAGGCACTTTGACTCTAAAAAATCTAGTGGTGCATTTAGCATCTATGAATTGATTTTGGGTAATGAGAAAGGTAAAAGAAAGATAAAAAGAACTCATAGGTAAGATGCTATATGAAAAATATAAAAATGCATGGGAAGAAAAAATAGGGAAAATAAAAAAAATGGACTGGATAGGATCGAAGGAAAATAATATGACAATAAAATTAATTTATTAAAGTTAAAAGTACGTGAGGTTGATGAGAAAAGAAATTAATTGCATAATATTATTCTAGAAAAAAATGTTTTTCTGTACTCATAGAAGTAATTAAATGAATATAAAAAAGGCAAGAAAACAGAAGAAAAAGGTTAGAAAATTTTTATAAACCAAAATATTTTCTATGAAGAATGTTATTAAACAATTCACAAATGAAAGGGAATGTGAAATACAAGGTGATAAAAGAAAGAAAATCCCCAGGATTTACTAATCTTCCGTGTAAGACTAGATTAGTCTTACATGGAAACGCCAGTCTAAGAGTATGACGGCGGACTGCCGAGCAGTCCAAAAATCCATGCCCCTGCACTGAAAAAACCCAAGAAATGTCGAGTTACATGAGCGTGTCCGCTCACATGTGTACATTGTAACACTACACTCCCCCCATATGTTAAACCTCATACAAATTTAAAAATTAAAAGAAATTTATTTTTTTTGTTTTATTTTCGATATAGCTGCCCGTATTTGCACGTGTTTACGCAGGATTGCCCATTGCTTAGCTACAGTTAGCAGCTTAGACACCAAAGAGGATAATAAGAAAAAATATGCAAATTAAGCAAAATAGCGATAGCGTAGTGGTTAGAGTCTTCACACAAAAAGGAGGCATTCCCGGTTCGAGTCCCACTACTGCACTTTCCATTTTCTGTTGGAAATCTGTATACAAAAATATTTCCTGACATTTATCATGTATAAGTTTTGTAAAAAGCATTCAAATGTTATATGTCGTAGTGAACAAATTATATATATATGAAGGTGAAATGGTTATGCATTCTGAGGCATGAGTAACTTATTTTAAACAATATAAAGCACTGCTACGCACATTTTAGCAGTATTTAGCATATTTAAAACCAATTGCTCATAGCTGAGCACCGCTTTAACAAGCGCAATGTATTTGCATGTAGCTGCGCACCATGCTAACCCGCGCAAATACAATGCATTTGCGCATAACTGCGCACCGCACTAACCAGCGCAACATCGGGCAACGTCAAGCAATGTCGAGCAACATTGGGCAATGTTGGGCAAAGTCAGGCAAAGTTGAGCAAAGTCGGCTAAACATGGCCACACCTCCTTTACTGTACCTTAACCATTCAGGTCTGATCAGTAGGAAAATAAAAAGCAGTAACAGGGCTCAAACTCAGGATACTGTGCACTATAGTCACAGTACATAACCACTAAGCCATGACAGCATTTCATAACCATGCACTTTCAACAGCCATATATCTATCAAAGGAATATTAAATATTGCCAACATCAGCTAAGCAGGTGTGCCTACAGCTGAGTTTTTTCAAAACTGGCCAATCACAAATAAGTGTGGGAAATGAGACATATTTAAGCTCCACAGGCGGGAACACTTGCCATAACAGGTTGTAGCTCCCTTCTGCAGTCAGCATGGCTGGTGTTGGAGAAGGCACTCGATTTTGAGTGCAACGCTGTGGCATTGAGGAGACCAAAGTAATGGTTTGGCTCCTTGTCCACAATCATGAGGAAAGACTCCTGCAGGGCCAGTACTATGGCACCCAATATAAAATGGAGGCCTGGAACAGTCTTGCTCATGATCTCAATCTCACCAGTGCCACTGCCATTCCTCGGACTGGTGAGCAGGTCAGGCACCATTATTCTGACCTGAAGCGACATAAGGGGGATCAACTGGACCAGTGGATCCAGGAGTTCTGTGTGATGCCTAATGACCCAGTACTAAGTAACCATTGTATTAAGTAGTCAAGTATTGCTATGCTTGTCTATACTATGGATAGGTATGTCTCAATATCACTGCATTTACTTCACAGCTGCAGGTGTCCAAGCTATGAATCAGCAAGCCCATGAAGATATGTTGCAAAGGCTGCATCATCAGGCAGGTTAGTAATTATTCTGCATGTACTGTTATTTAAAATAAATGACAGAGCCTTCAAAAAGTGTTTTAACCCAATAAATAAAGGTGTAATAATCCTTTAATAAATGTATAATTCCTGGAGTGCATCTGTGTCATTTTCTTTGATATGTTGTTGTACTGTTGCATTTTACAAATAGTACTGTTATAATAAGCAGTGTTAACCCACACTTGGGTAGGCCTATATAATGTGGATGAAGGGAGTGCCAATAGCTTTTATGCATATTTAGAGCCCTCAACTGTTGGTTCATGCCCAGCATGTACAGGTTAATCTGGCACATGAGTAGCTTGGTATTGTGTTCCCCAGAAATGTCAGTGTGGTGCCAGAAATGTAAGGAGCTGTTAACATATAACTGATACTTTCACCTGAACATATCTAGATAATTATATGAAAGTATAGCTGTCGGTGTACCATCTTAGCAGTAGTGTGTGTGAGCAACTCTCAAAATATGTTGCAGTAACATCTGCATCTTGGACAGTTTGTATGTAAGATACAGCTCATGTATATAATGATCTAGCAAAATCCAATTGCACAATATAAGGACATTGGGTAGTGTAATAATACATGTAAGGGACATATAACTGCAGTTAATAGGAATGTAGTGAGGCTGCATGCAATTAGCAAGTGGTGGCCACTAATTGGTGCAGAGGCCATCACATGCTCATGTGCAAATACCTACAAAAGCAGGCTGCAATCTCTGCCAACAAACTCAATCACTCTATTATAGGTTCATAGGTTCATACTAGGCTATCTGCCCGAGGGCATTTACAAGCCTAGCCCATAGTTTTGTGGCTTATGCCACCCCTTTAGTTTGGAGAAACTATGCCCATTATTTTGCTGTGCCTCTGTCGAGCAGTGACACTGAGGTAACCCCTGGGGTGTATCTGCGATCTCCCATCCATTGGTCAAGATTCCTCTTGAACAAGGCCAGCGAGGTGCTCTGCCTCACATAAACCGGGATTTTGTTCCACAGCATAGGGAGTCTTTGGGTGATGAATCTATCCCTCCAGCAAGTCCTATTAATAACCGTGTCGAGGTTTAAGTCTCCCACCCTTGTGGCTCTGAGGGATCTAGATTTTTTGAGATGAAGCATGTTCATCAAATCTTGGTTTGACATGGCCTTGTATGTCAGGCACAGGTCACCTCTGAGCAAGCGGTAAGCAACTGAATATAACTGGAGTTCTTTCAGTCGGGCAGCATAAGACAGATTTCTGAGACCCTTTATCCTTTTGGTGAGGAACTTTTGTGGCCTCTCCAGCTGCTGCAAGTGTCGGGTCAGATACATTCCGAATGGGGCATTGTACTCAATCATTGGTCTGATGAGTGATGAGTATAGGGAGACTATGACCTCCCTTGATCTAGATGTGAATCTCTTCATGATGAGGTGGGCAATGTAGAAGGTCTTCCTAACTACTTTAGCAATATGAGTGTCGAATGAAAGGCTACTGTCAACCTGGGTTCCCAGGTCCCTGATAACTTCTTCTGTGATCAGGGGATTGCCACCTATATGGTAGCTAGGGGTAACCTTGTTTTTCCCGAAGGGTATGACTACGTATTTCTTGGCATTTAACTTTAGGCCATGGCTCAGGCACCTGTTATCCGTTTCTGTGAGACCCTTCTGAAGGATATCTGTGTCGGATGTGTTTTCGACTACGGCGCCCAGTTTGCAGTCATCTGCAAACTTTGTCAGCCATAACCCTCCTGTGTTTGCTTGTACTTCAGAAAAGTAGATGCCAAACAAGAGTGGGCCCAGGACTGAGCCCTGTGGGACACCACTTGTGACAGGCTTTGAGTCTGACATGGCGCCAGCAACTCTGACCCTGTGGGTTCTGTCACTCAGCCAGTTTGCAACCCATCTTGTAATGTATGGGTTTACATTTAAGTTGATGAGTTTTTCAATGATACCCGAGTGGGGTATTGTATCGAAAGCCTTCGCCAGGTCTAGGTAGGCTGTATGGACTGCCTTTCCCTCGTCAATGGCCTTGGTGACTGTTTCGAAAAAGTCAACCAAGTTGCAGAGACTGACAGAGAGAGAGAGAGAGACAGACAGACAGAGAAAAGTAAAAAGAAAAATAAATATTACCAAATCATACAAAGGAAAGGTATGTGACACATATGTATTTACTGGCATGTAGTAGATGTCATTGAAGAATAGTCTACATAATGTGAACCATTCATATGTGGCAGCAGTACTTATTTATGCATAGATGTTCTGCTTAACTACTGCTATGGACAATACAGTGTGTACCTGTGGGCAGTGGGACATACCTGTGAAATGTGTAGCTCAGCATTAAATGTCAAAGATCTGATCCATGTTATCTGTGTTCTGTACAGTTGTGTGGCCAATGGCTGTTGGGGGGATTAGCACTGACATTATATAAACATGGGTGTGACAGAACAACACATGCATGATAGTCATATTAAAGTGTAGCTTAGCATTGGCAACTGCTGTAGCAGTCTAGTATGCTTATCTAGCATTTGTAGCTATATATAACGCCTCTAATGTTAGTGCGTGTTCACATGTGACACCTGTTTGTGTTGCAGCAAGGCCCAACAGTTCAGCTGTGAGGTCCAGGGACTTACAACAGTGTGGACCTTGTGTGTGTATGCCACACATATGGAGAAATATATATGTGTCATATATATTCACATCTGTATATGTGCATAGAGCAGGGGACATATTGCAACTGTTTGAAAATGGTGGAGATATATATGTTGGTGAAGGTTAGTATGCACATATTTGTATGTAGGTTTTAGTGCGTGACAAACAAGACAGCATACAGTGCTGGTATATGACATGTGGTGGTTAAACACTGTGGGTGGTTTGTTCACTTTGCAATGTTGAAGCCAGTGAGGCCTGCTAAAGCTACCTGGGCTGTGAACACCTTAAATGCATTTATCCCAAGACAATTTTATTACATTACTGTACACCTCACATCCTGTGTATAATTGATATTCTCACTATGAAAGGTGAAATGTATATGTGCCTACATATATATGTATATGTACACCAATAGATGTGTATATGTATATGTATATATATATATATATATATATATATATATAGTTATATATGCTCATACACACCTACATCTACTTGCTACAATAGATTCTCTGTACTGTTAACTGACTGTGATGGTCAATGTGTTTTTGAATACGTCAAAGATATGTATCTGTGTTATAGCTTAGTGGGAAACTGTTTATGCCATGGTATTATGGGTCCTTGCTTTGAGCTGTAAATTCTGTTGCTAGGCAGAAAAACTGCTATTGCATACAGTGTGATTAAGTCCCTTGGTTTTAACTAGGGTGTGTCACTGGAGGCTAATGCACTACATCTATGATTATTGATTGGTACTGACGTTGAATCCAAATCATGTGTGTACAGTAGTACTACTTGAAGCTCTGGGCCTGTACAGCAGAGTATGGTGTATGTCCACATTGCTTGCATCCACTGTTTTGTGTGGTCACTGTATTCATCACAGATTACATTTCTTAAGATTAAGGTTGTGTAAGTACTGACACACAGTACTGTATAGTACACACTGAAAGCTTATCTGGGTTGTCATACCATTGTGTCCTGTAATTATGCCTGATGTGTGTGTGGGTATGTCTGTAACATGTTTTTTTTTTACATATGTGTGGTAAACCATATAACTGCATATCTAGCAATATTCATAGTGTACTACAGCAGTATCCAACCTATATTCCCAATTGTGCACATATTTTGGACACGGGTTTGCCATTAACAAATTGTGTGGTATAATAGTAATACATTTACTGGACCTTACACTCATTGTGATGGATGATATATTTCTTTACACATCAGCTTGATGTATATCTGCTGTGGCTAGGTGGTGCATCGTTTTGCATACAGTGTGCCAGGTACTCTTGTATAGTCTTATATAGTGATTTTATTTTGTTGCTGTGCAGAACATGGTTCATTAGACTGAGAATGAGCCAGGCACTTCCAAGCAGTTGTGGTGTGGGCAGTGATAAGTGGCAGTTAAAGTGTTTCACTCTCGGTTAGCTAATACGTTGCTATATATGGCAGTTCAGTGATATCTGTACTGTATAATGTTAAATGTGCCATATGACTTGCTGAGACATATTTTCGTATTTATGTCTTCCAGGGATCATGGCACATCACAGGAACCCCACTTACAGTAGTGCTGAAGATGACATAATTACTACCAGTATGATTCAGCACTACAGTCTCATGTTCGCACGAACCAGCCAGAGCCAGCAGGAGCGTACTGCAATGTGACAAGATGTTGGCTGCAGGATAAATGAAGTAGGCCTAAATAACCGGACATATGAGTAGGTATGCCACCACTGCAGTGATCTTCTCAGGCATGTCCGTCAGCATGCTGCTGATGTGCGGAGACAACAGCTTGCAACAGGAGGTGGTGTTAATATCCATCCCCCCCCCTCACCAGAGTGGAGGAGCTGCTCCTGGGCCTGGTGGCACCTGCCCAACAACAACAGCAGCAGACATACTCCATGATGGAGGTTGGTGCCACCCAGCAAGCACACATGGAGCATGCAGGTAACATTGCATATTTGTAGACTACTGTTATCTTTATTGGTAGATCATGCATATGTGAGATGTGGAGTGTGTCGTTAAAAGATGTGGAGCCTGTTGTTGTGCAATACTGATCATTTGGAACATAATCTGTAGCCCTGTGAATGTAAACTGTTGTTGTGCTGTAAGATTGCAAACCCACAGTAGCAATGCCACAGTTGTGGCCATTGACAAACTGTCTCATCTCTATGTAGGTCCCTCTGGGGTGACATCAAGGCAGCGGACAAGTGCTGGTGAGTGTGTTCATTTATTATTGTAAATAAAAAGTGCATGTAATAGTTAAGGTGTAGGCCATGTACACATGTAACACACCTACCCATAATGCATGCTGTGCATGTTTGGTGTAAGACCATGCACATCTCACTAATGTGATTAGCTGCCTCAAACACATGCAATACCCAGACTATCTCAAACAAATGTGGCTAGACTGCAGTGACCATTGGATAGGCACAGTTGATACTCAACATGCGCATAACATACACATCTATGTCATACACAAAGCATTTTAACATGCTACACATAAAGGATTCCCAAACCCTCTGTAAAGACACACTCCAGTATCCAAAATCTCATCCACGCATTACACATAATATACCTGAGGGGTAGAGGCCTATCATGGGGAATTTAAACACTCTGCAACACACTACACATACATGTCAGGGAATTCTCCTTATTGGCCTCCTTACAAACTCATGTAACAACTGGTTGTGAAATGGTGAATGTAGCCAAGGTAGTACAATTCCGGTACATTATGAGTAGTGTTGGTTTGGGAAATATTTGTAGCCTTGAGTGACCACATGATGCTTCATGTTGATGGCCTATGGTTCTATACCCCATCCAGTTATTGTAACCACAGTACTACACATAGCTTTCATTGCTATACACCTTGCTATAAACCTTAATGTTGCATGCACCTCTAAACAATATGCATACCAATCACCATTTGCACAACTGACACATATATGTCTTGTGAAGCTATTGAGTGGCTAGGTCATATGACACACATTGGGTATGTGTAGTGTTTAAATATGCAGTTGTGTTTTAGCATGCCATGTCATGGATGACACTGGCATGTCCACAATATGATCTACACTTGCCATAAGTACCGTACATTGGGTATGTGGCCGAATGGTATTCCATCAATTATCCATGCACCACTGATTATGTTGTGAGAATACTCATCATGCATGTGCTAAAAATGTGTCTACAATTATTTGCTAAAGACACAGAGGCTGTAATCAGCATTGGATACCTATCTGACACACAGATACACATCCAGCCATGGTATGTACACCTGTTTGTTATGGTGCACAGTACATTACAGAGTTTTGAATACCTGCACAGCAATGTTGTTTCCATGTATGCATTGTGTTCCAGGGGGAGGCCCATCACCTAATAACAAAACACATGCATCAAAGCCATGTATACTGTTAGTAACAAGGACAGTCTACACTTGTACTGCATGCTGTTGAGCAACGCATGTCCTGCATGCTGACAAGTGTGATATGACTGTTTTGCTTGTGATACTGTACCCCACCATCACCTGCTATTGTGTATGTTCTGAGATTGATGGTGTTGTGTGTGTCTGCTTTAGGGAGGAGCGTATTTTTGTGTGTGTGCATGTGTGCCTGTGCACATGTGTGCCTGTGCACATGTGCGCATGTGAGCATGTGTGCATGTGAGCATGCGTGCATGCGTGCATGTGTGCATGCGCACATGTGCGCATGTGTGCATGCGTGCATGTGTGCATGTACGCATGTGCACAGGTGTGCATGAGTGCATGTGTGCATGTGCGCATGTGGTCTGACATCATGTTCAGGTCTTAAAGTGTGAGTCCTGTTTTCCTCTCACAGGTGCCAAGGTGGGGCTGGTTCAGTACAGCAGGGAACCTGATGTCACTGAGACAAACAGTGATCATGCAGATAGGTGTGCTGAGGCACAGGCATGTTTTTCAGGGTCTGTGTTGGGCCACCAATTGACAGTATACAAATCTCCACCCCATCCATGCACACAGTCATATAACCTGTTCATCCATCATCACCATTGCCCTTAGCTGAGGGACAGTGTACGGTTGGCACTGGCCAGGACAGTGTGGTATCTATGGCACATGTATCAGGACCAGATGCCTGGAATGGTACCACATAGGCAGATGCCCAGGGGTTCTCGTCAGAGCACTGCTGGTCATCATGCCCCTGGCAGACATGCCACACCTCTTTCTACCACATGCATGTTCCAGGCTGTCATGGAGGCACAGACACGAATGGAGTGGTACACCAGACAGGGACTAAGGGCACAGAGGGCTCATAACACCTCTGTAAATGACAGTATCCGTGACCTAGCAGATGCCATACGTAATTACACTGAGGTCATTGATAGACGTTGGGGTGAGACATTGGATGTCCTCCACAATGTCATGTCTATGTGTCAGGACAGTGCAAGATGGTTGAGACATCGACATGGACATATGCCAGCAACATCAGTAGCTGGAGGTCGCTGTGGACATCCAGCAAGTCACAGCGGCTCCCATAGTGCCAGTACCAGCCCCAGTAATGTTGGGGGGGGGCTGTCCATAGACCATCCTAGAAGACCACGTGCACATGGCTCTGACCAGTCCCAGCAGGGACCTAGATCCAGTGGACATATGTCAACCTCTTCGGATAGTACCTAGTCTGGATTAGTACCTGATACTGTATGTAGCACCCCTGCCAGTCACAGGTTCCGTATCAGTGGCCAGAGATGGTGATCTGTAAAGCCTGCCAGGTACAGCCTGTAGCTGTCTCACAAATCCCTGTATATGGCAGCCACATGGTGGAACTGTGTGCATGCAGACACACACACATAAACCAGAAACCTAGGGCAAACACATACCCGCACACATTACATCAACATTGGCCCATAACAGTACTCATGGCCCTCACACACACACTCACACACACATGTCGATTGTATGGCTCAGTGTAGGCCTCTGGCAAACCAACTACACCCACTGTGCATATGATGAAACCTGTGCTACCTCCTGTCATCTGTAACATTGATGCAGGAACAGGCTAACATGGTGCTGATGCACAGGGTGACTTTAATAAAGTATAGCAATTGTTGAATGTGAGGCATGTTGTCAGCAGTAAAGTGCAATGATATCCTTGAAGGTGTAGCTGAGCAGGCATGATGCATTAAAGCTGTAATTAGCAATGTTGTATTGTTTCCACCAGTGTTTATTCCAATTGTGTTTTGTTTGCCCATGTGCCACTTGGCTGATGCGTGTAGTTGTGTCAGCATGTGTTATACAGTGGACAGTAAGTGTGGAGTTTGTGCAGCACAAGTTTGCAGGTGTACATTTGTGAACACGGTGGAGGTGCACTGTCTGCATGTACATGCATATTGGACACATGGGCAGGGTGACATGCCCTGTATTGGCCAGTGTTAACACTCCATACTTTCTATTGGTGGCCAGTATGCATTGTACTATACACATTTTGGAACTTAAGTACACATGTGTGTGTATGACACTGGTTGACACTGTGCTGTGGGTGATGCTGTTGTTGCTATCTGTCATTGGTTTGCATTACTAAGGTTAACACTGTCCCAGCTGCATAATCATTTATTAATGCACAGTGTTCACCTACAGGGTTGCATGGACCGTGCTATCACAAACACAAGAAATTCTCACTTATACAGTAAAGGTGCATTAGTCTCATGGACCTCTGCCATAAACTAAATATATAATAGAAGGTGTGAAGTTGTACCAAAAAAGAGTTACATACCAAGAAGGGATAACCTCTCTGGTCAGTATAATTGGGAAAATACAATCCCTCAATAAACATACAAGGCAAGCTTCAAAATACAAAATGGCAAGGATTCCAAAGACAACACTAAAGCTTTCTTCAGTGTTGTGCATAATTTAAAGGGGAAATCTCAGGTCGGGTCACAGTTAATGTAAATGGTCACAAAGTACAATTATCTGACTGACATTACCAATTCCTTATCAGACAGTTTGAATGCGGATTTCACCACCCTGTCATTACACAAGGGCCACATTTCCAGACCTGAAGAATGTAAAGCTTGATGATTCACAGACACTCTAGTTAAAACATCTCTTTAACAAAGTGCACACCACAGTGGCAATGGTACTGGACAGTGTCCCTGGCTGTGTCATACACAAGCTGACATATGAAGTCACCACTCACCTAAACGCTCTGTCCAGATGCAGCCTCTATACAGGTTATATACTTGTGGAATGACACACGGTAATGGTGTTCACAGTCCACAAGGGTTGAGCTACAATGTCTTCTTCTTCTTCTTCTCCTTTCGGATGCTCCCATTAGGGGTCACCACAGTACATCATTTCTTCCTGCCCTCTGCATCTTGCGCTATCACACCATCCACCTGCATGTCCTCTCTCACCACAACCATAAACCTCATCTTAGGCATTCCTCTTTTCCTGTTACCTGGCGGCTTCATCCTTAGCATCTATTTCACAATATACTCTGCATCCCTCCTCAGCACAAGTACAAACCAACTTAATCCTGCCTATCTGGCATGATCTACTAACCTTCAAACCTGGCCTGACCCTCTAGTATACTTATTCTTAAATCTGTCCACCCTCGTCACACCCAGTGCAAATGTTAACATAAATTGATTAAGGGTAGAACTACAACAGGTCCTGGAAACTCTCACCCTATAAGCCAGACCAATGTTATCTGGAAGGCTATGGAGCACAGCTTTATGGAACTCATTAACAGAGACATTATGAACCTGCAAACACTGCACCATACCCACTTAGGTTCTCTAAAGGCCAGATCATGGCTCCTACACTTAGTAGACTTCAAGCCAGTCAACAAGGCTATAAGTGAGGGAGGGGAGGTCAACACAGCCAATCTATAGCTCACCAGCAATTCATACCCATCCCACATACTGGTATTATACATAACCTCAACAGACTGACCATAAACGATTGTTAGATGATTCCTTGACAACTAACGCACAGATGTAGGATGCACAGTAACATTTGCAGCCTCCATGTACTATTCTATGCCAGTAACAAGTGGTATTCACCTGCACTCAGTCCTGGAACCACTCCTGTTTGGCATATAGCTTTCTTAGGTACAAGCAAACACAGTAGTGATATGTCTGCTCACGTTTGATGACAATGCATACTGTGGGCTATACTTTATTCTCCAGATGACACACACACATCCTCCAAAAGGGTATCATACAGACAGATACCTGGTGTCAAACTCATGCTGTAAAGCTATAAGTCAAAGAAAGCATAGTTATCCACTTTTAGAAAACAAAGTATCCCCAGAGTACCACATAGGTAGTAGCCCCTAAAATGTGTAACAGGTACTAATGTATACATAGAGCCATGTGTTAAGTCATCTCTCCTTTGATAATCACATTACCAAAGGGTTTTAAAAATCCCTCTGTGGAGCACATAAGCAATAAAGGGTTTGCATGCAGATCCACAGAGATTGTTGTGCACCTATAATGATTAGTCATCTTTGCCAGACTTTGCTTGCTTTGGAACAGGTTTCAAATATACCTCAAGCATAAACCCTCACTCACACTCTTCAATAGAAACCGTGATGAGTGGATGTGAAATGGAAGACATAGCCCAGGGATCACTGCAGTGGCTAACCTTGTCACAAGCATAGAGAAGTGACCTAAGGTCTGGAAAATGCCAGCATGCTCTGGCAAAGATAACAGATGCGTTCATGGAGAAAGCAGAGTACCCACCTAAGAAATACTTGAGGTCGCATGTATGTATATGGATTTGCCCCACAGCTACCTTACATGTGTAATGCACATACAGTTGTCATTGTGATATGTCATACACTAGAAAAATCAAAACCCACTCCACATTGGCCAATGGTGTCACACACCTGGAACACACACACAGTCAGCAAGTGGGAGATTCAAACTCTTCCCTAACTTCATTATGATACTATAGCAGGATGCATTTACATGATGTGCTATACACATTACTGCGATTTCACCTTTCCACAGGTATATTGTAAGATGGTGACATCATCAGACTTGACAAAGATGAGTATACCACTTTTAAGGGGTGTGAGTAGTCTCTAAAAAGGTTGCTCTTCCACAGGGGGAGACACACACACACAGTTGGCAAGGGCAGGATTCAAACCCCTACCTAACTACATTATGATACTACAGCAGTACACATTTATACAACACGCTATACACATTACTAGGATTTTTTCTTTCCACAGGTATATTTGTAGGATGGTGACATCATGAGATGACAAAGATGGGTATACCACTTTCAAGGGGTGTGAGTAGTCTCCAAAAAGGTTGCTCTCTCCCCAGGGAGTCACACACACACACACACACACACACACACACACACACACACACACACACACACACACACACACACACACACACAGTTGGCAAGTGCGGTGTTCTTAATCCAAACTAAGTACATCTTTACACTTCAGCAAGCAATATGGAGTTACAGGGTGCAATACAGACATTACTTGCTGACAGTTTGCACAAAGGTTTTTTTCACATTTGCTAACCTCAGCAGGCTTATCATACTAGGTGCATTGTGATTGTGTTGTATGCATAGGCCATGGCCATATCATATATGGGTTGATACACCACATGCTGGCACACACAGGGTCAAACCTTGAGTAGCATCTTACCTTCACCTACATGATACTGCAATATAACAGAAAGATTATAAACTTCAACAATTGGCTGAGCTTCTGGTGTCATTCAAAGGGAATCCAGTCTCTGCCTGTGATGACATGATAGACAAGCCTTGTTGCTTCGCTACAGTTGGTTTGCACCTGTCGCCCCTATGCTTCTGAATACTGGCCAAGGCTCTTGCTGTCCCCATATTACCTTTTTTAGGCAAGGCTCAAAGGTTCATAGGTAAGTACTAGGCTATCAGCCCTGGGGCCTATACAAGCCCAGCCAAAAAGGTACCCTGGCTTTTGCCACCCAAGAAATTTATTTTCCTGTGCCACTGTCGAGCAGAGACACAGAAGTGATCCCCAGGGTGAATTTCCTATTTCCCATCCAATCATCAAGATATTTCTTGAAGAGTGCTAATGAGGAGCTTTGTTTGATATAGATACATAGTTTATTCTGGAGTATGTGAAGTCTCTGGGACAGGAATCTATCCCTCCGGCATGTTCTGTTTATTGTGGTGACAAGGTTTAGGTCCCTAGAGCATGTAGGTTCATAGGTTCATAGGTAGGTACTAGGCTATCTGCCCAAGGGCATTTATAAGCCTAGCCAGAATGTGCTGGCTTTCACCTCCCTTTTAAATTAGTTTCCTGGGCCTCTGTCTAGCAGGGCCACTGAAGTGATCCCAGGGGTAAATTTACAATTTCCCATCCACTCGACAAGATTCCTCTTGAAGAGAGTCTGCGAGGGGCTCTGCTTAACATCAACTGGGATTCTATTCCAGAGCAAGGGAAGTCTCTCGGACAGGAATCTATCCCTCCAGCATGTCCTGTTTATTGCTTTGCTGAGGTTTAATTCACTGGACTGTGTGGCTCTAAGAGATTTGTTTTTCTTGAGGTGGAGCATGTCCATTAATTCCAGGTTGGACATGGCCTTATACGTCAGGCATAGATCACCTCTGAGCAGGCAGTAAGCAACCAAGTAGAGCTGGAGTTTATTTAGTCGAGCTGCATAGGGCATCTCTTTGAGGCCCATGATCCTCTTGGTGAGGTACTTCTGTGGTCTTACCAGCTGTTGCATGTGCCAATTAAGGTACATACCAAATGGGGCATAGTACTCTATTATGGGCCTAATGAGTGATGAGTAGAGGGGCACAATGACCTCTCTTGATCTAGAGGTGAACCCTTTCATAATTAGGTGGGCTACATAGAAGGAATATCTAACCACTTTGGCAATGTGATTATCAAAGGAGAGGTTACTATCTACCTGGGTCCCCAGGTCCCTAATTACATTTTCCGTACCTAGTGCATTACCACCTATGTGGTAATTCTTGGGCACTTTATTTTTTCCAAAGGGGATGACTATGCATTTTTTGGCATTCAACTTGAGGCCATGGTTTTGACACCAGGTATCTGTCTCTGTAAGACCCTTCTGGATTACGTCTGTCTCAGCCAGAGAGTCAGTTATGGCCCCCACTTTGCAGTCATCTGTGAACTTGGTCAGCCATAGTCCTCCTGTGCTTGCCTGTACCTCAGAGAAGTATATGCTGAACAGGAGGGGGTCCCAGGACCAAGACCTGTGGGATGCCACTTGTGACTGGTTTAGAGTTGGACATGGCACCCACAACTCTGACCATATGTGTTCTATCCATGAGCCAGTTGGCCACCCATCTCGTGACATAGGGGTTAATGTTCAAGCTGGTAAGCTTGTCTATGATGACAGAGTGGGGAATGGTGTCAAAGGCCTTAGTGAGGTCCAGGTAGGCTGTGTGGACTACCTTCCCTTCATCTATGGCCTTGGTAACTGTTTCAAAGAAGTCAACTAGGTTTAGGAGGCAGGATCTGCCTTTAACAAAGCCGAATTGGGTAGGGTCCAGTGTCTGGAGGTTCCCAATGTCTCTGTTTATGAGTTCCATGATAATTCACTCCATAGCTTTGCAGACCAGGCTGGTCAGGCTTATAGGGCGATAGTTCCCAGGTTCTGTTGTGGCACCACCTTTGTGGAGCGGGATGACTGTTGCTGTACACCATTCTTTGGGTACATAGCCTGTGGTAAGGCTGAGTCTGAACAGTGAATTTAGGTGAGGGTTTAGTTCCTTTTGGAGCTCGTGTATGACACAGCCTGGGACACCATCCGGTCCCATTGATGCTGTGTTCTTAGCTTTGGAGAGGGCTGTTTTTACCTACATGTACGTGATGTCTGGGGCTCTGCATTCTTCTGAGATAGACACAGGCCCTTTTGGGGGTGAGGAGGGGTGAATTTTGCACTAAACTTGTCCGTCAGGATGTTGGCAATGTCAGTTGGTTCAGTGTATTTTTTGCCATTTTGCAGTAGCTCAAAGCATATCTGAGAGTTTCCACCTAAATGGTTGATATAACTAAAGAAGACTTTGTGGTTATCTTTAGATTCCTTGGCAATTTTTCTTTAGAAACTGGCCTTGGATGATTTTATGAACGATCGTAGTTTCTTGCTAATAATGATCAATGATGCCTTTACTTTTTGGAATTTTGCTCTATCATGTAGTAGTTTCCTCCTTCTGTTGTATAGCTTATTTATGGCCAAGGACCACCAGACTGGTTTCTTCTTTTTGGAGGAGTGAGTCTTGGTTTTACTCGGGATGGCTCGATCCATGCATCCCTGTAGATGCTCATATAATGCACTTGTAAAGGATTCTGCGGATTGGATAGCATTATTCTGTAGCAAGGGGGCTTTGAAACTTTCTACTTCGGTCTTGAAAAGTGTGAAGTTTGCTTTTGAAAAGTTTTTCATAGTAGTTTCCTTGGCTGGGGGTGGGGTCGGGATGTGGATGTCCAGTGTGATTACTTTATGATCTGATCTTACCAGTGAGGGGTTTACCTCTGGTGTGGAACACTGATCCCCCATGTTGGTGATGATCAGGTCCAGTATGTTGTCATCGCTAGTGGGCATGGTGACCAGCTGTTCCAGGGCATTTGAGTTTATAAACTCTAGGAAGCATTGGGCAAAGGAATTTGTATTTGAGTAATTCTCCCAGTCAATGCTTGGGTGGTTGAAATCTCCTAATATCATGGTGTTTGGTAGGACCTTTATATTTTCCAGTGTTCTCAGGAATGTTGAGTGAGGGTCCTGAGATAAGGTAGGTGATCTGTAGCAGGCTATGATCTGATAAGCAGCTTTGCCCACTGATAGTTGCACTTGGATGGTCTCCAAGGCCTCGTGCTGTGCCACTAACCTGGAGGTGTGGGTATCCTTTATGAAAATGGATACACCCCCTCCTTTTGTATTTTGGTCCAGGTTTTGGGGAGGAAGCTCAGAGAGATTGGGATTTCTTTAAGTGGAGCATGTCCAACAGCTCTGTGTTTGACATAGCTTTGTATGTTAGGCAGAGATCACCTCTGAGTAGGCGATATGCGACAGAGTAAAGCTGGAGTGTTTTGAGACGGTCTGTGTAGGGCATGTATTTGAGGCTGCTAATCCTCTTTGTGAGGTATTTCTGTGGGCTTTCCAGTTGTTGTAGATGTCTTGTGAAGTACATACCAAAAGGGGCGTTGTACTCTATAATGGATCTAATGAGTGATGAGTAGAGGGGAACAATGACCTCTTTTTTTCTGCATGAGAAACCTTTTGTGATGATTTGTGCCACGTAGAAGGATTTTCTGACTACTGTGGTGATGTGATTATCAAAGGAGAGTCTACTGACCACCTGTGTCCCAAGGTCTGTTATCACACTTTCAGTGTTAAGTATGCTACCACCTATGTTGTAGTTCATGGGTACAGAGTTTTTACCAAAGGGGATGACAATGCACTTTTTGGCATTGAGCTTGAGGCCATGGCTTTGACACCAGGCATCTGTCTCAGTGAGGCCCTTTTGTAGGATGTCCACATCATTAGTAGTTTCGATTATGGCTCCTAGTTTGCAGTCATCTGGGAACTTCATTAGCCAAAGACCTTCTGTGTTAGCCTGTACTTCAGGGAAGTAGATACCAAACAGGACAGGACACAGGACTGAACCCTGTGGTACTCCACTTGTCACTGGTCTGAAGTCGGACTTGGACTCTGCTACTTTCACAGTGTGGGTTCTGTCAGTGAGCCAGTTGGCAACCCATCTTGTGACATAGGGATTTATACCTAGTTTAGTGAGTTTATCTATAATTCCAGAGTGGGGGGTGGTGTCGAAAGCCTTGGCAAGATCTAGATAGGCTGTGTGAACCATCTTACCCTTGTCTACGGCTTTGGTGACTGCTTTGAAGAAGTATATCAGGTTTAGGAGACATGATCTGCCTTTTACAAACCCGAAATGGTTGTGGTCCAGAGTTTGGAGATTACCAATGTCTTTGTTTATAAGTTCCATGATGATACATTCCATGGCCTTGCAGACCAGGCTCATCAGGCTAATGGGGCGCTAGTTCCCGGGGTCCATGGTGACTCCCCCCTTGTGTAGTGGGATAACCGTCGCTGTGCGCCATTCAGCAGGCACAAAGCCTGAGGTGAGGCTATGACTGAACATAGTACTTAGGTGTGGTGCCAGTTTGTTCTGTAGTTCATGTAGAACACAGCCTGGGGTGTTATCTGGTCCCATGGATGCTGTGTTCCTGGCTTTGGAGAGTGTTTTTTACCTGTGCAGCCATGATTACAGCAACTTTGCATTCTTCCAGTATAGAGATGTGCTCTTTCATGGGTGAGAGGGGGGTAAAGTTAGCACTGATCCTATCTGCCAGGATGTTGTCAATATCAGTTGGGTCTGTATATTTAGTGCCATTGTGCTGTAACTCAGAGTAGATCTGAGTGTTGCCATTGTGATTCTTGACATAGCTATAGAATACTTTGTGGTTGTCTTTAGAATCAGTGGCGATTTTGTTTTCGTAACTAGCTTTGGAGGATTTTATCAGGGATCACAACTTCTTACTGAGGCTGACCAGGGAGCTCCTCCACTCATGGGTTTTACCCTCTTTTGCAACAGTTTCTTCCATCTGTTGTGCAGTTTGTTTATGGCAGGGGACAACCAGATTGGCTTCCTTTTCTTGGAAGATAGCATCTTGGTTCTGTTTGGGATATCATGCTCCATGCACTCTTGTAAGTGCTTATACAGTGCAATTGTGTAGGATTTAGTAGTCGTAACTGTATTGTCCATCTGCATGGGTGTCCTGAAGTTCAGCACTTCTGTCTTAAGAATCATGAAGTTGTCTTTGGAGATATTTTTAACATGGTTTCCTTAATGGGGAGTGGGGGCCAGAATGTGGATATGTAGGGTAATTAGCTTATGCTCAGATCGGACCAATGAGGCGTTGACTTCAGGTGTGGAACACCGGTCACTCAGGACAAACCAAACCCCGTAACCAACACAAATAACTACAAAGTGAGCTAAATGCTACTCATTGTCAGAAGTCTCAGCCTCCAGATGCACACACTCGAGGCACTTCTCAGTATGGAGAATATTGATATCTGTGCAGTAACAGAAACCTAGTTCAAGGCTCCAGAGAGCACACCAGCACTACCAGGATACTACTCATTCCATACCTTCCAGCATCAGAACCTGGATCATAGCACATAGGGTGGGGATGTATCCATATTCATCAAGGATACCTACACCTCTGTCTACATTCTCTCTACAGGATATGTACCGATAGAATGTTGCACAGCAACGTTCTTCCCACTCCACAGGGATGGGGCCACAAAAGACCCTTGGCATTCACGCTCTATGAACCTGACGAGTCTGATCTGCAAGGCAATGGAGCCAATCACAATGGGAGTCAACAATAAAGACACTGAGAACCTTCACACAGTAGAGCACACCCAATTTGGCTTCATCAAATGCAGATCACACCTCCTGAACTGGGTGGATTTCTTTGAGACAGTTACCCAGGCTACAGATGATTGAAATGAGCTCCACACAGCCTACCTATACCTCGCTAAGGCCTTTGACACCATTCCCCAGTCAGGTATCATAGATGAACTCACCAAGTTGGGCATGAACCCATACATCACAAGATGGATTGCAAACTGGCTCACAAATAGATCCCACAAATTAAGAGTTGCTGGCTACATGTCAGACTCTACACCAGTAATAACTGGTGTCCCCCAGGGTTCAGTCCTGGAGTCCCTCCTGTTTGGCATAGACTTCTCAAAAGTATATGCCAACACAGGAGGGTTGTGGTTGACTAAGTTTTCTGGGAACTGTAAAGTGTTTGCCATAATAAATTCCCCAGATGACACAAATATTCTCCAGAAGGGACTCTTTGAGACAGATGTGTGGTTTCAGAATCATGGCCTCAAGCTCAGTGTGGAAGAATGCATAGTAATCCCCTTTGGTGAAAACAAAGTACCCGCAAACTACTACATAGGTGTTACCCCCTTAAAACTGACAAGGTAATAAGGGATCTGGGGGCACAAGTAGATAGTCATCTTTCCTTTGACAACCATGTTGCCAAAGTGATTGGGAAATCCTATGTGGCCCACCTAATCAACAAAGGGTTTGCATCAGTATCAAAAGAGGTAGTGGTGGCCCTCTACTCTTAAGTCATCAGACCCATCATTGAGTACAATGCACCATTTTGGATGTACTCAACTAAACATATCCAGCAGCTGTAGAGACCACAGAGGTACCTCATCAAGAGGATTACTGGCCTCAAACAGTTGCATTATGCAACACAACTGGTGAAACTAAAGATGTTCTCCGTTGCGTACCACCTACTCAGAGGCACATTCTGCCTAACATACAGAGCCTTGTCCAACACATAACTATTGAACATGCTCCATCTACGGATAACAAAACTGAGTCACACTACACACTCCAAGGGTATGAACCTCATCACAACAATGAATACAACATGCTGGTGGGATAGAGTACAATCCCAGACATTTGCCTTACTGTGGAACAGAGTCCCAATGTACATCAGTCAGAGCCCCTCACTGACACTCTTCAATAGGAACCTTGATGAGTGGATGGGAAACAGACAATTCATGCCAGGTATCACATCAGCAGCCCCACTAGAAAGGGGCTTAGGATACTAACTATTAGAACTAGGGCTTGGGAGACTACCCAATGGGGTGGTGAAAGCTGCACAACTTGCCTAGGCTAATATTTGCCTTCGTGAAGATAGTCTACTACATACCTATGAACCTATGTGATAGGTACATGTCTACAGATAGCAGATGTGTACTTCATTGTACAGTCATGTTGTACAGCAGGCACATGGACCACATACACTGTAATGCTTACAGATACTGGTGGCTGTTATGTACAGTGGGTGAGATGTGCACCTCATGTCTTTTGTGCCATTGGGATTTTTGCTGGGTGGGACAGTCCTGGATGGCTCCCTGTCATGGTCACCCTCTTACACACATCTCTGCCCATCCATCTTTGGCTTATTATACTGTGTCCCCCCTTCATATATATATATATATATATATATATATATATATATAGGTACATAGTTAGGTAATAGGCTATCTGCCTGAAGGCATATATTAGTATGGCCAGAGTGTGCAGCTATCGCCACACATGGGGTGAGTTCCCTAGGTCTCTGTGCAGTAGAGCTGATGAAGTGATCCATGGCGTGACAGCTCAGTATCACATACACTCATCAAGGCTCCTCTGGAAGAGTGTCAGTTAGGGAGTCAGCTTAATGTAGGTTAGGAGCCTGTTCCAAAGCAAGAGAAGTCTGTGAGTTAGTAATATATCTCTCCAACATGTTCTATTTATTGTTGTGATGATGATATCCCTAGAGCATGTGGCACAGTGAGCTTGGGTTTACTTCAGATAGTGTATGTACATCAGTTCTGCATTGGACATGGACCTGTCTGTTGGGCAGAGATCGCCTGAGTAGACAGTATGCAACAGAGTACAGATTGAGTTAAATTCAGTATTGTTGCATGATGCAACTGTTTGAGGCCAGTAATCCTCTTGTTGAAGTACTTCAGTGGTCTTTCCAGCTGCTGAAGGTGCCCAGTCAGATTCATCGCAATTGTGCCGTGATACTCTCTGATGGGTCTGATGACTAATGAGTAGAGGGAATCTCCTTTGACCTACATGCAAAGACCTTGGCAATTTGTGGGAATACATAGCATGATTTTCTAACCACTTTGTGAATGTGTTTCTGGAATTACAGATGACTATCCACATGTGTCCATAGATCCCTTATTATTACCTCCATATGTAGGGTGTTGGCACCTATGTGGTATTTGTATGACTGTAGCTCGAGGCCATAATTTTGACACCACATCTGTCTGACTGAGACCCTTTTTAAGGATGTCTGTTGTCCCAAACATCGATTATGACAACCTTTTTGCAGTAATCCACAAACTTTGCTAAACATAGCCCTCGTGTGTTTGACTGTATTTCTGAAAAGTATACACCAGACAGGAGGGGTCCCAGGACTGAGCCATGGGGGACAGCAGTTGTTACCAGCTTGAACAGGAGACCACAGTTCTTACCTTGTGGGATCTATCTGTGCCTCAGTTGGCAATCCAGCAGATGACATACATGTTTATGCACAAGTTGTTGATTATGTGGATACGACATGTGTGTGGGATGTTGGAAAAGGGCGTTTCAAGGTCTATGTAGGCCGTGTGGAGCTCATTTCATTGATGTATGTCCTGGGTGACTGCCTTGAAAACTGTCTAGCAGGTTTAGGAACCATGATCTGCCCCTGACCAAAACAAAATGGGTAGGGTTGGGTGTTTGTAGGCTCCCAATAGCTCTGTTTATGAGTTCCATAATGATGGACTCCATGGCCTTGCAGATCAGGCTTATAAGACTATAGTTCCCATGGTCTGTTGTGCACCAACACTTGTGGAGTGTGCCAAACATTGCTGTAACCCATTCAGCAGTTTCATATCCTGTACAGAGGGTGAGTCTCAACAGACTGTTCAGGTGCAGGGTCTGTTTGTTTTGGAGTTCACATATGACACAGCCAGGGAAACCATGTCATCCCGTAGACGCTGTGTTTTTAGGTTTGGATAGAGCTGTTTAACCATTGTATATGTGATTTCTGGGTTTTCACAATCTCCAGGTATGGTAATGGGCCCTTTTGTCAGTGAGAGGGGGGTAAATATGTATGAACCTGTCTGACAAGATGTTGGCAATGTCAGTCATGTACATGTATTCATTTACACTTTGTACTGACTCAGAACATATATGAGTTTACATTGATATTTATGACATAGCGAAAGAAAGCTTCATGGTTCTCTACGGACTCTTTGGCAATATTTTTGCCAGAACATGGCTTAGATAATGTTAGAAATACTCATTGTTTCTTGATGATACTGATCAGAGATTTATTGATCTTTGCATTTTCACTTTCATTGAACAACTTCAATACTTGTAGTACATAGTTTGATTATGACAGGGGTCCAATATATTATATGGGTCTGTTTTCATATCACTGTGTGCGCAAGTCATGATTGGTGAATAGTGACAAGTGTCTGGAGTAAGAACAGCAACTGCCAGATATGTGTGGCCCACTGCTGTACTCAGACATGGCCTAAGTGTGTGAACATGCCCAGTATGACCTTTCAGTATGTTGTTGACTGACATTTGCTTCATTTGTTTAAGTGTGTGAGCATGCCCAGTATGACCTTTCAGTATGTTGTTGACTGACATTTGCTTAGTTTGTTTGTGCGTGAGCATGCCCAGTATGACCTTTCAGTATGCTGCTGACTGAAATTTGCTAAATTTGTTTAAGTGTCTGAGCATGCCCACTATGGACATATATACTATATGTGTGTGAAAAATCAAGTTGGTTTTTACTTCAGGGCTCACCTTTGTGTTGTACATCGACAGGAAGCATGCTGTGCCTACAGAGCTTCCATGAGTCAATTAGCATAGACTTATCAACATTTCTACATACAGGGGGGACAGCTATTATTTGTACATTTCTACGCGGGGGGCACACCTGATTGTTACTGTGGGTGTACATAGGATGAGGGGTACACCTGACACTTATACACATTTGCTAGGCCTGCACTGCTATGTCAGGTACTCCATTTCAGTCTGTACTGTTGCCTATCATACTGGCTTGAGGCATACCACTGTACTACAGACCTTAGCTTCCAATTACACACATATTAGTTTGTAACTTCATAGCCTACCCAACCCACATCACACTGCCTGGCCTGCTGTTATCTGTCTGCATAGGCCTGGGGGGAGGTTACTCATATGCCTCTTCAAAGGGCATGATACAGCATTTGTTTGTGTTTGCATTTGTCTACAATTGTCCTGCTGGCTGTAACTGTTAGGTATGTGACCCCACCCCCAACTGGTATGTGTGAGTGACTTAAGTTGTGTCTGTGCCAGTGAAATGCTGTCATGGCTTAGTGGTTCAGTACTGTGACTATAGTGCACAGTATCCTGAGTTCGAGCCCTGTCACTGCTTTTTATTTTCCTGCTCGGCAAACCTGACTGGTTAAGGAACAGTAAAGCAGGTGTGAGTGTGTTTACCCGACTTTGCTCTACTTTGCCCGACGTTGCCCAACATTGCCCGACGTTGCACTGGTTAGTGCAGTGCGCAGCTACAAGCAATTGTATTCAAATATGCTCAATACTGGTAAAATCTGCTTAGCAGTGCTTTATATTGCTTAAAATAGGGACTCGTGCCTCAGGTGATGCTGCAGGGCTGCCTATGTCGAATGCACATATTACACTCCCTATACATGTTTGAAAACAGGTAGTGTCAAGTTTGGCATCCCTTTTACTGTATGTGCGAGTCAGAGAGAGGTGTCATTTCCAGGGTTCCTACTGAGTCAGTGTATGTGCTATGTGTTGCCTCTTTGCCAAGGCCAGGGCATACTGGGCATGCCTCCTTCTGCCTACTAGGGCAGGCGCAGGTTGTTCCTCCTCTGAGTCACGCTGTGCCTGTGCGGGCCTTGGCAATGGTGGGGGACTGTTTGGCCGTGCCCCATTGTTCCTGCTGCAGCTGTTTCCACAGGATCATATTGTGTAGCATGGCACATACCATGACAATTTGGGTACATGTAGATGGTGAGTACTGCAAGACTCCACCAGATGTGTCCAGGCACCGGAACCGTGACTTGAGCATCCCAAACACATGCTTAATTATGTTTCTTGCTTGTGCGTGTGCCTCATTATGGAGTTCTTGTTCAGGTGTGTGTGCATTTCTGATGGGTGTCATCAGCCATGGCTCGAGTGCATATCCAGCATCCCCCACTAGGTGACCATCAGGGATGCCCCATTGGTAAATCTCTGGTACAGCTGCGTCAGATGCCAGATGTGGGAATCGTGATAACTTCCAGGGCAGTCAGCACACACATTCATTATTATGCCCTGGGCATTGCACACAACCTGGCAGTTGATGGAGGGGAAGCCCTTGCAGTTGATGTAGACCCTACCCCGCTCACCGGGTGGTGCTTTGATGTGTATGTGCGTGCAGTCTATTGCACCCACTACCTCAGGGTATTCTGCTCTTTGGTGGAAAAGACGCATATTGCTGGCCAATGCCTCAAGGGAATTGGGGAAATATACGTGCTCACTGACATGTGCTGACATGGCATCCAGGAACTGGTGCAGTACCCTGGATGCTGATGCCTATGAAATCCCCATCATATCACCAGTTGGTCTCTGGAAGGTACCTGTAGCTAGTATTCTTAGGCCAACACATACCTTGGTATCCACTGGGATGGGTTCCCCTCTGTTGGTTCTGTGTGTGAGGCGTGGCCTGCACAGCTCAACAATTTGCTGCAGGAGGTCTCTGTCTACCCTATAGCGCTCCACTATCTCCAGCTCATGTAGCCCCTGGTAGGTTACCCTGGGTCTGTACACTCTTCTCTGTCTCCTCACTGTGGGTTGCTCAGCAGCATTCACAACATCACCACCCTCAGCACCTTGCACATGTTGGTTTATGATAGCAAAAGCAGCCCCTAACATTTTGTCTGACTTTAAAGTTTTTAAGCTTTCCCTATTTGTATATTGCAGTGTTGCAGAGTTCTTGGGGAAAAAACAGGGAAGAATGCTGTTTGCAGAGTTTAAAGTGCTGGGCTGGGCTGGGCTAGTCTGCTACCTGTGTAATTGGCTGATTCTGATATGTTTCACCTGGCAGCTCTTCTAGTTCTCCTTGGTTAACTTCCTACTACTTCTTTTCCTTCCTTTTCCCTTTCTGTTTCCGCTCAGGGCAGCGCCGTACAAACATGCGCACACGCTGTGTGCATGTTTGCAAGAAATTTCAGATATTTCCATGGTGTGCACCTTTGGTCTCTGGTTTTCAAAAAGGACTACTATAGACACGCCTCTTGCAATCCTGAGCAACTCAGGGCAAACACAAGACACTGTGCTCCAATTAGCTTACAGCCTTTCTGACACATCCCCTCATGCTGTTACCTATATTCTACTCTACTACTCACCTACTCCTACACTTACACTCTTGGGACATGGCTCACATGCTGGGGAAAATTGGGATTCACTATCCTTATCCTCATTTGCATAGGATTGCCTACTAATGCATGGTTACATCTCTCACACTGAGCTTCCCCCTTTAGCAACCACTACTCAGTGGCCATGTTGTCTTCATCCTGCCATTCACCTGCATGGCAGGATAAGCTTTGTAGTGAAAATGGCTATTTTTGGCTATTTTTAAATTATTTTCTTGTTTTTAAAGCGCCGCACATTTGCGCGGTGCTGCGCTACGCTTAAACATCGGAGATCGGGGGAAAACAAAAGTTAGATTTTAATAATTTTAAACATTTATAAATGCCAATGGCCTTATATTTGGCCATTGGCATACTTCCTCAACTGTATGCATCCTTTATTTGGAGCTGTCATAGCTCCATTTAGCTATTTGCAGAACGGTACTCTGTTACCAACAGAGTACATTTCTGCAGATAGCACTAATCTTCCACGGACAGGTTAGTGTTTTCTGGATTGCAAATTTACCTCATTTGCATAGCTTTCAGCAGCAAATGAGGTAATTTGCATACCATGATGCTGTCCGTGCAAGAGTAGCTTTAGCAGCTCTCGTGCACGCCCCTGCTGGCTGTACCTGGATCGCACAGCAGACATATTGCCTCTGTGAGCTCCTACACTCTTCTTGCACTCTGTGCAAACTTTCATAAATCCAGCCCATGTGTTGATTGTAGAGAAAAAAACTACAAAATGTTTTTGGATTGAAAAAAAGAAGGAAGAATTTCAGAAAAAGTTTAAAAATAAATATAGATGGGAAGGATTTAAATGTACAATGAAGTGTGATAAAGTAAAGTGATATTGATAAATGAAATAAAGTACTGTTTGTGACAATATGAATGTTGTGGAAAGAGATATAAGAAATTGTTATATACAGGAAAATGGAAGATGATTGTGTATTGGCTGAACTAAGGTGATAGTTGTAGAAAAGGGGTGATGGGATAGAGGATAAATATAAAGAAGAAAGAATAAAAGAAATAGAGCTGTTACTTTTTTTGTGTTGATAACCTGGTAAATAATTTTAAGTATGAATTTAAAAAATGTCTACATAATTGAATAAAAGTTTTATATATGGTACTAAATGAATGTAAATGTTAATAAAACATTCTCACTCTTCTCAATAAGCATAGTGGGATCTTTTATATCTGGCTGAGCTACCATCAACTCAAGGAGACGGAACCTCAGTTTAACGTCTCATCCAGAATGTGTTATAACAAAAGCGCAAAAAAATGTTGCACAAAAATCTAAACTATGGCTTTTTCATCATATTAAATATTGAAGCACAACATGAGTACATGTTATAACTAAATGTTCCAATAGATTTCCATGAGCACTTCACTTAAAAGGTCCAAAAGTTTCTGTAATATAGACTTGAAAAAGATGAAAATTAAAATGTTCACACAAAAATCCAAAATACAGCTGTTTTGCAACAGATTTCAGAGGTACGGTCCTTTATATAAGAAAGCAAAATCAGGTCAACATTATAAGGTTTACATGAGATACTTTTAGAAATCTGGTTGGCATTTAAGAGATTAAATGAGTTAGTGTAATTTTTTAGTTCATATATATTGTTTTCCTATGTTTGTGTTTGGTGGCCAGCATTAAAAAATTATTGATTTGTTGCTCTATATATTGTGTAGCATTTAAATGGAAATTGCATTAACAGAAAAATGGTTGTTGTTTTCATGGATCTTTTTTTTTCCTAGCAAACCCACCAGTAAGGTTTACCTGTATTGATATGATGCTCTATTCTTGTTGGAATGGATTTAAAAAACTGGAAATAATTATTACAATATTAAAACAAACCAAAGATTATTTTTAAGAAATGCTTCCTAGTTTCGTCCTTGTTTCTTTGCTGTTTTTTCATAATCTGTGCTAGCAAAATCCTTAAATATTTCATAGCTATTAAAAACAAGGGAGCATTATTCTTCAAAGTAAATAAGAGCAATGACTGCAACTACCTAAATGTGAATTTACTGCTCACGAGGAACAAAATTCAGAACTGCTAACAAGTAATAAATCTTAAGATTTCCTTGGACTTTCCAGCATGCTGACAATATGTAACCCAATAAACACCAACTCACTGGGTTACAAATCATCAATTCATCATTCACCAATAGTGTTTCTATTTTTTAGTTAGACAGCAAGCATGCAATTTCTCCAATGAGTAATGCCACCCTTTCTAGTTGTTTCTCCTTTCCCTGAAGTTGTACAACTGTGGTGCTGCTATATATAAGTAAGGGATGTGGGTGTGAACTGTCCCACATGGGGCAGCAGTTTATTTGCAGCTAGTTGACTACCTGAAAGTTGTAACAGACTAGCTGAAGCATTTTATGACCTTAGTTGGATTATTTTAACAATTAAGCAAACATATTTCTATCCAAATTGTTTTATTGTGAGAGTATAGTTACTGTCAATCCCACTTAATGTATGGTTATTTCAAGTGACAGTACATCATTCATACCTGAGTAGAATAAAAAAAATTATTTCTCCAGTTATTTTAGCTAAAGTTTTTTTAGACAAACGCACCTTAGGAACATTTACTCTTCCTCCTCCCAAACATTATTCTGCAGGTATTGTTCCCACTAATTCCATTTATTTATATGTAATTTCTTCTTTCCCTTTTCTAAAGATCTCACCTCCATTTTTCTTCTCATTCATTTACAACATTCAGTAATTCAGTTATGATTGGTTTCCATCTTAATTTCCTTGTCTAGTAATTGCATTTTTCATAGCCAACAGTACTGAACTCAGTACAGCCTTACCATGTCTAGGCAATTCAGTTTCTATACCCCAGCTCAAAATAATAATTTCCTTATTCACAATAATTTCCTCTCCTAACATTTGTGACAAAGTAACCTGTAGTGAATTTTTAAAATCTGCCAACTAATTGCATTCTCAAAGAGCATGCTCCCAAGTATTCCAGTCTTTCCCAGTACACCGCTACAAGTTGCTGTCTACTTGTGAAATAATTCTCTGTAGTCCATTTGAGGTACAAAAATACTTATGCAAACACTTTCATGCATAATCTTAAACTATATCTATTTGGTTACATACTTGGGAGAGATACAAATATACTCCCATTGTTCATTTATGTACTCCCTTTCCATTCTTATTTCCCAGTTTTTGCTAACCTGTTCTGATTGATTATTATACTGATATCCTTTTTTTAAATACAGCTTTTGTTCTAGACTCAGCAAAAAAAAAAAAAGAAAGAAAAAAAGAATCAGCCAGAGATGGTCTTTCATTCATTTACTACTCCCTATCCATTTATTTTTCTGCTATCAGTCCCTAGAAGTAAAGACAGTCTCCATTGCACACTCCAAACTTCAGCTTGGCCTCATTCTACTCTCTGTCTTTTCTCCCTGGTTATTTGCTCCTTACTAATTTTCTCCAATAAATTCAAAATCCCTCTTGTCTATTTTCTATGCCCCTACTTGTAGTCATCCCTATTGTTAAGATATTTTTCTCCATTTTTGTGTTGGCTTTTCTTCTCCAAATACTTTCTGGTATTTTTAAAATATTAAAGACCATTTTATTGCGTGTGCCTTAATATGCATATCCATTGTGAAGAGCTTTCAGTTTCTCAGTTTTTGTATTATCTTTGGTTTAGTTTCTTCCCACATTTCCCTAGCTACAATACTAGAATCCTTTTTTTTAATTCATATAACTAAATACTTCATCTTATCATGTCCCCATTAAAATTGGCAATTATGAACCGATTTACATGTAAGAAAATAGTTTACAGCTATAGCCTTTGTTTTATCATCATTTATTTTACATCCTGAAAATAATAAACCTGTCTCAAAATGTTCCACAACACTGGAATACTCATTTTTAGATTTATCAAGAACAAATTAATATCATCTGCAAATAATGGTATTTTTTCTTGAGTACCATGCCAGTTATATCCTTGAATTTGTGAAATAAGTTTTCCATAAATATTT
Source organism: Protopterus annectens (assembly GCF_019279795.1). Lineage (NCBI taxonomy): Eukaryota > Metazoa > Chordata > Ceratodontiformes > Protopteridae > Protopterus > Protopterus annectens. The sequence goes on from NC_056739.1 coordinate 1,131,205,445, forward strand.
TCATAGTGCCTTTACTTGGTTCCCCATTTTTCGGCTTCATACAGATTTTCAAAGAATGCATTAAATATATCTCATACCTCTACAAATCTGAGGTTATTTATTTAATCACAGACTCCCCATGCTTGGCAACACCTCTATTTTCTATTGCCTAAGGCATTGTGCTAAAAGATTTTGTGGACTGGGATCATTATCAAATAATTCTTGCTTAACAGCAAATGTTTTAAACTCATGCATATTATCCAAATGCCCCCTTATTTTTCTATTTAGCACTTGGCAATTGCTCCTCCTCTTGTTTGGTAAGATTCCCTTTCATCTGCAATAAACTAACCTCTGATAATCCTTCTAGTTCCTATTACTTCCTTCTAAAATAGCTTTCTCTCTCAGTTGTACCATATTTTTATACTCAGTTTTCATTGTATTGCACTCCTCAGCTATCCCTTCTGAAGATAATCACTCTTGAATTGTTTCCAATACCTGTTCCTTAAATTCCTCTCTTTGCAACAGGTTAAGTAGGAAAGCACCAGTGCCTCATTTTTACTTATTTAACCTGCATCTTTATCATAGTTTGCATTGGCACATGGTCTGAAATATTTTTTGGTGTGTTTCAATGCTTTTGATTAAATTCCCATGGTTCTATAAAAATATAATTTCTGTCTAGTCTAACCCAGTTATTGAACCTTGGGAATAATATGCCAATTCTTCCATCCAAATATTCTCATATTTCTTCAGAAAAAAAAACATCTTTTGTTTTTTTTCCCTTCTATGTACCTCTGATATATTTAAAGTATTGCATATCAGAGTCTAGTCCCCACTCATAAATAACATTCTCTGCTAGAACCTAATTACCTATTCCATAATTATCCTAACCTCCTTAATAGTAGCTTTATGTGAAATACAGATACATGCAGTTGTAATCCTTCTTCCCTGCCAATAATCATTTACTACCACAACTCTACTATTGTTGTGTTTCTTCTTCTGTTCTATCATTGCTAAAGCCCCTTTCACAATTAGATTTATTGTTACCCCTTTTTCTTTGTCTCTGATACTCTGCTGAATAACCACCCTGAAATCCTTTCTTTGCAAAATCATGTGTTCATTTCTATCCAAGTGTATCACCTATAACATTGCTATTGGTACCCTACACTTCTTAGTATAAGTCAGTACTTTTGCCTCTTGTCCATATCTACAATGCCATTCATATTCCATGATATAATTGACAAGGCAGTCATTCTGATAAGATGCTGTTACTTTCACTTATTCTACATGACAGCTTCTTGAATATATGATTCCAACTTGCAATTTACATGCACGCGTTAATGTTTGGTAGGCTGATCTTACATATAATTGTGACTTCTCATCTCTGTTTGAAAGTCTGACACATTTTCCCAGAGTTTTTGTTTCAATAAAACCACCCAAGGAACAAAAAAACTATGTATAATTTCATTTTTAACCCCCATCCCCTTTTAACTCACAGCAAACACACAACTGTATAAACTGTATAAACTTTTCAAAAGGTGAAATGACCCCTCCATATGTGGGCAGTTGCCCTAAACAGACAGCCGTACCATCAGGCTTTACTCATTCTAAAATAAGGTTTAACCATTCTTAAAGCACACATTAGAGCTCTTGTTCCTTCCTGCACTAACACCATCCATTATTGTTCTATCTCAGCCTCCCTCCCAGATGTAGAAAACAGCTTCCATACTCTCAGCTATCTGATTTTTAGCATTAAGAAAAATATGTAGTGGCTTTCAATTAAATAAATAGAGTAGACTATTGTGATTTATACTGAAGTGATTAATACTAGGAATGCACTTATTTTTACTGAACCACTTGTCACTTTTCCTTTAAGTACTTATTTTAGTGTTTCTCCTACGGATTCCTCACAGTTCATGGTTCAGTCATTTCCTGATAAATTGCCTGCACATGCAGACAGTTCATCTGTAGCTGCTGAGCATTCTTTGTAGATAAAGAAATATCAGCTAATGGGTTTGCATTACATGGCATAGTTCTTCACAAATGCTGAAGCACTATAATTTACATGATTTTATGCAAAACACCAGGGGAACCAATATAATTTAACTCATTCACTCCAATGGAGCTCAAGAAGTTTGCACTGTAACTTCCAATGGGTGGAGCCTAAGCTTTCAGACAGAATCAAATTATGTCTTCAAGTTTCAAACAAATGTTCATATATCTGGAACCATAGGGGTTATGAAAGAAGTATAAATGGCAAACTGTTCAGGACAAACTATTTTTATAGTGCTAGTATTCTTTAGTTTCTAGGTCTTAAAATGAATTTTATAAGTCACAGTAAACACAGTAAGTATTACATTTGTAATATTTTGTAAACAAAGTACAGTATTTCAGCAACCACTCAAGTTGCACACATACTGTCAGCAACATTATATCCAACTAGCTGAGAGTTTTCATATGTGGCTAAGGAGCTCTGTCTGTGTTACTTGGTTGTTGAGATATTTAGAAAAATGTGAACATTATATTTATAAAAATTAATATCATAAAAACTACAGTTAATATCTATTTACATGCACTAGACAGAGGTCAAATATTAATGCAGTTGAGTTTGCCATTGTGTAAGCTTTAAGATGAAATATTTTAAAACCTTGTACATAGCATGGTTTTGGAATTATTCATGTAAATATGAACAAACAATATTTGATGCCTAGAGGCATCAGTAGGGGTTAACTGCAGATGCACCTGGAGGCATCACTTGGATGTAATGAGTTAATACAAACATATGAGCAGTTCACTTCCACGTCTTCCCTCTAACAGTCTAAGATCACAACATTAGACACTGAATTGCATAAGGGGGTGGTTCATTCATGAGTGCTCCATTATTTGGATGAGATGTTAAACACCTTATCTGCCAGAGTGGATGGTAGCTCATGTGGATGTAAAAGATCCCATGTCACTTACTGAAAATAGAAGAGGAAGTTTCCCAGTGCTTTGGCCAAATTTCCCCTACTGAATACAAATACCACCTCAGGTGTCCCCTGAAGAGAGACCTTTGGTCTAGTGGAACTAACCAGGTCAACAAAGTATAAACAGAAAAATAAATTAAAAATGCTGTTTATATCTAGCCTTTATCTTGTTACAGTATAATCCCCAGATACAATACATTTGAGAAAAAGTACTTTCTTACTCTACCTGATAAGACTCCCCACAGACACACACACACACACACACACACACACACACACACACACACACACACACACACACACACGCATGCATGCACGCACGCACGCACACACACACACACACACACACACACACACACACACACACATGCACAGAAACTACTTCTGCATATTATAAAGAACTACTTTACAGTGTAACATGCACTTGACTTCAAAAAATTAATTATACACATGCTACTAAGAAATTTGTTTTACTTAGTTACTCTTCAGTCCCTTTATTATCATTCGAAACATTAAATGGCAAATGGGAATTATGCTCTAAAGTCCTCCTACTAGTTTAACTCATCCAGTCTTTTCTCCACTTCTTGCAGGAGCACAATTCTCATATCCAAACTGCATCTTATGGTAAAAACAGACATACAGTGTTTCCATTATTTCCTACATTCACCATTTTGCTAGCTTTCTTCTTCATTATCTCAACCACTTAATACCAGTCTCTGGTACAAGTCCAAGATACTCCAGATTTTTCTCGTTAGCTTCTGCATTTTTTTTTCTGTCACTCTGGTATTTTCCTTTTCAACACTAGAAAAGGTTTTACTGGCAAGATCTGTCCATCTCCTGCCTTACGTCCAAAAAAATCTTTGCCCCTTTGTGACAAAAAATATTGTGAAGACATATGGATACAGCAACTCATTTCTCTTCTGCCTGATGCATAGCGAATAATCATTTTCCACAAACACAGTGGTGTCCCCAACTGTTAATACAGTAGCCTTCTGCCATAATTTTATCCAGAGCAGCACCTTCTGATGATATGACTGCATCTTTACTACTACACCCTGCAGAACAAGGGGGTTTAGGATTGGCAGATTTAAAGGGATACTTTACAGCCACACAGCTAAGACTCGTGTACATAATAGAAGCAGAAGAAGTCCTGACTTCCATATCACAGCCAGATTTGGAGCAATTGCACTACTGTGTGCCCTTTCAATTGACAAATCATATCGTGGAATACCAGTCCAGTTACTCAATTGTACTTTCATAAATGAATGTAATATGTTCCTTCCAGTTTCTGTTATAGCACTAAATCTCACATTTTCTCTTCAGTCTTTGTCTTCTAGCTACAGTATTTTTGGAAACACTTCTTCTTGAGAAGCCTCATATTCAGCCAGTTTTTCCTTCACTTCATTCTCTGATTACTGCAGTTCTCATCTGAATATCTACTTAGTGCTTCTTCTATTTTTTTCAGCCTTTTGTCATTTGACTGTATATATTTCCCTAGTGTTTATTGCAGTCTGATACAGCAAATGCTCAGATGAGCAAACACCTTTTAAGCCTGCGAATAATAATGATGCTCAAATGAACAAACATTGTTTACAAAGGAGTTTTAACCAGTGGCCTTTTGTATGGGATTGTAGTGCAAGAGGGTAAGTGAATTTATCCTTACCCTGCTGTTGCGTAGTCTTGGAGTTGGTATATATAATTAGCAGCTTGGAGAGCTAGAATAAAAAAATTTGTTTTTCAACTAGAGGTTCAGAAAGAGTGGACTACAGCTTGCCTAGAAGACTGGGAAGCATGAAGTATGACAGCCCAGTTAGGGCTCACCTGTGCATTATACTGCTTATGGATTATACTTGGAAGAATCGTCCTAAATATAGAGGTGTGAATGGGGCATGTTTGAGGCTTACAGCCTGAGACTTTTAAAGGCAGTCTAAATCTAGAAAGGCTGTGAGAGACTTCAATAGAGTTATTATTTTGATTTTTCAGTGATTGTCAAAAGTAAACCTGTATTTTAAATAGGTTATGCCTACCTCCTAGGCCTTACTGTAGATAATATATATATATATATATATATATATATATATATATACATATATATATTTATATATATATATATATATATATATATATATGTGTGTGTGTATATATATATATATATATAAATATAATATATATATATATAAAATATATATATATATATATAATATATATATGTATATATATATATATATATATATATATATATATATATATATATATATATATATATATATATATATATATATATATATATATATATATATATATATATATATATATAGATCTTCTAATCTTTGAAAACTCATTTCTTCAAAGATTAAAAAGCAGACAGCCACTTTCATGAAAGTGCACTTTCGCAAAAGTCAGTTAACTGACTCACATCAGTTAACCAAATCATGGTACAGTGGGGATAAGGAAATATATCCTTTTCCTCACTGTAGTGCAATCTCAGAGTTAGTATATATAAGTAGTGGGGGTGTGGAGGGTGCAGGGGAGGCTTGCCCCCCTGCAAAAATTTATTCTACTTTGCCGGACACACCTGTGTTAATTATATATACTAACTCCTAGATCAGACTACAGTGGGGAAAAGGATATATTTCCTTATCCCCACTGTACAGTGATTCTTTTACCTGACGTGAGTCTCTTAACTGATTTTCATGAAAGCGCACTTTTGGTTAAGTTCATTTTCATGAAAGTGGGTGTATGATTTCTAATCTTTGAAGAAATATGTTTTCAAAGATTAGAAGTATTTATATATATATATATATATATATATATATATATATATAAATACTTTATAAGCTCGAAATACTGAAATCTCGAATTTCAGTATCTCGAGTTCATAAAGTGGAAGGATCGGAAGATCGCAACTCCAGAAGCGTGAAATTCAAAATCTCGAATGTGGGAGATTTTGAATTAGTGCTTCTGGTGTTGCGCTGTGTTCGTCAATTCAGGTAAGTGTTTATGTTTAAGGGTGTTGGGTAGGGGGCTGCAGTGTGTGTTAGTGTGTTTTGTTACTGTGATGTGTGTGTGCAAGAGGAATGTAGTTTGTGTAGTGGTGTTTTGTGTCGGTGTGTATGTAGTGCGACCTTGGAGTTAGAATGTTTAAGTAGGGGGGATTCGGGGGGGCTTGCCCCCCTGCATATATAACAAGGGTAGGGGTGTGTGTGCTTGTTTAGTTGTGTGTGTGTGTGTGTTGTAATGGTGTTTGAAAGTGTTGGGAGTTTGAATTTCCCGGTTTTGCGGTTTCAGGATTTAGGGCTTTGTTATTGTGTGGTTTTGGTTATTTGGATTTTCTACTTTATGGGCTCGAGATTCTGTAATTTGAGATTTCAAAATTTCGAGCTTATAAAGTGAATCTACATATATTTAGAAATAAATGCACACACACATACAAGAGTTTCACCATGGATGCATGCACATACATGCTCACACACACATACAAAGACACACACATGCACCACAATTGCAAACATACACATACATATACATACATAAATATATATTTCTGGGGGAACAAAGAGAGGTCTTTTTTTTTCCAAGTTGTTTAACTGTTAGTTTAACTAGTTTTGATTCCCAACAGTTACAAATACAAATGCAGAAAAAACAAATACAGTAGCTGTAAAGTTGTTAAATTAATTCACACCTATATAATGAGAAGTTAAGAGATGGCATTTAGTAGAAAATTAGAAGTTACAATGTTCTAGGAGTTCTACATAAAATTCTGAAATTGAATTCTGTAATTTATATAAAAATTTGTAAACCATATGAGGATGTTATGCATGCATTCTGAATGTGCCATCCTTTGGATGAGATGTTAAAATGAGACCCATCTGGCTGAGTTGGTAGCAGTTCAGATAGATGCTAAAGATTCCGGAGCACGTATCAAAAAGAGCAGGGTAAAAATAACGTCATGACTCTCCCTGAAAACAGGTTATTAGCTTATTTGGATTGACCTGGTCAACAAAGCCTAATAAATAATTACATACGTGAATGAAAAGCTAAAAAAGATTTAATGCTTAAGCTACCAGTCAAGACATAGCTAGATTAAGTGTGATATAACATTAAAAAAATGAAAGCTTAAGTAAATCCCCTGCATGTACTAATTTAATGAGTACAGCAAACAGTAGAATAAAAGCAGTTAAATGGTTATGTTACACAAAGATATATATATATATATATATATATATATATATATATATATATATATATATATATATAAATAAATAAAATGTGTGTGTGTTAAAAGTGCTGTTGCCATTACAGGTTGGTACTAGGCTAACTACCCATATAGGTCATTTTAAGCCTAGCTACTTACCCCATGTGAGAATCAAACCCTGCATTTTGTGTTTATAAGGTAAACACCTTAACCATTATGCCAACCTCCCACCTTAAATGGTACACTTAAATATATACAAATAGACAAACAGTAAACCAGATAGTCATGCAACTTATAGTAATATCATCTTAAGACAAAAGTGCTTTAAAAATATAGAAAAAGGATGAAATAATGTAAAGTTTTATGTGCAAATCAATCATTATCAGCTAGGTACCAATATACAAGACTTCTGGCATTTTTAACATATGAAATGCTACTATTAAAGAGCACACCATAAACAAAGTAATCCTTCAGACGCATTTAAAGAAACTGACATTTAATATAACAATGTAAGAAAATAATGATCCAAGTACCTTCAAAAAAAGCTAACAGCTATACAACATTTCTTTGCAGCACCAACTGCTTATTATATTGCTTTATATAAAACGTGGCCTTTCCTCAAGATTCAGGTAGTTTGAATAGTGCACCATACAAGTCAATTCACCTGGTACATGAAACTGTTAAGAACAGAGCTACAATGCAGCACTTTCCTCAGTAAAATGTATTATCTTATGGGATCTGATATGATATATCAAGTTCTAGAACTGTCCATAACAGTTCTAGGAAAAAATATGCAAACCTTACTCATGAGTGCTACCCCAAACCCTACTGCTACCCCTAACCCTAAGCCTACACATTACCTTATGAAAAATCCTTTCCTTAACAGTACCACTATACAAGACATTCACACACACATAAACACACAAACAAAACACATACCACAATAAACAGAACATGCTGGAGGGATAGATTCCTGTCCCAGAGACTTCCCATACTCTGGAACAGACTACCTATCTATATCAAACAAAGCTCCTCATTAGCCATCTTCAAGGAAAATCTTGATGATTGGAAGGGAAATAGGAAATTCACCCCAGGGATCATCTCTTTGGCTCTGCTCGACAGGGGCACAGGAAAATAATTTTCTTGGGTGGCGAAAGCCAGGGTACCTTTTTGACTAGGCTTGTATAGGCCATAGGGCCGATAGTCTAGTACCTACCTATGAACCTATAAACCTGTACAACTAAATGTGCACAATAATCATCTATCCCCACAACTAGCCTTTACTCTAATCTGAATACACAAACACTCAAAGACACACTCTTACCCCTTTGACCAAAAGCTTTGGTATACCCAAAGCTTTCAGCATTAGTAAACAATCCCACTTACCAGCAAGCAAGCAAAAAACCTTGCACATCATACAGAATGTCAATGTTTCTGGCAACAACATTTTCAGCACTCAAAAATAAACACTTTTGCTGATAGATATAAAAAAGAACAGCTCCATGTAGTGGGTGCCAAAGCTTTGCAGCCTTAGGGGCTACGATGCTGCCCACCCTTAAGGAAAAGCATTAATCAACTGATACTTTTTGAGCATCAAAGTGCTGCTGAGCCTCCTTAAAATCTCAGGATAGACATCAAAGTAACAAAGCACCTGTAACTTGTTTATAAATCAATGCTTCTTTGCTGAAAACTAAAAAAAATAAATGAGAGCTTTCACCCATAACAGAGCTTCATCAGATCCAGTTTACATAACATGTATTGTCTCTGCATGATTTAACACACACACACACACACACACACACACACACACACACACACACACACACACACACACACACACATGTACACATATAAACTATGCACACAAATACATCATATACAACCACCCCTACTATTTTCTGAAAGGAAAGAGCACCCACCCCCAATTCCTCATTACTTATCATACCTGCTTCTAAGATCTATGAAATGACATCTTCCTTGAAAATCTAATCCCCTGCCCACTAACAATGCATTATGACCCCTTTTCTAAATTACTATCTTCTATCCACACTCAAACTAATGCAGTGACCAACCTCACAGATTTACATGTTGACTAGACTATGACATGTTTGTACAAATAATTTGGCCCAAAGCAATTTTGACTACTTTTCCTTATACTAGTTGCATTTTACGATTCAGCTTGATTATTGCATCATTAGTTCCCTTTAAGTCTAATTTCTACTGCCCTAGGTTACAAATAAATATACAAAATTCAAGCAATTAATTAACACAATAGCAATGCATATTATTTTAATAAAAGTACAGTATATGCTTTTGTTACAAATAATGCTTTTTATTCAATTTATAGATTACTGTTTCTGCATGTAGCTTTGGGATGATATATAAAACACCCAAAAGACAAACTTGACTATGAAACATAATTTCATGTCTTTATTTTATGCTAGAATTTATATATAATTTTATCTCAGTAAATTTTAAAGCATGCATAAAGCATATACAAAATCTAAAATGCATTTTCAGTGTTAAACATGGCAATTTACAAAATCAGCAAGGCAAAAGGCACAAAGCCAACCACATATGCCATTGTTTGAAGTCTCTTGCATTCCGTATGATAAAATCAGTGACTGTACCTGTATTAGATTTATGTCCTATAAATAATGTTTGTCCAAAGTAAATAGTGACTGTAAGGACAGCCATGATTTCTATGCATATTACAGACTATCATACTTTATTGCCACACATCCAGTTATCACTAAATTGATTTTTATAATGCAACAAACATTCCAGATCCACAATAAACCATATGGGCCAAAAAATACATTTAGAATTTGATGTGCTATATTATCAAAAACATGTTAAGTCTGAAGAAGCAGTATGTAGTATAAGTGACTAAATATTACTGGAAATAATTACATTTTTCTAATTTTCTCTATATTGGTTTTCAAGTCGGACGAAAACACCAGAAGTTGAAGTTACATACACTACCTCCTGTATACAGCCAGACAATCCATTCTGGAATATGTTAGCCATTATGCCATAGCCAATATTTTACAAGGTCATTCTACCTAAGCATGTCCATACTATCTTCTTTTTTATAACATAACAAGAATAATTTGTGCATGATTATTAAATTAATATCAGATTCATTTAAAATAAAACTAAGTATGTGTATGAGACTTGTAATAAAAAATATTGAAAAGTTTTATAAAACAATATGATGGATCAGCAGTACCTGGTGTACTATGGTTCAGATCCTTCTGATTTTAACCACAGAAATATTTACTTGGTGACCAGAACCCTAAGGGGTACTAAATGTTCTCCACAAATAATTGTTAAATATTAAAGTTCATTTGTTGTTTACAGGGTCAGTTTCAGCTGCTTTGCATACATCTTTGAAAAAAATGCAGCCATATTTCCAAGCAAATGTTTGATTTGTATATTTGGTGTATACTGCAGAAACCATTTAAATTCTCAGTTTGAATGATCTGTTCCAAATGTGAAAAACTGCCTTAAAAATAAATAAAATTTTGCATACTTTTTATTAAAAGTTCACATTTATAATACATAGAGTTGATCCCCTTTCTTGAATTATGCTCACTAAACATTTTTATCCAATAATGTATTTTATTCTGAGACGCAATGCATATTTATTTCATTCATAAGAATTCAAAAAATGTGATTTTTTTTATAAATCATCAGTCAATGACATATAATAACTCTAACTCAATTAACAACATTTAATGATAAAAAAGACTATTTGCTGTAATTTTTAATGGATCATATTTTTAAGTGTGATGCCAAAAAATCTCAAGGGTTATCTTCAGAAGAGAGATCATTAAAGCTTAGCTTAAAAATATGATCTTAAAAATAAGAAATCACATTTCAATATGATGTGGATAAAGCACTAAGAAAATAATATGTACCTAGTCCTTGTAAATCCAAATAATAACTGGAAGCAGGATAAATGTGTAACGACTGATATATTTTAGACAGCCAATGAAAAAAATCAGTAAGATTTGTTGGTTATCTTTCCTAATAGTGGATACATCAGCTGTGCTAATACATTTAATAACGAAACAACAACAAAAATCCCCTAATAAGCAAACTTTTCCAATAAACATTTTATGCAAAATTATTTTATAAAAGGCAGAATTTGCTGCCACAGACTGAATAACTATAAGCAATGATAAAATTGTAAACCTGCCCTGTAAGTTCTGATTGAACATATAATACTTTGCATAAGTCTAAAGAGAAAATCAGCACTTACATTTACTGTTTTATTAATATTCAACAACCAAATCCCCTAATAAGCAAATGTTTGTAATAAATATTACATACAAAATTACTTTGTCAAAAAGCAGAATTTGCTGCCACAGACAAAATAACAATAAACAATGATAAAACTGTGAATCTGACCTATAAATGTCAATCTAACATATAAACCTTTGACTAAATGTAAAAAGAAAAACAATACTTAAATTTACTAATTTATTAATATTCCAAACCAATTTACCTGGCCATAAAAAAATCACCATTCTCCAGATTTTTGAGGAACAATAATAGTGTTCTTAAGCTTCATCAGTGTCTAACAGCTATTGTTGCACCTGCATGGTGGCCTTTGTGTTTAGACATTTTCCAAAGACTATTTAAATGTAATGTGGTAACTATGATCAACTCAGAGACTGTGTGTGTATCTTATTACACAAACTCTCAGTACTCCATTCTTTTTTTTAATAAACCTTATCTTGATTAGACAACTGCTGCATTCTGAAGAAATTCAATAAACTACCGACTAACCCGATATTTCCTTTTCAATCATTAATATGGGATGACAAAACTTAGAACTCATTAAAATGAGTTAAGTCGATTTCAACAAAGCAAAACTCCTTAAAGCTTTAGTCATTTTCTTTCGAAACAAAAAATCTCTACGTTATTTAGTCAATGTTGAAAATAGCCTAAGTTGGTAGAATTTGAAGAGAAACATCTAAAGAAATTAAATTATTATAATTTTAGACATCAGTAACTTTAGATTGTGGAATACAGTTATGGTTTATATAGCAAAATGTTCTTAATAGGTTTTCCACCCTTGTCTCTTACAATCTCATATGAGACATTTATTTGATTTTTGACGTGTTCCTTATTTGCGCAGTACTGCCATTATGCTTATTAGTACCAGCAAGATTGTTGTAAAGTATAAAATGGATTTCTACACACCAGTAACCATGAAATGTCTGCTTGGGAAATACATAATCTATTTCTCAAAGGTATAACATTACTGTTGTAAGTTACCACTACTTTAATAATAACTCTACTTCAAACTGCCTGTTAATGTACCATTCAGATAACAATTGGTCTACCAGGAGGCTTCTGGTCACACTTAGGGATTTTTGGTAAGCAGCAAAACTCTGGTACTACTGCATTCATAACTAACAAGTTTGTAATCTTATCAGCCAATGAAAGACCAATTTTAGTGGCAATTTTGTACATAATCATTTTGAGAGAGAACCAGTAAAATGTAAATTATTCAGAATGTCCCTGAGGGTGAATATGTTCCCCTGTCATAATTGTAGTCTTTGTAGTTATGTATCATCACTGCAAAAAAATTGATAAAAAAATTTCTGTTAAGGGTAGTTTTAGTTGTACTACTGAAGGTGTAATATACAGAGGTTTAAATGAAGTTTGCAGGAATATCTGAGTAATATTAGTTTAAGGAAGATGTATAAGACTCTAGCTGAACATTTTAGAGAGACAGATAATGGTGATGCCTGTGATTGCAAATGCAGTGTTCTTGAACACTTTTTTCTTAATGAAAGAAAATGTGAAAATTGGATTATTTGCTTAGGCCTAAGGAAGCAGTTTACATTTTAAAGGTTGGGACTTTAAAGCATTATGGCTTGAATAAGGAACTGAAGTAGAAGCATTTTTTTTAATTAATTAACTGACTGGTTGTTAAACTGGTTTTGATTGCTATGATTTGATTTTGTACCAACTAATTTAGCTTTTTTATACAAATTAGAAATTGACTGTATTAAATTATTCAGGAAATTACACTCTTCACAGGACTGGGAGCCATGCCAGAAAGGTAATTGCCCCTTCTGTACAGCTCTTGTCACCCCAATTATAGAATACTTCACCTTGTTTTATAATTATTTATTTAAATTTTCTGGAGCAGAGCACTGATCCAAAGGATCCATTTTCATTTTCATCAGTACATTTGGAGAAAGTACAAAGATCATTGACAAACAGAGTCAAACTACTTTAAAGTTTGTCATACAATGAAAGACTACAGAAACTCTTGTCTCTTGTTGTTATCTAATTGTCTTCATATAGGAGACTGATGCCTGACATACAGAGTATTAAAGGACCCTTTACTATTCCAAAACCTTTTGCTTAGCGAATTATGGAATAAACTCACTCTCAGTTAAATTTAGCCCATTAATTCATACCATCAAGAAGAAAGTGGTTAACCACATGGACACCTATAGACTCTGACAGGGGAGCTGAGGCATCAAGCTGCTCAAGCGCCTATAGTCCTGGAATCTCTATGTTATTTAGACAATGTTGAAAATAGCATAAGTTGGTAGAATTTGAAGAGAAACATCTAAAGAAATTAAATTATTATAATTTTAGACATCAGTAACTTTAGATTGTGGAATACAGCTATGGTTTATATAGCAAAATGTTCTTAATAGGTTTTCCACCCTTGTCTCTTACAATCTCATATGAGGCATTTATTTGATTTTTGACGTGTTCCTTATTTGCACAGTACTGCCATTATGCTTACTAGTACCAGCAAGATAGTTGTAAAGTATAAAATGGATTTCTACACACCAGTAACCATGAAATGGCTGCTTGGGAAATACATAATCTATTTCTCAAAGGTATTACATTACTGTTGTAAGTTACCACTACTTTAATAATAACTCTACTTCAAACTGCCTGTTAATGTACCATTCAGATAACAATTGGTCTACCAGGAGGCTTCTGGTCACACTTAGGGATTTTTGGTAAGCAGCAAAACTCTGGTACTACTGCATTCATAACTAACAAGTTTGTAATCTTATCAGCCAATGAAAGACCAATTTTAGTGGCAATTTTGTACATAATCATTTTGAGAGAGAACCAGTAAAATGTAAATTATTCAGAATGTCCCTGAGGGTGAATATGTTCCCCTGTCATAATTGTAGTCTTTGTAGTTATGTATCATCACTGCAAAAAAATTGATAAAAAAAATTCTGTTAAGGGTAGTTTTAGTTGTACTACTGAAGGTGTAATATACAGAGGTTTAAATGAAGTTTGCAGGAATATCTGAGTAATATTAGTTTAAGGAAGATGTATAAGACTCTAGCTGAACATTTTAGAGAGACAGATAATGGGGATGCCTGTGATTGCAAATGCAGTGTTCTTGAACACTTTTTTCTTAATGAAAGAAAATGTGAAAATTGGATTATTTGCTTAGGCCTAAGGAAGCAGTTTACATTTTAAAGGTTGGGACTTTAAAGCATTATGGCTTGAATAAGGAACTGAAGTAGAAGCATTTTTTTAATTAATTAACTGACTGGTTGTTAAACTGGTTTTGATTGCTATGATTTGATTTTGTACCAACTAATTTAGCTTTTTTATAGAAATTAGAAATTGACTGTATTAAATTATTCAGGAAATTACACTCTTCACAGGACTGGGAGCCATGCCAGAAAGGTAATTGCCCCTTCTGTACAGCTCTTGTCACCCCAATTATAGAATACTTCACCTTGTTTTATAATTATTTATTTAAATTTTCTGGAGCAGAGCACTGATCCAAAGGATCCATTTTAATTTTCATCAGTACATTTGGAGAAAGTACAAAGATCATTGACAAACAGAGTCAAACTACTTTAAAGTTTGTCATACAATGAAAGACTACAGAAACTCTTGTCTCTTGTTGTTATCTAATTGTCTTCATATGGGAGACTGATGCCTGACATACAGAGTATTAAAGGACCCTTTACTATTCCAAAACCTTTTGCTTAGCAAATTATGGAATAAACTCACTCTCAGTTAAATTTAGCCCATTAATTCATACCATCAAGAAGAAAGTGGTTAACCACATGGACACCTATAGACTCTGACAGGGGAGCTGAGGCATCAAGCTGCTCAAGCGCCTATAGTCCTGGAATCTGTTGAACAAGCCTATAAATCCATGAGTATATGCTGCTAGCCTTTAGATACCACTGCCAGCTTCACCTAAACACCCTCTTGTTACATATTCCAAACCAGTATTGTTAACATAGTCCATTCCTGGTATAACTAAATGGAAATAGCTTTAACTTTTTGACATGACAGCCACAAACTCATATATTCCCTTGCATGTGATAGAACCCTCTACTTGCCCCTGTGTTAACGGATTTTACAAAATAAGTGTTTGTGAACTTCTTTAACTATGTATACTTTCCCCAGTCTGCACGCTCTTTCAATCTGATTTTGTGTGTAAAGGTCATTCAAAAAATTAGAGTTATCTGTTATTTGAGGAAAGGAATGAATCCCAAACTTCTATCCCTGGTGGAACTCTCCACCCATGAACTATCACATAGGCGGTAGTCTACTTAACACCGAAAGTGTGATAAGAGACCTTGGGACACAGGTAGACAGTAGTCTCTCATTTGATAATCACATCTCCACAGTAGTCAGGAAATACTTCTATGTGGCACACCTCATCACAAAAGGTTTCTCATCCAGGAAAAAAGAGGTCATTGTTCCCCTCTACTCATCACTCATTAGCCCCATTATAGAGTTCAACGCCCCTTTTGGTATGTACCTCACAAGACATCTACAACAACTGGAAAGGCCACAGAAATACCTCACAAAGAGGATTACTGGCCTCAAACAGATGCCCTATGCAGACCGTCTCAAAAAACTCCAGCTTTACTCTGTCACATATCGCCTACTCAGAGGCAATCTCTAACTAACATACAAAGCTATGTCAAACCCAGAGCTGTTGGACATGCTCCACGTAAAGAAATCCCAATCCTTCCGAGCTGCATGCTCTAGGGTCCTAAACCTTGTCACCACAATAAACAGAACATGCTGGAGGGATAGATTCCTGTCCCAGAGATTTCTCATACTCTGGAACAAACTACCTATCTATATCAAACAAAGCTTCTCATTAGCACTCTTCAAGAAAAATCTTGATGACTGGATGGGAGATGGGAAATTCACCCCGGGATCACTTCTGTGGCTCTGCTTGACAGGAGGACAGGAAAATAATTTTCTTGGGTGGCAAAAGCCAGGGTACCGTTTGGCTAGGCTTATATAGACCCTAGGGCCAATAGCCTAGTACCTAACTATGAACCTATAAACCAGGCATGGGCAAACTACGGCCCGGGGGCCACATGCGGCCCGTTAAACGTTTTGATTCGGCCCGCCAAACTTGAAAAAATTTAATAAATTAACGTTGTTAATGTTTTATTTCCCCTGCAATTCTGATGTTTCCTCACTAGATGGCGCACTCTAGATATATTGGCTTTGTTGAGGTGAAGCGTAGGCCTATTACTCCACGTTTGCACTTTACCCTTTGACCCACCGCCCCTCTATGAAGATGAGCGGACCCAAGAAAAGGAAAGTGGACAGAGAATGTCGAGTGTTCAATAAGGAGTGGACAACTAAATATTTTTTCACCGAACACCGATCTACTGTTTGCCTGATATGCCAAGAAACTGTGGCGGTTTTTAAAGAGTATAATATTAGCCGTCACTTTGCCACAAAGCACGCTAATTATGCTAGCAAGCTCTCAACAAAAAAACGGGAAGCTGCTGCTGAGAAGGTGGCAGCTAATTTGAAGGCTCAGCAACGTTTTTTTCACCGTCAAACTGCCATTCAAGAGTCAAGTACCAAGGCCAGTTTTATACTTTCATTCAAAATAGCAAAGGCCAGCAAACCACTGTCTGAGGGCGAGTTTTTAAAAGAATGTATGGTAGAGAGAGCAGGTATTTTGTGCCCGGAGACCAAAGACAAATTTGAGAAAATCAGTTTATCACGGCGGACAGTGACTCGCCGTGTGGAACTAATAGATGAAGATATCACCAGCAGATTAAACAAAAAGGCGAAGTCATTCACTTTTTATTCTTTAGCAATGGATGAAAACAACAATGTCAAAGACACTGTTCAGCTCCTCATTTTTATCCAAGGAATCAACAAAACTTTTGAAATAATGGAGGAGTTTTTGAAAATGGAGTCTCTGAAAGGACAAACACGGGGAGAGGACTTGTTTGAACGGGTGTCTGCTGCCATCGAAAACATGAAGCTTCCCTGGAATAAGCTTGTTAATGTCACCACAGATGGATCTCCAAATTTAATGGGAAAAAACGTTGGCCTGCTGAGGAGAATCCAGAATAAAGTGAAAGATGAAAACCCTGACCAGGATGTCATTTTCCTCCACTGCATCAATCACCAGGAATCTCTATGTAAATCGGTGTTACAGCTGAATCATGTTGTGAATCCTGTGGTGAAACTCATCAACTTCATACGCGCACGGGGACTTCAGCACCGTCAGTTCATTGCGTTCCTGGAGGAAACTGATGCGGATCACCAGGACCTGCTTTATCACTCCCGTGTCCGCTGGTTGAGTTTGGGCAAAGTGTTTCAACGAGTGTGGGAGCTCAAAGAGGAGATTGGTGTGTTTTTGGAGCAGCAGGGGAACACTGATGAATTTCCTGAGCTGAGCAACAAGAGCTGGATGTGTGACTTTGCATTTGCTACGGACGTATTTTCACACTTGAATGAGCTCAACGTGAAACTGCAGGGGAAGGAGCAGTTTGTGCATGACATGTACACAAATGTGAAAGCCTTCAAATCCAAGCTGGCTTTATTCTCCAGGCAGATTTTGAACAAGTCATTCACTCATTTTCCTAGACTAGCCATGCTGAAAGAGGCAAAAGTAAAGAAATACAGTGAGTCACTGGATGCACTGCACGGAGAATTTTGCCGTCGTTTTTTGGATTTCAACAAAATTGACAAGTCACTTCAATTGGTGGCCTTTCCTCTGTCACAAGACCCCGAAACAGCTCCAGAGGAGCTTCAGCTCGAACTGATCGACCTTCAGTCCGACCCTGCCTTAAAAGAGAAGTTCAGCTCTCTGAAACTAAATGACTTCTATGCTTCACTCAATGATGCCACGTTTCCAAATCTAGGGCGAAAAGCGCAGATGATGTTGGCTTTGTTCGGCTCTACCTTCGTGTGTGAACAGACCTTCAGCGTCATGAACATCAACAAAGCCAGCCACAGATCCAAGTTAACAGACCTACACCTTAGATCCATCCTGAGAATCGCCACAACAAAACTAACTCCAGACTTTGATGTGCTGGCTAAAAAAGGAGACCAACAACACTGCTCCCATTAAAATGTGTGTGTCTCCGTGATACGCATGTTGTTAAAATAAACAGTGCGCGCAGATCAAATATAACGCTTCACAGACTGACTGACTTGCTGCAACTGTTTCGTCCTTGCACTGGTCGTTGTTGACTTTTGGTACCGGGGAAACAAATTGAATAAAAGGAACAGGACAAGTACATCTGCATCTCCTACCGTTTTTGAAAAAAAAGACAGTCAGGAGGAGACTGATGGTGATATCCTGAAGGATAACAGAACTTTCAGTGCTTTAAAATAAAATGGTCATTTATTTGATTTTCAGTGTTTAAAGACTCATTTCGAAGTCAGAGATTTTATTGTAATGCTTTTCTTCATTTTCATTGGAAATTAAAGCATATGTTTTCTCCATATCCCAAGATGTGTATTTTTCCCCCAATGAGGTGATGTTTTCAAAGCATGCCATCTATCTGCTCCTGTTCCGGCCCCTTTGTCAAATGTTAGAACTCAATGTGGCCCACGAATCAAAAAGTTTGCCCACCCCTGCTATAAACCTATAAGATAAACCTACCTCAAACTTGGGACTAGTAGATGTCCCAACTGCTCCCATTTCCCAGTTCACCTTGCTAATTCCACTGTGCATCTATATCATTTAAACACTTTATGGCTATACATTTTTGCTGTATTTTTTCTTGTTGACACATTAAGAAATATTCAGTGTAACACTTAGTATCATATAACTCCATCACTGCTACACATATATAACATATATCCCCTCACTGACCTCAGCTAATTCTAGAGAGAACCTGAGTTTTTCGAGACTTTGTTTTCTCCTCTAGACTTCCCAAATGACAGTAATAAATTTAGTATGGGTTTCAAAAATATGTTGAACACACTGGGATTTTTCCTGCCAGACTCTGTCCTCAGATGTGCAGATCTATCTGTGGAGTAACAAGGCTTTAGGCCTCCAGCCCCACACTCCTTATAATGACCAATGCATGTACCTGCAGTTCAAGAGATCTCAGTCATTGGTTTATATAGTACTGAATTCTTGCTGTTTTTAGAGTCATGTTATCTGAGTCTTGTGATTAATTGCATCAAAATGAAATTTATATATGTAAGCAGAAATGTATCTTGTTTAGGGTAACTTTTATGGTTCTGTTGGTCTTGATGAAATATTTCTTGTATCTATTTTAGTTGCATTTTATATGCTTCCATACACGTGGAATATATATGAAAAAGTATGGCTATGTAGCTGATATTCATAAAAATTCAGACTATGCCATAACAATGTTTTTTCACTTAAAATTGTTAGTAAAGCATCCACTAATTTGTGTGTACGTCTAGCATGTAGAACTGATGAAGATTAAATAGCTACAACCAGCTTTAAAAATATTAATTTCAGGAATACATTACAAAGAAAGTGAGTTGCATTTCTTTTGTCTGGATTTTCACTCTGCTGTTTTTCTTCTCTCGGGTTACTTTTCTTCATGTTGCGCATCCTTGTTTATGATATTCGGTATATTGATATGACAATTATTAATTTACATTACACATGAAGTGCATTTTATCATTTGCTAAAAAGTGGAATAAAAATGTCAAAGGTAAACCATACTGTTTTCAGTCTCCTTGTATTATCAAAAAGCAAAGACAGGAAATAGTACATGGACAGAAATACTTTTTGCAAGCATTTTTCACTACTTTATAAGTACTGCCTTAAATCTTCACAAGGTGTTGAAATATCTTTTACATTAGAAGATATTGTGAATTCTTACATTTATGGCTCAAAAGACTTTAGAATGCTGTTTGAAAACATGATTTCAGAATGGAATTTCAAAGCTACATGACGTGAATAAGAAGATGTTATGTCTTATGGTTCTGTCTCTCCAACTATGACATGCTTCATTGTGCACTATATTGCTTTATGAGTAAACTAAGGATCTACTATTTAAAAGTTCTGCAGAGATGAAATCATTTCCAGAAATACAAGAACTAGCAAAGACCCAAGTTTAGTAACAAAGGTATATAACTAGAGCCAGATGACAAGGTTGTCTGTAAGACTGGAATAAAACAATTGGTGGTATTCATATTCATGAAAATCATTCATATTCATGAAACCTATTCATATTCATGAAACTTATTTATATTCATGAAGCTTAAGTGCAGCAGGTATGTGTGCTGGCCACATACAGAATGCAAGTAAGGTGTGACTCAGCGACAAAATGAAGGAATAGTGAGAAGAAATTAAGAGATCTGTGACCTAGTTATGCAAAGGAATCACCCTTCCGACGTTTTGCTTTTCATAGTCATTTTTTGATGCATATCTGTGCCATGTGCAGACGGATTATAACAAAATAATTTTCTATTCACTTTGCTGTCTGCAAAGATACACAGCTTTGTTACAAACCTGACTATTTCCCTCTAGGAGTTGCTTGTCTCAGTTATGCCCAAACCTGGTTCATTGAGCACCACTCACTGGCCCAGGAGAGGTAGATAGAGGAACAAAATAACTCATCTGAACTTTGCTGAACTGGAGTTACTGGGTAGCTTTAGAGTGGACAGGTATATAATAACAGTTTTGTGAGCTTGTATGGCTCACAAATTGGAACTGGAGAATGCAAAGATTTCTCATACCTCTGGATATTGAGGTATGTAGAGATGTCATTGTACTTACCATACTGACCTTTCAGAGAAAGAATATGGACACGTTAGGTATCTCAGAGATTTCGACTATGGGGATAGTGCATCAGTTCCTTGATATACTCTTGGAACTAGTTGATGAGTGTATCTATTTGGCAGTGCCACCACAAGAACTAGTCAGTACCATACATGCCTTCTTCAGAATGAGATCCTTTCTTGCACACATGTAAGTATAAGTTACTATAAGGATCCCATCTGGACAATGACAGTGCCCATGATTCTCATATCTGGCACACAAGTTCATTATACCACCTTTTCTTATATGGTAAGATATCTCATAGCCATCTAGTTGACAAGTGAAAACTATTATCACAGTATTTTTCTATCTGTATAACAGCATGAGATGTATTAAGTTACTCATTCCTTTTTGTTATGTGCCATCTCCCTGCTTTGTTTTCATATGTAGCAGCATGAGAAGTATTAAGTTACTCCCCCTTTTTGTTATGCATCATCTCCCTGTTTTGTTTTCCTATGTAGCAGCATGAGAAGTATTAAGTTACTCCCCCTTTTTGTTATGCACCATCTCCCTGTTTTGTTTTCCTATGTAGCAGCATGAGAAGCATTAAGTTACTCCCCCTTTTTATGTGCCATCTCCCTGTTTTGTTTTCCTATGTAGCAGCATGAGAAGTATTAAGTTACTCCCCCTTTTTGTTATGCACCATCTCCCTGTTTTGTTTTCCTATGTAGCAGCATGAGAAGTATTAAGTTACTCCCCCTTTTTGTTATGCACCATCTCCCTGTTTTGTTTTCCTATATAGCAGTATGAGAAGTATTACGTTACTCCCCCTTTTTGTTATGTGCCATCTCCCTGTTTTGTTTCCCAGGTGATGCAGACTACTGACCTTCACTACTGATTCCAGTCTGTAAACAACAGGGAACTGTGGAAGAGCACTTTAACACCATCCTGTCACAGACACAAAGGATCACTGAATGAATATTTGTCTTCTCAAAGCCTATTTCCATTGCCTGGATGAGGTAAGGGCAGGTGCCTTCAGTGTGAGCCTGCCAGTGCATGCAGGATGTTTACCTACTGCTGAATTCTGCATAACATGACCATGAGTCAGTCTGGTGTGCAACTGCAATAGCAGTCACTGACAGTGGCTGTGCAGCTCCCTCTATTGTTTGTCCCATAGATAAGGTGGCAGTGACTAGCTCACTGCAATGAACTATGGTACTCACTATATGACAGTATAAAATTACAAAGATAATATTTGGCACCTGCAGTGTTACTTGTGGGCTATGCAGAGTGGTACACGGTCAACTTATACAGTATGTCAGACATTTCTCCTCATATCATACACAAATTATGTGATTAAATGGTATTAGCCATCATCATTTGTTCAGTGGTCAGTGGTCAGGGACACAACTGCTGGTTATGCTGACAGACTTTACATGAATTGTAAAGGAGGAGATTTTGTGTAAAATGTTTAGGGCTATACCCTGAGTAACTGGCTGCTGTGTTATTGAATTCGTACATAATTACTAAAGGAAATGTATTTTGTTTTTCATTGTGAAATTGTGTGTGTGTGTGTGTGTGTGTGTGTGTGTGTGTGTGTGTGTGTGTGTGTGTGTGTGTGTGTGTGCGTGTATGTGCGTGTGTGCATGTGTGTGCATGTGTGTGTGTGTCTGTGTTATCTCTTTCATTTATTTCATGACATGTAGCATTTTTCATATGGAGTAGATATGATGTCATGTCATGCTCTCCTGTCTGCAGTGTCTTCCTGGTGAGCAACATCTGTGTTACTGATGTTCAATGTTTTAGCTACATTTGGAAGGTGTCTTACACAATGTCCCCCAACAATAGTCTTGGTGATGGTCCAAGAGATTTAGAGCAACTGCTAGCTTGCAAGTTTGATGCTCAGTTGCTCCAGTGATGTTATCCACTGGATGCAGGGAAGCTCTTGATATTAACATAATGGTGCTGCAGGACTCAGACCTTGACTGAGAGGTTCTCTCCCACGATGTGGAAGTCTGACAGGGTCTGACTGCTTATAGTTGCAAGACTTAGACTTTGACTGAAAGGTTCTGTCCCACGACGTGGAAGTCTGACAAGGCCTGACTGCCTATGGCTGCAGGACTTAGACCTTGACTGAGAGGTTCTGTCCCATGATGTGCAAGTCTGACAAGGCCTGACTACCTATTGCTGTAGGACTCAGACCTTGACTGAGAGGCTCTGTCCCATGATGTGGACATCTGACAAGGCTTAACTGCCTATTTCTTTGAAAAAATCATATGAATGCGTGCAGCACTTACTTGGAATACATGTAGTGTCTAGCCTATTCACCCACCATGCAGGCAAACACTCCCATGAATAATGTTCACAACAGTTAGGACATTTCTGTACATAACTTAACTCTTTCCATATCAGTTTACACATATTCAGATATGCAAGACTATACTGGGCATTCCCTCAGAAGGCTGAGAACTTCTAAAATCATCACTGCTCAGTCACAATTTGCTTATTCATATACAGAGTGATGCAATTCACAGTCACGTTATGCAGGTGTGAAGCGTGGGACTATGAATACTATCCTCTGGCTTCAAAAGCTAGGGAAGCAATGCACTTCATAGCTTAACCTGAATCTAGTTACCCATTTTGAGTTTATGGTTTTGATATGTAAATCTTAAGGGTTGATTTTAGAGGACATGAGACAAAACCTTACCATGTGTCTGGAAAACTGGGTAACAGTTCATCACTAACAGGAACTAAGTACTATATGCTTACATCTTTGTTCTTTTTAGTGCAGACATGTGCATTAGCATACTCTGAAAAGGAAGGCACGGAACAGAATATAAACAGCATAGCATGGAGAGCTGCAAAATCTACACAAGCCTTACGCAACTGTCATTTCTGCACTTATGAATTAAATTACAAAGTCACTTGAAGGTTCTTTAAATTCCATCTCTTTTTATTGATAGAAATATGTTGTAGCTTGTCTGAGTAAACATAAATAAACATATGAAAACACATCTCACTGTCTCCATTGTATATTACCCAAGACAGCAACATGACAAAATGCATATATCATAATATTAAAATGTATGGAGGATTCTACATTTTCTCTCTCAGACCCTTTGAGGAAATTCTTTAATCTGTGAGCAGTTCAGTAAGAGGCTTGAAGGTTCAAAGTAAAGTAAGAACTGAAATAGATGAGAAAAAGTCTTAGGGGGTCTCTGAGAGGAATTAACCTAATGGAAGTGATGAAGTAACAAGAATTTCTCAAAGGGACTGATAAGTGTTAAAGTACTGCAAAATAGGGGGAATCTCACAGAACAAGAAGGGGAGCAACTGCAGAATGCTAAACAGAAAAGGGATTTCCGTGATAATATGCATGAGATTAAAAAGATGGCTGTTAAGTAACTGATTTTAATAATAACCCTAGAACACAAAAACTTTTGGCACAATGACTCAAGCTACAGAAAATAGAAAGGGCTGTCACCAAGCTTAGGGAGCCTATAACAAGGAATGGAAATACTTCTAAAATTCAATGAAAGTCTGTATAAAGCAGAGGAATATGGAAATCAAGAAAAGATACAAATGGAAATGTTTATGGAATAATTAAATATGCCAAGGTTAGAGGGAGATGAGGCTCAATTACTAACAGTTAGGATAGTAGGAGATGAGACAAAAATGGTGGTATATAACAACTCATGGTTATACATGAAAGTCCCCAGGAATAGATAGTATTCCTGTGGAGGTTTGGAAGCTAGTAGGGAAAAAATTGACAAAAGATCTGGAAGGTTTTGTTTAACAGTATTTTAAGAGCAGGGGAAGTACCAACATCATGGAAAAAAGCAGTAGCAGCTGTAATAACTAAAGAGGGTAAAGATCCATCAGATCCAGCTTCATACAGGCCCATTCCAATACTAAATCATGATAATAAAGTGTTTATGTCTATAATGTCAAAAAGAATGGCAAACGTAATGTCAAAATTGATAGATATGAATCAGTGTGATTTTGTGGAGGGGAGGCAAACATTTGACAACATTAACAGAACAGTGATGATCCAGAAGGAAGCAGAATGTAAGAAAATACCAATGTTGCTAGTAGGTCTTGATGCAGAGAAAGCATTTGACAGAGTGAGCTTGGACTTTATGAGCAGAGCAATGGAAGCATTTCCATTCCCTGAAAAATTATAAGGTTGATTAGGAGGATGAGGGATTGGAGGCAAAACTTAAAGTGGGTGGGGTCTTCTCTGATAATCTCTGCTTGAGCAGAGGAACTAGGCAAGGGTGTCTTCTCTCCCCTTTGTTGTTTGCATTATATTTAGAAACACTGGCAAAGAAAATAAGGGACTCTAGAAATTCAAGGATGTAGTTTGTATGGTAGTCAAGAGAAGCTTGCTCTATTTGCAGATAACATTATTTTATACCTGACAAAACCAGAAAGGGGCATTATAGTGCTGTGGAACATATTGAGGCAATTTCAAGCCTTTTCAGAATACAAAATTAATGAAACCAAAACAAAAGCAATATCGGTAAATTATGTACCTGCTTAAGAACTGGTTCAGTAATGTCCATACTTATGGGGACATGATAAAATGAAGTATTTAGGAGTAAGGACTAAAAATTATACTAATGCAGCAGCTAAAGATATGTGGGAAGAGACCAAACAAAAGATAATACAAAAATTGATAAAATGGAAGC
Organism: Protopterus annectens; assembly: GCF_019279795.1. Classification (NCBI taxonomy): domain Eukaryota; kingdom Metazoa; phylum Chordata; order Ceratodontiformes; family Protopteridae; genus Protopterus; species Protopterus annectens. Next base: position 1,131,231,269 of record NC_056739.1, read on the forward strand.
TCTATTGTGTGGATATTGATAGTAAGATACAAGCAGTTAAAATGTGTTTAGTCCCTTTAGTCTTATACACAGGCCAGGCATATTCAAACAGAGAAGAAGTTGTGGATAGTAATTAATAAAGAGTTGAAGGATTTTATCTGTGAGGGGAAGATGGCAAGAGTCATGTAGGATAAGCTTATTCTTCCAATAGAACAGGGCAGATTGGGATTACCCAATTGGAAGAGGTATTTCAGAGCAACACAGTTAAAGCATAGTACAACATAGTTTAACGTGTAGTTAAAACATAGCACAAGCAGAAAATGATAACTCAAAATAGAAAGAGAGGATGAAGAAACAGGGAGGAACTTCAAGTAACAGGGAGAGACTGGGATTTTGGATGCAAACCTTTAAGAAGAACAACAATAATCATACAGAATATTATATTCATAAAGTAGCAGAAGGTATTCTAAGAACTAAGCCAATATGTGAATGGAGAAAGGAGATTCTACCAATAGAGGTGACTGCAATTAGGGATACAGACAATAGGCAAGAGGGGGCAGGAGTATATTGGAGAAAACTGGCAAAGGAGCCAAGGTATTGGGATCAGATAACTAGACAGGGAAAGGTAATAGAGCAGGAAGATGCTAAGAACTTATTTGGAATGCAGGCAAGAGATTGCTTTTCATATCAAGGACTGATATCAGAGTACAGGCAAAAAGAAATAAACAGGGGGGGTCTTAAATGAAAGACCAGCACCGGTAGAGCTCTTAGTAGAATCTAGAAAAGAAGTGGCCGCTAAGAAAGGAATAATTAGTAGATCATATAAAATATTGCATGATAACTATAAGAATCAATCAGAAGAGGTTAGGAAGAATTGGGAAGAGAGATTGGATAAGCAATTCACAAAGAAACAATGGGGGATATATGTCTCCCAAATATGCAACAAAATCTAGAAGATTGAGGATCTTTGCCTGGAAGTGTTTACATGGATAGTTTAATACTCCCAGCAGGCTTCAAATAATCTTTCCCCAGGTAGACAGCAAATGTTGGAGATGTGATGGAAAAGAAAGAGGTGAATGGAAAAATATTTCCTAGGAGTGCAATGAGTTGACTGATTTTAAAGATTCCCTGCAGACTGCTCTGTCAGAGATTCTGGGTGAACAAACTGGAGTGACTAAGGAAATTATTTTTGAGCTATGATACAGAGTTGGAATTGCCTAGAGATAGTAAGGCCTTGCTGAGTCTAATTATGATGACTGCCTAAAAAGCAATACCTAGAAAATGGAAATCAAAGTCTAAACCAACATTACAAGACATAACAAAGATAGTAACAAAGATAAAAAAACTGAATCTGGGATCTTTAGAAAAGGGTAGGAGTAAATTACACAGGAAAAAAATGGGAAATGTGGGACCACTACATTTATATAAATGTAAATGTGTCTTTGGCGCACATGATGATTTAATAAAGATGTTTCTTGTAAAAAAAAAGAACCTAATGGAACTGATGGATATACATCTGCAATAGTTATCTCATTTTAGCAACACAGGATAAGTTTATAATGTGCTGCCTTTCTGTCAAGATCTGTATGGTAATCTTAGTTTCATTTCACAGTAAACAGTACACATTTTTTTATTTCTAAATTACTGGATCAAGCAGCTTCACAATAAAAATGTTTTCTTTTCTTCTTATTTGGGCTGCCTAATATTTATTGTTGGTAGCAGGTTTATGACCACTCAGGTACTACTTTTACAAGAGATTAACCAGATAAGTGTATATTTTCTTAACTCTATAATTGTACAATAGGTGCAGAAGAAATGAACATTTGCAGTAGATAGTAAATAATATAGGATATGTGTGTGTGGTGCATGCCTTTGTGTGCAGTTATATCTGAAGTAGGTAAGAGGACATATGTTTGGAAAGAAGACACCATCTCTTTGCTAATTGTGAAAAGTATTATTTCTTTATTGCATTTTGTTCACTAGATAGATATCACAGCATATTGAGTATATATTTTTAGATGTTAATGATCTAGTTACCGGGTGTTACATGATAGGCAATGTACCTTGCTTCTGAGTGATCAGTGTCAGTAAAGGCCTCATGGTGATAAGTTAGAGATTATGTAAGTCCTTTGTGTTATATACTAACCATCCTGACAATCCCACGGACATCACATAGCATAAAAAATGAAGAAATATATTTGCTTTTTCGTAGTTTGTGATGTTGTAATTGGAGTAGAATTAAATATGTGTATTATACACTGGAAAAAGTCAAAATGCAACCACCAGGAATTATTTTATTTCAAGGAAACAACAGAAGATTGAAATGTTTGGATCCAGAAATTTGATTTATACCTTAATGTAAGTGGCTTAGCCCCAGAAGCTAGAGAAGGTGCATTGTGCTGCATTTCTACATCACACTTGGGGAAAACTTTGAAAGTATTTATGTTTTTTGCTTTTCTTGAAGAGGAGAAAGGCAAAACAACAGCAACAGGAGATAACTACTAGAACTGCTGTCAGCCTTAACAATTATGTTTGTGTGCATTCTTTGCATGCATAAAAGGTCCAAGGAAGACTATAAATGTTTATGTTAAAGAGCTGAAGAACTGAGACATGCAATATGAATCTGTTGACCTATATGATGCATTAATAAATATTGATTAACTTGTGGAATAAGGAATAATGAAACAAGGAGTAGGCTATTAAAACAAACAGGTCTCAACTTACCAAAACCTGCTGATTTGTGCTGACCATGGAAAATTCCTAGTGCATAATGAAAGTATTAACTGATGAAATGGTTGTTTATAGAATAGAACATGAGCTAATAAAAAGTCAAAATGAGAAATAAAGTAATGATGTGTTGTAGTACTAATGGATATGAAAAAAGAGATACGCAAAGATACATTTGACAGAAAATGAGGCAACAGAAATGTTCATGCAATTAAAATTCAAGCCTTCTATACTATGCATGGCTATAAGGAAGAGAGGAGAGCTGTTCTGCTTTTAAATCTGTACTATAGAAGGGCAATTACTATGGTATAAAAGCAAAAATAACTGTACTCAAAAAAAATCTACATGCTGCTGAACAGAAATATGAAAGTGAGATTAGTTGAATGGAAATATTTGATTAAAGAAAATTTGGAAATGCCTCTGAAGCAGAGGCTAGAATGTTAGTCAGATTAATGAAAACAAATGCTGTGAATTAATAAGCAGAATGTTACATTTAAACAATATTCAGGTACGGAGTGCAATATTTTGTCTGAATATACTTTTGAAGCACTTGGATGCAAACATACAGAACAGAAGCTATGCACATATTGTGCATGTTGTGTGTATCATTAATATATTCTTGTCACTGGCTGAAATCACTAGGCCAATAGCTGTTAATGCGAATATAAAAATAATAGACAAACTTTACTTCTATACATTTTTGGTTGATGTTGCTTCTAAAGAACTAAAATAAATCACAATGTAAAACCAAATATATCATGTGTACAGAATCAATGACACAGTTACAGATATCTTGAATACTGTATTGTGCCATAGCAATCATATCATGTATGAGTACACTGATTCACTTAAAGGTACAGGATGTTTGCCATGGACATACCATACAAAAAAATTGTTGATGATATGTCCATTACCCATGCTCCAGGAAAAGTACCTATAGCTTTAAGGAGTATAATAGAGAAGGAATAAAAGGATGAGGTTCCCTTAAGAAGTACTTAAAGACAACTGATTTGGAGAACTGTACCAACACTGTTATAAAGCAAATCCACAATGTGTGTTTGTGTTGAATCCACAAGATCTGAATAAAGGGGGCTAAGACAGCATTACCCATTGCTTATAGCTGAAAAAGCAAGAAAGAAAAGGAGAGTAGTGTTGCTAGAACTGAATTCATACTCAGGTCTTGGTGAGTACTTTCACATGGTGGACTTTGTTTTCACAAGATCTTACTAAGATGACACTGACATAGAGACTGTATCTTATATAGTATATATCAATGAGAAGCAGATTAAAAAATAAAGAAGACAACTGGATGCACAGGTCCCAAGTTTAAAAAGTTCCCAATCCTGTTGTAGGGACTGGTGTTAGGACTGGAAGAGATGGCAGTGTAGAATCCCCAAAACACAGAAACATTCTTACAATGGAATTAGACCAGGCTCAAGATGGCACCCTCATTGTAGAAGAAAGGTTTAGTCCTCAAAAACTGACAGGCCAAAATAGAGCTACAAAGATGACAGGGTAGGCCAAAATGAAGCTACAAAGATGACAGAGTGGACTACTGAAGATAAGCAAGAACTTATATATTGTTACTAGTATGCAAGAAGACCAGAATTTCCAGAAAGAAGACATTTTGAAAGATTAAGAGAGATATTTGAGGAAAGAAAAATACTTGCACAAGGAAAAACTGTCAAAAGCTTGAGATAAAAATTTGTGTTTACTAATGCAACACACAGATGAAGAAACGTTGGACCACCTGGAAAAAGAAATTACAGAAGAAGTATGAAAATATAAAGGCCAAAACTCAGAGATTTTTGAAAAGTATAAAAAAGAACCATGGACATGGGAAAGAAAAAGAGATCATGTATGGTACAATATTTATGCAAAGGAGAAAGCAAAACTAATCAATATAAAATAGCAGCAAAACTAATCGATATAAAAAAGGAGCACCAAAATTATTTGAAAAGAAATACAGGCAAAGGCACCCAGGTATGGAACATTTCCCCATACAAATAAAAAGAAAACAAAGGAGAAAGTACAAAATAGGATTAGTAAGGAATAAGTTAAATAGAAATTGAAGTTATGGATTATCTGTAAAGGGTAGGGTTATTGTAGAAAATGTAGCACACGTAATATCTCAGTGTGATGAAACAATGAGTTCCCAGATTAAGCAGAAACAGATGGAGCAGGAGGCATCTGAAGAATTGGACATGGTGATGCTCTGGTGCCTTCTGTAGGAAACCAGTAAAAAAGTTCAGCTGAAGTTCATAGGTTCATAGGTGTTTACTAGGCTAATGACCACAAGGGCCTTTTTAAGCCTAGCCATGCATCCCAAAGCTCTGACAAGTTCTGATACCCTTGATAAGTATAAGCATGGGCCTGGGAGATGAAACATTTACAAGTTACCTGTGTTCATTAGAGACATAGGTGCCAAACCAAGAATGGATTTCCGGTTTCCCAGCCAATTGTCCAAGTTGCACTTGACTTGGGTTAGGGAGAAACTCTGCTTCACATGGATGGGGAGCCTGTTCAATAGACGGGATAGTCTCTGGGATATATACCTATCTCTCCAGCAGATCCTATTTATATCACAGGCAAGGTTTAAATCTTTAGAATGGGTAATTCTGGTGCTGTTTGTTTTGTGGATATGTAGGAGGTCCATCAGAGTGGGGTCTGACAATGCCCTGAATGCCAGGCATAGATTTCCACAACAAGGGAAGGATTAGAAAATAGAAGAAACCTTGCTGCAGACAATGTTGCAAGGTGATGGGCTAATGAGTTCCCATGTGAACAAGCAGCAGATGAAGCAGGTTGCATCTGAACAGGATATGCCACAGGAAGATGTTCTGGAACTTTTTATAGAATACCCACAGGAAATGGAGAACAAAAAATGTGCTTTTGGTTTAAAATATAATAATCTAAGGGAAAAGCTGTTTGATTATTAGATTACAGTGGTGCAGTGGATAGCCTTGTCACCTAGCAGCAAGAGGCTCTCTGGTTTGATCTTCGGCTGGGGTATCTTCTGTGCAGAGTCTGCATGCCCTCCCTGTGGTCATGTAGATTTCCTCCAGGTGCTCCGGTTTCCTCCCACATTCCCAAAGACATGCTGCAAGTGGATTGGACACGCTAAAACTGGCCCTAGGCATGAGTGCATGCATGTGTGTGCGCCTTCACTGGAAGGTTGGGCACCGGGCTGGCAACTCAACACCATAAAACCCCACTGCCAATCATGAGCAGACAAGGTGATCCGCTGTGGCAACCCCAAACTGAGAAAAGCTGAGAGAGAGAGAGAATAGATATATTAAGACCGATGAATGAAATATATTACAAAAAGTAGATAACACCCAAAAATGTTAGATGTTTTGTAGAAACAAATGAACACAGCAATTAGGACTATTAGTAAGTCTTGTACTGTAAACTGAACCAAAAGGACCAAAACGACCAGGAAATACAGAAAATAAATGGCCCAGTCCCAACACATGAACAACTTTAATAAATAAAGTCTTGTACTGTGACAGAAATAAATATGATATATTATTGTGCAATTAATAATAGATAAAGTCTTACCACAAAAACATTGAGCAATAAGGGAAAGGAAGGAAAGAAATAAAATGCCTCCATGGAAGCACCAAGAAGAGAAAACTATAAAACAAGTAAGACAAGAAGTATCACTATTATAAGAATATAGAAAAGGCAACAGATCATCAAAAATACTTAGAAAGACAGATGTGGTAAAAGCAATGCACAGGTATCAAAACAGGCAAGCATCAATCATACACTATTGCAAATAATAAACTAAAAATATCAGCACAGACAGAAAAACTTAGACGATGTGCAGATAAATATAAAAGTACAAAATAAGCAGTTCATTGATGACCCCAATTTTTTTATAGAGAGCTAAGAAACAAAGCAAAGGGAATGGAAATATCTTCAAAAAAGAAACAGACACATGTTCATATTTATAAAGACACTTTGGAACATGACAAAGATACTCAGTGAATAGAAAAATTATAAGAAACTGTAAGGAGTTCTAATGTAGAAAACATGAAATAAAGTAAAGGTCAGAGAAATTGAAACAAAATTAAAAAAAGCTCTTAAATGGAAAACCCCAGGCCTAGATGCAGTACTTAACTTTTGGCTAAAAGTATTAACATCTCCACATAAAGATTTAGCCCTGAGTAAGAATTGCTTTTATGCACATCCCAAAAGACACCAACCTAGTTAACAATAGGAAAAATGATACTCCTGCTTAAAAGTGAACCTGCAAGCCATCCTAAAAATGACATACCAGTTTCCTTCCAATGCTTTACAAACTATATACTGTAATTAATGCAGAGTTTATAGTCATTTAGAAAAAACTTCAGTGATGTCAATAGAACAAAAGAGTAACAAAAACAAAGTCAAGTCATATGGAAAAAAATAAATTATCAATTGTTATTAAATAAAGCCATAACAGAGAATTGTAAAAAGGAGAAGAATCTATGTATGGAATGGATTGATTACAAAACACCATCCACGTTCATGGATAAAGTAATGCTTACAGATGTTTAGGATATACCCCATATTGATCAGTTACATTACAGTAACCACGGAACAGTGACAAACCACTTTGCAGTTAAGCCATGTCAAAGGGTAAATTATTATTCCAGGGATAAAAATTCAAAGGGGGATATTCCTGGGCAATTCTTTGTCACTGCTGCTGTTTTGTCTTGCCCTTAACACATTAAGCTGTTTACTTAACAGATTGGGCTGTGGTTACAATTTGGCTCCCAGGAAAAAAAAATTTAAAAACTTCTCATCTGCTTTTTGTGGATGACTCAAAATTGTATAGTTCAGCAGATGAGGAGTTGAATGCATAATTGCAAGTGGTTAAAATTTTCTCAGATGATATAAGAATGTCATTTGGTCTTAATAAATGTGCAAAAGCAACCTTTAAAGAAGGAAATCTGCAGTGCCAAGAAAATATAAAGGATCCTGAGCAGGAGGGAGTGTATAAATATTTGGGATTTTATTAAGATTTGGCATTAAAATTTGAACAATGTGAAAAAACTTGTTAAGAAATACTTCAGAAGACTAAAACTAAAACTGGAAACTACCTTGACATCTAGAAATAAAGTCCACACTATAAAATGATTTGTTTTTCCTGTTCTAATTCACAGTTTTGGGGTGATAGACTAACCCCAAAGGGCACTGGATGAGTTGGACAGGAAAACAAGACAAATGCTTCATGCTTATTAAATGATGTATAAAAATCAGTATATTCCAAGATTATATATTCCTCAAAATTGATTATATGTATAGATCTGCAGTCATGGGACTGAATTCATATCTGCTAACCTCACCAGATCCAAACATAGTGGAAGTTTTAAAACATGAGAAGAAAAAGTCTGAGATGACTTAACTGCTAAGTTTAGCAGAAGCATTTTGGTATCAAGGAGGAATGGAAATCAAACCAGAAGTAGACAAAAATCAGACAGCAACTGAATGTGCCAAAAACAAAAGAAAGAATGTAAGGAGAAGGATGAGATGATAAGGAAAGAAATGTGAAATGGCATAAATGTTATGGCAAGTACAAAGATCAGGATTTGACACAGGAATATTTAAGGAGAAGTGAACTGAAACCAGAAGATTTAAGGTTAATAACAGTGGCCCAGGATAGGTACTAGGTACACACTGGTTTACAAAGTCCATTGAAAGTGTGAGAGAAACAGAGAAAATCAGATTCTGTAAAAAAAGAACTGGAAACAGTCAGACATCTTGTTGCTGGGTTTGATGCATTCATAGAAGAGGGCCTGTATACTGAAAGGCACAATAATGTGGCAAGACTGTTGCTCTGGGAATTGTACAAACATTACAGTACTGAAGTAGCTGAGAAGCATTGGAAACATGAAGCACAAAGTATTGTGGGGAATGGTGTATGTATATCATGTGGGATCAGCCATTATCAACAATACAACAGATGCAAGAAACCCAAATATAGTAGTCCAGGAAAAAAAACGAAAGTAGCATTGACCGCTGAAATTGTTAAACCCTCTTATGTACAGAGATAAACAAAATCATAAAATACAGCATTTGCAGGGATAAATGAGAGAAGTATGGAAGAAAGATACCCAGACAGTTCAAATAGTAGCAGGAGCAGCAGATCTAATAAAATAGAATTCACAGTAGTATTTAGATATGCTACCAATACATGTAATTACATATGAATTGCAGAAGGAGTCAATTCTGGGCACATTGCAGTTGCTGAGAAGAGCATGTTTGGCTAACATCAAAGATTGATACAATACTAATTTCATGAATTTTAGTAATACCCCGACTTAAGAATGGGATCCATTCCATTCATGGTATTAGAAATCCACAAAACTTAGAGAAATTAAACTGACTGAAAAAGTTGTCTTAGAAATGTCAAGTGTTTTCAGTGTAAGATACAAAACAGGATTTCTGATAGCTAAGGACTGATGAAGAAAGTTATGCACTGTATACATTTAATATGACATTAGGATGTTACAGATTCCTTAGAGATTGATTTCGTACTTCATCAGCATCACAGGTATTCCAAAAGCTGCTACACAACAGACGTCTTGGACAGTGCTATAAACATAACTAATGATCTAATAATGTAAGAGGCAAAAATGAGAAGAACATGACATGAGACTGATACGCTTTAAACAGATTCATCTGTTCAATGCTGTCAAGTGGCATTTGACTCATATAGTGACCCATTGAACAGCTGCCACCATCCATAAAGTTTACTCAACAAGTAGGAAGAAAAATGGATTACAAGACTTTTCTTCTATATCAGTCTCTCTCACACACACGCACACACATACACACACACACACACACACACACACACACACACACACACACACACACACACACACACACACACAATTTAGAGTAAACAATCCACTTGTCCACCTACTGTATATCTTTGTGATTTGGGAAAAATGAGAGTAAATGGTGAAAACTGACAAGAACATAGGGAGGACATGCAGACTCCAGACAGAGGGCACTCAGCAAAGAATTACACAGGAAAACTCCTTGCTGTTAGGCAACAGTGTTATTCACTTAACAGATTAAGACAGCATGATCCCAAACTGAAATAGAGCAACTGTAAAATAGGAGTGATAAATCTGAAATAAATGGGTCATATTCTAATGGCACAGAGAATGAAGCATGATGCAGAATAAGTCAGATTAAGGATGGGAAATGTCAAACCTGAAGACGGGCAGGCATTAAAGAAGCCTTTAGGACTGATGAAGTATGTTCCAGAGTTTATACCTAATATATTTCAGATATCTGTACTTTTAAGAATGCTGTTAGAGAGCAAAATGTAGTTAAAGAATAGAACAATGAACAAGAAAAGAGTTTTTAACTTTTTAAGAACCTGCATACAGATGTTCCAGCATTGGGCTACTATGATGCCAATAAGCAAGTTATGTTGCAAGAAAATTGGAATTGTATCTTACAAGAGAATGTACCAGTTATCTACATTTCAAAAACAAGTGTAAATGTACAAAAACATATTGTCAGGTAAAAAACACTGTCAGCATGGCAGAATGAATGTGAGAAATTCCATTATAGTGTCATTAGTAAAGCATTGCAGGTAGATAAAGATGCTTCAGGTTCATAACTCCATAAAAAGATTGCTGACTGACACACCCTGCATGTGTCATATCACACCTCTGCTGTAGGGCATGTTTGGACTGCAAGCTAAGGTCAATCATGCATTTAAGATTCCCACTCTTATCTTCTGCTGTTTGGGTCCTGCTTCCAGTCATCACACTAGGTTTGCTGGCTGTTCCAACAGTTTGGCTTGAGACACCTGGTATAATTTGATTTATCCACCTTATACCAGATCTTTGGAATCACCCACCATTATTGTTTAAGAAAAGCTAAACAGAGTCCTCATTAAGAGATGTTTGAATACCATTTCTTCAGGAAGGTCTACTGTGATCCTATCAGGAGTACTTCCTCTTATTTCAGAATGCTGAATTGTTTTAAGTTAATTTTTGAATTGATTATTTGCTGTGCAGCTTTTTATGATAAATTATGATGAAATTAAATTCTCAGTGTATGAATTCTTTTATGGAAAATTTGGCAGTTAAATATATAATATGTATGCATGTTTGTACAGATGTGTATTTATATACGTGTTTATATATATAGGTGTGTGTGTGTGTGTGTGTGTGTGTGTGTGTGTGTGTGTGTCTACATATATATATATATATATATATATATATATATATATATATATATATATATATATATATATATGGTTTCACTTCATAATCTCGAAATGCTGAAATACCGAATTTCAGCATTCCGAGACCATGAAGCCGAACCATTCATAATACCGAAACTCACAATCATAAATCACACAATCACGAATATACATACACCATAAACCACATAACACACACACCATTCCACCCACAGCACACAAACCACACAACCCTACACTACATATAAGCAGGGGGGCAAGCACCTCTGCACCGCCCACACGCCCTCTACTTATATATACCAAATCCGAGATCGCACATAACATAATAAAAAAAAAACTCACACCACGGCATTCCCCACTCGTTTGCACACAAATACACATCACACATACACAAACACCAGCATATCCAACACTCACACTCATACTTACACCTCCCTACCCTTACCCACACATACAAAGTACAAAATCACACACAAACACTCACTCACCTGCAATTTCAGGCACCATAACACTACACACAATGTACCAGAAATGCATAAGCACAGATTCGAGATATTCAAATTCGCTCTTATGCACGTTTGGCATTCTAAATTTTCAGCTTCATGGACGCAAAATGCTGAAATTCGGTATTTCAGCATTTCGGGTTTATGAAGTGAAACCATATATATATATATATATATATATATATATATATATATATGGGTCTATATGACTTGGTCGACAGTTCATTTGATTGACACTCATTTGGTTGACAGTTCATTTGGTCGACAAGCAGATTTGCCCCCTTCCCCAATGTTGTGCAACCCTGGAGTTGATATATATAGTTAGGGGGGGTGTGGGGGGCACAGCCCCCCACATTGGGGGGTGTGGGGGGCGAAGCCCCCCACCTAAAATGCCTGTCGACCAAATGAACTGTCGACCAAATGAGTGTCAATCAAATGAACTGTCGACCAAGTCATATAGACCCATATATATATATATATATATATATATATATATATATATTTATATATATTTATATATGTGTGTATATATATATATATATATATATATATATATATATAGATATATATATATAGATATATATATATAGATATATATATATAGATATATATAGATATAGATAGATAGATATATAGATAGATACAGTAGATAGATAGAGATAGATAGATATATATAGAGAGAAAGATAGCATAATTAAGTCTACCAAGGACAACTACAAGGTCAGGATAGTCTCACAGTCTAAGGACAATCATAAGGCCTTCTTCAGCTATGTCCAGAACCTTATGGGTAACACACAGCAGTGTGCTGAACTGGTGGTGAATGGTATCATCTTCACCTATCAGGGTGACATAGCAAATCTACTGGCTGATAAATTCAGCTCAGACTTCACCCCCATTCCCTCTCAGCTGTACTAGGTGACATCCTCTCCAACATATGCCCCCCCCCAACTATTATCAGGGTTCAGGTGCTGGCAGCACAAGATAAAGCCAAGAACACTACTCCTATGGGTCCCAATAACATCCTCAGTTGCCTCCTGAATAATCTAAAACACAACTTACCAGGACCACTTGAGGCACTTTTCAACTACAGCCTCAAAACAGACAACATTCTAAGTAAATGGAGGACTGAAACTGACCCAAGGAACTACAGACCTAACAGTCTAATGAGCCTAATATGCAAAGCCATGGAATGAATTATCATGGAAATGATAAACAAGGACATTAGTAACTTGCAGTCACTGGACCATTCCCAATTTGGCTTTGTTAAGGGAAGGTTGTGCCTACTTAACCTGGTAGATTTCTTTGAGAGGGTCGCCAAGGCAATGGATGAGGCTAAAACAGTGCATACCGCAGATCTTGACCTAGGCAAGGCATTTGATACAATAAACTCAGACACTGCTGACAAGCTCTCTCAGCTAGGAATAAAGCCCTACTTAACTCGTTGGATTGCTGGCTGGCACAGAGGCAGTATCCAAGAAGTCAGGATCAGAAAAAACACCCCCACCAAGAGACCAGTTACCAGCAGATTATCCCAGGGCTCTGTACTGGTCCCACTCCTATTTCGCATCTACTTCTCTGAAGTCAAGGCTAACCTTTAAGGCCTCTGGCTTACCAAGATCATGGATGACTGTAATTTGGAAGCTATTATAGATTCACAATCCAAAAAAGTTCCAGACCAGTAACCATGGCAAGCCAAGAAGCAATGAACAAATTCACAGCACAATTCCACAGAAAATACGTTAATTCACCACAAACAATACGTTAAGCGCTTTTGTTCAAGGGTATGCTGAACTTCATCAGAACAATTAAGTCAATTTCATCTTGGTAGTTACACAATTTCAAAAAATCACATGATCAGCAAAGACTAAACACTTAAAGACACAGAAATTTAAAATTCAAATTCAACCCCCCCCCCCCACACACACACACACACACACACACACACACACACACACACGCACACATCTAAACATCATAATACTTCAATTTTGAAATGGGAGCTATGAACAACACTCATTTAATCCTGGTTGAACAATTGCGTTCAACTTAATCTGTCATAAAACTTCCTTATAATTTAAATGTACTGCAGTAGTTTTAACTTGTTCATCAAATTTAACATAATCTAAAACATAAAACTTAAAATCATGTCCCTGATTTATACAATGCATTGGTAAGTTTTTTATTCTTTATATCTGAAATTATATTTTTTGAAATTGTATAATTACCAAGATGAGATTGACTTAATTGTTCTGATGAAGTTCAGTATACACTTGAACGAAAGTGCTTAATGTATTGTTTGTGTTGAATAAACGTATTTTCTGTGGAATTGTGTTGTCCCCTCGTTCGTTGCTTCTTGGCTTGCTGAAGCTATTATAGATTCCCCGAAGACATCAACATTTTGCAAGGGAGCTTAGCATAGACAAATGACTGGTGCCAAAGACATGGCCTAAAACTCAATGCCAAAAAATTACTTATAATGCACTTTGGGAAACTTTCAACACAAGTTAATTACTTCATTGATAAAACATCCCTAAGACTTGAACCCTGGCATTATAGTGATCTTGCACAAACATAAAATCAAAACCCCAAGCAGTCCTAATGAAAACATCATATTTTATTTGCATGCTCTAAAATTTTGTCTCTTGGTATGCAAATAATGCTGTTGGCATTTCTTTTGACTTTTTTAAGTTAACTTTTTGCATGGCAACATTTTTCAGGTTAGACCTTTATAGGTACTCCCAGATATACAGAGAAATAGATATATAGGTAGATCCTTTCAATATTGTCAGCTCTATCACTGGTCAATGCCTGTTTAGTCAACAAAATTTAGTTGACTACACAGATAGTTGACACTTTTGTGAGATTGCATAGTTCACAGGGTAGGAAAATATGCCTACATATGGATCTATGTCAGTTGATTGAGTTTTCAGAAACTCAAAATTCATATCAGCGGGATGATATGATCGAATTTCTGAAAACTCGAACATTAAAAAAAAAAACAGAAATATCTATCTTTTCTATGGTTTTGCGGGGGGCAAGCCCCCCTGCACCTCTTGCTAATTATATATACCAACTCTAAGACTGTATAACATTGAGGAAAACACTAAATGTCCCAATCCTCACTGTACCATACTCTTCATTCAAAAGCTTTGGTTTTCAGAAGTTTGATCATATCGTCTTGCCGATATGAATTTTGACTTTCTGAAAAGTCAATCAACTGATAAGGATCCTTATATATATATATATATATATATATATATATATATATATAAACATGGTCCATTTGTTTGGTCAATGATTACTTTGATCGACAGGTGGAAGTGGAGTGTTTGTTGGTCAAACATCTAAATTATTGAACAGACACTTTGTCAGGTGTGCTTTTCATCATAACAGGTAAGTGGAATGTGTAGTAAGGGTGTTTGTGTGTGTGTGTGTGTGTGTGTGTGTGTGTGTGTGTGTGTGTGTGCGTGTGTGTGTGTGCGTGTGCGTGTGTGTGTGTGTGTGTGTGTGTGCGTGTGCGTGTGCGTGTGCGTGTGTGTGTGTGTGTGTGTGTGTGTGTGTGTGTGTGTGCAAACATGTGTGGGTTAGGGTTAGTGTAAGGATTAAGTAAGGGAATAGATTAAGTGTGTGTGGGGGTTATATAGGGGATACATTTACTGTGTGTGTGTGTGTGTGTGTGTGTGTGTGTGTGTGTGTGTGTGTGTGTGTGTGTGTGTGGTGTGTGATGAGTACCTGAACTGTTTTGTGTAGTGGTTGAGTTATGGGAAGTTTTTTTTTTTTAATTTAAGGTGCAGAGTAGGATTGGGGCAGGGGCAGGGTTAGGGTTAGCATGTACTACTAAGGTGAAGCAAGCATTACTAAAGTGGGTTTCCCTGCCTACTTCCATAATATATGCTAACCCTAACCAGAATTTTAAATTAAAAAAAAAACTTCCCATAACACTATTACTATTCAAACAAAGTTGAGCTGAATGTGGTTGGGTTTTTGATAATGCACTGGAAAAGGAAATTTTTTTCTGCATTCAATGTATTGTGTATCAATGTGTTGTATGAATGACATAATGACTGGTCAACATGCTTTTGGTTGTTGTTTTTTGTGTTGACCAAGTAACATGGTGACCAATCATTTTTATGCATATTTTAGTATAATGGTGACTCACTAAATCTGCATAAGCTACATCAGCCACAAATAGTTGAAACTCTGTTAATTGGAAAAATAAAAAAAATAAACAATGTTGGGTGCTTTGGCCCAGACACCCCTCTGCTAGTTGTATATACCAACAGTGAGATTACAAAACAGTAGAAAAAGGGCAAAATTCCACTCCTCATTGTATAACAGTACTGCAAAACAAATGCAGCATCCCGCAATGAACCATCAGTTCAACAAAACAATCTTCCCAACTAAACATTTCGTGTAACAGATGTACAAACACACACACTGAACCCTTAAATATATTAACACACAGTTTTCCTTACATATATGCTTATATTTGCAAAGCTTGGTTTCTAGTTTTAGACTATAGATATAGATATATAGATATATCTATTGTAATAGGTCTTTTGATATTTTCACATAAAGGGAGTGGAACACTAACATTTATATAGTCTGCACAGCCTTTGTAACCTCTAACAAATGCTCCAGGGACAGCTGTCATAGGTTCATAGGTCCATAGGTAGGTACTAGGCTATCTGCCCCAAGGCATTTATAAGCCTAGCCAGAATGTGTTGGCTTTCGCCACCCCCCTTAGATTAGTTCCCTGTGCCTCTGTCCAGCAGAGCCACTGAAGTGATCCCCGGGGTAAACTTTCTGTTTCCCATCCACTCGTCAAGGTTTCTTTTGAAGAGTGTTAGTGAGGAGCTCTGCCTAATGTAGATTGGAATCTTATTCCAAAGCATGGGAAGTCTCTGGGACAGGAATCTATCCCTCCAGCACATCCTATTTATTGTTGTGGTGAGGTTTAGATCCCTAGAGCGTGTGGCTCGAGGGGATAAGGTTTTCTTTAGGTGGAGCATGTCCATCAATTCTGGGTTGGACATGGCCTTGTAAGTCAGGCAGAGATCACCTCTGAGTAGGCGGAATGCAGCTGAGTACAGCTGGAGTTTCTTCAGTCAAGCTGCATAGGGCATCTATTTGGGGCCAGTGATCCTCTTGGTGAGGTACTTCTGTGGTCTTTCCAGCTGTTGCAGGTGTCTTGTAAGGTACATCCCAATTGGGGCACTGTACTCTATGATGGGTCTGATGAGTGATGAGTAGAGGGGCACAATGACCTCTTTTGATTTGGATATGAACCCTTTTGTGATTACGTGGGCCATGTAGAAGGATTTTCTAACCACTTTGGCAATATGATTATCAAAGGTGAGATTACTATCTACTTAGGTCCCCAGATCCCTAATTATGTCTTCCCTATTTAAGAGACTACCACCTATGTGGTAGTTTGTGGATATTTTTTTCCAAAGGGGATGATTATGCACTTTTTGGCATTTAGCTCGAGGCCATGATTTTGACACCAGGTATCCGTCTCAGTGAGACCCTTTTGGAGGATGCCTGCATCAGCCGGAGAGTCAATTATAGCCCCTAGTTTGCAGTCATCTGCGAACTTGGTCAGCAATAGTCCTCTTGTGCTTGCCTGTACCTCTGAGAAGTATATGCCAAACAGGAGGGGTCCTACGACTGAGCCCTGGGGATCACCACTTGTAACAAGTTTAAAGTCGGACCTAGCTCCTGCAACTCTCACCATGTGAGTTCTATCAGTGAGCCAGTTGGCAACCCATCTTGTGATGTAGGGGTTTATGTTCAGGCTGGTGAGCTTACTATAATACCAGAATGGGGAATGGTGTTGAAGGCCTTTGTGAGGTCTAGGTAGGCTGTGTGTACTACCTTTCCCTTGTCTATAGCCTTGATAACTATCTCAAAGAAGTCCACCAGGTTTAGGAGGTATGATCTGCCCTTAACAAAACCGAACTGGGTAGGGTCCAGTGTTTGGAGGTTCCCAATGTCTCTGTTAATGAGTTCCATGATGATGCGCTCCATAGCCTCGCAGACCAAACTAGTCAGGCTCAGAGGGCGATAGTTTCTGGGGTCTGTTGTGGCTCCTCCTTTGTGGAGCAGAATAACTGTTGCCATTCTATGGGTACGTAGCCTGTGAAGAGGCTGAGTTTGAACAGTGTGTTTAGGTGAGGGGTTAGTTCATCTTTGAGCTTGTGTAGGACGCAGCCTGGGACACCATCCGGTCCCATTGATGCTGTGTTTTTGGCTTTGGAGAGGGCTGTTTTAACCTGAGTGTCTGTGATTTCAGGGACTCTACATTCTTCTGGTATGGTTATGGGCCCTTTTGGGGGTGAGTGGGGGGGTGAAGTTTGCGCTGAACCTGTCTCCCAGGATGTTGGTGATATTGGTCAGTTCAGTGTATTTTGTGCCATTCTGCAGTAACTCTGAGTGATCTGAGCATTGCCACTTAGATTCTTGACATAACTAAAGAATGCCTTGTGGTTAACTTTGGAGTCCTTGGCAATTTTTCTTTTGAAGCTCGCCTTGGATGATTTTATGAGGGATCGTAGTTTCCTGCTGATACTAATCAGGGATGTCTTCCCTTCTTGGGATCTTACTCTTTTCTGTACTAGTTTTCTCCTTCTATTGTATAGCTTGTTTATGGCAGAAGTCCGCTATACTGGTTTCCTTTTCTTGGAGGAGTGAGTCTTGGTTTTGCTTGAAATAGCACAATCCATGTATTCTTGTAGGTGCCCATAGAATGCATTAGTAAAGGATTTTGCAGCTTGAACAGCATTAACCTCTAGCATGGGGGCTTTGAAACTTTCCACCTCGGTCTTAAGTAATGTGAAGTTTGCTTTTGAAAAGTTTTTCACGGTGGTTTCCTTGTCCGGGGCTGGGGGCAGAATGTGGATATCCAAAGTGATTTGTTTATGGTCAGATCTAACCAGCAAAGGGTTGACCAAAGGTGTGGAACACCGGTCACCCATGTTGGTGATGACCAGGTCCAATATGTTGTCACCTCTGGTGGGAGTGTTGACCAGTTGAACCAGGGTGTTTGAGTTTATAAATTCTAGGAAATGTTAGGCAAGGGAGTTAGTACTTGAGTAGTTCTCCCAGTTAATGTTTGGGTAATTGAAATCACCCAATATTAGGGTGTTTGGTAGGACCTTTATGTTTCCCAGTGTTTCCAGAAATGTGGAATGGGGGTCCTGGGACATGGTGGGTGATCTGTAGCAAGCTACAATTTGAATTGCAGTTTTGCCTGTTGTTAGTTGCACATGGATGATCTCTGAAGCATCGTGCTGTGCCACTAACCTGAAGGTGTGGGTATCCTTGATGAATATGGATACACCCCTGCCTTTTGTATTTCGGTTCGTGTTCTGTGGCTGAAATGTATGGTATGAGTTGTAGCCTGGTAATGCTGGTGTGCTCTCTGGAGCCTTAAACCAGGTTTCTGTTATTGCACATATATCGATTTTCTCCATACTCAGGAGTGCCTCGGGTGCATACATTTTGAGGTTTAGACTTCTGGCATTGTGTAGCATTACCCTCAGTTTTTTGTTACTTGTGCTATTTATGGTGATGGGTTTGTCTTTTGAGCCTTGCCTAAAAAAGGCACTATGGGGGTGGCAAGAGCCTTGTTCAGTATTCAAAAGCCTAAGGGTGACAGGTGCAAGCCATCTCTAGTGAAGCAGCGTGACTTGTCGAGCATGTCATCCAAGGTGAACAGACACTGGATCCCCTTTGAATAACACCAGAAACTTAGCCAATTGTTGAAATTGAGATTTTTTTCTTTATACCATGGTATCATTCTTGGTGAGGCAGGATGCTACTTAGGGTCAGGGTCATACCAGCCTGGGCTACGTGATCAGAGAGCTCTTCCATGTCTTTTCATGTAGTCCAGGGAGGTATGGCTCAGGTCATTCACACCAACATGGACAATGACAGAGTCATATTTGTACTTGTTCTGGAGTGACTTGAGCGTTTGTGTTATGTGCGGATCCTGGCACCTGACAGGCAGATAACAGTAACCTTCTCCTTATTCAGCCTAGTGAGTGGGACGTCAGTGTACCTGACTATAGAGTCATCTATTACTAGTATGTAGGGTATGTTATTTTGCCTTAAAGGCTGTGATTGCATGGCACACTGGTTTTGTGAAGTATGTGTTTCATGGTTTGTGTTGGGAGTTGGAGGTTGCTTGGATGTTTGCTTTGGAGGTCTCTGTTGCTTTTGCAGATTTTTATTTAGAGCCTCTGAGTATGTTTTCATGTATTTATGTGTGTTTTTTGCCGGTGCTGGTTTAATGGGTCTATGTGAGACTGGTGGTGGAATGCAAGTATTTCCCTTCTCCTCTTGACTGTCTGATCCAGTCTTGGGTTGAGAGAGCTTAGCCTCCAGTTTGGCTGTATAATTGCATCTCTCACATGTATTAGTGTTTGGTGGTAGGAGGAGAGGGTTGTCTGTGTACATGAGGCAGTTGTAACATTGCCTCAAAATGCCCAGATTCACCAGTTGGACTGGAGAGTACACCTGAAACTGCCCTTTGGACATGCCTGGATAGGTACAGTGAACTGTTTTACTGGATGGCTGGTAAGCTCGAATAGACAGCCTTGTCTTTCTGTACAGTACAGGCGTGTCTAGTGCTAGGGTTTATAAGAGCTTGCTATGAGTTTTGAGCAAGTGCCGGCCTGAGAAATGAATGGCTTGAGTGCTTAAGTTGAAAGTTTGTCTAGTTCCAAGGGAAAAATTGAAGAGGAGACTTTGTAGAGCCGGGAATAGTTATACCCTAGCTAACTGGTGCTTCCAGGCACACAAAACCGGGCAAATGTGGTATTTATAGCAGGGAAATGAAAGTGATAGAAATTAGCCCAAAATGGCAAATAAACTACTAATTTCTGGGCTGAAACCACTCCTCCAGGGACAGATAGGCTGCTCAAAGCTCCCCTCCCTCACAGGTGAACAGAGAAACATCCTTCTATCCAAGTAAGGTATGGGCAAACACAGAGATTTGAAACACATCCCTGAATTCAGCACTAACCTGAAAACTGGACTGTACTAGCTTAGAAAGGTGGGAAACAAGGATATATATATATATATATATATATATATATATATATATATATATATATATATATATATATATTGTTTTCAGAAAATAAAGCAGATACAATCAAAAAAACACTTTAAATGCACAGAAAAGGATACTTATTGTTATATATTGCAGATCAGAGTTGTAGTCAATGCCCCTAGTAATAAAGTAGGAAGAAACACAAATACAGTAAAAGCAGATGAATAAAGTGCAATTGTTTTATATATAAAACAATAGAAAATGAACAAACTGATTTAAACAAGTTACCCAATTAACCAGAAAAAAAGCTCAAAACTGAGCCCTGTTCCAGCAGTCTTCAATCAGACAAGTTCTAACTGCACACTCCTACTACTAGGGTGCAGGGGAACTTTCTCCAAAAAACGATGGCCTGGATCAATGCTCAAGTTATACAAACAAAGCTAGATTCAGCAGGCCTGAATCTGCTCTATGCTACAGCAATAAGGTGCATCAATTTCAGAAAGAAACAGTTCAAATAAGCAGGCACAATAAGCCTGTGACCAGAAATTCCCAGCTCAAAAGGGCAGAATCCAGCCTCTCCTCCCACAAGAGTGCAGACCACAAACCCTCTTAAAGTAGAATAACTGGCCTGAAGCCCAAGTGCTTAAACCAGAACTAATTCACTTTTAGAATAACAGACACTGGGCCTTCAATCAGCAATTCCCAGCTTAGAAGGATGTAAGATACCTGTCCTGTCACAACAGTGCAGACCACAAACCTTCTTAATGTAAAATAACCTGTATGAAGCCCAAGTGCTTAAACCAAAAGACTTAGAATAACAGTTACAATTTAATCAGGCTACTACTAAGCAGTAATAAATGCAGCAGAATAAATAAATTTGAGTACTTTTAAGAAAAGCAAAATAAAGCAGGAGGAAACACAAATACAGTAAAAGCAGATGAATAAAGTGCATTTTTTTAAGTGCAAGGAGAGAGGAAGGAAGAACCTCAGTGGGTTGGCCTTCTCAAATCATCTCTCTGTATTAAACAGAATGAACACTAGACTCAGAATATGATCTCACTGTACTCGGTTAAGTGAGCAAATGAGATGGACCCAGGAGGAATGTTCTAATACAGACGGGCAATTCCAGAGCCACCAACACTACACCAACACAAGAACAGGGACGGTGGGTGAGGAACTAACTGCAGAGAGACACACAGCACACTATTCAATGAAACACACAATTAGGAAACAGAAAAAATGAAATACAGTACTTTTAAAACTGCAAGTTTGTACTTAACAGAAGACTAACATACACTACTGCAAGTTTCACTTAACTTCAGCTTCTAATGCAGGTGACTGTAGCCAAGCAAGTCTCTCAGAAGTTGAGCATAAAATGATTTCTCAAACTTTGTAGCTAGCACTTAAAGCACAGAGGAAGCCCTCTAGGCTATTAAATATCAGATAACAAAGAAGTGAGAAGACCACCATCCCCTCTTATAGGAGGGAGACACACAGCACACTATTCAATGAACCGCACAATTAGGAAACAGAAAAAATGAAATACAGTACTTTTAAAACTGCAAGTTTGTACTTAACAGAAGACTAAAATACACTACTGCACGTTTCACTTAACTTCAGCTTCTAATGCAGGCAATTGTAGCCAAGCAAGTCTCTCAGAAGTTGAGCATAAAATAACAGCACTATATGGCAAACCAAACCTTTCCTAGCGACTGCTTATAGGCAGCTCCTAACAATACGTCTTATTATTCAAGGTACACTCCTCAGTATTTTGAATGCCACCAAACATCATAGATTATTCATAATGAGTGATTTCAGTTTTGGTTTTGCAAATAGAAATAAAAGACAGCCTAACCATTTCCTGTCTTTACACAGTCTCACCAAAGTGGTTAATTCAGGCATGTGTCCAAATCAAAACACCTCTAACTTTTCTAGCATTAATCCTAGTATTCCAAATATTCCAGAAGAACTATAAGGCCTTGACATTCTACCCCCTAAGTGAACATTTACCCCCTGTTCTCTCAGTGGTGCTTCAAAGTTCCTAAACAGCCACCTCCAATCATTCTTACAAGATCATTATTAAAACCACGCACTCTCTATATGTGAAGAGTCTGAACACACTGACAAGGCCTTTATACTTACATGCAAAGATCCCACCTGAGCTATCTTTCCACGCTTTTCAATTTTATTACCCTATTCAAAACAATCTGTTTCCTCTGAAGCATTTTTGTTGAAGAGCAACAATGCCTGCTACAAAAACTCATCTTAGAAAGCTCATTACAAAATAGAAAAGGGTTTGAAAACATAGAAAATGAGCCCCAGTTATAATATGTTATTAAACAACTACCTATTTCTAAAAGGAAGCACAGAATAAAAAAATGAAACTAAAGTATTTTATGTCACATCCTTGCAATTGTTCCTCCTGGGCAATCAGTGTTTGTTCTGAAAAATTTTAAAACACACTACTTCACCTAACATTTTCAGTTCCTTTGCATTTCTAACCCAAGATTCTCTTGATCCAGTTCAACAAAACGTAACTTCACCCCCTCCGTTAGCACATCATTGTATTCCTAGTAACTCCCAACCACTCCAGGTGTCACCTTTCATAAAACTAATCACAAAAACTTTCTACTTCAAAAGCCTTTCAGTCAAACAAGTCAAGGAACTCCTCAAAAACATTGATTATACCTACAATTCCTACATCTTTATCCTAAACCTAAGATTGCTTTCACTTCAGCTAAGAATATTTATTTTTTTAAAACAGCTTTATTGAGATAAATATTGTCAAATAAACATAAACTAGAGATATGTACATTTTTCAAAATAAGTGACTTTACAAAATGAGAAAATGAATCAAAGATTTTAAACTATATACGACATTCTCCACAAGAATCAAATATTAATAAACAAGTGCATTAAAATAAGAAGATTATAAAAGAATTGGCATTGCTTGTTCAATAAATCATATACTTTTTTCCACATATTAGATGAATTAGTATTCCTAGAAGATCTTGCAGTATTGGTCAACATTTCTAAGTTATAGACTTCAAGAAGTAAATTTTTGAATTCAATTATTGAGGGTGAAGTATGAGACTTCCAATTTCTTGTAATGATTTTCCTGGCAATGGATAGAATTGACCAAATCAGAGGATGATTAGATTCTCTGATACAATTAGGAACAGGTGTGCTAAATATAACTAGTGATTTAGAAAGATAAAAATTATCTGTAAAAATAGATTGTAAAAAGGAATTAACATCTGTCCAAAATTAACTAAGAATATTTCTGTAAACATCTTTCCTTCATATATAACATTACCATTTGCACCAACAAATTCCCACACAGCTTGAAGCATATACCAATTGTTCTCCCACAAAAGTCAATAACCCTACAACTGTCAATGACTTCAGACAAATTTCTAATATCTGTCCTCTCTCTATGATTCTCAGGAAAATGTTGTACAAGAAAATGATAGAATATATTCAAACCTATAATATACTCTCTAGCTTCCTCGCAGCTTTAGATCAAAATAGGCAATTATCACCACCTATTACCGGACTAGTCTCATTATCACTGATATAAAACAAAGTCTTTATACTAGTACAATTTTATTGACACAAAAAGGGCTTTGGTGGTTTAATTTGTCATAATCTACTTCTCCAGAAATTCAGTGGCTGTGGCTTCTCTAACAATGTTATGAATGACTCAGGATCTCTCTCACTTTCTCTCTTTCTCACAAATAGATCTTTCCTAATCCACTCTGAATGTATTATCGCTGCATTGCAGTACACTTTCTAAAGATGTCCCATAAGGCTCACTACTTGGCCTGCTTCTCTTTTCTTTATTTATTAATGATCCCCCAGTAATTTACCTGACATTAATCTATGTTATGCTGATGGCAGTGCTAACGTGCTCACATAAACAAATCCCCTCACTCTGTACTATTCCTCAGGATAATTTCCATCATCTTTGGAACTGGTTCTCTAAGAATAAACAATTACACAATGACGTGTTGTCTTATATCTTGGATTCCAAAGGCTTTCCCCTCCCCAACATTTCAAAACAAAGATATTTATGAATCCTTTTTGATGACACACATACATTCAGGCCTCATATTGAACCTGCTTACTGAAGATACTTTAAAATCTGTTTAAATAAATCTCTTTATCCAAAGATTTGAATACAGCCTTCTTACCCTTGTAATCAGCTCCCCTCAAAATTCCACTATATTATGACTCTGTAAATAGTTTGCATATAGTTTTTGTGTGCTTCTACTATCATTAAATGTTTAAATGATAA
Source organism: Protopterus annectens (assembly GCF_019279795.1). NCBI lineage: Eukaryota > Metazoa > Chordata > Ceratodontiformes > Protopteridae > Protopterus > Protopterus annectens. Next base: position 1,131,256,054 of record NC_056739.1, read on the forward strand.
CTGTTTTGAAAAAAAATTAAAATTAAAATTAAAAAAAATAATAAGTTAAAATTCCACTGTATTACAGAGGACTAAAAGCAATATATTTTCATACAGATTTTCCTGGCACAAAGAAACAAACATCACTGCATTTCTATCCAAAAACAAATTAGTTCCTCATTTAGGAAAAAGCATCCTTTCTTACAAACTCATTAATCTTTAAGTTACTTTATGAATCCTATACTGAGCACTTTCTTAGAAACTATGATGCTTATACCTCTCAAATGTCCAGAATTTCACAGAATGCCCAGATGTTTGCCTTATTTGTTGGTATGTTCCTCTTAAAATGTGTTGTTTTTTGGCAAATCATTGAGGATCGAAAACATTAAATAATGACAGACATTTGAGTTTCACACATCGTATCCTTCAGAAAAATGCATGCTAATATAAAATCTTTTATTCTATCTACTTTCAAAGTTTATAAGAGCAATATTTAACTATGTGGGCCTAATTTGGGGCCTTTGTCTTCCTCACCCTCTCATTATTTTTGGTTTTGCCCAGATTTCCCATGCTAAGAGTTTGAGAGGTATGATGATATCTTACAACTTGTTGTGTCTGCATTTTAAATAGCCATTGAATAAAGGGCATTCTTTTAGAAAAGGCCCTAAAAGATTGAAGTTGCCTCCCTGAAAAGATTAGGGAAATTACCAATCTTACTCAAATCCATAGACAACTCAAATATCATCCTTTGCTTTATTGACAATGGGTGAAGATGCCAAAGAAGTTATGGACTCTGAACTCTTCTATGTACTTGCTCTTTCATAATAACATAAGTTATTAACAACTGCACATAAGTTCACCTAAGTCCTTATTTCACATGTTTCAAATGCTTGCTTGCTTGTCTGGTCCCTATTTGTTTTGTCAACTTGATCTTATTCTTATTGCTGTTACTTAATCCATGTGCACTATAAATCGGATTCCTTTAACGTGTACTACTAATCTTTGATATGTACACAGATTACTTGTTTTTGTAACTCTTATTTGTTCTTTTCTCTGCCATAAGCCTAGAGTGCCACTGAAAATGGCTTTTGCAATAATTCACTCACCCGATAAACAAACTCAAAAATAAATAAATAAATGAATGTGTGTATATGAGTGTGTGTGTGTGTGTGTGTGTGTGTGTGTGTGTGTGTGTGTGTGTGTGTGTGTGTATATATATATATATATATATATGTATATATAAAACACACACACATACATACACACACACACATGCACACACACACATTAAACGCATGTGTACACATAGGAAAAACACCAAATGGTGAATAAACTGGGCCTCAAGCACAACTGATGCCAGAAAACAGACTACATAAATAGCATACAAATAATGGACAGTTCTGAGGAGCCTCGTATGAAAGGGAAATCCTATAGTACACCTTTGGCAGTATGTTTGCCTAGCATGGGATACAGTCCTACAGCAACCAGTTACAGATGTATGGACAACAACACATACTTGGTGGCGTGTTAACCACACATCTAGGCTGTTGTGAGGTATGACTCAATGTGTGAGTACCTTGCAAAAATGGGTTTGTTGTAATGTCTCTTGAAGGTGCAATACAGCAAAGATTATTACAGATATAGTACGTTTCGTTGTATTTCTTTTCAACAATATTTCAGCAAGCTTCTACAGACTCAAAAGTACATAATTGTTTTATGCGGGCACCACCCCCCATACAGCCTCACTCCCTATATCCCATTATTTACTATAACTGACTCCAAGGTTGTAACCATAGGGTAGGTTGCATTTTTGAGTCCATTCTCTGAATCAGGCTTGAATAATTAGGTTTTGCTGAAAAGGCACCTGAATAAACAATAAAATATTGTTACTGCATTTGAGAATGAGTATGATTTGTTTTGTATTTTGTTTGTTTTGTTCTATTTTGTTTTGTCATGCAGCCATTTCTGGGGTGGCCTGACTTCTTTCCCCGGTGTCTATTGAATGTATTTGCACACAATTGTTGCAATTATATCATTTAGCTTTTATTTATTAACATTTGCTAACTATGATTGCCCAAGTGAGAGGTCCCATTTTCAGTTCTGTCCTGGAGCATAAAACTTCAAATATAACACACAAAGCTGGCCTTATGCATTAGTGAACTAGATAATTGCAATATTTTCTTGGGTTGTGTGGACAGCTGATGTGTGGAATGGTGTCATGAGATATGTGTACTTACTGTTTTTTTTTTAATTACACTGGCAGTGATTAACCGGTGGTGCAGCAGTAGCGTTGTCGCCTCACAGCAAGAGGTTCTCCCGTTCAATTTTCAGCTGGAGTGTGGAGTCTGCATGTCCTCCCCGTGGTTGAGTGGCATTCGAAAGACATGCGTGAATGGATGTGCCTTTGTTGAAGGTTGGGCGTCAAGCTGGCACCTCGGCACCGTAAAAATCTACTGCCAATCATTACCAGACCAGAGTTCCGCTGTGGCGACCCGTAACCGGGAAAAGTCGAAAGAAGAACAACTGGCAGTTATTAACCAGATACATTTTGACAATATTTATCTAGCTTTATGATTTGACTTGATTGTAATACTTTAACCTGTGTGGAAACTTGTTGATGTGGACCGTGAAGCATGTTATTACTCTTTTTTACAATAACATTGGCAGTGATCAGCCAGATCTTTTTGACAATATTTCTCTGGTTTTGTGAATTTTATTTGGAGAATGGAACATTCTTATTTTTAGGCCTGATTTACCCATACACAGGATGTCCCTTATACTTGTGGAAACAATAAACAAGAAAGCACACATCTTGCATCTGCTTTTCCTGAAACAAAAATAAATTACCTTGTGTGGTAGAATTTTGTAATACATTTCACTAAACTCTACAGATTCTATACTGCTTGCTTGATAACGTGCTTATATTTTTCCACCATTTTTGTTGCTCTGTTTTTTTAATGTGTGCTTATGAGTGGTATCCCACATTCCTACTGGAAACGGGAACAGTTATGTATTGTTTAATATTCAAATTTATTGCTAATTAGATATCCATATTTTTAGCTGGATGTACAGACATTCCAAATGGACTTTATTCTTATTTTCAAAGTGTGTAATTTGACAGGTACACCGTGGAGGTGAAATAAAATTACATAGCTATCAGACATGGCTATAACTGCTTGGTGAAGGTTGTAGTTTGCTGGACCCTCTTGTCATTTGCTCATTTTAAACAGCCATTGTCTGGCTTTGTAGGACTATTGCAATTTGTGAGAAACCAGACGGGCTACTTAGCTGGATACCTGATATCATACCTTTCAATCTCTTAAAGCAAGAATTCTGGAAAAAGTCAAAACTAATGGGGAGACAAAAGACCAAAATCAGGGACAGATTTTAAATATTGTTCTCATAAACTTAGAAATGTGTTAGAATAACAGGATTTGTATTGACATGCATTTTCTGAAGAATATGAAGTCTAAAACTTAAATACCTGTCATTATTTAGTAACTTCAGTCCTCAAACATTTACCAGAAAACCACAAATTTTATGAGGAACAGACCATAAATATGGGACAAAAATCTGGACATTCTACAAAATTCTGGACAGTTGAGAATCATGCCTGATATACACAGACAGATTAGTTAGAACAGCTGCTACTATCTTCTGTGGAGGGAAATGACTAGTCGCTTGTTGCTGTTTGCTTGTTATTTTGGTTTTGTGAGACTAATGTGATTATGTGAAGCAACATGCAATATTTTAATGTGTGTGGCAACTGCTTATTTGGAGCAAAGATGAAATGCATTACAGGACCGTCCTCTTTTATCACAATTAGATGACCAAATTGTACACAGACGTGGCTAGGACTACTTGGCAGGGGCTGCCTAGATGAAAGTATCTCTCAAAAAAAGGATAAATGAATCACAGAATACCCAGTCATTCAGAACTTCTGGAGGCCAGTGGCCCCACCCACCAAGGCTGCATAAGTGGATTTTGACATAGGCTTAGGATAGCTAAGGCAGGGTGAGAGGGGAAACTGCCCTGAGTGCAAAGTATTGGGGGCACAATAAAAGGAACATCCTTTTTTTATATTGTTTATTGTTTGTACTTGATGAAAGAGCTGGGGGGGGGGCATACCTCTAACTGCAATAAGCCAATCATATTTATTTATTTATTTATTTTGCTCTTTACTTGAAGAGCTAAGGGGGTGGGTGTTGGGGTGCTCATCCATAGTTATGGTCCGGAGCAGTGTTTGAATCAGTTACACTCCTGAGCCATTTCCCTGAACCCTACCTAATCAAAAAACAGTCAATCATAGGTGTACACAGAAGGTCACTGTACTTGAGTGAGTGACTGGGGACAATGTCATTATTTCTTTGACATTCCTCCCAAACCTCAGAGGTCATTATATCTTGTGTTGGGCTGGAGACCGTGTGGTCATTATTTCTTTAACTTTTCACATAAACTTCAGAGATGTGCAAAGAGGGTCACTATAACTTGTATCACAGCACTGTACTGTCTCTCTCCTATACAAGTGGCTATCTTTTAGGGAAGAGTAACTAATAATTATGTTTATATATGTCTGACAGCCAAGTATATCATGTTCTATTTGTTTTTTTCATTTTTTTCTCAGTCTGAAGGGTATACAAAAGGTGGCTGTCTTTTGGGTGGTAGAGGGTGAAGTGGCATGCTTTTCATAAATATGACAGTTCTAGCTGTAGCAACACCAGCTTGAAATATGACTGTGTGCTTTTGTGCCTTAATTTAAATCTCAGTTTAACATCAGAGGAGGATGCACAAGGTGACTACCTTTTTTGAGGTGAGGGGTTAGGGGCAGATACTATTCCCAGATATAATGTATGCGTCCTCACAAGCATTTGGCTTCTCAGTTTGTTGAGAACTGGTGTTTCATTAGCATTGAACATTAAAAGTTGGATATCACTTATTTCGTCCTTGAATAAAAAAGTAGGTTAGATTTCTTTTCCAGATTCACAATTTTGTTCACACCATCATTATATCAAAAGGTTGGGAAAAAATCTCTAAAATTCACCTTAGAAAATCTATAATCCCATGGTTTCTGGGTGCCTCACAGCCCCAAAACTTCCATCTTAATTTAATTATTGTAGTAGTCTTTGTCAGTTAGGATGAGCTGAAAGAAGCAGGAAAAAAAAACAAACTTGAAGGATAAGACTAAATTTATTTCTTTGATTGGGTTTTTGCTCAGGCAATCACAGGATGAAAAATGTCATTTGAAAAACTCTAAAATGCACCTCAGGGCATCTAGAACCCTTGGTTAATGCATTTGTTTCTTCCACAGTTATGAGACTGCAGTCTTGCTTAGGTAGAACATGTTGAATGAATTGATAACTGCAGGGATAAAAATGAAGAGTAAGGCAAACTGAGAAAAAGGGAGGAAAAATTAAGCTGGAGTGTGAGCAGGCCCAGATGGCTTCTGCAGTTGTGTGTGGGGGGGGGGGGGGGTGCACCATGGAGCCTTTCCGCCTAGGCCACTAGCTTACTTAAGGCCAGCCCTGACAGTAGACAGTATGAAATTAACTCAGTAAATTCTTAATAATGCATGTAATAGCCAACAGTATTCTTGTACAAATTCCAAAACAAGTACAAGATATTGTACATAGTTAAAGAAACATGATGTTCAGTTTTGTAATAATGCTCACATATATAGTAAGAGTAACTGGGAAAACTACATGACACATGAATATTCCTGCTGTGGCACATTTGCATCAAAACACTAAGACGGATACTAAGTAGGGAGAGGTATTATTAGCATAATTTTATTTTATTTTTAACATTTGTTTACCAGGATGGTCCAACTGGACAGCTGGTGCCCGTTTTCAGTGGAGTCCTGGGGGGAAAAGCACCAGAAAAAAATTACAGAATATAAACAATATATATAGCAATAACACAGATTACAAATAGAAAAGTTTAATACAGTAATGCAGAGGAATTACATACAAGAGTAAGTGTACTACTCTATAATCAAATAGCATTGTAGTATACTATAAGCATGCAAACAATATTTACAAAATGTAAAAAGAGAGAGAATGAAATACAGTAGAATGTTTGAGTGGACTCTCCATAAGCAGAATGGGATTATAGAGAGGTACTCCTGCAAATACCCTCCATTAGCAGATTGGGAGTTCAGACAGGTCCTCCTGCAAATACCCTCCTTTAGCAGATTGGGAGTTCAGGGAGATCCTTTGCAGGTATATAAATGATTGGTGTGTAGGTATGATTTTATTTGGGTTTTGAAGGTGGTTGTACATGTTTGAAGTCTGAGGTCAGGAGGCAGGATATTCCAGTTTTTTTGCAACTTCATTGGTGAAGAGAGAGTTCCCGAGCTATTTATACATTGGACACTTTCTAGGAGGGCTTTGTTGGTAGATTGTAACTGCTTGTTAGGGTTGTAGAAGTTTATGAGGCCAGACAGAGCAGATTTTTTTTCAGGATAGTATAGTATTTGGTGTGTCAGGTTGAGTTGGTGGTATTGTAGTAAATTTGGGAATTCTAACCAAGTGGTTTGTCCAGGAATTGGCAGTGGTGGGACCATGCCCTGATGTTGGCAGTGAATCTGGCGATTTTGTTATAACATGTGGAGAGCTTGTTAAGGTCAGTTTTATTTAGGTTTGTTAGTACTGGACATGCATATAGGATAGTTGCTAGCAGGTGGGTTCTGGCTATGGTGATGCTAGCTTCTGAAGTTAGGTATCGTTTGCAGCGATATAGGGTCCCTAGCTTTCTGTGGACTTTGGCGACAGTGAGGGATATGTGTTTGTTGTACTTTAATTGTTAGTCAATGGTGAATCCAAGTAACTTAGCTTCTGGTACTGGGGTGATGAGAGTCCTATTACCTGAGGATATGGAAAAGGTAACATCCTGAGTTTTGGTAGGGTGGAACAGCATAAGCTGTGTTTTCTTTGGGTTTAATATTAGTTGGGAATTATTGAGCCAATATTCTATGTCAGTGAAGGATTGTTGGGTTTTTTGTTGTACAAGTTTACTGTTGGATGCGGAGCAGATTCAGCACAGAGAGTGTATAGATTTTGTGGATTGATATAACAGCATGAAGTGACAACATGTAGTAACAAAAATATAAATAAACTGAATATGAAGGTTTTATTGGTATCAATGTTATCACTCTCGTACCTCTACAGCTGTATAAGGACAGTCTTTTGACATAGCCTTAAAGAATTTTCTTTTGGAAGACATCAGGAGACACTGTATTGATTTATTTATTTAGATTAGTGAATTAGTTGAGCTACTGAGAGTAGGAGTTTAGAGGAAATGTCTCCAAGTAAAGGCATTATTTAAGGAGGAAGAGTCAGGTTTCCCCCGGTATGAGGCTACTAGCCCAGGTGGATTAACCCAGACAGCCAACGAAGGATAAATAAATCAATAGCTAATACAAATAAATAAAGTGGTGGAAGTGCAAAAGCTTGTGAACAGGTAGGTGGGTGACTAAATTCTAGTCAGTGAAGGCAGTTTCCAGATAGACATCACTGTACCTACCATGATGTGATAGCCAGCAAATACTCTAGACATTCTCTTACAAGCCTGATCAAGCTTAAATTGCAAAGAAGATGAAATTCCAGTAACAAGATTTGCAGAATATGTGATAGGGTTGAGAAGGTAGGAACATTACATACTTTTGCTAGTCAAAGCGCATGTTTATCTGTTATGAAATATGCTATTAAGCTAAGAATAGACAGAAATGCATAATTTCAAGTGTTCCAAATCTGTTTTCCTTGTTGAGGAAGGAATGCTTCCATACCTTTACCATCCCCCGTTCTGTGCCCATTTTAATTTTCATGACAACTTTGACTAGTATTGTTCGTCATTATAAATCCCATAATGATGGCTGATTGTTATAAGTACTAGTTTCAAAGTATATTTTTGTATCCACACCTTCATTTTACTTTGATTAGAAGCCAAATGCCTTTATTGCTTAGACTGAAAACAGCTACTGCGTATTTAATGCATTGCTAAATTTTGTCTAACTGTGAAATAAACATTTCCTAACAAAGAAGAACCTTGTATTGAAAACTGTAATTTGTTGTCAGTTTGCAGTACTGCTTGCTGTCAACTGGAAAACAGGAGGAATATAAACTCACATGGTGTGTAAAAAATTGTGTATGTGCAGATTATCATTATCTGTCTGTCCTGAATACCTGCCAAACATCGAAGTCTTCCACAAAATATAGCCATACATTGTCTATGCTACTGTCTTACTTCTGACTCTTATATTGTTACTCTTGTATATTGTTAAATGCTGTTATTACTCTTGTATATTGTTAAATGCTGTTATTAACTATCTAAACAAATTCTTTATTATCACGTATATTGTTTTTCGAGATTTTCTCCTAGGGCCTCCACTGAAAATGGGCTCATACTAGCCCAGTGGACTTTCCAGGTTAACAAAAGCAAATAATAAAAAAATAATAATAAACAAAACTCCTGCTTCTTACTGCACGTCAATCATCATATGCTTCATGTGAAAGGACCATACATTGAGTCTCCTTCACTACAAACAGTAGCTGCATCGAGTTACCCAGCTGAAATACTTAGTTTACATCTTCTCTTATGGCCTGGGCGTGTCTGGGCCTGAACTAAGCCATCCCATGCTGCACCTTCGTATCTCGATGACAGCAATTCTGTCGGGGGTAGTGTTCCTTTCAGCTACTATTCGAGTCTCTCCTGGGCGTGGCCTATCAAGAAAGCTCAGAGCTCCAGTTGTAGCCCCACCTCGAGTGCAGTGTAGCTTCCAGTGGTTTACACACAATTAAGGGCTTGGGCAGCTGTAACTGCAGACGTCCCTCTTGTGGGCGTGGCTTGCCATAGATACAGTCGAAACCCATCCTTTTGGGCTAAGCGTGCCCTGGTGGGAGGGTAGCACGCGACAGGCGGAGGGGCTTGCTTCTCAGTGCCGACATGGCAGCGCTGAAAGAGGAGCAGAGTTACGGGCTTTCAAGCGGCGGGCTTCGGAAACGAGCAGGGCAGAGCTATTACCTTGTCCGTTTGACCGACACTGCACTACGCGCGATCGAGGAATACCAACGAGCCAAGGTAAGTAACAAAAACTGGCTACAAATTAGACACAGCACGGGAAAGTAGATGAAGGGGGTGCTGCCGTCCTGAAGGGAACACTGGGGTGTGTTTTGATTTTTTTTTTTTTACTTTGGAAGAGTCATTTTGGTCATGTTGGGTGGGATACTGGGACTGTCTTGGATCGGTACCGGAGAAGAACCTGCTACGACAGTCATTAGGACTAAAGTCTGCTGACACCTAATGAGGTACTTTCATGTTGTTCGTCAGTGACTGAGATCTGTGAAGCAGCACTGTCACTTGTTTGTCCGTCGACAGTAACCTGTAGCTGCACTTAAAGATACGAGTCAGCACTTTTTTTAAATCCTTAACTGGTGTCTGTGGCTAAATTTAGTTAGCTCTGCCTACAACAGTCGCACTTCGCTTAGTGGGGACTGAAATCGCTTTCGTTTTATGATGTGGAGTTTCCCCAAGTGTGTGTGTTATTACAGTTTCCCAAGCTGTGACAATAACCTGGGGGGAACCAGTAGTGCCCCCCCCCCCCCCCCATACACACACTGTCACGTCGTGTGAAGGCTGCACGTAGTCAGATTGTTTTCCTTTACACTATTTTACCAGTGTGCCAGATACAAGTGACTACTCATTTACTACAACACTATGTGTTGCCTAACTGGTAACAGGTTGTCGTGCCTGTCTGGTTTTCTCGGTTGTGTTAGTGTTGTAGAGTACTCTCCAAAGCTCTCGGATCTTTCTCTCAGGGAAGGTTTTTTTCTCTTGTCAAAGAGATAATATTAACAATGTAATCATTTCACTTTTAAAGGCTGTGTTTATATGTTTAGAAACCAGAGCTCTTCAAGTACACAATTATAAAAATTGCTGGGGAACTTCCAAAAAGTCAGACAGCTGGAAAAAAATTCCAGTCTGACTGGCGCTGTTGAATCATCGGAACGGTACAAGAAAAGTTTTAGCACATAAGAGCTGTGCAGACAGGGTGGTTTGTTTTTATTTAAACTGTACTTAGTGCATGTCTGCTGTGACCCCATCCTTTCTGTTGCCGTACCGTGAGGCTACTACAGAACTGGACTGCGCCACATAATAAATTAATAAACAAGTAAACAGTATTGTAATAGCTTTGTCTTGTGGGTCATGTACTTGAGTAATGTTATAGTATGTCTTGACCTACTTCTTCAGATTAACACTAAAGGATACGCGCAGGTATCCATTTTTAGAGCCATAGTTTATTTTTTTTGGGGGGGGGGGGCACGGCATGACCGAGGATGACGTCAATACCGCCGTTATAATAACTAATGCTATGCTTATGACATAAATCAAGAGGCCCTCTAAGATCTGTGACATTAATAGTAACGTCCTAGTCAGTAGTGCTGTGATTATGACATAAATCAAAAGGGTCGGTAAAACCTCCACGCTTCTATTCTGTGATGAAGAATGAAATAGTGCATATTAATTCTAGTGTGATGTTAGTAAGATTACAAGAATCTATTAAATCATTAGAAATTTTCCTTTTACTCAACATTTTGTGGACATTGTATACGTATTTGGGTTGTAGTCTAACATGCGGAGCTGTTGTTATGGCTATTAGTTTGCACATCTAATATAGACAGTGTTTTAAAAATAGTAATGTGTCAATAACAGAACCAAACCGATTGACAGAAATGGTGCAACTGCTTTCGCGTTGGTTCAAGTTTTTAGTTAAACCTCTTGTCTTTTGTTTGCATCGGTTTTATGCAGCTATTTAAGTGTTTATTCATGTCTAGACCTGAGCCCTCCAGTTTTGTGAATTATTTAAAGACGTCTTAACACATTCCGAAACAAGGATCAAATAATCTAAAGTGCTTATTAGTGTGGTTAATGTACTTATTTACATGTACATTTTTAGCCATTTTCTTATGGTCTAGGTTTATCGAGGGCTGAAGTAAGGCGTGCAGTCCGTTTTTCTTCCGGGCACTGATGTCTTCTTTTTAAATTGTGTGTGTGTGTGTGTTTATCGCTTCGCGTCAAGACCTACTAGAATCCACGTGTTGTTTTTATGCCTTTGAATGATTTTTGTATTGGTGGTAATCGGTTTTCCTAAATTAGAATACAGTAGGAGTAAGGAGAATCATAATTACATTTGACTGTGATAGAACATGTGTTTATGTAATAACTGCTTCATTATTTCTTCTTAATTTTTTTCAAACCAATTTGTACATATGGGCATGTATATAGTTAGATGTTTATTCATAGACGTGATAGTTGTTCATGTAAATGTGGGCTGTGTTTGTTTTACCTCAGGATGACACTTCAGCCATTGCACCACACCGCTACCTGTCTGCTGGGATATTTCTGTATGGAGTATTCACTTTATGTCATAGTAAATGTGCTTGTGATTGACAGAACAGCTTTGCTCTGTATGCTCTGACCATTCAGCAGTGATGCTTACACCAGCTTCCATCTGTATTGTCTTTGCTGTTAATCACCGGGAGTTCAGGGAGAGGGGAAGCGTTGGTCAGTTTATTTAATGCTTCTTTCCTCTCATTGGCTGCAAGGACTGATGTGTATGTTGCTGTGCTTCTCTGTATTGTTCTAGAGCGTAAGTAGTGACGCGCCTCCCTTTCTAAAATCTGATAGGGTTGATAGTCAGACCTTGGAAATGTAGTTATCTCTCACACAGACACACTGAAATGCTTACTGTCTCACTTCTGCCTCCCACTGCCATATGGACACATAGCTGAGTTACCAGTGTGAGTTCCACACGTCTTTGCTTGGCAGGCATGATGTTTACTGACTTTCAGGGGGCTTTAAGCTCTTCTGCTTGGCTTCTTCTGCAGAAAAGAAATTCTGTTGCTGGTTGAAGTGCTATAAAATTTACACAAATACCGGAGATCTCTTGGTAGAAATTTGTACTTGGCATGGCAGTCATATTTTTGCTGCTTGTGAGAATGCTTCTACTTTTTGACATGACCTTTCTGCCTTTTTCCAAAAATGCAAAACATAAATTTGTTACTGTATCCTGCAGCTCTGCTGAAATGAATACACTTTGGCACTCTCATGTGTAAAGTTATATAATTGTGCAATGTTGTATACTTTAAGTGATATGTGTTGATAGTTTGATGCAAAATCTGTCAGAGGTGTATGTAGTGAACATAAAAATTTTATATATGTTACACAGTTGACTGTTTGAAAAGATATGAAGAAGAAACTCAAGCAGGTCAAATGTAACATTTGTTATTTTTGGTTGAAAACAAGTTACTTAAACTCAAGTCACTGTGTCCTCTGCAGGAATGATATTGCCAGTCATTTAGTCATCAAAATTGCTGGAGATTGTTGGACTCCAGACTTTTTTTGCATACTCTTGACACAGACGCACACACTGTGCGGTGTAAAGTAATTGCATATTTTTAGTGTCGATTCTGGACAGTCATGGTAGCAGACTCTTCCCTCCACAGGGGTGATGGCAGTATTACTTTCTAGCTTTTAACTCAATTATCCAATCCCATGCTGTGAAATTTTATGTTACTGAATTATTCACATGAATAGAACTGTACTTTAAACTGTATTTTATTATTAATTTTATTTTCTGGGGTTAATTTATTTGTAATTAACTTGATAAGCTAACCAGATTTAATTGTTTATTTACAGTTGTAACACAGAACAAGTCACGTTGCAACTTGTACAGTGGGTACAGAAGGAATCAAACCTGGGAAAATAGAATTAGGGACAGGAAGCCTAACCCACATGTAGTGCTTTCCTTATTTTTTCTTTAAATGAAGAATACATTATTTCTTTGCAGTAGACGTTTGCTATGGTCAGCATTTTCACCTTTCAGACCACTTTGAGTACAGTATTGAACAAGTTTTAACTTTTTATAGCTCAACAATCATTTAGAGTTTGTTTCCAGTAACAAGTTTGTCATGAGCATGTTTGTGGAACTTTTACTACCATACATTGTAGCGCGTCACTCTTTTCTGGGCGTATCTGTTTGGCATTCTTACAGAAGCAATGCATTTGGGCACTTTCTGACTGATAACTTTTTTAATATTACTGACATGTTTATATTTATATGCTATATTGTGATACTTCTTTTATTGAATTGCTTAAGCAGTTTAAAGCTCTTTTATTACTCTGTACTGTAGTACAAGTCTGTATCCTATCTTAGTAATTTCCTTAATGACAAAGTCCCATCTGAAAGGTTTAAATTTAACTCTGAAAGGTAATGCATCTTTCCAAGAAATCTCAAACTTGTATGTCTTTTGAATGGGGCATCTCCAGTATGGTTTCAAGACTTCTGCCATTAAGACATGACCCTTTACGTGTCGGCTCTGTAAGTTTTAATTTTACATTTGCTCTTTTATCAGCTTGTAGTTTGATTGTTTTTTTCTGCCTGAGTCTTTTCAGTAATTCAGCTTTGTGTTGCATTCTTCCTTGGTCTGTTCACTTATGTTATGTCATTTTAGCAACATCATAAAAGTTCACTGATTTATCTGTGCAACTGCTCTCAGAAAAACTTTTAAATGATGACAAAGTGCTAAAGAGAGTTCTTTAGAAGGCTAACTTTCTGTAACTGAATTAAAAGTATATAGCTTTGAACATTCTGAAGCCTTACCTATCAAAATCCCTGAGTCATATCAGGAACAGGAAAATACTTTGCTCTTGGCAAGAGAGACATAGCTTTTTCATGACAATTGGGCAGATAGTGCCCTCTGTTTTTAGCTTTATCCAAATTTAGTGGATTTATGCACATTCAATTTTTGTCAAGCTTCATTAAATTAAAATTGCTTTTGATGCATTCCTTAGTCTTTGCCCATGCAGATTTTGTCCTCATCTCTGAGTAAGGGGAAGATACCAGTTTGAGCAGTGTACCTGTTGATTTAGTTACATCCCTGAATTTACACTGTGCTCCAGGATCAAGGCCGAACTTTAGACCTCAGTTATTAATTCCATTCATTTTCTGGTACTGACTTGTATATACTTTTATCATTTATCTTGTGTACACTTTGTATATGCTAAATACATTTTGTGTTTATAAATATTTTATGTTCATGTCTCTAATAAATGACGTTTCTTCAACTGTAAATTTGTTTCTGTCATTTTATAGTCATTTGCAAAATGGTTGACTTGCTGCTGCTTCTGTAGACTTGTCAGTAGCAGGCCATTACTTTTAATTGTGCCATATTGGAACCAACTGCTGTTGTTGTAAATTCAGTTGCTCATCACTGAAATGCATTGTAGCTACTCCACGAAAAATGGCCTACTTGAGTACACAAAATAGTTAAAATTATGTAGAAAAAAATAGTCTGTAGAAATGGCAACCATTGCAAAACAATAGTCTGTAGAAATGGCAACCATTGCAACCCCCCCCCCCCCCCCCCCCACGTGCTGAGGCTTCTCAATCTAAAGTCAGTCCAACTCAGAGAGGTACAATCCGTTACAAAATGTAAAAGTGGAGTGCTTTTCTCTGAAAACATGTGATATCAAAGTTAAGTGAATTGCAGTGAATTTGAGTTCACAAACTACATTGCTAAATGTGAAGATCTGTCGCATAATACATGCAAACAGTGCATCAAGCATTCATGCTGACGCAGCAGGGAAAGAAGCAACCAAGCATCAATTACCTAACCGAATCTTGGACACACCTGTTGCATGTTTTCTGTGCACCGTGCATTGTTTCTCATTGTCAGACACGTTGTGACTACAGTAGAGAGTCGATTATCCAAACTAATTGGGACCTAGGGTAGTTCAGATGATCAAACATAAATCGAATTAGATAAAAAACTTCCAAAAATCTTTTTTTTTTTTTTTTTTTTTTTTTTTTTTTTTTTTGCATACAGGGAATACACTTTTCAACCATTCAGCAATTCCAGTAGACAATAAAGAATATTTTTTTTCATGCTGCAAGCTCAAAGAGACGCACAAGCAAATACATATAATGTTTACATATTCAGAATTTATGATTTTCCTACCCAAAAACTTTGGAAGGCTGTATTTGGATAATTGACAGTTCAGTTTATCGATGTTTGGATAATCAGTTCTCTACTGTAATTCATTTTTAGTCTACTTTTACGTTATTTATTTTTTTTACCTTTTACATATCACAAATTGATCTACATGCATCATACTATACAGTAATTTAATTTTCTCTGCATACTTTATTTATCCACCCGCCCCTTTTTTTCCCTTTGCACATTGGGTTTGGGTGTCACATCAACAGTGACAGTCATCTAAGCCCAATGTTCATACTTCCAGGTGATTTTATTTAATGTTAAAATGTGATTCTCTCATAATATGCTCCTTGTGTGATCATTTCTGATACCACACATGATCTCTTGTACTGACGACTTTATGCCTCTCATCAAACCCACTGTTTGGCTTGATTCTTTGATTCAGTAACATAAGCATTGGTGGCTGTACAGGATTTTATGTGCTCATGAAGAACACATAATGAATATGTGACAGATTCTTTCTTGGCTTATGGTAAATCTGAAACTTTTGTCTTTTCACTACAATATTTTCTCTTTCTTTCTCCCTCCAAATTAATAACATGTTATAAACTTTCAGGGATTCTTCTGCTGTGATGTACAGAAAGTAAATGCTATTCCTTTTTAGGTTTCTCAAAGATTCTTCTCATAATCAGAAACAAACATATTTTTCTTGATTCTGAAGAGAGTTTGACAGCTGCCTACAGTTGAATTATTTCTTAGAAGAAATATTAAGTTATTTATTACCAGTTATTTCTCACATTTTAAATTGTTTCATATAACACGATGGCTGAAAAAGTAAGACAAAGAAAAGTTGCACTCTGGATTGGTTTATTGTATGCAGTGTTCAATCATGTGAGGTGTGTGCATATATATATATATATATATATATATATATATATATATATATATATATATATATAATTTTTTTTTCCTCTGTTCATTCCTTAAAGGAATGCACCTGTATTACAGTATGTTTGTGTGCATGACGGAGCCACCCTAACATTGTGTGTAAAACACTGACAAAATAAGTTTGATAAGATACAGTAGCAAAAAAAAACTCTTTCCTCTCCCGATATTAAAACTAGCTCCCCCCATAACACTAGTCTCAAATTTGAATGAATAGTGGCAGGGTTACAGTAAGGTTTTAATGATGTTACGGTGTGGGGTTCAGGGAAGGGCAGCATTAGGGTTCGCACCCATTACTAAAGAGGGCAAGTGGCATTTTGAGCAGTGTACTTACAAGAAAGTATTTTCTCTCAGACAGTGGTGGATGATTACTGTAGCTTAACTGAGCAGGTGAAGAAGTCAGAGTAGGAAGAGGGTGATGCATGTAAACAGTACCAATACTAGCAGATGTGGTAGTGATTAGTCCTAACAAAGCCTAAGGTAAGAGTAAGTTACACAAAATGTCATTCATTCATTCATTCACTGTTAACCACTTAATCCATTTCAAGGTTATGTTGGAGCTTGAGCCTATCCCAGCATTCAATGGATACAACAGAAAGAAACTAATCCTGTACAGGATGCCCATCTGTCACATAAAACAGCCACACACTAACTTATGCCGTGCATATCTGTCAGTGATGTAGGAATTGCAGATTCACCTAGAGCATGTTTTCAAGATGTGGCAGGAAACCTTTGCTCCCAGTAAAAACACATGTGGACACAAGAGGATACTAGACTCCACACTTAAGGCATCCCAGCTGAGGTTTGAACTAGTGAACCAAATACTGCACCCCCAGTGCTGCCTTACCATACATGACATATATCACATTATTACCAGTTTTATGTACAATTTGTTCCGTGAAAAATAAGTTCTTTCATGTTTATATCCACATTTTATAAATTAATGCAGTAACTTATTCTTTTATACAGAACATATGAACATTACAATTTGGCTTCTGTTTAAAAACAGTTTAATGGACAATTAAATGTAAATAAACTACTCTGGCTTAAAGAAGGAAGAGGTAGTATTTTAAAAGCAATTCCTCCCTTTTGGTGTGAACTTCCCCGCCTCGAATGGCAGAACATGTGTAAGAAAGAAGGCCTCCTTCTTTTGTGGGGATTGCAGAAACTGTGCCATCAACGTCCGTGTAGATGTAAGTGTTTCCAGTGCATGATGACATAGAATTCTACACTCATATATATATATATATATATATATATATATATTGTGCAGTACCAAAAAGGTATACTGTCTAGAATTGTGAATTATTTGGGGAGGATGGGGTACTTTTTTGAGAGGGGGGTACATTTTGGCAGCTGGCTTAAAATTCCTAAAAGTCCTCATGATGTCCCTGCTTGATGCATTGCTGATTAATTTGGTGCTGCAGTCAGGGTCAGCTAGTAAACCAAATAATACTTTTTATTGTGAACCTGATCAAAATATGGAGTCTTTTTGTGACTGTTTCTCATGTGTTCAGAGGGTAGAAACTCAAGGATATTTCTGTAACCATAATTTTTAGTATTCTGACGAGTTAGAACTTAGATAAAATATTGCTGTTGATTCACAAGTACCAGTGTTAACACAGTGTTACTTTCCCTTAAATGCCCTGATTCAGCATTATACATCTGTAAACCAGAGTTGCAAAAGAGAAAGTAAGGCAAAAGTGCAGAGTTGCTGCTGGAAGTTGTTTTTGTATACATGCTCCTTGGTTTAGTTTTCAGCATTTGTGTAAGTGCCAACTTTTTAAATTGCATACTAGATGGTCAGCATTTATTATAGGCTATAACAAGTCTGAGTACCATAAAGAGATATTTCCTGTTGTGGTATATATGCTGTAGGGTTAAGGGCTGCTAGAGATTATGCTGAGTAGAATTGTATGGGTTAGTTAGTAATTATACTATAATTATTGTTGTCTTTTTTAAGGATATCAAGTGATAATAACTCAGAATAACCATCAAGTATTGTAGAACACTATTTTACTTTAATGTCATCTCTAAGCAATTACCTTGTATGGTTACTGCTTTTTGTGACATCTACATTTTGAAAGAGTTCATTTTTTTTTCTTTTTGTGTGCATGCTATTTTTAGAAACTGAAGGATGTAGTTAAAAATTAAAAGAAGCTAATATAATATTTTTAGTCCTGTTGGTCTTTGTGTCCCATAGAGGCGTAATGGGTAATCTACAATTAAAAACGAGACTTTAAATTATCTGTAGAAACAAAAAATAGATAGGAATATTAAGATTAATTTGTTTTGCTGCTGAACAAAACTTGTTTTAAACACACCTTTGAATGGCCTCAGGCAAGCAAACAGGGCATGGTTAAACTAAGCTGTACAGGTGGGGCCCCCATTGTGAGCTTTACCTTAAGGTATGATTCATATAATGTGTTGCTTCAGACAACACCTGGTTTGGGAGTAGAGCACGGAACATATGCCACCAACAATATGATATATTGGATGTTATCTACAGCTAAATTGTTAACATGTCATTTGTCCTGCTGTGTGAGCTTTTACTGAGAGCTTGTATCAAAATGAACAGATTGGGGGTGGTACTTATGTTATTTCCCCTGGTTTTAAGGTACTTCATCTTCTGCCTAAGGCATTCTAGTGGTAACACTGTATTGAGGCAGAATAAGTTCGTCTCAGAAATCTCCTGCTTGGAAATATACTTTGTTGGTTTATAAGTCATCATGTGTGCCTTCGTCGATTGTACTTTATGCAATGTATTTGTCAGCCTGTTTTTTTTCCTAGCAGCAATGCTTTCATTCTTGACACCAGAATAGCTGGACTTCATTTTTTTTTTTTTACTAAAATGTGGTGATGGGTTTTGAAGTTTGTATGATTAGATTTTCCTGGTATCCATTCTGTGCTCATCGTGTACGTAGGTATGAATATATGTATAGTAAGCATTTATGTGTTTATCTCCACACATAGAAGTCTCTGTGGTCTTTACTGCTTCCTGTTAGAAACACACTCACAGGTCTTGTACTCTGCAAATCGATTATTGTTTATTATATCTGACTGTTGTAAATTATTTCTGTCATGGTATTTTTAGTTTGCTCTCAAATACACCCACACACACACAGAATTCTACTTTTTGTAGGTTTCACCATAATACTGTTGTTTTAGTGGTTTGGCGATGATGGGTTCGTGTATTCCAAAGTTTTCTGGTAAAACCATAACTTTCTAGTTCCATTCACTGGTGAGGGGTACATAGTATGCAACACTTCCTACTTTACTGATTCTTCAATTCTTACCTTTTAGGAAGCCCTCCTTTTTTCCATTTCCTTAAAAGAAATACAAATAGTTCTCTGTGTAAAGGGAACAATTTTGTTTTGTGTAGCTTGCAACTTAAAACATAACTTCTCTGCCGTCAGTAGTCTGAGACTCTTCATCTGTTACTGGATTTTTTTGCCACAGGGAATAAGAGTTCTGTTTCCTCAGTAGCCTTTTCCTTTGGAAGGCATAATGACAATAAGTAAACTGTCAGCTGACATTGCTGGCAAGTTTTCTGGAGGCCAGACATACAGCAAGATTAGGTCACCAAGTTCCAGCAAAAAAAATGGGGTATCCATTATATGTATGTGTGTGTATTTATATATATATATATATATATATATATATATATATATATATATATATATATATATATATATGTATGTGTGTGTATTTATATATATATATATATATATATATATATGTATATATATGTGTGTGTATATAGAATGTGTATATATATATATATATATATATATATATATATATATATATATATTATATATGTGTGTGTGTGTGTGTGTGTGTATATATATATAATGTGTGTAGCTGAGAAGCAAGTCTTGTTATCTGGTCAGTTTGCAGCTCAGGTACTTGTGTGGGAATGTAAATAGGTGGAGTAATAATATTCAGTTTGTCATGTCTTTTTGTAGTTTTGAGTACGTTTTAAGTAGAAAGGCATAATTCATTGTGAAGATGGTGGGTGTAATTCACTTTGTGCCATAAGAAGTAGAGAAACAGGGCCTTACAGAAACAGATACTTGGTGCCAGAGCCATGGCCTCAAGCTCACTGCCAAGAAATGTGTAGTTATCCCCTTTGGGAAAAAACATGTACCCGTGAATTACCACATAGGTGGCAGTACACTAAACACCGAAAGTGTGATAAGAGACTTAGGGACACAGGTGGACAGTGGTCTCACCTTCGATAACCACATCGCCACAACAGTCAGGAAATCCTTCTGTGTGGCACACCTCATCGCTAAGGGCTTTTCATCCAGAAAAAGGAGGTCATTGTCCCACTGTACTCATCCCTCATTAGACCCATTATAGAATACAATGCCCCATTTGGTATGTACCTCTCAAGACATCTGCAACAACTGGAAAGGCCGCAGAAATACCTCACTAAAAGAATCACAGGCCTAAAGCAGATGCCCTACACTGACCACCTTAAAAAAACTCCAGCTATACTCTGTCGTATATCGTCTACTCAGAGACGATCTCTGTTTAACATACAAGGCCATGTCAAACCCAGAACTGTTGGACATGCTACACTTAAAGAAATCCCAATCCCTCAGAGCCACATGCTCCAGGAATTTAAACCTTGTCATCACAATAAACAAAACATGCTGGAGGGATAGGTTACTACCCCAGAGACTCCCCAGACTCTGGAATTAGACTGCCCATACATGTCAAGCAGAGTGCCTCTTTGGCCCTCTTCAAAAGGAACCTTGACGATTGGATGGGAGAAAGGAAATTCACCCCAGGGATCACATCAGTCGCCCTGCTAGACAGGGGTCCAGGGAAGTCAATAGTGTGGGAAGAAATAGCCAGGGAATTGTTATGGCTAGGCTTGTGTAGGCCCTAGGGCTGATAGCCTAGTACCAACCTATGAACCTAAGAGGATGTTCTTTACTGGAGCAGTCTCCAGCCAGCTGTGGCACATCACTAACATGGCTTCAGTGGGACTGAGGTGGGAATGCAATCATATCTCTCAGTCTCTTAGAAAAATAAATCTGGACAAAGCCATAAATAACGGGGAGCAAAGGACCAAAATAGGGACAGTTTTAAATGTTGCTTTTACAAACATAGAAAGTTGATAGAATAAGAGGTTTTGCATTAGCCTGCATTTTCTGAAGGGAATGAGGTCTGAAATTTAAATGCCTGTCATTATTTTCTGACTTCAATTCTCAATGCTTTGCCAGTGATTTACCAGAAAACCAAAACGTTATGAGGACCATACCAAAAATAAGGGGCAAAAATCTGAACATTCTCCAAAAATCTGTACAGTTGAGAAGTATGATTTTTTTTTATAGCAGTGTAAAGGCAGACCATAAGTCACTGTAATGACTGGACAAGTATAGTGAAAGCTGTGGATTATTACAGCTGTGTAAACAAAGATAATGTTTGCTTGAATGTACATTTTTGTCAATTTATTTAAAAGAGATTTCTTACACTGCTCCCAGTGTGTAAATTGACTGTGTGATTTGAAACAGCTAATTGTTTCATTGCTTGCTTTCTTCTCCTGAGCCTAAGGGTATGTAGGTGGAGCTGATATTCCAATCTGCTTATGCTCCCCAGGTAGTTTTAATGCACCTACTGCATACCTTATATAGTACTTCTGTTGTAGTCTTCAGAAAGGGAGTGTTAAGGAAAATGCAAGATTTATACATCCTGTTCACATTTTACCTAGTAAGCACCAGGGCTTCACACATGTTGTGCTCCTTGCATGTTTGACATGTGTGTGTTAAGTTTCATTCACATAATATGTTATGTACACTGTATTTTATTCACCTTATAGCTTAGTCTAGAGCACAGGGACACATGTACCAGACCATGGTCCACTGGATATGTACTGCTTGGTAAGTGGAAATCCTGTCCGTTTACCTTTGCTGGCAGGTTATTTCCACACTTAGGCATGTTAGGTGAGCCGTGGTCATTTGGGCTGCATTCATGGCTCTGTGCTTCCACAGGGTGGGTATTATTGCAGTTACTAAGTTGCAGTAGTAAGTAAGCTGGTCTGACTGGTTGATTTTACTTGTTATCAGGAAGCCCACTGAATGAAAGTGGCCTTTCAGCAGCAACTTGGGAGCACTCTCTGTTTATGCAACACAGTCACATGGTATGCATGTGGAAATTAAACAAATCAAACCCAGGACTACAGAATGAAGTTTATTAACAACTCATAATCCTAATGGAAAAAGGGGCAAAGGAAATTTGACTTGTTAGCACCTTTCCTAAAATGCTTACACTAAAAGTTGGTCTGGGGCAGGACAGCGAGAGTGACACAACCAGAAAGCCATTTACAGTTGTCAGGATGGGGTCACATTATGTCATCTGCTTTGTGCTGGCTCCCCGGGCACTTCATGCTTGCATGTGATTCCCTACCTTGGCCTGGACAGGCAGAGTGGGCATGTCAGAGAATTAAGTCAAGGGGAGACCGCTAGACATGGCTGATGGCCAGCTGTTGTGGAGAAGAGGGTGCGGGCAAAGTAAACACAGATTACTAATATAAAACATGTCAATATTCTAAAACTCCAAAGCAAAAATAGTCTGAGATGGTCCAGTTTCTTAATTAAGTAAACAAGCATTAAATACAAAAGGATATGTCAAAGCTAACAGCTTTTAAGCTTGAATTTTCATTGTCAGCAGTGAAAAAGGTACATTTAAGTATCTGTTTCGTGTAATTGTAAATGCAATGTATGCCTTCATGTTCTGTTTCTTAACTGTTTTATGCTATTGGATAATAAGTGTGAGAAAACACGAAGGAAAACCACAAATTTCTTTTTATCATTTTTGAAAAGTTGTTTTTAACTGTGTAGTTTTTATGCTTGTAAGACCCTTTCTTTTTCTCTGTCTCAGATCTAACTACTCTGTAGAATATGAGGGCTGAAGACTAACTGGGAGGAGTGAAGATTTTGCTATGGACTATTTATAGTCTGGACCAGTTTGTTAATGTTTACATTCTGTAGTTTCAGAGAAATGTGTCCAGCTAAAGCCTGTTTTATCAATGAGAAATGCCATTTCTGATCTCAGGAGCTAGTCACTGTTAAAAGGAATGAGGTAAAAGGCAATGTTGCCTATGTTTGAATACCAAAGACATGACCTGTGTTCACAGTACATTGTAGCCAAAATCAGTTCATAGGTTAGCTTAGCACCAGAGAAGACCACCAAGGAGTTCAGCCACATAGCCTAGTACCTACCTATGAACCTATCGGGCCAAGGGCCTAAGTAAGCCTAGCCAACAAGGTTCCCTGGCTTACGCCACCCAAGAAAGTTATTTTCCTGTGCCCCTGTCAATCAGAGCCACAGAAGTGATCCCCAGGGTGTATTTCCTATTTCCCATCCACTTATCAAGATTTTTCTTGAAGAGTGCTAATGAGGAACTTTGCTTGACATAGATGGGTAGCTTGTTCCAGAGTATGGGAAGTCTCTGGGACAGGAATCTATCCCTCCAGCATGTCCTGCTTATTGTGGTGACAAGGTTTAGGTCCCTAGAGTGTGTAGCTCGGATGGACTGGGATTTCTTTAGGTGTAGCATGTCCAACAGCTCTGGGTATGATATAGTTTTATATGTTAGGCAGAGATCACTTCGGAGTAGGTGATATGCTATGGAGTAAAGCTGGAGTTTTTTGAGACGGTCAGTGTAGGGCATCTGTTTGAGGCCAGTAGTCCTCTTTGTTAGGTGCTTCTGTGGCCTTTCCAGCTGCTGCAGATGTTTGTGAGGTACATTCCAAAAGGGGCGTTGTGCTCTATAATGGGTCTAATGAGTGTCGAGTAGAGGGGAACAATGACCTCTTGTTTCCTAGATGAGAACCCTTTTGTGATGAGCTGTGCCATGTAGAAGGATTTCCTGACTACTGTGGCGATGTGATTATCAAAGGAGAGACTACTGTCCACCTGGGTCCCCAGGTCTCATCACACATTTACCGTTAAGTAGACTGACGCCTATGTGGTAGTTCATGGGTACAGAGTTTTTACCAAAGGGGGTGACAGTGCACTTTTTGACATTGAGCTTGAGGCCATGGCTCTGACACCAGGCATCTGTCTCAGTGAGGCCCTTCTGTAGGATGTCAACATCATTTGGGGACTCAACTCTGGCTCCTAGTTTGCAGTCATCTGTGAACTTTGTTAGCCAAAGGCCTTTTGTGTTAGCCTGTACTTCAGAGAAGTAGATACCAAACAGTAGCGGTCCCAGGACTGAACCCTGTGGTACTCCGCTTGTCACTGGTTTGAAGTCAGATTTGGAGTCTGCAACTTTTACAGTGTGGGTTTTGTCAGTGAGCCAGTTGGCAACCCATTTTGTGAAGTAGGGATTTATACCTAGTTTAGTGAGTTTAGCTATAATTCTAGAATGGGGATGGTGTCAAAAGCCTTGGCGTGGTCAAGATGGGCTGTGTGAACCACCTTACCCTCGTCTACAGCTTTGGTGACTGGCTCAAAGATGTCGATCAGGTTCAGGAGGCATGATCTGCCTTTCACAAATGCAAACTGGGTGGGGCCCAGAGTTTGGAGGTTACCAATGTCTTTGTTTATGAGTTCCATGATGATATGTTCCATGGCCTTACAGAACAGGTTCGTCAGGCTAATAGGGCGATAGTTCCTGGGATCAGTGGTGGCTCCCCTTTGTGGAGTGAGATAACTGTTGCTGTGTGCCATTCAGTGGGCACAAAGCCTGATGCGAGACTATGATTGAACATGGTGCTTAGGTGGGGAGCCAGTTCGTTCTGAAGTTCATGTAAAACGCAGCCTGGGATGTTGTCCGGTCCCATTGATGCTGTGTTTTTGGCTTTAGAAAGTGCAGCTTTTACCTGCATAGTTGTGATTACAGGGACTCTGCATTCTTCCTGTATAGATATGGGCCCTTTAGGGTGTGAGTGGGAAGTAAAGTTAGCACTGAACCAGGGCGTTGGCAATATCAGTTGTTTCTGTAATTTTCAAGCCGTTGTGCTGTAACTCAGAGCAGATCTGGGTGTTGCCATTGAGATTCTTGACATAGCTATTGAATGCTTTGTGGTTGTCCCTAGAATCAGTGGCAATTTTGTTTTCATAGCTAGCTTTGGAGGATCTTATAAGGGATCTCAGCTTCTTACTGAGGCTGACCAGGGAACCCCTCCACTCATGGGATTTTACTCTCTTTTGCAACAGTTTCTTCCTTCTGTTGTAGAGTTTGTTTATGTCAGGGGACCACCAGATTGGCTTCCCTTTTTTGGAGGATAGCATATTGGTTATGTTTGGGATAGCACGATCCATGCACTCGTGTAAGTGCTTATAGAGTGCATCTGTGTAGGATTCAGCAGTCGTAACTGTATTGTCCATCTGCATGTGTGTCATGAAGTTCGCCACTTCTGTCTTAAGAAGCATGAAGTTGGCTTTGGTGAAATTTTTTACCGTGATATACTTAATGGGAGTGGGGGCGGGATGTGGATATCTAGGGTGATTAGCTTATGCTCGGATCTGACCAACGAGGAGTTGACTTCAGGTGTGGAATACCAGTCACTCATGTTGGTAATGACTAGGTCTAGGATATTGTTGCCCCTGGTGGGGGTGTGGATAAGTTGATCCAGGGTATTGGAATTTATGAATTCCAGAAAGTGTTGAGTGAAGGAGTTGGTACATGAGTAGTTTTCCCAGTTAATGGTGGGGTAGTTGAAATCACCCATTATTAGAGTGTTTGGTTGAACCCTAATATTTTCTAGTATATCAAGAAAAGAGGAGTGGGAATCCTGGGGCATGGTGGGGATCTTTAGCAAGCTACAATTTGGATTGCAGTTTTGCCCAGTGTTAGTTGCACTTGGATAACCTTGGATGCATAATGCTGAGCAACTAGCCTGGAAGCGTGGATATCCTTATTGAATATGGACACACCTCTGCCTTTGGTGTTCCGGTCCAGGTTAGGTGGATGAAAAGTGTGGTATGAGTTATAGCCTGGTAATGCAGGGGTGCTCTCTAGAGCCTTGAACCAGGTCTCAGTCACTGAACATATATCGATGTTCTCCATTTTAAGGAGTGCCTCGAGGGAGTGCATTTTGAGATTTAGACTTCTAGCATTGAGTAGCATTGCCCTCAGTTTTTGCTTGCCTGTTCTTGTTACGGTGGTGAATTTGTCATTTGAACCATGCCTAAAAAAGGCACTATAGGGGCAGCAAGAGCCTTAGCCAGTGTCTGTAATCCCAGAGGTGACAGGTGTAGGCCATCTCTGGCAAAGCATCGTGGTCTGTCGACCATGTCGTCCCAGGCAGACAGATACTGGATACCCTTAGAATGACACCAGAAGCTTAGCCAGTTGTTGAAGTCAACCATTTTGTCCTTGTACTGCGGTATCATTCTTGGCGATGGCAGGATGGTACTCAGGGCTAGGGTCATACCTGCCTGGGCTACAAGATTGGAGATCTCTTCCATGTCTCTTTTCATGTAGTCCAGGGAGGTACATGAACATGGATAATGACAGAGTCATAAACGAAAACAAAAGGGAGCAAATTAAACTGAAATAAAACAGAATTGAAGCACCAGTCACCACACTGCAGATGTAACCAAACGGTCGTTTATTTCCATTTTCCATACACTAAAATAGTACTGCCAAGTACTAAAATCGAAGACAGGAAAACAGATTAACTTTTAAAATAATGTAAAGCGCTTTTCGTCCGGATTTTATCCGGACTTCTTCAGACAAACCAAAACGTCAAAGTAACAGTTTAAATACCCTCCTTGTATAGTGTTGACCTATCAGGTCTTTTTCAGTCAAACACTTCCAAGTTTAAAGGTATATTACATTACCACTCACTTGAGCATAACCTAAGGCTCCTATTGTCTTTATTCAGTTGTAAAGTAACTAAAAGTACTGCGATAAATGTCGGCTTTATGCCCAATCCTATTACACTAGGTGCATTATTTAAGACTGTAATCTGCTTTTATTATATACTATTGACATTACAGTTGGGTTGTGTGTTCTATTTAGTAGACCTATGTGGGTACAGTTAATGTTTTAATATAGTCAGTGCACCTAGTCTACATAGGATATACGTCTACATAAAGTTATTGACCCGGCAACCAATCCCCTCTAGCAGCTAATATCAAGTGTCAAATTTAAATAATTACATAACAAAAAAACTTTTTAGGTTTTAGAAAACTTAGTTACTCAGTAAAGTACAAGTACAACATACCACAGTGTACCAGTGTTAACTCTTTACCATATTTACACTACTTGCTTATAGTACTAGACAGTGTTAAAAGGTCATACTACCTAATCTTAAAAGTTACTACATGATATATGTAAATTTAATGTTGTGTCTTTCGGCTTATCCCAGTTAGGAGTCAACACAGCAGAACTCCAGTCCGCTAATGTTTGGTAGTGGATTTTTACGTGCCAAGTTACCAGCCCTGATGCACAACCTTCAACAAAGGCACTTCCATTCACGCATGCCTCCACACAGAAGATGCGCTAACTGAGAATCGAACGGGACAACATCTTGCTGTGAGGCGACAACGCTACCGCAGCACCACTACCGCGGGTTGATATATGTAAATTTAATAAATGTTTTAAAATAAACATTCTCTAAAGTTTTTATAAAAAGTTCCTTATCCAGTTTTTATATGGGACCGAGTCATATTTGTACTTTTTGTGGAGTGACCTGAGTGCGTGGGTTATGTGGCAGATCCTGGCACCCGACAGGCAGAAGACAGTAACCTTTTCCTTGTTTAGCCTGGTGAGTGGGACATCAGTGTGCCTGACTATAGAGTCACCTATGACTAGTGTGTTGTGTTGGGTATGTTGTTTTGCCTTATGGGTTGTGGTTGAGTGGCACACTGAGTCTATGGGTTATGTGTCATTTGGGTTGTTGTCCCCATTGAGTAGAATTTCTTCACATATGCCTAGAGAAAATTTGTGATCACCCATCTAGTCATTCAGGCTGATTTTAAAGGTTGCTAGGAAAGTAATCTTCCAGTAAATAGTAAGAGCACCCTTTTCCAGACGTGGGAGGCTACGTTGTTTTAAGTTGTCTTCATTCCATCTGTAGTTGTTGCTTTGATAGTGTAGATTTACATCTATAGAATGGGTGTTAGCTTTACCTCTGATTCAGTGTAGGTGAGTAAGAGTCCTCTCAGGACTCTGTAGAACAATAAGTAGAGAAATGTGGTTTTATAGTATCAGAGCAGCTAAGAGTACCAAGGGCAAAGATCTTTTTGGTGAGGAAATGTTAAGTGCCTCTCAAGTTGGTTTAGATGCTTACTGAGGTGCATGCTGACAAGTTCATTATATTCAATTAAGGGTCTAGTAAGAAATTAATAAAGGGGGACCATAGCATATATGGACCTTGAGAAGGTACCCTGAAGGATACGTTCTGCAAGGCAGAAGGATTTCTTACCACCACAGAGGTATGGTGATGGAAGAAGAGTCTGTTATCAGCATGCAAACCTACATACATATGTGGCGGCAGTATCAGATGTAAGTAGATTGTTATCTATGTTGTAAGTAGTAGAGATACTAGATTTACCAGAATTAACTATACTGAATATCTTCACGTAAAGCACACAAATTAGTCCACCAAGCCAACGGAGCACGGAACCCACGGAATAAACGAAATTAATGTCAAAAGCCACTCTCAAAATGTTATCCGTGTAGTTCCAGGCAGAACACTCGTAACTGTGATGCAGATAAATACCACGGTCAGAATTGCTCATAAACAGCTGTAAATAGTAACAAGTTCTGGAGACATTCGTACTAATAAAAACTAGTTTATTCGAACACGTTAGCGCTTTCACCTACTGGCTTCTTCAGACGTACAAAAAAACACTACAAATCCATGAATTAAATAGTTGTCCTTTGAATCCCATTGGATCAGCCAGATAATGCATTTAAAGGTGTATTCACACTTAACAAAAAATATCACAGTCTATCAATAGCTAAAACTGAACATATATATAATCTAACACTTATGAATAAAAACAAACTTTTAAAAAGCCAAGGCTATCTCATACTCTGTATATAAAAAAACATATGAATATGTATATGTGTGTGTTAGTCTGTTGCATGTAATTCATTTAAACACATATAATTCATTTAAACGCTCACATTATAAATACATGTTTAAAAAATTCAATACTTCATATAGAAAAAACAATAACTGTGTACATATATCAACCATTTCTTCATAAGCATCTAGTGCAAAGATATAATAAGTTAATTACAATATATTAGATGCTGAATTAAAACACATAACCTTAGCTGTCTTTCTATCAAATCACTAACAGCTCTTGGACTTCTTAGGTTTCCTACACCTCTTCTTTCTAAGTATAGGTCTAATATTCACCCTTTCATTCAGGCCAGGTGATTTATCAGATTTACATCTGATTATCCATTTCATTTCACATTCTAGTGTGGCATTAATCAGGTCCCCTCCTCTGGGGTTCTCATATATTACTTGCATAACAAAAAACATGAATGTATGTGATGAGCCAGTATTTTTAACGTGTTTGGCCAGTGCATTAGTTTCTGTCCCCATTCTAATGTGATACAGATGTTCCCTAATTCGTTCTCGCAATGCTCTATTAGTTTTACCTATATAATATGCCATGCATGCTGAACATCTGGCTAAATATATCACATTCTTACTTGTGCAGTTAGTGTCTGTATTAAACTTGTATACATAGTTACTAATGGGGTGTGTAAATGTGGTGTCTGTATCAATGGCATGGCATTGATTACACTTGCCACAGGGACGTGTGTTATACTCACTAACTGGATTCCTCAACTCTTTTCTCATCAAGCTCTTATAACACAACATATTCCTTAAATTAGGTTTATTTTTATAAACCACTTTGGGTTCCAATCCCACCAATTCAATAATACGTTCATCTAATTTCAAAACATCCCAATGTCTAACTAATGAATCTCTTATATGTACAGAATCTCTTGTATAGAAAAGTGGGGCCCTTACAACTACTGCTCCTGTCTCGCTACCTAGAGTCTCAGTGGGATGTTGTTCAGAGAAGTATGGTTTGGCCACAGTATCTCTAAGTGGATGGACGTGGTTAAATGCATGTGTAAATACACCATCACTATATCCTCTGTCATAAAACATATTCCTAAGCCGGGCTACCTCATCATTATATCCTTCAACACTTGGATTCAATCTCGACGCTCTCATTAATTGGCTCTTCAAAATGTTATCAAAGACATACTTGGGGTGCATGCTCTGCCTGTGCAATAGAGTATTCCTGTAACATGACTTCCTATGGATGGACGTATTCACCAATCCAGAAGGTAGTCTCACGATGTTGACATCCAAAAATGAAATACACTCTGACGAGTAACTAACTGTAAACTCTAAAAAATCAGTTGATTTATTAATCTCGTCAACAAACAGTAACAATTGATTCACATCCCCAAACCATACAAAAAAGAGGTCATCTACAAACCTCTTATAGCATCTGATATAATTTTTAAATCCATTAGTATTGAATAGAAAATCTGACCTATACTTAGAAAGAAGAGGTGTAGGAAACCTAAGAAGTCCAAGAGCTGTTAGTGATTTGATAGAAAGACAGCTAAGGTTATGTGTTTTAATTCAGCATTTAATATATTGTAATTAACTTATTATATCTTTGCACTAGATGCTTATGAAGAAATGGTTGATATATGTACACAGTTATTGTTTTTTATATATGAAGCATTGAATTTTTAAATATGTATTTATAATGTGAGCGTTTAAATGTATTATATGTGTTTAAATGAATCACATGCAACAGACTAACACACACATATACATATTCATATGTTTTTTTATATACAGAGTATGAGATAGCCTTGGCTTTTTAAAAGTTTGTTTTTATTCGTAAGTGTTAGATTATATATATGTTCAGTTTTAGCTATTGATAGACTGTGATATTTTTTGTTAAGTGTGAATACACCTTTAAATGCATTATCTGGCTGATCCAATGGGATTCAAAGGACAACTATTTAATTCATGGATTTGTAGTGTTTTTTTGTACGTCTGAAGAAGCCAGTAGGTGAAAGCGCTAACGTGTTCGAATAAACTAGTTTTTATTAGTACGAATGTCTCCAGAACTTGTTACTATTTACAGCTGTTTATGAGCAATTCTGACCGTGGTATTTATCTGCATCACAGTTACGAGTGTTCTGCCTGGAACTACACGGATAACATTTTGAGAGTGGCTTTTGATACTGAATATCTTGGTGTTGCAGGTTAGCCCCTGATTGTTAACCAACCATTTATTTGGTCCTGTCATTGCTGGGGAATTTTAAGTATCAGAAAGAGACTTGATAAGCACCCCCAGTTTGCAGTCTTCAACAAACTTGGTTAACCATAGTTCCTTTTGTCACAGGAATATAAACCAAAGAGGAAGAGAACCAAACAGAATAATAGTCCCTTGATGTTGGCTCTTATGTCATAGGAGTGTGTACCAAGGAGGAGGAGACCCAGAGCATGGCCGTGTGGGACACCAAGTGACGTTTTTTTGCCTAGAGCAAATACTTCCAATCTTAACAGTATGTATGGACTCTGTCAGCCCACCAAATACCAATCTAGGGAACTATATTTCAGTTAGTGTTGTGTTGGTAGAGTTTGTCAATAATTTCTGTATGAGGGAAAGTGTCTAAGACATTGGCAAGGGCAAGATAAGTGGTGTGTGGACTGAATTCTTCTTGTCTCAGGCCTCTGTAACCTTTTCAAAGAACGTAGCCAGTTCATATTTAACTGCTACATGCATGTTAAGTCAGCAAAATTCATAAGCTGCTGAGTAAATACCTCTGAGACAAAGATTAAGGCAGAATTAAGTAACAGTTTTACAGATTCTTTTTGTTCTGCAGAATGTGTGTATATCGGCATATAATTTTGTGTATGCACAAATATGTGTTGTATATAAATATATATGTTTTTATATGTGTATATATATATGTGTGTGTATATATATATATATATATATATATATATATATATAGCAAACCACATCTGTAGTGCTCTTTTTCAGCATGAAACAATACTGCTGATCACTAATCATCACATCCCTTCTTAACCTAGCTTCCACTACTCTTTCCCATAACTTCATGCTGTGACTGATCAATTTAATCCCTCTGTAGTTACTACAACTCTGCACATCACCCTTAGTCTTAAAAATCGGTACCAAAACACTTTTTCTCCATTCCTCAGGCATCCTCTCACTTTCCAAGATTTCATTAAACAATCTGGTTAAAAACTCCACTGCTATTTCACCTAAACACCTCCATGCTTCCACAGGTATGTTATCTGGACCAGCAGCCTTTACATTCTTCATCCTCTTTGTAGCTATCCTTACTTCCTCCTTGCTAATCCACTGCACTTCATGATTCACTATCCGCACATCATCCAACCTTCTCTTCCCCTCATTCCCTTCATTCATCAACCCTTCAAAGTACTCTTTCCATCTGCTCAACACACTCTCCTCGCTTGTGAGTATGTTTTCCTCATTATCCTTTATCACCTTTACCTGCTGCACATCTTTACTAGCTCGGTCCCTCTGTCTAGCCAATTGGTACAAGTCCTTTTCTCCCTCCTTAGTGTCTAACCTTTCATACAACTCTTCATATACCTTATCCTTAGCCTTCGCCACCTCTCTCTTTGCCATTCACCTCATCTCCTTATACTCCTGTCTACTTTCTTCTTCTCTCTGACAATCCCACTTCTTCTTTCTCTGTATACTCTCCTGTACTTCCTCATTCCACCACCATGTCTCCTTGTCGTCCTTCCTCTGTCCAAATGTCATACCAAGTACCATTCTAGCCATCTCCCTTACTAGCTCTGCTGTAGTTACCCAGCTATTTGATAACTCTTCACTGCCACCCAGTGCCTGTCTTAACTTATCCCTGAACTCCACCTCACAATTACCCTTTTTCAATTTCCACCATTTGATCATTGGTGCTGCCCTCACACTCCTCCTCCTCCTCTTCTTGATCACCAACCTCGTCCTACAAACCACCATCCTATGCTACCTAACTACACTTTCCTCGATCACCACTTTACAGTCTCTAATCTCCTTCAAACTGCCCCTCCTACATAAGATATAATCCACCTATGTGCATCTTCCTCCACTCTTGTATGTCACTCTATGCTCCTCCCTCTTGTTAAAATACATACTGTAATGGTAGTAATATGTTGTTTTTTATATATATTCACTTGTTTATTCACTTAGGGAGTCTGGAAGTTAGCAGAATAATATTTTTCTGCAATAGTACCACTCCAGTACACTCCATTGATTTCCAACATAAAGATATGATTAAAGCTAAAAAAAATCAACTAGCATTCTTTTTTTTTTTTTATCTCAAGCAGTCAGGACTTTTCCAAACTGTTTGGCTGAGTTATCTGTTTCGCCACTACAGTATTACCTACTTAATTGTTTTTGTGGTGGTTGAGGGAGAATATTCATTCCTGGAAGTGCTCCCAAAAACCTTGGCTCCTTTCCTAATTTTTCCAGTAAATTCCAGACCCCTCTTTTCTTTCTATACCACTACTTGCAGTCTTCCCTATTGATAAAATCTTATTTTTCTATTCCCATTTCAGTATAGTTTGTGGATCCTTTCAGCTACTTTATGAGTATAATATTCTGTATAGTTGTTTTTCTCCCTAGGGGTCTGCATCCAAAATCCAACTCTCTCCTTACATCTGACCCCCCCACCTCCATTTCATCATCTTGTAGTTTTCACTTTAATGTTATCCTTCGGTTTGTGTTATGTATATGAGCTTTAATTGCATAGCTGTAAAATAGCCCTTCCAGCTCCTGTGTCACTAACCAGACAAGGCTCGTTTAAGTTACAGTCAGAGTAATATCTGTCTACGCCACAGAGCTGAGCAATCTCACTAAACACTATTAGATAGCTCAGCAGCTGTCTAGAAAACAACCCAAAAGCAGTGATTGGAACTCTGCTGCATCAGCCCTGTGCCGTGTTGCTGTTAGTGTCCCACAAAGCTCATTGCTTGCCCCACTTCTCTTTACCATCTTCAGTAACATGTAAAGCTATATTCATTTAATAATGTTCTTCTTTTTCAGCTTTTCCCGGTTAGGGGTCGCCACAGCAGAACTCCGGTCCGCTAATGATTGGCAGTAGATTTTTTTTACAGGTGCCACGGTGCCAGTTCGCCCAACCTTCAACGAAGGCACGCCCATTCTATGCATGTCTTTCGAACGCCACTCAACCGTGGGGAGGACATGCAGACTCTACACAGAAGGCGCTCCAGTCGTGAATCAAACAGGAGAACCTCTTGCTGTGAGGATATTCATCCAGTAATACGCTCCTAAATACCTGAAAGACAAATGTAATGCTTTTCTCCTGAACTTCCCCTCCTAACTGTCCTGTGTCAAACTTATCCCAACATCACGAATTCTGTGTTGCATAACCCACCCAATGTCATCTCAGAGTCAGCGTCACTCCTGTTGTAGAAACTGAAACAGCCAAGACTTTTGGGATTACCCAAGAAAATAATTAATTTTATTTCAATTCCCATGTAAACAATGCATCTGCAAAAACTAACATCTCTGTGGGCAAACTGTATGATGTTAAATCTCCTAACTACCAAAGCTAAAGTATCAAGATCCTATCTTCTGCCTTGTCTCATATACAACACACACATACACACACCTGTTTAATAACATAGCCTTGCCACATCAAAGCAAACTGGAACAAGCATGTAATAGGATCACCTGTCTTACTTAAAAGCACAGTGTTTTCTACTTCCATTGGTAAAATTGGAATAAACTGCCTCCCCAGTTGGGAACTCATCTCTGTAACAGCTGGGTACGAAACTGTGCCTTTACCTGAGTACTTGACTCCCTTATTAAGCCACCTGCATGTAACACTTGACATGTAATCTTCCTCCTGTGCATCTGCTGGAGCTATCAACTGACTTTCACTTGTTTCCAGTTTGTGTCAGTGTTTGCTTTAGAAAAGTCTTGTAACACGTATTTGTATACTTTTTTAACAATGTTAGAAATATGCTGTCACAAATTAGCTGAACTGTGTCTTGTGTGCTGTTTAACTGTGTCATGTAACTTGTCACTTCCCTGCCTTGGATTTATGTCCGTGGGATTCTGCTAGAAATGTGATCTCTTAGCTGAACATTCCCATTTAAGACACATAAATGAGTAAGTCAGTGAATGAGTGAGGAGAAATTAGCATGTTTATTTACTTTTAGCCTCAAACAGAACAAAATCTAAACCCTAATTTTTAATCGTAACAGCACTTTGATATAGTTGACACTACATTGAAGGGAACGGGTCTGATTTTTGGCTGTCTGAAACAGTTTTGACCTTTTTATCTCTGTTTTGGTGCACCCTTCTGTTTTTCATGGTTTCTGCTTCAGAACTATTTACATGCAGCTTATTTTCTGATTTTAGCTTAGACTATCACATGTATTTGTACATGAATGAAATTATTTTAACTGTTATAATTTTACATGGTAGTAGAGAGACAGAGAGAGAAAAAAAGAGGCCATTGCTTAGTCAGGTTCCTGTTAGATAACTGCCTGTGTTGATTTCTTCTGAATCATGTACAGCATGAAACTACATTTTAATTACGTCCGCTTGTGTCTTTGGAATAAGCACTTTCTGCTTTGCCTGCACATCTGAACTGCTGCTTCACATGGTAATGAGGATTGTATCTTGTTTCTGAAACAGATAGTAGTGAGTCAGTCCTTTCCTGATCAAGGGAATTAGAAAATTATATATTGCAAGTATGTGAATTGTGAGTAGGTAATATTGTTTGACAATGAGTTAGAATACAGTAGACAATGCACATGAAGATGTGATGTCATTAGATAATCTTCTCAGGATTGCAGGACCAAAAAAAATACCATCAGGATGATGTTCTGTGACCACTGGTTCTGACCAATTTCATATGTAGGTAATCAGGGTGGTCAATAATGTTAAAACTGTTTTAACTTGATGCATTTTAAGTAGCCTGTGGATACAGGGCTCTCCATTTTGTCACAGACTATTTTCAGCATGACCTGTGAGTGTTGTAGAGAGCATCTTAGCCTTTCCACCGTCACACTGATGTGTGTGACAAATAAACATTAAAACACGAGGGTGTGTATGTAGCCTAGGTATTATTACCACCTGCCCAGGGGAGTTGTGATGCAGGTGTCTCAGGGATGAGCTTGTTACAACCCTAGTGTGTATGTAGTAAGGTCTTTGCCATACATATCCCTAGGTCCCAAACTGCACTAGTAAAATATGCATTTGTATTTTTGTATTAAGTAGTTTAGGTAGCAGAAGCATGCAATGTGTTTTGACGTGAATTAGTTCTTCCAAAAATGGAATGTTATTTTTATATAGTGAAAACATATTACATTCAACATTTGCTTTACTTGCATTGTACTGCATTTCAGATTTACCCAAGTAACAATAGCAGCTGAGTGCTTGTATTAGTAGACCAGCTAAAAGCAGATAGTATACATAATTTTTGAAAGGAGTTAACCAAATGGCTTTTGTCTATTTCCCTCTAATTTGTTATAATAGTTGCCTTTTTTTTATGATTATTTTTTCTGTTTTTTTTTTTACAAACCTGAATTGTTCATCATAGAATGTTTGTGAGGAACACGGCTCCACAGTTTTGCTTTACTGTGCTTGCAGGAGTGCTGCTTAAAAAGTCCATATGCATTGAGTAATAAAGGCTATTGTTTTATGGAAGCCTGATATTTAGTTGAGTAACTGCCAAAGAAAGCAGGAAGACTGTGCCTTAATGAGAAGATATAGTTTCAAGGAGGTGTTTTCCAGTGCCAGCAAAGAAACTGGTGTAATCAAAACTAAGCATTGCCTATTTCTTCTAATGTGTTTATGCTTACAAAGACAGGATAACAGAAACTGCGTAATTACGTTTTTTTGTTGTTTTTTACTTTAGTCGTCAGGCCCTTTTCAGTCTTTCTGGAGTAAAAATGATGGGAAATGTGTTTTAACCAAACAGCACTGCACAGTTTTATGTGAGCCGTGTCTTAGTTAATTGAAGTACAGAGGCATTGTGGGTCCAGCTTTCATAATGCCATAGCATGAATTTTCAACTTCAAGAAACCTTTAGTGGGGATCTACTTATCAGCAGTGAGTGGAATGCAAAAGTTATTTATTTGTTTCTTTGTTTGATTGTTAACATTTGATTACCTGAGAGTCCAACTGGATAGGTGCTCATTTTCAGTGAAGGCCCCAGGGAGGAAAGCTCCGAAGAATAAATTACAAAAACATTTTAAGAACAGTAATTTTACAGCTTTCAAAAACAGTACAAAAATATCTACATTTAAAATATATATACTAATTTAGACATAACATAAAAATATTGGTTAAGAATAGATGCAACGTCTATGACAGTGATTTAATATTTACATAAATTTTAGCCAGTTTGTAGATAAATTAAATGTAAGTTA
Organism: Protopterus annectens; assembly: GCF_019279795.1. NCBI lineage: Eukaryota > Metazoa > Chordata > Ceratodontiformes > Protopteridae > Protopterus > Protopterus annectens. Next base: position 1,131,293,408 of record NC_056739.1, read on the forward strand.
GTATAATCCATGTGGGAATTGCAATATGAGGTGAGAGAAAAACAAGGTTATGCATATTTACAAGAGATCAGAAACTGTATAATTTGGTATTTTATATAATAAGATTATACCCGACTCTGTGGGTTTGTTATATTTGTTATAGAAGGTTGCTCTCAATGTCAAGAAGTGGAGTTTCGTTTCCTTTGGTAAAACTAGCAACAATACTACTTACAGAGTTAACAATCCACTTACGTCTCACACAGTCATTGAGACGTGGGTACCCATGCTAATAGTGAACTCACCTTTGACTGCAGTTTCTCTGTGGTGGTTAGAAAATCATTTCATCTTGCACAAGTTGTTTTTGCTGCATCTCCTCATTGTCCAAGGAAGTTATATTTGCTCCTTTATCATTAGGCCTGTCATTGGATACAGCACCACCTACATCATTTACCTCAATAAAACTTAAACCAGTTTGGGAGACCTCAGTATTTGATCACCAAAAAGATGACACATCTCAATACCCTTAGCTACTTTGGTAAACTAAACACCAACTCCCTCTACTCAGTGTCATACGGACTCCTGAAGGGTGATCTCTGTAGACTTCCTGAACTCCTTCACTTAAATAGAGCAGAGCCGATCATAATGCAAATATCTGTGCTAAGATCCTAAATTTATACTACCCCGGCAACAACACCAAAGGGCTTGGCAGACACCTAACCAAACATACCCCCATGTCTGGAATGGGCTGCCTTTGCCTATCCAGAAGAGTACTTCCCTAACAACTCTTAAAACTGTTTGGGGCGACTGAATGGGTTGATCATAGATTTTCACCAGGGATTTGTGGAGACAATCTCCTTAGTGGAGGACACTGTTAGTCTCCCGCTAGTACTGGATGATGTGGCTGTGCTTCATGATGGTCTCCTTAGCTATAAGCTGAATTAAAACGTAGGAACCTATGAGCATGCTACATATGTTTTGCATATGTACTAAGTTTATTTTATAAATGCCAGAAGGGTGTCACTGCAAAGCAGAACATTTTCTGATGTTAAGGAGTACAAGGCGACCATAGAACAGTACAGTTGGTTGCTACTGTAGAGAAATGTTCTCTCTCTACCCCCCCCCCCCCTTTTTTTTTTGGTAAAGTGATACTACACTGGCAAAAAAATTACATTGCTGAAATGCTGAATGGTGTCCCTTTGTGTTGGCCTGGACTTCTGAGAAGTAGATGCTGAACTGGAGAGAACCCAGGACCGATCCCTGTGGGACTCCACTCGTGACTGGTTGGCAGTCTGACTCGGGAGTCTGCTATTTTCACACTGTGTTCTGTCTGTGAGACAATTTGCAACCCACCTAACGATATAGGGGTTGATGCCTAGCTTGGTTAGTTTATCAATAATTCCTGAGTGAGGAATGGTATCAAAGGCCTTGGGCAGATCGAGGTAGGCTGCATGAACTGCCTTACCTTCATCCACTGCTCTGGTGACTGACTCAAAGAAGTTAACCAGGTTGAGCAGGCATGATCTACCTTTCACAAAACCAAATTGTGTGGGATCTAGAATTTGGAGATTCCCTATATCTTTGTTGATCAGGTCCATGATGATGCATTCCATAGCTTTACATATCAGACTCATCAGGCTAATGGGGTGATAATTCCCAGGGTCAGTAGTCGCTCCCCCTTTATGGAGAGGGATGACTGTAGCAGTGCATCATTCAGTTGGGACAAAGCCTGAGGTGAGGCTGTGATTGAATAGGGCACACAGATGTGGTGCCAGTTCGCTTTGTAGTTCATGTAGGACACAGCCAGAGATTTTATCGGGTCCCATGAAAGCTGTATTCCTGGCCTTGGACAATGCAGCTTTAACCTGTGCTGCAGTAATGCTGGGTGCCTGGCATTCTTCCAGTATTGTGATTGGACCTTTGGAGAGAAGGGTTAAAGTTGGCACTGAGTCTGTCTGCCGTATGTTGGCAATATCTCTTGGCTCAGTATAGGAGGTACCATTGTGCAGTAACTCAGAGCAAGTCTGGGTATTGCCGTGGAGGTTCTTGACATAACTATAAAAGGCTTTGTGATTGTTTTTAGTGTCTGCCACAATTCTGCTTACATAGCTGGCTTTGGAGGATTTCATGAGGAATCTCAACTTTTTTTGTTAAGATTAATAAAGGAGTTTTTCCGGTCTTGGGACTTCACCTTTTTCTGCAACAGTTTCTTCCTTCTGTTGTAGAGTTTATTAATGGCAGGGGATCACCAGATTGGCTTCCTTTTTTTGGAGGAGAGTGTCTTGGTTCTGTTGGGTATGGCTAGTTCCATGTGTTTATGTACATGTTCGTACAGTGCACTGGTGTATGATTCAGCAGTCATGCAGCTATTTTCCATTGGCATGGGTGCCATGAAGTTAGCCACCTCTGTTTTTAGGAGCCCAAAGTTAGCTTTGGAGAAGTTTTTCAAGGTGGTTACCTTTGTGGGGGGTGTGGGTGAGATGTGGATTTCCATGGTGATTAGTTTATGGTCAGATCTGACCAGGGAGGGATTGACTATTGGTGTAGAGCAACAGTCACCCATGGTAGTAGTAACCAGGTCAAGGATGTTGCTTCCTCTAGTGGGGGTCAGAATTAGCTGGTCCATGGCATTGGAATTGATGAGTTCCAGGAAGCGTTGGGCCAGTGTATTGGTGCTTGAGTAGTTTTCCCAGTTGATGGAGGAGTAGTTGAAGTCTCCTAGTATGAGAGTGTTTGGCTGGACCTTGATAGATTCCAGGGTGCTTAGGAACATGGAGTGAGAGTCTAGGGACATGGTTGGGGACCTATATCGGGCAATGACCTGGGTTGCCATCTTACCCAATGTTAGTTGTAGTATCTCATATGCGTTATATTGGGCTACTAGTCTGGAGGTACAGTCCATGTTTTGGGGTCAAAAGGTGTAGAATGAGTTGTAGCCTGGTAGCGCAGGGGTGCTTTCTGCCTCTTTAAACCAGAGCTCTATTACAGCACAAATGTCGTTCTCCATTTTGAGGAGAGCTTCAAGTGAGTGCATCTTGAGATTTAGACTTCTAGCGTTGAGCAGCATGGCCCTCAAATTGCATTTATTTATAGCTGTTATGGTGGTAATTTGGTCTTTGGAACACCGCATAAAAAAGGCACTATAGATGTGGCAAGAGCCTTAGTCAGTACCCGGAAACCCAAGGGTGACAGATGCAGGCCATCTCTGGCAAAGCATCGAGGTCTGTCAATCATGTCATCCCAAGCAGAGATTTAGAGACAAAGGTGGGTTACTTAGGCAAGTAGAGAAACTAGAAGGTAGTGAGTTACCATGTGAGAATAGAGCAGGCAACAAGTGTCAACTGGTTACAGCAGGTGAGGTGAAGTGATTGTCCATCTTACACTTAAAAGACAGCGGTGTTACTATAATTGGACTAGAAAGGCAATACTAACATAGCACAGGATCAACAACCAGGAACCAGTGAGGGGAATGTAGTGTCAGTCCATGACATCACAGTGCATTATCTGATTTTTTTTTTTTTTTGTTCTATCAAGGTTCCAGACTGGATGCAGCAAGTAAGCTGAGAATGTCATGATGACTGTTTATGCTACCAGTAGCAGACTGCTCAGGCTTTGCCAGAAAATAAGGGCAGTATTACTCAAATGAGAGCTGCCATGTGTATACTCTGAAAGTTTCTTCTACTGTATATGTAACTGCAGATTTGACAGGACAGAGTGTTTATACATCTTTAAAAAATGTAATAATGCTTTGGACTGCTGTGATAATAAAAATACATTCACAAACTGTACTGAAGAATGATTCTATGAATGAAGGTAAAAACAAAGGTTTCATTTACTGTACTTCTATGTATGTAGATTCAGTAAGATACGTTTTACTGTTTTAAACTTTACCAAAATGGTTACTACACTTTTGGAGAGTTAAGGAAGGAATATCAAGATAAATCCAGTCACATAGAAAAATTCTTTAAGGGGGGGTAATAATTATACTTTTTCAAAGAATGCTGATGTAGACTAGGTAGCTAGCAGCATGTTGGCTCAAAGGAAATATCTCTGTCTCTCAGCTCTAGCGTCTGTGGCTCAAACCCAACCACCTGGTATTGTCTCTGTGGTGTTTGCATGTTCTGTGTGGGTTTCCTCTCAGATTCCAAAAAACATGCTAGTTGAGTATTTTACCCTTGTGGCTGAAAAGGTTCTGTGGACCAGCCAACTCATTTACCCATGACCGAGTTTTAAGTATGGGTTGGGCTTGCTACCTGCTAGGCAACAGTGTCTTGTTAAGTTGCATACACATAATGATTTGCAGATGTTAGTCTTTGATTTTGTTGGTTTTACAGGTTTAGAAATAAGGATAACATAATTCTAACGTTAAACTACATGTATGTCCAAGTGTTAAAGTCAAGTCAGTTTGCTTGACTGACACCAGAACATCTCACAATAGTGAATACTGTGATTTGTGGGTTCCTATTTTAAGTCTTATGGTAGCAGATGTGGTCCTTGTAACACTGGAAATTTAAGTGTGGTTGGGATAGTATACATTAATACTGACCCCACAGTATCTCAGAGTTATTATATAGGAGTAGAAGGTATTTGAGGGGTCTGAAACCCTCCTACAAAATGCCCTTAAATATTTAATCATAGAAGTGAAAATGTAACGGTGAGTTTTAGAATTCACTTGTGGTTTTGCCGTATTCTCTCAAATGTCAGGACCCACAAACCCCCACTTCTCACATTCCTGACAGAGAGTTGTGATGTGTAGCCTTCTGACCAGGAAAGGTTGCCTATTGATATTGTGCAACTTCTTAATTTAAGTACAGAAGCACAGAACAGTCTCTTCATTTTTTATGTCAGCCTGCCAGTTTCATTTGCCACATACGCACTGAGTAAGCTTGATCACTTTCATTTACCACTTGCACTCTTTAGTTGAAGTTTGTGCTGAAAAATGGTTAGTATTAGATGATGGAAAATAGAGAGAGAGAGAGACCGCAAAAGGCAGAGTAAATGAGCATTGAATAATAGTAATAATACAATCATGTTTGCCTTGACTTCAAAGAAATATATTCTGAACAGGAGAGGTCCCAGTACTAAATCGCAACTGACAAAGTGTTTGACTAGACAGGTGTAAGATTTGGTGGATTCAAAAATTAGAAAGCTGGTATCCTGAAGAGGGACTATGTTTACAGTAACGAGTTTAGGATGGGATTTTAAGTATGGGTGTGAGAGGAGGATGCTATGTTGAGGACTGCAAACCTTTCAAAAAAAAAAAAAATAGCCTAGGCCTAGAAGGGGGTGTAATGTATGTGTAAGGGAACAGCTGGGCTTGCATTTTCAGGTGGGGGCCCTTAAAAGCTGTCATGTGTTTTTCATTTGCTCTTTATAGGAGATAATATGACAAGTCATTCATTAAGACAAGCTGCAGATGTTTGGGGTATGCTATTTGGAATAGGAAAATAACTGGATTGTATACTGTGTTCTGATTATTGTTAACCTCAAAACTCTTCCCTTTTCTGAAAGAAAACATAAAGAAGCATGTCTGGCAGTACTGTATAAGTGCAGAAGATGGTAAAAGTACTAGCAAAAGCATTTCAAGTTTGTACAGGATTAACTTGCTCCATTTGAAGAGTATACATTTCGAGTTACTTATAATGTATCAAGAAACAGGCTTGCATTCTTGGAAAAGTGACTGCTGTCTAATTTTACAAGAAAGAGTATGATTAGACAGCAAGTTGTATTTTTTATTGTGTATTAGCTTCAGTGTGCCTGTGAAGTGTCATCTTTTATTGGTTCAGTATGTCATTAAAGTTCATGGTGTTTTCCCCACCCATTTAGTGACCTTCAGAAACTGAGAAAGGTTTCTTTGCTGCTGATTTTGAGTTTAGCTCTGCTTGTCCCTATGAGTGAGTGGTTACCTTCTTCTGCTGAGGTGGGGTCTCGTCCTGTGATTCTGGATGCCAGAAATGAGGATATTGTGGTTATTGCATGTGATCAAACACTGATGCAAAATTTGTCGAATCAAGCTTAAAGCAAACTAACCTTCTGGAAGCTTGATTTGCTATTTTCTTTTATGACTTTCATAGTAACTTTAGTTTGTTTTTTGAAACTAGTTACTGGGTGGATTTTTTAATGCTTGTAGGACATGCATTCCAAAGCCCTGGCAATTTTTCTACAATGTGTCTCCTTTTATCATCATAAATGGTGATGTTTAGTAAGAGAGGGTCTGACTTTTATTTGCTATATGTTTTGGAGGCAGATTTTTGAACAGGAGCAGGTTATGCAGTGCCTTGAAAGGAAGATGGAGAGGGCCTCTCAGGAAGGGTCTTTATGACACCTAAAAAGTGATAATTCCCCAGTCTGTCTGCCTAAATTTATTTTCCAAATCCATGGATTTTTCCTTCTTAGTAATCCCGGCATCTTTTCTAATCAAGCTGTGCTTAGTTTTGAAGTTGCAAAAGGTAGCATTACTCCATGTAATGGTTCCACTTAAAGGGACATATAGAGGAACTGTGAAGGACATGTTCTAGATCTGAATGTGGGTAGAATGTGTCTTCCTCGAAAAGCTTACACAGAAGGGCAGAACAAATTATTCCGATATTGTGTTAAACTGAGAATGACAGTGAAAATGTTTGGATAGATGACAAGGGGCTTGGAGGCTAAGACAATGTAACAGGACTTTGTGCATGGAATCTGGGAGGTAGAGGGGCCGCTGTCATTAATTAATTTATTTTTATAAGTGACTGCAGATATGAGCTTGAACTGCAGCTGTACATGTGTACAAACGGGAGTGCTACAATATCCTGAAACCCCAAACTCCTGAGACCAAAATCTTGAAAGTTCAAAATACTGAAAACTCAAAATACGAAAGCTCACAATACTGAAAACACACAGGATACCAACACTTACTATATTCCAGTACAAGTACATACAGAAACATATTACCCTTCAACTATAAGCCACACACACACACACACACACACACACACACACACACACACACACACACACACAACACCCTGCTACTTAAATATATCAACTCTGAGATTGCGCTTCACTACACTAAGTATTATATTATTTTAGTTAAGTAAATTCTAAGACTTCACGTGTGTGAAGTACTTGTGCAAGTGAAGTACTACAGAATGGGCTTTTACAACCACAGCATATGGTTTATTATAAAGTTATTACAACATTTTAAAACATTAATATTTATTACAGGAAAATAAAGTGAAGTATTGCAGTTGTTATGCAAGATGGCAAACTTTCTTGCAGAACCCATGTGAGGGTTGCATCTCTATAGCATTCCACATAATGTAATCTCACTCTGAGGTTACACAAATTCGGAATAAATACAGTGCTTGGTTTCATACAAGTCTAAGTATTCCACTCATCACAAAGGTCACATGACTGTACAGTGATACCATGTTAATAAAAGGGAATGTGTATATGTGTCTTATATGCCAAGCACAGATGTACTTTTCTCTTGTGGGGAAAAATACTTTAGTCTTTTACTTTCTTCCAGTGAGTGCAGTATTACATATTCCCTTATTTCTGCATGTTTTCGTATTTGTTGATTATGTGCATTTAAAATTCTGGCAGTACTGTCTTGGGTGTTTTTATTCGGTTATCTTGTGTTTGAGTGTTGAACAGTGGACATGAGTGATGGACATGAAAGAATAGTTAAAAGATCGGATAGTTAGGGGATTCTTTATTACATGTAGCTTAACTGAACAAAGCAAAGGAGTGTAGTGGTCCTTACTTGCTGACAGTATCTCTCTGTGTGAGGGCATGTCAATTGGTCACTGTGAAACTGTAGGAGGTTTTAGAACTAAAAGTTTTGCTATGTGAAGGCTTGCCTGATGGCACAGTCAACAAACTACTCGGGTTACAGCTTGATAAAGCAGTGTCATGTTGTGCAAATCTGCATCTGCTTCTTTGCCTTTTTCCTTTGTATAGTTAGATTTATTTGTTTTATTTCTTGTTTGTTTATTGACATTTGTTTACTGGGAAAGTCCAACTGGGTAAGAGCCCATTTTCAGCAAGGGCCTGGGGAGAAAAGCTCCAAAGTATTACAAAACATTTAAGAGAAATAATTTTGCAGTCTTTAAACATAATACAAAAAAATCCTCTTTATTGTCTGGTTAGTGCCAAAAATGTTGCTGCACTGTCAATGAGAGACCATTAACTCTGTTTAACTAAGAATCTCTCACTTGAAACATTGGCATCTGCTCCTACTAAATGTGATTCACTGTGGTTTTCTTGTTTCTTCCATAGGGATCTCTGGGGAGCCAACCACTCATCTGCTTCAAAGGAAACCAGGGGGTAAGTGCATCATATTTGTGGTCTTTTATCTAGAGAGATTTCTCTAAAGAGCTTGTAACTGTGAATAATAAGTGTGTGTGTGTGTGTGTGTGTGTGTGTGTGTGTGTGTGTGTGTGTGCATGTCTCTGCCTCTCACATACACATGCATAAGATAAGCACAGCCCCTCCCCTCCACCCATAGATAACCATTCATTTTTTTATTCTTTTTCTCTCCGTCTCTCTCTCTCTCTTGCTCATATGCACACACAGCATGACTTCACATTTGTTTTTTGCAAAGACAGATGTGGATGAATACCAAAGAGTTAAGCAGAAAACAGTTTTGAAGTTTAATTGACAGCATTTATTATTTGTATATTTCAGAGGTACTGGATTCCTCTAAAATATAGGCACTGTGCTCATATGAGATGAAAACTGTTTTATAAATACAAATTAATTTTTTTGCAATTTTGTATTGCTTTAGATTTGTAGCTCTGTAATTTTTTTTTTTTCTTAAAAGTAACAAGACTTTCTAGTGTCTCTTTGTATGTACAGTCCTCTGATGGCAGTGACAGTCTTCTGCAAAACATGAGTATTCATGTTTATGGAATTAATCACGTGACCCTGATTTTCTATGCTCAAACTATACCACACTGCAGGCAGTACCTGCAGTTTTCCAATGTTATTTTCTACATTCTTTCCATTAAAAAATGGATATTTTTTAGAATTAAATCTCTCATAATTTTCTAGCACTCTGTAATGTCTGTTCAGTGATGTTTTATGTCTGGAATAGTCTACATTTTCTTCAGTTCTAAGAAGACCTCGTTAGATAATTTATGATACTTGTCAGATACAAAGTTAAATGTAATGCAGATTATATGAGATATAAAAAAACTCACATAGACTTTAACAAAGCATGTTTCAACTCCCTTGCTTCATTTAAGCCACTTGTGTGGCAGTTTTAAAATCTGTGTAAGTTTAACTTAAACAGAAACTTGAGTGATTTAAATAAAAATCTGATTCCTTTCTGCAAATAAATACAGTCAGAAAACAGTTTTGAGGACGGTGGGCACCATGTCATCTGGTACAAATATAAAAAAATGACATATCACTTTAAAACATCTGAAATCTGTCAGCAGTGTTAATATTTGAAGCGAAAAGTGAAGAAGCAGCGTAGAGCATTAGGGTTAGACATTACTTGGGAATAAACGAAGCAAGCTTTGTTTAATGTGGGAATAGAAATAGAAACCATGAAGATAATCCCTGAATTTACTTAACTGTTCATAAATGCTTGGGGGGTTGGGCTTATTACTGTGTGTGTGTGTGTGTGTGTGTGTGTGTGTGTGTGTGTGTGTGTGTGTGTGTGTGTGTGTGTGTGTGAGGATAGATAATTTCACACATTTGCACGCTTTTGTATTTACTGATCTCTGCAGTTTTGGCAACTTTAACAGGTGTACTAGAAAATAATGTATGTTTTCTTTGTTATGGTTGAGGAGATGTAAAAATACTCTAGTATATAAAGCAAACATATCTGGTTGCAAAGTTCAGGTAACATAGCCTGACCACTTTACAAAATTGTGGAAATCTAAGACTAATGATGCATGATGGTAAGAACAGTGGCATGCTTCACAAGATAAAATCAGTTACCAGAGACATCTGTTACTCCACTAATGGATGAATGTCAGCAACGCTTGCTGTTCTTGTACATTGGGGACTTGAAGAGCTTTTGGAAGTAACAGCAGAACAGTTTTCATGGCATGAGTAATAATTATTATGCAGTGTTGATAACTGAAAAGCTAGAAAGCTATATGTAAATCTTAGCAATATGTGTGGAGCAAGGGATAAAGTAATCAACAAAATATAAATTCAGTACAGAATATAGTACTGGGAGCAAAGCATGAGGAAAATTTAGTAATCAAACTTACAGAGAAAGTAAAAGAAGCTTAATTTAGACCTGGCAAGTAGTGAAACCCGCTGGCATGGGGAAGGGCACTGTTAGGCTATTTCAGTGGCCTGAGTTTCTTTTACTCTGTTTTATGTTCAGGTTTACACTGCTGAGATGGTGGTTATATGAGAACATGAAGATGCTGGTGGAAGACTGTGGTCTTTTGAATCCATCCAAACAATGTTTCCTTCAGCTCACGGCTGATCCTGTCCTTGATCCATCTTTTCTTTGATCTGTACCTGTAATATTCATCTGTCATGTGCCACACATGTCCTTCCTCAGGGTCAACCCTCTTACAAAGCAGCGTCCACAGATCCTACTCCCCATTCTCTTCTTCCAGTGTACATGCCTGACTTCTTTGCTGCATGCTTCCTAGCAGTTCAGCGTTCAACTATACACAGCAATCAGAGACAGTATTGCTAGAGTCCTGTAGGGGGAAGGATGACTCCATTCCTTGGGCACCTAGATATGATCAGATAAGGGTAGTTTTTATTTTGTATTGTTGTGATGTACACACATAATTCATATTTTGCAACTTCGCGGAAAAACTTAAACTGAGTGACTTGATTTAATTTTGTGATAGTTTAAAGGTCACTGTTCCCATTATATCATAATCTTGCCCCATACATATCTATGTATTAGTCTAAAATAAGTATTCCTTTTGATCCATTACCACTGTTCACCTAACTAATATGCTAAATGTTTTTATTAACATCTTACAGGTAGGTTTACTAACATTCCATGCTTTCAGAAAAGTAATTTCTGTAGGCCCAAAAGATACGATGTTCATCGTGTTTCACTGTTGCAGTCATTACAATTGGGTTATCCTGCTGGCAGGCTACCCGCAGTCGGCCCGAGTTCCAAAGTCTAGGTCCGGCATCGGTTGCTGTTGCCTCCTCTCTGACGTCAGTGCGCCAGGGGTATAAAAGATGCAGCCAAAGTCATTTTCTTCAGTCTTTCTTGTCGCGCGGTGCCCGAAGCAAAGCAGTTCGCAAGTGCTGGTCGGCCAACTCCTGAGATTTTCAAATTCGAATTTCAGATCTGAAGTCTTCATTAAAGCTAAGTACCCCATTGGGAAACTTTTTTCTTGCTCCAGACCGATGTCAGAAAAAGTTAATAATTGTATTTCTTGTGGGAAGCAAATACCTCATAAGGATTTTCATTCTTACTGTATTCCTTGCCTAGGCACTGACCACGATGCTGCTAGTTGTCGGTTTTGTGCTAGATTTAACCAACGCACTATTAAGCGTCGGTACGATTTTGCATTTCATTACTTTGGCAGAAGATTCAATTATATAATGCCATCGGAACAGCTGACTACCGGAGTTTGTAAAAAGCGCAAAGAAAAAGAAAAGGAAGGCATCCGAGGTCCAAAACTGACGACGAGGCTTCCACTAGGCCTGTCGCTGGTTCTCAGTGAGGCGCTTTCGCAGCCCCTGACGCCCGCTACCTCACTGCCACAGGCCGCTTCTGACTCCCACTTGGAGCTGACTAGGCCTCTGGAAACTCAAGGTATTAGACACTCGGAAACTATTCCCTCAGATGGGTCCTAAGCCACTGAGCAGGCATCAGCTTCTGAGGGTGTTTTCAGGCCTACACAGTTATATGTGAAACCTACTTCAGCTTCAAAGGCAAAGACTAAAGCAGCTCTAAAAACAAAGAAACAAGTACAGCATTCTCCTGGACACGCCACCATGCCTAAAAAAACAAATGCTTAAAATGGCCGAAGACCTAATTACTTTGATCAGGGGTTCCCATCCCCCTCCTGATAAGAGGCCTAGGCAAGAGATAGAATATGAATCTTCAGATCAGGTTTCCATTTCCTTTGATTCTTCTTCTGAACAGGAATATTCTCTCCCTCCCTATGAGGATTCTGATGCTGAAGAATCTATCCGTACAGCCTCTCCTCCTGAGGATTACTCTTTTGGGGAGACCCTGCATACTATGAGGGAGCATTTCCACTGGGAGAGCCAAGATTACTCAGAATCTAAGAAAAGGCTCAGAGACTTCCTTTTATTACCTCAGCACAGACCCCTATACCTCCTGTTTTAGACATTGTAGATGATGTATTTACAGAGTCTGGTCTGTCTCCTAACTCTTTACCACCAGCTCCTGTTAAGCCAGACAGATACTACAGGGTTCCTAATTCACATAAATTTCTTTATAAAAACCCTGCTGCTGACCCAGAAACTATCTCTCAGGGTCCCAAAAGGGTCAAGGCTTCCACTGCAAAAAAACCTAACCCTCTGATAGGGATTCTAGGGCCCTGGACAGATGGGGGAAAAATATTTATACTTCTGCTATCTTAGTTGTAAGAGCTTTAAATGGTCAGTTTCATATGCTTAAATATCAGCAATATCTTATGTCACTGCTTAAACAGAAAATGTTGACAATTTCCGAATGTGCAGAAAACCAAGAAATATAGGATTTATTACATGCAGCTGAACAAGTGGGAAAGCATACTTTGCAATGTGGTTTTGATTCTCTAGAGGCCTCCTGCAGGGCCGCTGTTACGGGTTCTGTCATTAGGAGGCAGAATCTGCCTGATCATGTTAAAGCAAAACTTTTAGATGCTCCATTACAGCATGATACCTTGTTTGGTGTTAAAGTAGAAGAGGTGTTGAAGAAAATGGAGGACAAAGCTAAATCTATGCAAACAGTCAAGGATTTCTTGCAGGTACAGCCTCCCAGATTTAGCAGAAACTGGCCCACAAAGAATTGGTCCTTTCCAGTGTCAGACAGGCCACAAAGAGGCAGATACAGACGTCCCAGAGGCAGATCACAGCCCCAGTATTCATACAGGCCTAAACAATGGGGTGCTTCTACCTCCAAAAGCGGAGAGGAAAAATCACAGCCATACAGGAAACAGTCTCAGTGACTTTCCACTGCCAGCACCAAGCACTTATCTTCTGCCAGCCCCTTTGGGGGGAAGCCTAGCTCTTTTTTCACAGAATTGGCACATGATCACCCAGGACAAATGGGTCTTAAATATCATATCACAAGGCTACAGGTTCCACTTTCACACCCTGCCGAGGCAAAACGGTATGCCAGACCTGCCACGCAATCAATGGGCAGAGGCACAAAAACAAGTTTCACACCTCGTGGACATGAGAGCCATTCAGCTAGTACCACAGCAAGAGCAGGGACTAGGATTCTACTCAAGGCTATTCTTGGTGCCCAGAAAGGACAAAGCCTGGAGACCAATACTGGACCTGTCTATCCTAAACACATTCCTGGATATTCCGAAATTCAAAATGTTAACTCTGCAGCAGCTTCTGCCCATGCTGGGCAAGAAGGCTTGGCTTGTGACTCTGGACCTAAAAGAGGCATACCTGCATGTCCCAATCAGACAATCATGCAGAAGATACCTCAGATTTATAGCTGGCTCAGTGCACTACCAATTCTCTGTACTGCCCTTTGGCTTATCTACTGTGCCCAGGATCTTCACAAAATGCCTGGCACCAGTAATTGCATTTTGCAGACAAAGAGGAATACAAATGTATCCTTACTTGGACGACTGCCTTATTCAAGCAGACAACAAAGACATTCTACTACAGCATCTGGCATTTGTAAAAAGATTACTAACAGGTCTAGGGTACACAGTAAACGAAAATAAATCAAAACTCGTAACCTCTCAAGAGGTAATATTCCTGAGTGCAAACTTAAATACAACTGCCCAAATGGCTTATCTCACGCCAGACAAACACAGACAACTGACTACTTATTTCAAAATGTTGGCAACAAAGACCCAGTTATCTGCAAGAAAAATTCTGCAGGCTTTGGATTTCATGGCATCCTGCATTCTGCTAATTCCATATGCAAGACTGCATATGAGGAAACTTCAACGGTATCAAAAGTGTTTGGACTCAACATTGCCACAGCCTGGAATTAATTACCCTCATTCCCTGCCTGCAACAGGAGTTTTGATGGTGGGCAAAAGCCAGTCACGACAACACGGGACAGCCATTCACCTTACCCACAGCCAGGCAGACATTGACAACAGATGCATCAGATTATGCCTGGGGGGCCCATATGACAGGAAGATGTATTCAGGGCACATGGTCCGCAAGTCAAATGCATCAGTCAAAAAGAGATGCTAGCTGTTCAGAATGCCCTGACAGCCTTCAAGGATCTACTTCATCCAGGACAACTATAGATAAATACGGACAATACTACAGTTATGTGGTACATAAACAAGCAGGGAGGCACACATTCCTACCCTCTCTGCAGGCTTGCCATGAACTTGTGGGACACAGCATTGACTTACCAAGTACATCTGCAAGCACAGTTCCTGCCAGGAAGGACAAATACTCTGGCAGATGAACTAAGCAGAAACCTAATGGATCCCCACAAGTGGAAATTGGATCCACAAGTCTTCAGCATGATAACAAGGAACTGGGGATGCCCGGACATAGACCTATTTGCCTCCCCTCACAACTACCAACTACAGAAATTCTGCACAAGGACTTTTCACAAGCAAGCATGGAAAGTGGATGCCCTAACAGTTTATGCCTTTCCTCCTCTGCCTCTCCTCCCCAAGGTACTCCTCAAGGTCAGACAAGAGAAACCAAAAATGATACTGATTGCCCCAGACTGGCCCTGCCAGCACTGGTACCCAGTCCTAAAGAACTTGTCTCAATGCCCAGCTTGGGCATTACCTCAAATTCCTCACTTATTGACCCAACAAGACAGTCAGATACTGCACTGCCAACTCATTACCTTAAACCTGGCAGCATGGCAGATAATGTAGCCATTCAAGACACACCTCTCTCTAAAGCAGTGATGGATGTTATTTTGGAGGCCAGAAGGCCTAGCACCAGAAAATCTTATGCAGAAAAATGGAAAAGATTCTGTGCTTGGAACCAGGCACAAGGTTTTGACACGATTGTTCCAAATATTCCTCAGATTTTGCAATACTTAACTGAGATGCTGGATAAAGGCCTTTCCTTTTCATCAATTAAAATTCATGCCTCTGCCATTTCAGCTCATTACAATACAGAACCACCTATTTTTTCTCATCCATTACTAAGGCAGTACCTCAGAGGGGCCGAAAACATAAGACCTCCAAATAGAGCACCAATACCTGCATGGGACCTCAACCATGTCTTGGAAAAACTTACACTGCCTCAGTTTGAGCCAGCCTCTGCAGCTGATATAAAATTCTTATCCTGGAAAACAGCTCTGCTCCTAGCAATAACCTCCGCTAGACGAGTCTCAGAGTTACAGGCACTCATGGCTGTGGAACCTTTTATCATTTTCCATCCTGACAGGGTGTTTGTGAGGACAAATCCTACATTTATGCCTAAGGTAGTGTCCAGTGTGGCCCTTAACCAAACAATTCATTTGCCTACCTTTTATCCAAACCCACAGAATAAGGGTGAGAGAATTCTGCATTCTTTGGACATTCACAGGCAGCTACGCTTCTACTTGGACAGAACCAAAGCTTTCAGAAAGACTGAACAACTTCTAGTGGCATATGCTGCAGGGTCACAAGGAAAGCCTATCTTGAAGCAGACTATTTCAAAATGGATAGGCCACTGCATTCATTTCTGTTATTCACAGCATGGCAAATCGGTGCCTAAGGCCATTAGGCCACATTCAACCAGAGCAGCAGCCACTTCTGCAGCCTTCCTCAGAGGAGTACCAACCAAATACATTTTAGAGGCTGCAACTTGGAGTACAGTGCATACTTTTACAAAGCATTATCACTTACCTCCCTACTCTTAAATCCAGGGCAGGCTTTGCCACTGCAGTTCTGCAGGGCCTTATAGCCTCTCCTAATTCTATTTAGCCAGCCTCCCTACCTTAGCTTTGGGATTCAACCCAATTGTAATGACTGCAACAGTGAAACACGATGAACATAGTACAGTTGTGTGCCTACCATAAATGTAGATGTTAGAGTGTATTCACTGTTGCAGTCCAGGTTACCCTCCCACCATCCCCCTTTTCTTTTGCTGGGACTTATCTGTACTTCTCTATTGTATACAACCTATGTGGTGTATTTGCTTATAGATGAAGGAAAAGTTGTTTTTTGTGCATGCATGCTTATTGGCATAATTTAGCCTACCATTTTAGGGCACCTGACATCTGGGGCAAGAAAAACTGAAGAAAATGGGGTCGGCTGTATCTTTTATACCCATGGCGCACTGACAACAGGGAGGAGGTGACAGCAACCGACGCCGGACCTAGACTTTGGAACTCGGGCCGACTGCGGGTAGCCTGCCAGCAGGATAACCCAATTGTAATGACTGCAACAGTGAATACACTCGAACATCTACATTTATAGTAGGTACACAACTGTACTTTTTCTTCAACTATTTGACACTCTTTAGGTTCTCTTATTGAATTGTAGTACATTTCCTGTAGTAATATTAAATGAGTGTCATTTGTTTTAGTTGACTTTTGACAAGTTTGTCTTATGTGTATAGTGTCTGTGTGGTTGGAGCTTTAATACGTTTGTTTTCTCCTCCTCCCTATCTCTCTGTCTCTCTTGTTCTCTCTCTGTCTCTTCTTCACTTTCCTTCTCAGAATTAACAGTTCTGTGAAATTTTGAGGGTGAAACTGACTTGGATGACGGGGTATATATTTCTATTATGACTCTCATCAGAAAAAGTGATTTAGAACTTTGACGGATGGTGAAAGACAGGACAACTTTGGAAATATCACAAGAGGAATCAAACCAACACACGTCATAAATTTGAGTAATTCATAAATTACTCCTAAGGGTAGAGAAAGACTGAACCTATGAAGTCTGCTTGTTTGATTGTATTACTAGAGACATTTCAGTTCCTATGGCTGATTATACTGTTAACTTCAGCAAGATATAATCATATGAGAACATGGAATCTTTATGTGATCAGTAAATGGTTACTTTTTTTTCTGTAGTTTTGATGTACATACATAATTCATGTTTGACTTTCTACTTCTTGGCTGAAAAAAGTAGAACTGAGTTCCCACGTCCCCCTTGATGCATTATTGACCTTTAAGCTGCTTGACAGTCTTTTTGTGGGTGTGTGGGAGAAACAGCTCCAACTACATGTTTTTAATCTGACTTTCTGACTTCACTCCAAGCAATCCATTCAAAAGCATATTTTGGTGAGAAAATGGGGGTCACAGCAGCAAGAAAGTTTCATGTAAAGGAGCATAATGCTGCTTTGTTACCTTGCCCAAAAAAGGTAATTTATCTCTACAATTGATTAACCTTTGCCTGATTACAGTCCCATAAACCACTTATTTGAGTGTCATTTTTGCCAAAGCACACTCCATTGGCAAAAGAATTACCATTCTTAACTGAAGAAATTAAACTGATTGAGGAAACTATGGAACAGCATAATATCTCATAGTTTTTAAAGGAGCCTGTCAGGGACAGAGTGTTTTTTGTTGTTTTTTTATTGTGATCCACTGTCATTGACCCTATATTAAACACTGCTGTAGTTCATATAACTTGTTTCAGCCCTCCTTACTTTAACTCCTGGTATTTTCTACTTGAGGTCTTATTTAGCTCAATATTCATGTAACATTTTCTATACGTGTTTAATGATTAGTCAATCAAAATCCACTTTCCCTTAACCCATCTCCCTGCATATTGTTTTTGCTATAAAATGCAAAGCAAAACACTGGGTCAAGCTGCCATTACTTACTGATTGCCTTTGCTGTAAGATGGGTAGCTGTGTGATTGGGTCCAACCCACTCATTCTCCCTCGCTTCACTCGGGCATAACCTCTAATTTCCACCCACCCCAGTGCATCTACATTTATCCCAGACTAACCACACCTACCAATTACCACTATCCAATCAAAACTTACTACCACATTATCCCACCCACGCTAATCCCACCTAATATCTCTCTCACATACGACATAACAAACTCCATCCTCCACATCCCCATAACCACTTACCCTACTACTAGTTACCTGACGTCACAACAATTCTTCACTTTAATAAATAGAACACCTATACCGACTTACTTAACCTTTGGCTCCCTCCCTTTCTAAATTAATGCAAACTTCCCACCAACCCGAGCACCTAAATATGGTATTCCTTCACATAATCCCCCTCATACTCCTTACCCTGGCCACTCACCTAACATTTTACCACAATCAGCTTGCCACCACTTTCCCCACACCAAGCATTTCACTCCCTCGCCCGTACCACATAAAACCCATAAACATTGAGATAGTGCCACACCTCTGTACTACTACCTGTGCATAACTTTCTTATGTACGGATATGCTTTTAAATACTCCACATCTCAAACTATACGTAAGTATGAAAAATCAATAACTAAACTCTCAACCTCACTCTTATACCTACTAACATAACTCAAGCTTAGTGGTGACATTCACCCAAATCCTGGTCCCAAAATCAATAAACAAGAACTCCGTATCACAATACTAACTGAAACCTGGCTGAAACCAGAAATAAACAACAATGAAGTACTACCTCCAGGTTATAGCATATGTAGATTGGATAAAGTAAACAAACATGGAGGTAGAATAGCCATCATTTATAAAAATAATCTCATATTACAACTTCTAGAACCAAGGGCCCCAGAATTCAACAACACCAAGATATTATTTGGCAAACTTGAAGTAAACCCCAATAAATACCTAACCATTGTAGAAACTTATATTCCTCCTGGCAGTAACCTGTCTGTAATAGAGGAACTTTGCCACTCAACGTCCGTAATGTTTCCACACTAAACCATCATAATGGGTGACTTTAACACTGGTGGTCCTCTTGTGACTCAGAAACCCCCTCAAATTTCATTAACCTGCACAGTTTCACCCAAGTAGTACAATCTGCAGTCAGAGTAGATAAAACCACCAAAAGTCAGTCAATTCTGGACTGGATCTTAACAAACAAACCATCATACGCTTATCACTCAGGCTGTCTTCTGACAGCATCAGTGACCACCTCCCAACCTACCTACTTAAACAACGTCTTCACACCCCCAGAAATATTACCTATCAACAAATCCGTAACAAAAAAGACTTCAACACTCATACCTTCATCTCCATCCTGCAGTTCTGTAACTGGTTCCCACTTGGACAACTACCCTTTGATTCCGTCATAGATTGCTTTAATACCGCTTTCCTAAGCATTTTAAATAAAATGGCACCATGCAGAACTATAAGGGTAAAGTCAAATTAGGCTCCTTGGTTAACAAACAACTACTTAAACTTAGAGATAAAGCTTGGGTACAATGGCATTCCAATAAAACTCAGGTCAACCTAGAATACTGCTGACAACTATGAAACAAAGCCAAAACCCAGATCAAACACAACAAAAAACATACTGTAATAAAATCCAACAAAAACACCAAAATAACCCACAAAAATTCTGGTCAGATGTAAAAAACTTTTCCAACCTAGCCAATCTATAACACGTATCCCAACAACACTAAACAATACAGACAGTATAGCTTATACAATTCAATACATGCTTTATTAATTCTATACTAGCTAGCTCTTACTAAGAACAACAACGCTTCTCTAACTATCCCAATACCATCCAATGAAACTACTAATACCTCCTCATTCAAACCCATCCAAACTAATACCATAAAACATTGCTCAGCAAGCTTAAACCTACAACCCTGGCAGCTGACAACTTACCTGCAAAATATCTTAAATTAGCAAATAATGCCATCTCCTATCCTATCTCCATCCTGATTAAGCATTCTATCTCAGAGCACTACATTCCGAAAATGTAGAAAATATCATGTGGACGGCACAATGGTGCAGCGGTAGCGTTGTCACCTCACAGCAAGAGGTTCTTTGGTTCGATTCTCGGCTGGGGTTCCTTCTGTGTGGAGTCTGCATGTCCTCCCTGCGTTTGTGTGGGTTTCCTCCAGGTGCTCCGGTTTCCTCCCACGTTACAAAGACATGCATCTGGAGCATTTCTCCCCGGGCCTCTGCTGAAAATTGGCTTTGTTCCAAGTGGGACTTTCCCGGTTAACAAATGTTAAATAAAAAGTAAAAAAAAATAATATGTCATCCCACTGCATAAAGGAGGGAACTCTACAAAATTCTCCAAATACAGACCAATCACAATTTTATCTCCCCTAGCCAAAATACTAGAAAAATGCATTCACACTCAACTCATGAAGTGCTTCTTATTTGACAACCTCTTAACAAGTACACAACATGGTTTTTGCCGCAAATATAGTACCATAATTGCCCTTTTGAGTTTTACTAATACAGTCAACCAACATCATAATGAACATAAACTAGTATCTTTCATATTTCTGGAACAATCCAAAGCCTTTGGCACTGTTTCCCACTAGGAACTCCTCACTGAACTCTTCACCCTAAAAGTTAGTTTCTCTGTCATCGTTCTGTAATTACCTGACTGGCTGACAACAAGCTGTCAAATGGCAGCAAGATCTCTCCACTCTCCTGCCTGTTACCATGGGAGTTCCCCAGAGCTCATCTTTAAGTTCTCTTCTCATCAGTATATTTTCCAATAAACTACATGCTGCCACCCACGTTGCATCTATAGTTCAGTATGCAGATAACTTTCCTCTCATCTGCGCTGCACCCACTGTACCACAACTTGTAGAAATGACACAACTGTCTTTCTCTGCTGTGGAATCCTGGATCTTATATTCACAACTGATTCTTAACCAAAACAAAACTAAACTTGTGCTCTTTGCACCCATCAAATCCTTAGATAATTCATCCTCATTTCATATTCTTTCCTCCAACAATACTATAATTGCCACAGTATCTCAAACAAAACTGCTTGGTGTTTTAACTGACAATAATATGAGATTTGATAAACATTTGATAAACATATAGCTCAGGTTATCAAAAAGACACACATAAAACTAGGAACCCTACTTAGAATCAAATCATAGCTCACAAACACTGCAAGACAGTCAATTGCCTGAACCCATCTACTCTCTGCCCTGCTCTATGCCACCCCAATTTTTCCCAACCTAAAGAAAACTGATTTAGCAAAACTAAAAGCTTGCTACAACAAAATAGCCAAATTCACAACAAATTCCCTACAAAGAACCCACCACTGCTCCACTCTGCATCAACTCAACTGGTAAGAATTACTCCACTACCTAACCTATACACAGCTTATCACTGCCCACAGACTGACACACCAACTAGGTAAATGCTCTGCCCCCAAAACCTACTCCATCTGTACACCAACAAATGGGTCCCCCATTCCTCAAACAAATCTCTACTGCAAATCTCCAAATCTAACAACAATGCTGGAGACACTCTCTACTCTTATCTCTTCAGAATTTGGAACGCTATCCCTCAACCTATCATAACTGAAGCTAATGTCTCAAAATTTCAAAACTACTTAAAAATCACCTGATCAACACCTAGCTTTGCTCTAATCTGGGCTAAATTCACATGTCCTTGTTCATTAGCTACTCACACCCAGTGTTTTCCTCCCTCACTGACCATCATATAGCACTCTACTATAATTTTCTGCCATAATCTCCTCCTCCCCACCCCACCCCACAACATAGAAGATAACTACTCACTTACTCCATATTACCTCTTGCAAAAACTTATTTCATGCTGTCTTTAATCTTAATTGACTTAATATACCTTACCTATGCTTCGGTGTCTCTCCACCTAACCCTTAACTCACCACTCTCCTGTATTTTGATTAAACTGAACTCTTTCCCTCCCTTCTTGTCCATATTCTCCTCTTGTTTTTCATGCTTCTTCCACACTTTTTTTATTATTTAACACTTAGTTTACACTACCAGTTTTCCCTGTTCTGTAATTCCTTTCCTCTCCTCACTCTTCCTTGTTCAGTTAATCCTAAAGAATAAACACACCTTTACGACATCGCTCTGTTTACTATATTTTATGTATTTATTTATTGTACATTTGTTGACTGGGATAGTCTGACTGGATATATGTCCATTTTCAGCTTAGGCTCGGGGAGAAAAGCTCCACATACCAAAAAAGAGACAGTACATACATCAGTGAGTGATAAACTCAGACAGACATGTTTAGAAAAATATAGACAGAGAATACAGGCAGATATCAATGTACACAATGTGCAGACTTACATCTGATTGGCAAAGACATATCAGAAAATGTGAACATAGAATACAGTCAGATCTCATAATTCACAATGCTTAGACATTCGAATGATATGAGGCAGAGATACGTGGCTAAACAGCAGGTTGGGTAGCAAGACATGTATTAGTGAAGTTGTTAGCCAGGTTTAGAACAATGCACAGCCAATGAGATGTGCAGTATTTTTTGAGTTCTCTTTTAAATAGAGGTAGTGAGGTTTTCTTGGTAACGGTAGTAGGGAGTAGATTCTAGATTTTACTGGATGAGTTGGCAAATATAGCATCACCTGCAGAGTTGTTGGATTTTTTGGTCAGTATCATTAGTTTATCAGGTGAGCATAATGGCCTGAGGGCACTATGAGGGGTGAGAATATTTTTGAGGGCAGGGGTGTTATCAGGTTGATGGAGTATTTTATGCGCTACTGTAAGCTGGTTGAACTGTAGAAGGGTAGGATACTCTAGCCATCCAAGTGCTTTGAGGATGTTCTTCGTCTTCCATTGCTGCAGTCCTGACTATTGGGTATAGTCCGCGTCCAGTCGGCCCGAATACCAGAGTATAAGGCTGACGTCGGTCAGGGCGCATTAGACTGACGTCAGTACGTCAGGGTACTAATGCGCATGACCGACGTCATATCCTCAGTCTTTTTTGCCGCATGGTCCGATGCAGAAGCAGTTTTGCGAGTGCAGGTTGGCGTTCTGAAATATTTCCGAAACCGGAGTTTCAGACCGAAACAGAGTTGGCTAAGTACCCGTTAGAACATTTTGGTTTTTCTTGCCTCAGTATTTTACCGGATGTCAGAAAAAGTGAATAACTGTATTTCTTGTGGGAAACAGATACCTCATAGGGATTATCATACCTTGTGTATACCTTGTTTAGGGCCTGAGCACGACGTTGTTGGTTGCCGCTCTTGTGCTAGGTTTAACAAACGCACTATTAAGAGGAGGTTAGACTGTGCCAGGTTAGTGTTTGGGAAGCGTTGCAATTATAAAATGCCGTCGGATGCTCCGACGCCCGCTTCCTCCAAGAAGCGCAAGGATAAATCAGTGAAGCCTAGGGTTGAGGAACCGGCAGTCCCGGACGTCGGTTCTTTGGAAGGCTCAGTGGAGCCGGAGGTTTTGCCAGGAGTTTCCATGGAGTCCCAGGCAGAAACTATACTCTTACAGGATGTGCCTTCTCAGGAGGTAGGCCAGGCTGAGGGGCCTTCTCAGGTAACTGTTCTTCCCTCTCTTCCCAAGGTAGTTAGAGCCTCTCCTTCTGTTGCCAAAGCTTCTTTGAGAGGTAGGCCTAGTTCAGCTTCAGTGGGGGCTTCTCCTAGCATTTCGGGTTCTGTACCTAAGAAACATATGCTTAAAATGGCAGAAGATTTAATTACTATGATTAGGGTTCTATGCCCCGCCTGATAAGAGGCCTAGGGTGGAACCGGAGTTTGATAGTTTTGAACAGTGTTCAGAGGCTTCAGAATCTTCTGTGGAAGATATGCAGGAGTATCCTACTTATTCTGATTCTGATGTGGATGATTCCACTCCTACAGCTTCTCCGCCTGAGGATTTCTCATTTTCAGAGACTCTGCATTCCATGAGGGAGCACTTTAAATGGGAAGGCCAGGATTACTCTGATTCCAGGAAAAGGCTTAGGGAGTTCTTGTTTTTACCCCAGCATAGGCCTTTAGCTATTCCTCCTGTGCTGAATGTGGTGGAAGATGTTTTTGCAGAGGCTTCCCTGAACCCTGACTCTTTGCCTCCTGCTCCTGTTAAGCCTGATAGGTATTATAGGGTGCCCAACGCTCATAAATATTTGTTTAAGAGTCCTAGGCGGACCCAGAAACTATTTCTCAAGGGCCTAAGGGTGTAAAGGCTTCTGTGGTTAAAAATCCTGTTCCCACTGATAAAGAGGCAAGGGCTTTGGATAGGTGGGGAAAGAAAGTGTATACTTCTTCCACTCTAGCCATGAGAGCTTTGAATTGTCAGTTTCACATGCTAAAATATCAGAATTATCTCCTTTCACAATTGAAATCTAAGGTGGATGCTTTGGCGGAAGGTATTGAGTGTAAAGAGTTGCTGGATTTGGTTCATGTGTCTGAACAAGTGGGTAAGCATTCTTTGCAATGTGGTTTTGATGCTGTACAGGCCTCCTCGAGGGTGGCTGCTACCAGTTCTGTTCTTCGCAGGCATGCCTGGTTGAAGGATCAGAATTTAGCTGAGCATGTTAAGACAAGGATTTTGGATGCTCCTTTACAGTCTGATGTGTTGTTTGGATCGCCTGTGGAAGCAGTTTTAAAGAAAATGGAGGACAAAGCTAAGTCTATGCAAACTGTTAAAGATTTTTGCAGGTGCAGCCACCAAAGTTTAGTAGAAATTGGCCTGCTAAGGGGTGGACATATCCTGCTTATGATTCCCAGTCTAGGGGTAGGTCTAGACGTGGTAGGGGCAGGGCTCAAGGTTCTTTTAGGCCTAGAACAGGGAGTTCGCCTGCTCAGACTTCCGGTGAGGGCAGGGGTCAGTCCTTTCGTAAACAGACCCAATGACCTGTCTTTTCAGCTGCCAGCAGATTCACGTTTGGCAGCTCCTTTGGGAGGAAGACTGTCTCTTTTCAAAGAAAATTGGGATTTAATTACTCAAGACAAATGGGTGTTGGATATCATTCACCACGGTTACAGATTTTATTTCCATACAATGCCCCCTTTCAAAGGCATGCCAGATGTTCCTCCTCCACAAAGAAAAGAGGCTCACAAGCAAGTTTCTCAGTTACTTCACATAGGGGCCATTCAGCCAGTCCCTGTATCAGAAAGGGGCCTAGGATTTTATTCTCGCCTGTTCCTAGTACCAAAGAAGGGGAACACGTGGAGACCAATTTTGGATTTATCTCTCCTCAACACTTACCTGGACATTCCCAAGTTCAAGATGTTGACGTTACAACAGCTTTTACCTCTGCTGGGCAAAGATCACTGGATGGTAACTTTAGATCTCAAAGAAGCTTACCTTCATGTGCCTATAAGACTAAGTTGCAGGAAGTATCTGCGGTTTCGAGCTGGAAATTCTCATTATCAGTTCTCTGCATTGCCCTTTGGCTTATCTACTGCGCCCAGAGTGTTCACAAAGGTTCTGGCTCCAGTGATAGCTTACTTCAGGCTTCAAGGAATTCAAATCTATCCTTACTTGGACGACTGCCTGCTTCTGGCTCAAGAAAAGGAAGATCTTCTACAGCATCTGGAATATGTTATCGCAGTGCTAAGATGCCTAGGGTATTCTGTGAACGAAATAAAGTCCAGTCTAGTACCCTCTCAAGACATGTGCTTTCTGGGTGTGAGACTGAATACAGCAGCCCAGATGGCCTTTTTAACCCCGGACAAACAAAAGAGTCTGTCACTTTACTTCCATCAACTATCTCATCAGTCCGTGCTGACTGCAAGGACAGTCCTTCAAGCATTAGGGTTCATGGCATCTTGTATTCTGGTGCTTCCCAATGCCAAACTGCATATGAGGAAGCTACAATGGTATCTCAAAATGTATGGACACAGCACTGCCAGGATTTGGACACTGTCATTCAAATAATACCTTGCCTTCAAAAAGAATTCTTGTGGTGGGCTCAGGAATGTCACCTAAACAAGGGACTCTCTGTGACCCGGCCAGAGGCAAGTCAGATCTTAACGACAGATGCCTCGGACATTGCTTGGGAGCTCATCTAAATGGAAAGTGGATACAAGACAAGTGGCCTGCCAGACTACAGCATCTACATATCAACATGAAAGAGATGTTAGCAGTCCAGTTTGCATTAATGGCTTTCAAGGAGTTACTTCTTCCAGGGCAGGTGTTGATTCTAACAGACAACACAACTGTCATGTGGTACATCAACAAGCAAGGGGGAACACATTCTTATCCTCTATGCAGGCAAGCAATGATTTTATGGGAGACTGCGCTAAGCCTGCAACTAACTCTTCAGGCAAGGTTTCTGCCAGGAGCACAGAACTCCTTAGCAGATGTGTTAAGCAGACAAATCATGGATCCCCACGAGTGGAAACTGGATCTTCATGTATTTCAGAAACTGACAGTGTCATGGGGAACTCCAGACATAGATCTGTTCGCTTCTCCACTAAACCACCAGCTGCCAAAGTATTGCACAAAGGGGTTTCATCACACAGCTTGGAAAGTGGATGCTCTGTCTTTCAGTTGGAAAAATCTTCATGTGTATGCCTTTCCACCTCTGCCTCTTCTTTCAAAGGTACTGTTAAAGGTCAGACAAGACAGGCCAAGGATGATTTTGATAGCTCCAGATTGGCCTCGGCAACACTGGTATCCACTACTACGGAGTCTGGTACAGAAGCCTCCATGGCCTTTACCTCTGATTCCTCATCTGTTATCTCAGAAGGACGGTCATCTGCTCAATGTCAAGCTTCACTCTCTTCATCTAACAGCCTGGCATATTCTGTGTTGAAACACAGCAGGTCTCAACTTCCTCAACAAGTTTTAAATGTGATTATGGAAGCTAGAAGACCTAGTACAAGAAGAGTGTATGCAGAAAAATGGAAGAGATTTTTATTTTGGAGTACAGCAAAGAATTTGGAGATTTCTGAGCCTAATTTGAGTGTGGCTCTTCAATATCTTACTGAATTATTGGACAAAGGTTTGTCCTTCTCTTCCATTAAGATTCATGCTGCAGCGATTTCAGCTCACTATGATTGTGACCCACCTTTGTTTTCGCATCCTTTGTTCAAGCAGTTTCTTAGAGGGGCAAAGAATATAAGACCCCCACGTAGAGCTCCTACTCCTGCTTGGGATCT
The DNA here is from genome assembly GCF_019279795.1 of Protopterus annectens. Lineage (NCBI taxonomy): Eukaryota > Metazoa > Chordata > Ceratodontiformes > Protopteridae > Protopterus > Protopterus annectens. The sequence continues at coordinate 1,131,320,450 of NC_056739.1, forward strand.
CAATTTTGTGTTGGAAAAACTTACTCTACAACCTTTTGAGCCTGCAGCTACTGCTGAATTGAAATATTTGTCATGGAAGACTGCTTTTCTGTTGGCTATTACCTCTGCAAGAAGGGTATCTGAGTTGCAGGCCCTTATGGCAGTAGAGCCCTTTTTGATTTTCCATAAGGATAGGGTATCATTACGTACTAATCCTTCTTTTATGCCTAAGGTGGTTTCTAGTGTGGCTTTAAACCAAACTATTCATTTGCCTACATTTTTTGCAGACCCTCAAAATAAAGGGGAAAAGATTTTGCACACTTTAGATGTACACAGGCAATTGCGTTATTATTTAAGCAGGACTAAGGATTTTAGGCAGTCTCAGCAGTTGTTTGTTTCTTTTGCTTTGAGTTCACAGGGCAAGCCTGTGTCAAAACAAACTATTTCTAGGTGGATTGGCTTTTGCATTGCATTTTGTTATTCCCATCATGGCAAGGAGATTCCAGCTGGGATTAGGCCTCATTCCACTAGGGCTACTGCCACTTCAACAGCATTTCTAAGGGGGGTGGCAACTAAGGATATTTTGGAAGCAGCTACTTGGAGTTCAGTGCATACTTTCTCTAAGCATTATCACCTTCCTATCTACTCTAAGTCTAGGGCTGGTTTTGCCACAGCTGTTTTGCAAGGCATGTTGTCAGCTCCTACTTCTTTATAATTTGCCAGCCTCCCTTACCTCTGCTTTGGGATTCTACCCAATAGTCAGGACTGCAGCAATGGAAGACGAAGAACATAGTACAGTTTTGTACCTACCATAAATGTAGATGTTCGAGGATTCCATTGCTGCAGTCCAATTTACCCTCCCTCCTTCCCCTCTGTATTCAGGGGTGGTTGTGTAGGTGAGTTTACATGCTTATACTTTTGTATATATTGTTATATATATATATTGTGCATGTTTTTGGTGCAGGTTTTTTGGGACTTGTCTTTTTAGGGTCTTCTGACATCTGGGGCAAGAAAAGACTGAGGATATGACGTCGGTCATGCGCATTAGTACCCTGACGTACTGACGTCAGTCTAATGCGCCCTGACCGACGTCAGCCTTATACTCTGGTATTCGGGCCGACTGGACGCGGACTATACCCAATAGTCAGGACTGCAGCAATGGAATCCTCGAACATCTACATTTATGGTAGGTACAAAACTGTACTTTCTGGCAGTGGTGGGTCCTAAAAGCCATGGCTGAAGCGAATCTGGCTATATAATTGTAACATCTGATAATTTGTTGAGATCGGTTTTGGATAGGTTGGTGAGTACAGGGGAGGAATACATAAGGGTAAAGAGGAGGTGTGCTCTTGCAATAGCTACCCTAGCTAGGGGGGTGAGGAAAGGTTTGGCTCTGTACAGGGAGCCAAATTTTTTGTTGATGGACTTAATAGTGTGATTGACATGTTTATCAAATTTAAGGTTGTTGTCTATTATTACGCCTAGAGGCTTTGTATGGTCATCAGGGGAGATAATGGTGTCATTGCTAGATTTGATGTTGAAGGAAGGAAGAGGAATTCTGCGGTTAGGGGAGAAACGTAGTAGCTTGGTTTTGTTAGGATTTAGAAGCAGGCGGTGATTAGCTAGCCATGTTTCTACCGTGCTGAAAGTGGTCTGGTGAGGGTTAGAAGTTGTGTAGGAGAGGAGGTGGGGCATATTAGCATTGAGTCATCTGCATATTGGATACAGGTGACTCCTGGGATGGTGGTTTGCAGATCATTGATAAAGATACAGAAAAGAAGGGGACTTAGTGTGGACCCTTGAGGGACACCTAGGGTTAGAGGAAGTTGGGATGACAGCTTACTCTGCTATAAGACAGCCTGCTGTCTACCATTTAGGTAGGAGTGAAACCATTGTATTGCGTGTTGGTCTAAACCAATGGTTTGTAGGGTATTGAGCAGTAGCTGATGGTTGACCATATTGAAAGCTTTTGAGAGATCTAGGAAGAGTGCTGAAGATAGTTTATTGTTGTTACGATGAAGATTGATGACATTAGAGAAAGACAGAAGAGCCGTGGTGGTACTGTGGAATGGCCTAAAGCCATTCTGAGAGTCGTCGAGCTTTCCTTTTTGAATAAGAAAGTGCATGATTTTGTGTATGCATCTTTCCATGATTTTAGCTAGTGGTGAAAGAATGGCTATAGATCTAAAGTTAGATAATTCTGTGGAACTTCCTCCTTCATGGAGAAGCATAACGTGATATTTTCCATATTGCTGGGATGGATCCTTCTGAGATGGATCTGTTGATCAGAATAAAAATGGGAAGTGCTATGGCATCAGCTGCATTTTGAAGATATTCAGCTGGGAGGTGGTCGGCAGCTAGTGTAGTAGGTTTTTAGCTTTTTGAGTAAGGTCCGGATCAGGTTGGTAGGTACGATTTAAAAGGTAAAGGTGGGTTGGGTGCGGGGTGGATCAGGGCTAGATGTGCCAGAGCTGGTGTTTGTGTCCGATGGAGTGAGATGGGTAGCTAGAGACTGGATAGTTTCAGTAAAGAAGGAGTTGAAGCTGTTTGCAATTTCAACAGGGGATTTATCTTATCAAGAGCAGCTGATGGGGTAGGAGTGGCCGAATGGCCTGGGCAGAGAAGATTGTTAATACCAGCCCAGAACTTTTATGGTTTTAGCTGATATTTTTGTTGCAGAAGGGTGTAGTGATTTTTTGCTTAGAATGACAGATATTTTGGCCTGGTTCCTTAGCTGCTAAGCTAAGCTGGTATCTTACTTGGTCCATAGGGGCTTTGGTAACATGCCACCTGGCCCAGGCATTATTTCTTAGTTTAATTTTGTTTTTTGTTTCTTTAGATAGCCATGGTGCAACCGTGGCTTTTACACGGATGGTACGGGTAGGAGCATGGTGGTTAAGGATAGTCAGAAATTTGGTATTGAAGTACTCCACTGTTTTTTTGTAATGGGAGTCATTTCAAGACATTCCAATTACATGCTTTGAGCTCTTTGTGGAAGTTGTCAAGGTTAAAGTTCCTGACGTTTCTTATAGTTTTGTCGGTGGGCTAGTTGGGAATGTCGGCTTTGAACCTAATAATATAGGTAAGGCAGTGATTACTTAGATCATCGGGTAATGTGCCTGACTTTTACTTTTGGGGGTGGCTGTTAATAAGTATCCAATCGAAGATACTATCTTTGACTATTTTTGCTAAATCTGGTAGTGGTGGCAATGATCTGAGTAAACCCGTGGAGGTTTAAATGGGTAGAGGGAGTTTCAGAGAAACAGGTGTTCCAATCAATGTTAAAGTCCCCCAAGACAATGGTTTCCTGGGGATAGTTAGAAGCTAGCCAATGTAAGATATTTTCTAGAGTGTTATCATTCTTGCTGGGCGGAATATAAATGCAGACAATTTATCTGCATTTATTTTTGTTTATTATTAGTTTGGTGATGAGAATTACTGCATTGCCAAACTGGGGTGGCTGTTGGGTGTCAATTGTTATTGTTAGGGTAGACTTGTATAGTACAGCTACCCCGCCACCTTTCCTGGAGATCCGGTCCAGTCTAAGGATGTTGTACTGTGGGGGGGGGGGGGTTATTTCGTTATCTTTAGTTATTGGTTTTAGCCAGGTTTCTGTGAGGCCGAGGATATCAGGATATCAGGGAAGTGAACAGCTAAGAGTCAATGTAGGCTATGGATCTTGTTGTTTAGGCTTCTGATGTTGAGATGACAGACCAGAAATGAGTATGGAAGTCTATCAATCTGGGTAGTACACGTTGGGTAGTTAGATGGTGTGCTTGGGTCTACTGTTGTGGATGGGCCAGGGTTGGGGTGGATGTCTCCATCCTTCATAAGATTAATTTTTAAGTTGCTTATGAGTCTTAAACAATTCTTTCGTCGCTTTTGGTTTTTAAGCTAATGTAGCGGTATTTAGTCAGGTGATGGTAATTGGGTAATCAATGTAAGGTCCACCTGTCTTATATAGAAAGTCTCCTATTAAAATATAATGCATGTAGCTAGTAAGTAGGATTGTTTAAACTAATGTATGCAAAACTTATTGTTGTATTATGGTATTCTTGTATTGATCAGTTGTTCGCTGTACATATGAAATGTCCTACATTGCTGTGTAATATGCTAATGGAATCAATGTAACTAATGTAATCTTTACTAATTGCCTGTGGTGCTTTTCTCCCCGGGCCTCCGCTGAAAATGAGTACCCACCCAGTCAGACCCTCCCAGTAAACAAGTGTCAAGCAAAAATAAATAAATAAATCTGCACATAAACTGTGTGTGGAGAAAAATCTGCTAAAGAGCTGTATCAGTGATCTAAAAATGAAGCTGCTTGTATGTAGCATAACCGACATCAAGTCGTAAAGTATTTATGTTTAGGAACAGAAGTCACGTTGACCACATTGTAAGTGACAGCAAAAGAAGTCAGACAAAGTGCTAGTCTAAGGCAAAAGTAATTCCATGAGATGTTAAGCTGTTACTTAGTAAAATGTCATTGAGAAGACTAGGGGGTATGCTAGATGTAAAATGACAAAGCAGTAATGTTGACACACCAACTCATACCAGAAGTAACAAGTTGAGGTCATTGAGGCACTTAAGCCTAAGACGCCAGTTATGCTTCCAGTTCACACCCATAATACCTTTTTTTGGGACTGGCTTCTTTAAACAAGTGACTCATCAACTAATAACAAGCATTATTGTAAAGTGCAATGAGTTATTAACAAAATTGTTAATCTAAGATGCCCTCCAGTAGAGAAATTAATCAGTTAATTTGTCAATTATTCATATTTGTGTTCATATTTTCATAACTGAGAGCCCTACATGTTATATAAGAGTATGATATAAAATGTCATGATGGGAGACATGAATAGTCATTAACAATGTGCATTTATGTCACACTAAACCTGAGATATTGCTAGCTGCTTGTAATTATGAAAAAAATAAAACAGTATCTCCATATGTACTTAATATTAATAATCAGCTGAAACTTTAAATTCTCTTGAAGAAAACTGCCTTTGATGTTTGCACTGTGAGGTGCACATCTTTAAAGATACTCCGTGTTATATGTATTACTAATTATACAATTAAGCACATTTTCTTACTTCTGGTTATTTATTTATTTTATTTATTTATTTAATTTATTTAACATTTGTTGACCGGGAATGTCCGACTAGGTTCCACAGAGCCTGTTTTCAGCGGAGGCCCGGGGAGAAACACTCCAGATGCATTCTGTTAATATCTTAGTAAGCATGCACTCATAGAGAAATGTCTTGTTGTCATACTGCGGTGGTGGTGCTGCGGTAGCGTTGTCGCCTCATAGTAAGACGTTGCCCCGTTCGATTCTCAGCTAGAGCGTCTTCTGTGTGGTGGCATATGTGAATGGGGCATGTCTTCGTTGAAGGTTGTGCGTCAGGGCTGGTAACCCAGTACGTAAAAATCCACTACCAATCATTAGCGGACCGGAGTTCCGCTGTGGCGACCCCTAACCGGGAAAAGCCGAAAGACACAAACAAAATTGTCTGATTAACAAACATGTTCTAACAGTATATTCCTGGGTAGTACATCTTCCAAGAAAAGACAAATTGTTTCTAAGTGTTTTACAAAAATATAATTTGGGGTTTGTGTACATTATAAGATATTATAGTATTTATGGAAATACTATGAATGCACTATTATCACTGTAAAGACTGCTTCTTACTGATAACATTTCTATTTGTACAGTTGTAATAGCTTTAATTTTTCACAGGATATTTACATTTGTTTATTTTATGCTTTTTAAGTTTATTTTTCAGAAAGTGCTCTGGAATGCCAGATATTGGTAGGCTGTTAGAGGTGTGACATTCCACACACACATAGGTGTTAATGAGTTAATGCATTAACATCTTTGGTAAAAAAAAGGAAAAAAAAAATCAGAAAAATAGCTAGTGTAAAAACAATGGACTAAAACTAAATGTTATAAAATGAATAACTGTATTCATTGGCAAGCAAGACTCCCCTTGTAACTGCCACATTGACAATAACCCCCCCAGAAATTTGATCCTGTATTAAGGATCTAGGAACCTATGTCCACAATGAACTGTCCAGGTCCAAGGATGTAAGTGTTCCACTGTACTTGACACTGATTAGGCCAGTCATTGAGTGTAATGCCCCTCTTCGTATGTATGTTTCCAAATTGTTGTCAGAACTGGAAAGACAACAATGCTTTCACTCTAAAACAGTGAAGAGCCTAAATTGTGAAAACTGTGCGTAACATCTCAACGCCTTGTCCCTTTTTCAGTTTCATACAGCCGGAGATGCTACCTCTGCCTCAAATCTAGAGCTTCAACAGATCCTGTCCTATCAGACCTGTTACACATTTGTAAGTCCAGTGGCATTGTAAACAATTACGCAAAAGATCTCAATCTATTTTGTAAAATAAATAGATGATGTTGGATGGATAGATATGTATCACAGAGAGAGCACCCACATAAAGCAAAGTACTTATTTTACTCTGTTCAAACGTAATTTGGACAAATAGATGAGTAACTGCAAATTCATCCCTGGTTTAGCACTCCTGTTCGAAATGGATATGGGAAACATGTAAATGTCTCAACATATCCTTGTTTGACCCATCTCTAGTTTATTCATATGCAAAATCGAAGCAATAGAAACTACCATGGGAAATTTAAAGCTTGGCTTCTTAATATCCCAACAAATCAGTAACCCAGTATTTACCTATGAACTTATAAGAGTTTAATTGAAAGTTATAGTCTGATTGTTAGAGAAGACATGAGAAAGGTAAAAGATTGTGTTAAAAAAATCAAAGGCAGTTTTAAGCCATGCTTTTGTTGACAAACTGCAGAAGCTGTTGGTTATTTAGGAAATGCAGATCCTGAATGTATGTCCTCTTTAGAGAAGATTGTGAAGTATTTAAAATACAGCAAGTCTAAGCAGGTCTAGCTGTGGGGCTGCCAGTGGCTACTAATTACATTTAAACTACTGCCATGGACTTGCATCAGTTAGAGCCTAATACTTAGAACATCCACACATTTGATTATTTTACCTGTTTCAGAGCAGAAAGTATTGTGACGACAAAAAAAAAAATCAGAAATGGCAAAGTTAAAATGTATTCATTCACAGGCAAATTTTGCCCCCAAAGGTTGTACTGTAAGAATGGAGTGGATTCAGTGATGGTTGTTATAGATAAGAATTTCATCAGTAAAACTACGGTGACAGCCAGTTACAGTCAGTACAGTAATGAATCATAGAAAGTTACAGAAGTGTTTTTCAAGTTAAAATGAAACAGTTACTATTGACCAGAAAGCTGCCCTACTTGGGGCTGTTATGTAATCCACATGCTTATAACTGACATCATCTAGCATGTGGATAAAACACAGAACACCCATCAGTTTTAATTGATAAACCGTTAGAATTTCAGAGTACACTGTGTACTTGGGTATGACAGTATAAAGTACAGTTGTGTACTCTTACCATAAATGTAGATGTTCGAGTGTGTTCACTGTTGCAGTCATCACTGTTGGGTTCTTCCTGCTGGCAGGCAGCCCTCGATAGGCCAGAGTCCCAAAGTCTGGGTCCGACATCAGCTGAGGTCGCTTCTTCCCTGACGTCAGAACGCCAGGGGTATAAAGGCCTCAGCCGATGCCATTTTCCTCGTTTTTTCTTGCCCCAGATGTCAGGTGCCCCAAAAACAAGAGGCCAATAGCTTAGTCAGAAGAATAAGCATGCATCAAACTAGAACATAACCAAAAATCACCAGCAAATATACCTCAGAGGAAGAGTAGTGCCAAGGAAACACAGACAGTACTCATAAAAAACAGCAAAAGAGGGGATAGGAGGGTAACCCAGACTGCAACAGTGAACACACTTGAACATCTACATTTATGGTAAGAGTACACAACTGTACTATGTTCATCGTGTTTCACTGTTGCAGTCATCACTGTTGGGTTGAATCCCAAAGCTAAGAAAGGGTGGCTGGAGATGGTACAGAAGGGGCAGCAACAAGGCCCTGCAGGACTGCAGAGGCAAAGCCTGCCCTAGATTTAGAGTAGAGAGGGAGGTTGTAGTGCTTAGAAAAGGTATGCACAGAACTCCCAAGTAGCAGCTTCTAAGATTTCCTTGGTAGGAACTCCACTGAGGAAGGCTGCAGAAGTAGCAGCAGCTCTGGTAGAATGTGTCCTAATGTTAGTAGGAACTGGTTTGCCATGATGAGAGTAACAGAACCTGATGCAGTGGGCAATCCACTTAGAAATAGTTTGTTTAGTGATTGCTTTTCCCTGAGATGTAGCAGCATAGGCTACAAACAATTGGTCATTTTCCTAAAAATCTTGGTCCTGTCCAGGTAAAAGCGAAGCTGCCTGTATATGTCCAAAGAATGTAAATGTTTCTCTCCTTCATTTTGAGGATTAGGATAGAAAGTAGGTAAATGAATAGTCTGATTCAAGGCTACTTTAGAAACCACCTTAGGCATAAAAGTGGGGTTAGTCCTCAGGGAAACCCTGTCCTGATGAAAAATAATGAAGGGTTCCACAGCCATGAGTGCTTGCAATTCAGAAACTCTTTTGGCAGAGGTTATTGCTAAAAGAAGAGCAGTTTTCCATGATAAAAACTTCAAATCTGTGGAAGCCGCAGGTTCAAAAGGAGGCAGAGTTAGCCTTTCCAAAACATAGTTGAGATCCCAAGTGAGAACTGGATCTCTTCTAGGGGGCCTTATATTCTTTATCCCCCTGAGATATTGTTTAAGTAACGGATGAGAAAAAATTGGAGGATCCATATTGTAGTGTGCAGAAATAGCCGAGGCATGTATTTTGATAGATGAAAAAGATAGGTCCTTATGCAACATCTCTGTTAGGTATTGTAAAATCAGAGGAATGTTTGGAACTGTAGTGTCAACACCCTGGGCCTGATTCCAGATGCAAAATCTTTTCCATTTTCCTGCATAAGATTTCCTGGTGCTGGGCCTTCTAGCTTCAAGAATTACATCCATTGCCTGTTTGGTAAGGGTAGAATTGCTTATAGCCCCTGGATCCGCCAGGCTGCTAGATTCAGAGTTTTGACATGGCTGAGCAGGATTCGGCCGTCTTGTTGAGACAGTAGATGTGGAATTTGTGGTAGAATCCAGGGCGGACCCTGAACCAAGTTCATCAGGGTTGAGTACCAGAATTGTCGAGGCCAGTTGGGAGCCAGTAGAATCATTTTTGGTTTGTCCTGTTTGATCTTCAGAAGTACCCTTGGTAGAAGAGGCAATGGAGGAAAAGCATACACTGAGAGGTTTTTCCAACTGAATGAGGGCATTCACTTTCCATGCCCATACATGGTAGGTCATCATGCAGAATGTGTGCAGCTGGTGGTTTTGGGGGGATGCAAAGAGATCTATGTCCGGGCACCCCCATGCCTCTGTTATCATCCTGAATATCTGAACATCCAACATCCATTCGTGTGGATCTGAGAGGTTTCTGTTTAGACTGTCTGCCAGGTAATTGTCTTTTCCTGGCAGAAATTGAGCTTGTAAATCTACCTTGTAGGCCAGTGCTGTGTTCCACAGAGTCATGGCCAGTCTGCACAGGGGGTAAGAGTGGGAGCCTCCCTGCTTGTTTATGTACCACATCACTGTAGTGTTGTCTGTTTTTATCAGTAATTGCCCCGGTAGAATAAGATCCTTGAAAGCTGTCAGAGCATTCTGTACAGCTAGCATTTCCTTCAAATTTATGTGCAGGTGCATTTGGTCCTCTGCCTAGGCACCCTGAAGACATTTCCCTTGCATGTGGGCTCCCCATGCATAGTCCAAAGCATCCGTCGTTATCACTTGATTGGCTAGAGTGGGACAGAAAGGCTTTCCCTTGTTCTGGAGACAGGCATTGGCCCACCAAAGAAATTCCCACTGGAGGCAAGGCAAAATTGTGATCACTGTTTCCAAACTATGGCAAAGCTGAGACCATACACTCTTGAGGTACCACTGTATTTTCCTCATATGCAGTCTTGCATATGGTATTAGCAGAATGCAGGATGCCATGTAACCCAAGGCCTGCAGAATTTTTCTTGCAGTTAGCTTACTCTTTGAAGCCAGAGTTTTGAAAGAGGAAGCCAGTTGCACTTTTTTGTCTGGTGTCAAGTAAGCCAATGGGTTGTAGTGCTCAACAGAGTGCCCAGGAAAGTAATCTGTTGAGTGAGTACCAGGTTTGATTTCTTTAGATTCACTGTAAACCCTAGACACCCGAGTAGATGCTGCACAAAAGCCAGATGCTGAAGTAAAGTCTCCTTGTTGTCCGCTTGAATGAGACAATCATCCAGATAAGGATATATTTGAATTCCCTTCTGTCTGCAGAATTCCATTACTGGTGCCAGGCACTTGGTAAAGACCCTGGGCGCAGTAGATAAGCCAAAGGGCAGCGCAGAGAACTGGTAATGCTTCAAGCCTGCTTTGAATCTGAGATATCTTCTGCATTCCTGCCTTATAGGAATATGCAGGTAAGCTTCTTTCAAGTCCAAGTCACCATCCAAGCGTTCTTGCTCAGCATAGGCAGCAGCTGCTGCAGAGTGAGCATTTGGAATTTTGGTATATCCAGAAAGGTGTTTAGTACGGAAAGGTCCAGGATTGGTCTCCAAGAGTTTTCCTTCCTGGGAACCAAGAAAAATCTTGAATAAAAATCTTGCCCTATTTCTGTGTTTGGTACCAATACTATGGCCCTCATAGCCATGAGGGACTGAACTTGCTTTTGAGCCTCTGCCCATTGATGCTTTGGCAGGTCTGGCCATCCGTTCGGTTTTGGCAAGGTATGGAAATGAAACTTGTAACCTCTTAAAACTATGTCCAGAACCCATTTGTCTTGGGTTATGTGGCTCCAATTGTGATAAAAAAGAGAAATTTTTCCTCCCAAAGGCGCTTCCAGGAGAGGAGCCCCTGGAGCTAATAAGGGAGAGTCATAAAGACTGTTTCCTGTAAGGTTGAGACCTATCTTCTCCACCCTTGGGAAAAGGAGCACTCCACTGCCTGGGTCTGAAAGAGGTCTGGGCCTGTCCTCTTCCTCTGGTACGCCTGTATCTGCCTCTCTGGTATCTGTCTGAGGTCGGAAAGGACCAAGGCCAGTTCCTGCTAAATCTAGGTGGTTGCACCTGTAGAAAATCTTTAACCGTCTGCATAGATTTGGCCTTATCTTCCATTTTCTTTAATACCTCCTCGGCTTTGGCCCCAAGCAAAACATTGTGCTGTAGAGGGGCATCCAACAGTTTGGCCTTGACCTGATCTGGCAAACTTTGCTCCCTTAACCAAGCATGTCTTCTAATAACTGTGCCAGTTGCTGCAGCCCTGCAAGAAGCCTCCAAAGAATCAAAACCACAGTGCAGGGTATGTTTACCCACCTGCTCAATAGCGTGCAATAAATCCTGTAACTCCTTATTTTCTGCACAACCCGAAACAGCTGACATCTTTTGTTTCAACACAGACAAAAGGTATTGCTGATATTTCAACATATGAAATTGACAATTCAAAGCTCTAATAGACAACGTAGCAGAAGTGTAAACTTTTTGCCCCATCTTTCCAAGGCTCTGGACTCTCTGTCAGAGGGAATAGGGTTCTTAGAAGAGGTCGCTTTAACACCCTTAGGACCCTGAGAAATAGTTTCTGGATCAGCTGAAGGGTTTTTAAAAAGGAATTTGTGAGAATCTGGAACCCTGTAATACCTATCATGTTTGACAGGAGCAGGAAGAAAAGAATCAGGAGAGAGGGTATATTCTGTAAAAACATCATCCACAATGTCCAAGACAGGGGGGATAGCCAGGGGCCTATGCTGGGGGAGAAGAAGAAAATCTCTAAGCCTTCTCTTGGATTCAGAGTATTCCTGCCCCTCCCAGTGGAAATGCTCTCTCATGTCATGCAAGGTTTCCCCAAAAGAATAATCTTCAGGAGGAGAAGCTGAAGGAAGGAATTCTTCAGCATCAGAATCCTCATAAGGAGGGCAGGAATAATCCTGCTGAGAGGAAGAAGCAGAATAAATTGAAACTTGATCTGATGAATCATAATCTGGCTCCTGCCTAGGCCTTTTGTCAGGAGGGGGATGGGAACCCCTGATCAAAGTCAACAGGTCTTCGGCCATTTTAAGCATCTGTCCCTGAGGTCTAGGGCCCTGAACTGAAGAGGCCTGTGCTTGTTTCTTTGTCTTTGCTGGAGCCTTTAAAACTGAAGCCATCTTTACATGAAGCTGTGTAGGCCTGAAAACCCCCTCAGAAGCCGGTGCCTGCACAGTGGCTCCGGACCCATCTGAGGGGGCATTATCCGAAGGTCCGGTCCTTTGAAATTCTGAAGGCCTCATCGGCTCTTCATGGGAGTCTGTACAGGCAAGCGGTTCAAAGGTGGTGGACGACAGGGGCTGCAAAAGCACCTCACTGACGACCGACAAACCGGCAACTGGCTCTGGTAGGGAAATGTCCGTTTTGGACCTCGGAGGCCTGTCTTTATCTTTGCGTCGTTTATATGCTCTGGCTGGATAAGAGTCCGACGACATGTTGTAGTTAAATCTTCTCCCAAAATAATGGAAGGCAAAATCATACCTGCGCTTAATAGTGCATTGGTTAAACCTAGCACAAAACCTACAACTAGCTATGTCGTGGTCAGGGCCTAGACAAGGGATACAGTATGAATGAAAATCCTTATGAGGTATTTACTTCCCACAAGAAATACAATTATTAACTTTTTCTGACATCGGACTGGAGCAAGAAAAAAGTTTCCCCAATGGGGTACTTAGCTTTAAGAAGAAGAAGTTCCTCAGATAAATCACCAAAAGTGAAAAGGAGTCGGCCGACCGGCACTTGCGAACTGCTTTGCTTCGGCAACCGCGCTGCAAGAAAGACTGAGGAAAATGGCGTTGGCTGAGGCCTTTATACCCCTGGTGCTCTGATGTCAGGGAAGAAGCGACCTCAGCCAACGTCGGACCCAGACTTTGGGACTCTGGCTGATCGAGGGCTGCCTGCCAGCAGGAAAAACCCAACAGTGATGACTGCAACAGTGAAACACAATGAACATCTGTACGTTATATGTTGTGTGTAGAGTGTTTGCCTAAGCAGACTTCCCAGAGAGAATTTGCAGAGCTTTAGATAGCCAGTTACAACTCACAGAAGAATGGAGACTAGGTGAATTATAAACAGATAGAATGTGTAGAATAGAAGGGTCCTGGAGACATAAGTGGATAATATGACAGAGTGGTTTCTGTGAGGCATGGTGAATAGGTGTGTGAATGCATATCATTCAAGACTCAGGAGTGTGGGTGTACAAGATAGTGATGAGGAATCATCTGGAGAGTAGTGCCCTATGATGCACACATATACCTGGGCAATAAAAACTTTGTGACCAAAGTTCATTCAGCAGGCACAGAGAGTGAAGCAGCAACAATTGACAGCAATCTGAAATGTACCACTAAAGAAATAAATAAATGAAGTGTTCTTGTTTACTGAGTCAGCATAAATGGCTTTGTCCAAAGTTAGGGCAAGTAACATGTATGAAGCAAGAGTCCTTGGATGTGCAGTTAGACATCATGCTCAGTACAAAAAGTGTCATAAAAGAAGTTTCTATTGGCCTAGTGAAGACAGCTAGGCAAGTGAGCAGCTTTCTTATACTGATAATTTCATGTGGGGAAAGACTCAAAATACTTAATAGCAATTGTGGTTCAGCATCGAAAATGTTCTTCAGATGGATAAGAGGATCACAGTAGTTTATCTTGATGTGAAATTTAGTTCCTCTCACAATTCCATAGGAAGCATGTTAAAAGTTATCAGCTTTTTCCTATACCTCCCATACTACAAAGCCCCCCCCCCCTTTATTTTCACAGAGGCTGCATAGGTTAAGGCCTAGTGTTTTTTCAAATGCAGTAGGTCCGATGTAATGCTTGGCACAGTTTAGTACCGAGCGGAAATGCCACTGAATATAGTTTTCCTGGAGCAAACAGAGAGGTAAAGAAACTGAACTCAGAACAAATGATTCTAAAATTCAACACATGGAAGGATGCATCTTTAAAACTAGTTCAGTTTGGTGATGAATCACTTGGAAATTTGACTGGGTGAAAGATCCAGGGTAGAAATTTTGTTGTGTTTAATAGCTGAGCATTTTCCTAGTCCTCCCTTCGGCTTGAAGTGAAAAAAAAATCATGCATGTTAAGTGCTTTGCGATCACAAAAACATGCTAACGGAACTGCTTTGCATTATGTGATATTCCCATGAGCACTTTTTTCTGCACACTGAAGATCAAGTCATTTATTCATCTAGTTTTTTTTTTTTTTTTTTTTTTTTATTTATTTTTTGATTGCAGAAGGGATCCATGAGTTGTTAGACCCCAGTACTCCTTCATAGTGCACAGTATAATGAATGAGGTGTTTATCTTGTACAAGAACTAAAGGGAAGTATTTCAATACCTTATATATTTAGTACACTGAAGCTGTTCTGTGCATGTCCCCCCCACATATTAACATGCCTTTCCCAGGGGTGGCCAAACCAGTTAACAAATTAAATAACTTTGTCCCATTTTGTATCTAGTCCTTAGGACTTTCTAGCATGCACCTACTTGGAAGCAGTTCAAGACCAATTTTGAAATAGCATAGTATCATTTTTATTTTGGCTTAAATTAGAGCATATCCTGGACAGCCTACTTTTTGGGGAAGATTTCCAAAGAGGGACTTGGAGATCTGAATGGGTGTTAGGAGAGATAATTTGGGGATTTAGACAAGGGAAGATATAAAAGAATGCATAAAAACACAGGAACAGGATGAGGTGCAGTAAAAGAAGATACGTAAACCAAAAAAAATAATAACAAATACCGCACTGACATGGCTGAGTACTGAAAAATGTTTATTCAAAATAAAATAAAACGTTAAAAGTAAGCGCTTTTGTGATTACAACATCGCTTCATCAGACTGAAAACTGAATGAAACACCACTCAATTTAAAATGAGACTAACCAGTGAATTCCTAAAATCAATTAAGCCATTTAGAATAAAAGGTATAGTCACAGGAAAAACTGCACACAAGTTCAAGTTGCAAAGCCTAAAAAGTAAAATACTGGAAATTACACAAGCAAGAAAATGTAAAATATTATGTGCATATATATGATATTGTACAAAAATGAAAGCTAATATTTGAGTGGACGTGCTTTCAGAAAAGGTTTGAGGCTAGATATTTAAACCAGGTGGTTTCTCTGCATTAAACAGTAAAATCCATTTTTGTTCTGCAATTCCTGTACGGTTAACAGCATCGCCCCGTCCTAATTCCCATATCCAGTACCTGCAGAACTAAGAACTTAGTTATGTCCTGGGCCATGCTGAATGATGTGCTGTGCTAAAGCATTGGTCTCTCTTTTGTTTCTAATATCCCTATAATGTTCCAAAATTCTATCTTTCAAAGACCTATTAGTCATGCCTATATAAAAGGCATGACAAACCTGACAGCTACTAAAATAAACAATGTTGGTAGTTTTGCAGTCAGCATAGAAATCTAACTTGATTTTAAGATTCACATAGGGATGTATATAAACTGAACCTATAAGAATATGCTTACACACTGCACACAAGACCTACAGGCAAACGTGCCCTTCCTGCTGGATCAAACAGTTCCTTTGTGATGCTGTGATCTGTAACACAAATGCTTCTTAAGTGACTTGCTGTTTTTAAAAGTAAAGTGTGATGTAGTATCTAGGACGCCCTTCAGTTCTTCTGCCGTATGTAAAATATTCCAGTTCTTTTTTATAATGTTGCAGTAATTATTAATGTCACTGGAATAGGGTAAGGGTACCCTCAAAGTATCACTCATAGCAGATAACGTCTGTGGACTGTGGGGTGCCTCTGAATTATTATAATAGGCCTTACATCTCCTTTCCCTTTCTTGCCAAGCATTGGTGATGCAGGCATCAATTTCTTTCCCCTTATAACCTCTGTTTAAGAAATCATTCTTAAGAGAGTCAAGAGGTACGTAGTTGAGAGTCATCATTATGTAACCTCATTATTAAGATAGAAAAGAAAACTAACTTAAAGATCTAAAATTTAGAAGCTGTTTTTCTGAGAAAAACATAAAGCTGGCTACATCAAAGGTTTTTCTTTTTTGACAGTGTAAATCTCTTTTCAGCAGAACCTGTTGAGTGCAGATGTAGTTTAAAGCATTCAGATTTAAAAGGCCTTTGTGAACTCAAAATTTTGTAATGATGACTACTTGATTGTAATTTAAAATATATTAAAGGCATTCTAAAATTTCACACTGTCAGACAATGGTTATGTTTTTAGCAATGATTATACAGATGTCACATGTTAGTGTTTGAAGTCAGATGACCATTTGTAAAAAGAGTATGAAATTGAAAATGTATGCCATCCGACCACTTTTTCCCCTTGTGAATGCATTTCCTCTTGAATCAGACTAATTTCTTTTTTAAACAAATAGTTTGTTTTTGTGTTTTTATGGGATGCAGGTTTGTTTCACATCTGTGTATCAAGACAGAGAAGAATGAAAGGCAGGTTTTTATTTGGTACGTAGCACATAATGCCATAAAAACATGCATAGTTAAGCAGGAAGCCAGGCAAGGTAAAGAATATTTTGAGGGACTGTAATCAGGCTAAGTAGGCAGGTCTTCTTATGTTTCAGTATAATTTATTAAAGGAGAAACCGAGAGAGATTACAGTAACTTTCTAGTAAATTATAGTATTGCTGTGAGTTAGAAAACAAAGAAATGCTAATAAGCAAGCAAAGTGGTCATTTGAAACCTGGAATTTCCACAGATGCACAAGCAACCTTCAGACAAAATATTGAAGACAATTATTGAGGTTGTAAAGAAGATTGGGCTGAGCTGACGTATTGTAGTGAGTTTATTCTTCTTCTTCTTTCGGCTTTTCCCGGTTAGGGGTCGCCACAGCGGATCACCTGTCCGCTCATGATTGGCAGTGGAGTTTTACAGTGTCGAGTTGCCAGCCTGGCTCCCAACCTTCCACAGAAGGCACACACACACTCACACCTAGGGCCAATGTAGAGTGTCCAGTCCACCTGCAGCATGGGATGTGGGAGGAAACCGGAGCACCCGGAGGAAACCCACCAGACCACAGGGAGGACATGCAGACTCCGCACAGAAGGCACCCCAGCTGAGGATTGAACCAGAGAACCTCTTGCTGTGAGGCAACGATGCTAACCACTACACCACCGTGGCCACCCGTATTGTAGTGAGTTTATAAAAACTGTAAAATAAAAGGTGCACAAGCACTCACTCACACAGACACACACACACACACACACACACACACACACACACACACATTTATGTATTATTTATTTATTTATTTATTTATTTGTCTTATTTTACATTTATTGACCGGGATAGTCCGACTGGATACATGTCCATTTTCAGTGGAGGCCCGGGGAGAAAAGCCCCAAGGAAGAACATACAGTAAAAATCACAAAATGATTATAAGTTACACACAGTTTACAGGCTCCAGTTGAGCAAGAGGGTGATATAATCATACATTTTTAAAACAGTGTTGACACATTGACTAGATCATGTAACATGATTACAGACTATAGAGGAGGACCTAGTCGGGTTTTGAACAAGGACATAGCCAGTGAGTTTTTAAGTATAGCTTGAGGCTTTTTTTGAACTGAGTAATAGAGGGTTCAAGTGTAAGGTCAGCAGGAAAAGAGTTCCAAGTTTTGCCAACAGAGTTAGCAGAGAGTCCCCAGCAGAGTTGTTGATTTTGGATGTTTGAACCAGTAGTTTATTAGAAGAGCGAAGTGACCTCAGGTTGCTATAAGGGCTGATGATATTTTTAAGTGCAGGTGTATTGTCAAGGTGGTTGAGAACTTTATTGGCAGTTATAAGCTGGTTGTACTGAAGTAGGTTAGGCCATTCTAGCCACCCCAGAAGATTTAGGTTGTGACAGTGGTGGGTCCTATAGGCCGTGCCTGTTTCAAATCTAGCAATATGGTTATAACAGCTGGAGAGTTTGCAAAGAGCAGATTTGTTCAAATTAGTGAGTAGAGGGGAGGCATAGAGAAGAGTGGAGAGTAGCAAATGGAGTAAGGAAAGGTTTGATCTTATAGAGGGAGCCAAGTTTTTTGTTAATGGTTTTGATGGTTTGATTGACATGGATATCAAATGTGAGGGTGTTATCTATTGTGATGCCTAAGAGTTTAGTTTGCTCATCTGGGGAAGTAATGGTACCATTATTAGATTTTATGGTAAAGAGTAGTGAGGAAGACTTACAAGTGAGGGAGAAAAGCAGCATGTTTGTTTTGTTAGGGTTTAATATCAGCTGATGGTTAGAGAGACAGTTTTTAACTATATTGATAGCATTCTGGGTTAATGTCATTAGATCTGTCCGGGAGGTGACTGAACAAATCAAGGTGGAGTCATCCACATATTGGATACGGTAGCATTTGGGATGTCAGTGGGAAGGTCATTAATAAAGAGAGAGAAAAGAAGGGGTCCTAGTATGGAGCCCTATAGGATGGCTTGTTGTCTACCACACAGGTAAGATTGGAACCATTGAAGCACACGGCTATTTACTGAGAATGCCTTAAGGGTGTACATGAGTATTTGGTGGTTGACCATATTGAAGGCCTTGGAGAAATCTAAAAAGAGGGCTGAGGAAAGCTTGCTATTATTTCGGTTATGGTTTATGGTGTTAAAGAAGGATAGGAGGGCTGATGTGGTACTGTGGTGTGGCCTAAAACCATGCTGAGAGTTAGCCAACAGCTTATTCTGGGTAAGATACTGCATAAGTTGTTTATGGACACACTTCTCCATAATTTTAGCCAGTGGTGACAGAATAGCTATGGGTCTAATTTTTGACAGTTTGAAGGAGTTGCCTCCTTTATGGGGTGGTATTACATGAGATATTTTCCAAATGGAAGGGATGGTGGCTTCAGATAAGATTATGTTGATTATGATGGAGATGGGGTATGTTATGGCATCTGCTGCTTTTTCCAGATACTCTGGTGGGAGGAGATCAGCTGCTAGAGTAGTTGGTTTTAATTTCTTAATTAGAGATCTGATAAGTGATGTAAAAACAGGCTGAAAGCTAAAGGAGAGTGGGGTATTGGCTGTGGCAGAATTTGGGTTGGAGCAGCTAGGTGCTAGTTGGCTGGCTAGGGATTGGATAGTCTCTGTGAAGAAACTGTTGAAGGTATTTGCAATATCCTGTGGGGATGTATGGTTGGAAGCTGACAGGGTAGGAGTTAAGGACTGTCCTGGGTGAAGAAGTTTGTTTATTCCTGACCAAAACTTTTGATGTTTGTTGTGATGTTTTTGTTGAACATGGTAGTTTTTTTTTGTCTAGTATAATAGATTTTTTTGTGTGATTCCTTAGCTGTCAGTATCTGAGTTGATCTAGAGGGTCTTTTGTGGCACACCATTTGTCCCATGCCTTTTCTAGCTATGATTTTAGATTTGGTCTCTTTTGAGAGCCATGGGGCAGTTTTTGTTTTAGTTCTAATGGAGCGAGCAGGAGCTTGAGACTCAAGAATAGAAAGGAATATGGAATTAAAGTATGCAACTGCATCGCCCAGTGAAAGGTGCTTTAGGACTGACCAATTGCAAGCTTTAAGTTCATTTTGAAAATTGGTGGAGTTGAAGTTATTATTTCTGATGGTTTTAAAGGTGGTCTGGTAGGGGTTGTCCACCTTGTGTTTGATAATGTACATACGTAAGTGGTCACTTAGGTCATCTGGGAGGGTCCCTGACTTGTACATATAGGGGTGGCTGTTGATAAGTATCCAATCTAGGATACTGTCTTTGTTATTGGGTTTGCCTATCCTGGTGGGGGAGGATATGAGCTGCGTAAATCTGTGTAGGTTGACATGGGTTGCAGGAGATTCCGAGGAACAGGTGTGCCAATCAATGTTAAAATCTCCAAGCACCATAGTTTCTTGGGGGTGGGTACTGGATAACCAATGGAGGATGTCCTCTATGGTGTTTGTATTATTACCTGGGGGGATTGTAAATGCAGACAATGTTTATGCATTTGTTATTGTTAGTCTGTAGTTTGGTAATATGAATTTCTGCATTATTAAACTGGGGTGGTTGTAGGGAGACCGTAGTGACATCTAGTGTATTTTTATAGAGTACAGCTATAACCCACCACCCTTCCTAGTAGTACGATCTAATCTAAGTATGTCATACCCTGGTGGTATTACCCCATTGTTACAGTACAGCTACCCCACCACCCTTCCCAGTAGTACAATCTAATCTAGGTATGTCATACCCTGGTGGTATTACCTCACTGTCTTTAGTTACCGGTTTTAGCCAGGTCTCCGTAAGAAATAATACATTGGGGGAGTAAACTGCTAAAAGGGCATTCAGATTATGGACCTTATTGTTTATGCTTCTGATATTTAGTTGTCAGGTCAGGAGAGAATTAGGGGGCCTATTAGCCAGTGTTATGTTAGAAGGAATATTAGTTTGGGAACTGGAATCAGAGGGTGGGGATGGGCCAGGGTTTGGGTGGATGTCTCCATCCATTGCCAGGCTGTAATGTAAGCTAACTATGAGTTTCATAATTTTGTTTATAAATTTTTGGTAATGTTTAGTTTTGGGGCTGATATACCTGGGTCTAATTGGGTGGTAGTTTTTAGGAATGGTGGGGTCAGGTATGTGGGGAATTATGAAGTAGTCAGTATTGTTTAATATTGATGTAGTGATAGTTTGGGATTTTGGGTAGTGGAAGCCTAGGAAGGGCTCATTTTTATAGGTGCTGAGGAGGTAGTGGAATGAGTAACAGAGGTAACAGCGAAAATATATGTATGTATGTGTATATATATATATATATATATATATATATATATATATATATATATAAATATACATACACACATACACACAAAGGTGTATATACATATGTATACAAATATGTGCAAGTGAAAAAAAATCCAAAAAAATATATATATATATATTTATCATTATTTATTTTTTTCAGAAATATTGTTTTTGGTGGTGGCATTATGTATTTGTGGAAAAAATTTAAGGCATTGTTCCAGTATGTCCTAGATATTGAAAATATAGTATAAGCTGTATTAAATGCCGAATGCTGTAGTAGACTGTGTTTAACATTTCCTATTTTTTTCTAACATTTTGTTGTATTTGGCATCAAAGATAAATTTAAAAGGAAGTGGTGTTAAAAACACGTATGGTCTATGTAATCTCACTGCTGAAGCAGTAGTTGTTTAGTCATAATAGTTGTGCAAAGTACAAACGGTTGGTATGTACTAAAGTGGTGCAATCCCTACCAAAGTGCTGCTTGTGGTTTCTTCCACTATGAACTGTGCATGCTCATTGCAGTAACTAGCTAGTTTTAACTTTAAATTTCAGCTTACTTCTCATGTCAGGAAAATGTAACCCAGTTATTATAAATGGGCAAGTGCATATATTAGGTAAAGGAAGAGCAAGTATAAGTCTGTTTGAAAGTAATTTCAAAGTAACAAAAACATGTAATTTACCACATACTAAGGTGCAGTACTGTTTGCAAAATATAATTTTTTGTAATTTTGTTGTCTACCACAAAAGTAGGTTCAAAGAAAGATAAATCCATGTGTTTAATGGAGCTGCATTTTACTCACATCTTACTTTACATGCAGTACAGCACAAATTCTGATCATCTGTAATATACATGGTTGATGCCAGCTACCCCCTCCTCCCTATGTGTTTTGCAGAGCCTAAAGAACTTTCAGGAAATCTTAAGAAATTTTGATGGAGACTTTAGAAGGAAAGTGATGAAGTCTTATGAAGTGCATTTCATGAGGAAAGCAAGTATCCCCTTTTCACTTTTCCAGAGTGCAGAGATGGGTAACAGAACCATAAAAGCAGTAATTGTGAGCTTTTATTATGTAGACAGTGTGTACAGTGGCATTTGCAATGCCCTTTTTCAGGCCTGGGGACTAGCCTCCCAGCTGCATGATATTTTGCTGTCGCGTCTCCACAGATTATGATGAGTAGAGGCTGGAGATCCTGTACTGGATGCTTGCTGCTCTTAATATTCAGTTCCAATCACTAGCTATCCTATAAGCAGATCTGGAGCCCACTCTGTCGTACTTTGTCTGTTCATGGCTATCAATCTGTCCTCTACACTAGCATCATTGTGATGCTCCATCCATCCACCCTGTACATTTCCTTCGGCTACAGACTGATGATCAGAAGGAAGTGTTCCAGGTGATGGCTTACTGATGCCCGAGTCATAGAAGCACGTGCATCATCTTTGCCCCTAGGAGCCATGGCTGCTGCTGCATTTTAGGTTTGACCGTTTCACAGCAGAAGAAAGCTGTTAAATAGATTTAATATTAGTTTGTAGATTCCTTCCCTTTCCTTTGTTTAGATCAAGACAAATTGCATATTTAGTAGCACTGCTTGTTCCTTCCCTTCCATGACCTGTCTCCATCCTTATATACCTTTGTTAGGTATGCCCCTCCCTTCCACTTTTCTGCATTACCTGAAGCCCCCATATTGACCTGTTCTTCTCTCTTTTAACGTGAAACATTGCTGCTTTCATTGTCTTTGTCTTCCTTTACTTGCTTCTTTGTACTTGTTTTCATCAACCTCCACATGTCATCACTTTTAATTACTGTATGCCATCTATTTTGCCATCAGCATTTGTCTTGTATTCCTGATTACAGACTATGGCTTCGTCTTCTTTTTTTGCTTTTACCTCTTCTAAAACCCTTGCCCATATGTCTGTGACTCATATTCACAGTCATTTCACTCCCTTGATTTATCTCAAGTCACAACTCACCTTTGACCGTTTCTCTCCTAGCTTACTGTAATCTGCCCTTCTTAAATCACATACCATTGTCTTTGTCTTTTGTTATGTACCCTTCTTCCACTGGTAGATCAACAGCAGTTATTGGCATCTTCATTCGGATATCTCTGATCACCTTTACCTTTGTAAGGACCACATCCAGAATTATGTCCTTTCTGGTACAGCCCAGCACCTTTTGGCTGAAATCCTAATGGTGCAATACATCATTCATCCCAAGTTTCTTTTTCCTGTGGAATATGGCATAGTCTTCTGCTTCTGTCAGACTCGGATCTCCCTTGAGCGTAATTCTTCTGCTTTTAACTCATTTATTTTTCTTTATTCTTTTTCCTAGTTTTCCATTCTCCTTCTACTCCACTCTTGACGTATATACTGCATCATTTGAAGAGTACACTCCCCTCCTGTAACTCAACCACAGTGTTGCTTAACCTAGGTTTGGACCCTGTTACCTCCATCATCCCAGTCATGTGATAATGTTCCTCCTTCTCTCTGACATTGCATTTGATGTCTTTTTTGTGTAGGTCGCCAGTAATTTTCTTTGTCATTCCCAGTTACTTATGTCACAGCTTATACACAAGCACCTTCCTCTCCCACCCTTTCTCTCAGTATGTCTGCCTTTCCTGCTGCGTCACTGCTTGCAGCTTCCCATCTTCCTGCCTCAAGTGTTTGCATTGTATAGCAATACTAACTAGCAGTGTTGCAAGCCACCTTTATTTGTTCCTTTACTCTGTTCGGTATATATCTTTAAGCTAAGCTAGAAAGATGATGTCAGAAGATTTCCAACTCAGCTTTGAGTACTAATCTCCTTTACAGCAAAGTTGGAGCCTGTGCCTGACATAAGGCTTGTGTCTTTGCCATGCCTTCCAGTATGTAGGAACCTGTGACTTGCTAAGTGGCCAAGTGCTCATTTAACTGGACTTGGCTGAAAGATGGTTTCTTTGAGTAAGATTGGTACATTCAAGGTTTGCCCTTTTTCCATAAGGTGCAGTGATCTTGGACTTCTAATTAAACATGAGTGAGCAGGTAAGCCCTTTGGATGGGAGATGTGGGTGTCTTTCCCCTCCAGTGGAAAGACATCCTTGTTGAAAAGCAAAGTGATCACTTTGCTTTCATTTGACTTGCTATTTTGAAGATTTGGATGTTAACTTACATACACCCTTTTATATATGATTGCAAAATCCATCACACTTTCCCTCTTTGACAGATAATTATTAATAGTCACAGATCTCTCCTTTAGCATGTTCACAAATAACACAGGTAACACTTCTGAAAATGTCAGTTCTATGCTGTTAGTGTGGAATGCCTGTACCATATTCCCTGCCCTGCTTGCTGTGACTTTGCTTTTCTCACAAGACATTGATGCTTAAACAATATAGGGCATGTATCCACTCTTCCCCCTTGGTCAGCTTTCCCATGTCTTACAAAATACAAGCACTGAATTCAGTTTTCATTGTGCCTGAACTTTGCTTTCTCCCTTACTAGACTTTTGGTCCACTCTTTGGTTCCCCATTAATCAAAACCCTCCTCTTTGTCCCCACACTAGCTCGCATTTCCTGCCCCATGTCACTGCTCCTCCTCATACTTTTCCACTCCATTTCCATTACCCCATCCTTGTTTTCTATCCCTCCAGTTACTTCCCAAAATGTGCTGTGTATGACCCCTTTCCCAACTCTGACATGGTCTTCTTATAAGCCCTTACTGTTATCCACACCAGGCTTTCTCTCCGTTTATTCTTCTCAGTGCCTTCTTTCTCTTTTCTTTGGTTTCTCCTGTCTTACTCACTATAATTAAAACTTTTGCAATCCCACATCTGCATGAGTCTGCTGTAACCCTGAACATGGAATGCACTCAGGCAAGGTTAGAGCCCCCACCATATCCTCGACTCACATGTCTTCAGCATCCAATGCTACATTCAGGCTCCTCTTTCCCTTAACAGGAGTCACTTTTTCCTATATCTGACTTTGTATCTACTCTCTGTATCTGTTTCCGTTTTAGGACTGCATCTTAGATCAACTTAAAACTTTCAGCTCCTGATATAAGCTTTCTGGATACAGCAGTTACTGCTGAGTACTTATTAAAGTCACTTTCCCAATGTCAAGACTGATGCTGTTCTTGTTGGCCCCCTTGTCTCATTTTGTAGCAGAAACTAACCTCAGTAGCCTGATACCTTCAATATGTTGCCCCATCTCCTACCATTTAAATTTTTACTGTATTGTTAACCAGATGAGTGCACTAGTCCATGGACCTTTGTCTGCCATGACCCATAGAAAAGGATAGTACAGCATACTGTATATATGGGTAGCTTAGTGTAAAGAATTAGCTAGCATGTTTTTTGATAGGTGGAAGGAAATTAGAAAAATTCCATGCAGCCATAGTGAGAACATGCAAAACTCTACACAGTGAATGGTGGTCAGGACTGAACCCTAAACCCCGTACCCTGTATTTTTTATATGGAGCTGTACCATCGGTATTCTTACTGCACTCTGTGTCCCACCCAACTCCATTTCAATTTCTAATTCTTTTTCTCTCATGATCTCAGGATATTTCATCAAATGCACCATTTTTCACAATTTTGTCATCCCAGTCCCATTCTTTGTGAATACCTCTGCACTGATGGCATTGTGCCCTGAGCTGCATCAGATCCACCTTCCTTTCCTGAACTATTGCTTTGCAGCATGTATGTCCTGGCAGGGCTGGACCCTAAACCCTGTACCCTGTATTTTTTATATGGAGCTGTACCATTGGTATTCTTACTGCACTCTTGTGTCCCACCCAACTCCATTTCAGTTTCTAATTCTTTTTCTTTCATGATCTCAGGATGTTTCATTAAATGCACTATTTTTCACAATTTTCTCATCCTGGTCCCGCTCTTTGTGAACACCTCTGCACTGATGGCATTGTGCCCTGAGCTACATCAGATCGAACTTCCTTTCCTGAAGTATTGCTTTGCAACATGTACGTCCTGGCAGCGAACTTTTTCCATTGGTCTACAGGTTTATTTTTTCAAATGTTTTAAACATTTGGCCAAATAGTACAAGACAGTAGAACATTATTAACAGAATGTCTCTCCATCCTTAATTTTGCCCTGCTTTAACATTCATATGCAGCAGTCCCAGTGGACACAGACTTCATAAAACATCATCTTTCTCAGCAGCATATTCAGATGTTTGTTAAGCAACATCCCTTTTTCTGAAAACTGAAAACTGGCTATTGTGAGTACCTAGTAAATTCCGAAATGCAGATCTGTGATTCTAGTTATCTATATTGACTTAATCTCAATGTGAGGGTGAAGAAAGGAAAAAGTCAGTTACCTAGATGAGCTAAATGATTTATGATGAGTAAGCTTGTGCTGACACTTGCAGACAAGGAAAGGATAATCTTTCAGATATGTGTAAAACAGGAGAGAAAAAGAAGAGTCTTATGATGCCTTTCACCACTTTTTTCTTTTAATAGTCTTACCATTTATGAGATTTATTTATTACATTAGCTCAGATGTGCAAAAGTCACTTATATAGGTGCTGTTAAGAATGGAGCCCTTAAATCATATACTAACATACAAACATAACTGCAGAGTCTTGATGCTGACTGCCTAAGGGCATGAATTTCTTGTTAGTCAGTGTATTTTTCCCAGGCACCCTTAGATTGTTTTGGGGGTGAGCCAGAAGTTGTTTACAAATCTGTGTGCGTGTGGTCCACCTATCCTGTTGAACAACATTTTTCAGAAACAGTATGCCTAGGCAAACTCAGTAGTTAAAAACACCTACATGTACGTACAGAACTATGCAATGAGGCATACTTAATTGTGCAAGACTGTAGAAAAAAAGGTAACATGAACTATAGATTCACTTTTCATAACAGCATACAGTATAACCTTATTAGTTATCCTTTATTATTTATTGTCCTGCATGAATTATAGGTTGACATAAGTTAGTTTTAAAATGTTGCTGCTGCCCAGGTAAGCTGTTATTTATTGCCTTGTTCCCAAGGGGACCACAGCAGCCAGACACATGTGGCGTTGACAAACTTTCAAGAGATCCAGGGCCTCTTTACCAGGTGCTTCTTTCTGGAAGCAACAAAAGAGTATGCTTGTGGGTTTGGGTGGGGGCTGCTAACTTGTCATATAGCAATTCCCCACTACCAATGGCCTGTTGATCCATGGAGTTTGAAAGCATTCCGTCTGCACAAAGGCTGTATTTGTTTAAGCACTGTAAACAGCTGTGCCTGTGGTTTGTTTTCATGGAGTTTGTTCCTGCCTCACTGCTGCTACAGCTGGCTCTGCTCCCTGAGCTGCACTAATCCCTGAGAGATCTGCCTGCACAGCACAGTAATTAGTAGCGTTGAGCAGATTGTCATCTGGCCTGTAGGCATCTCGCTAACACAGTGTACTAAGTGGAGCAAACCTGACAAGTCAGGAGGTGTTTGAGGAGAAGGGAATTTAAGACTTTCACAGAACTGCCACTTAACCTGGTGCTGTTCCAGTGTTCAAAGATATATCATTTATTTATTTATTTATTTATTCATTTTGTGCTTGTCATTTCCCCAGTTCAGTACAAGTGCAGCAAAATAGACTAGAAATAAATAATGCATCTCAGGTAACAGTTTGTGGTTCAAGCAAAGCACTGCACACATGCATTTTACAGTAATACAGAATAACACACTATACTTTCAATCAAAATTCAAAAATAAGCCTGGAGCTCCAAAGGACCAGGACTAAGTTTATCAAAAGTTTTAATACAGGCTTTAACAGCACAAATCCAACAAGGTAAGGTTAAGCGCTTGTCAAGGAAATGACATCATCAGAGCCAAACCTAAAACTACAGCTGAACATAACATACTTTCAAAAAACCACACACCCACAAATTGAACCAATCCTGTTTTGTGTGATTACCCTATACTTTCAGTTAAGCACCTCACTTCATTTATTTTATTTTTATTTTATTTAACATTTGTTGACTGGGCTAGTCTAACTGGATATATGTCCAGTTTCAGTAGATGCCCAGGGAGAAAAGCTCCACATAAAAGACACTAACAAACAGAACATTTAACTACAGTTCAAGATTATTTGTCAGACAAAAGCAGGTAGTTAAAAGGTAACTTTAGCATGCATGATAGGTAAAAATAGAACAAATGAGATGAATTGTTGAAACATTTTTTTTTTCATCCCTGACAGCTTAGGTTAAAACCCCTTACAGACTAAAAGTCCAAAATCCCTTGCTAAGTTTGTTAGTATTTGTGTTCTGACAAGGTGTTGCTTCAGCATGTTGCACATTTTCACATCCCAGTAAGTGTCATTGCTTTAACATTCTTAAGCACTGTAGAACTTGTGCAGATTGACTCAAAGGAGTATAGTGTGCTGTCCATATTACTTTACCCGTTTGTTTTGTAGGAGGTATATTTTATGTGGCTTACATGTTGGCAGTCCCATGGCTTTTTTTTTTTTAAAGCAATGCGCCCCTCAAAGAAAACAACAGAGAAAGAAATACAAAGGCTAAGGCAAAGAGACGAAATTGGAAACATTCTACAAAATATGCTTCAAGTTTGACTTGCTGTAGTTGCATATTGCATGCCTGGGATGTGACTAGGTTGTTTAAGCTGCAGTAACATTTCAAGAATATCCTATGAAATAGTCAGCTTGTCTGTAACAGAGTGACTGTAGTTATGATTGGGCATACTGTAACATGACATTGTAATTTTAAGGACTGCAACTGGCTGTTACTGTTGCCTACTGGTTTGTGCTCAGTTTAATGAAGACTATTGATCTGTAGGTTAAAGGAAGCTAATAGAGGAATGGAAGTAGCATCTGTGCCTAAATGAACAAGAAAATGTCTAATTCATGGCAGAGTTGGGAAAATAAAATTTGTAGTGCAGTGTATGTCTTGGGATCCACTCTCACATAACTAACACTGTTTTCTTTTTTAACTTCATTTCTTTTAGTTCACTTTTTCACACTTTTAAAAAGTCTTTCTTCCAAGATGTGTTAAGTGTTGGAACTATTAGCACTGTTATTGACATGATTTATGAAAAGTTTCAGTGCTGTGGGATTTGAAATCAAGTAAATGAGATCCAGGGCAGGCTTAGACAGGTTCTCCGTGGTACAATCAAATGCATAAACCTCATAAGGTAGACAATTATGATGACATCCATCGCTTAATGTGGATAGAGCAGTTCTTGAATGAGATCACCATTGAATTAGTTGAACATTATGTGGTGTGATAAAAGTACTACAAATACATCACTTACAGACTTACCACAGTGTCATATGTACATATATGCTGTACTAAAGTAAAAAAGTAGGGTGTAACACCAGAGTTTCTGTTTAATACATTTTTTAAATGTACGAGTGGTTGTGTGAACTGATTTTTTTTTTTTTTTTACAAATGAGGAAAGAAAGTTTGAGTAGAAGCAACATTAGGATGGATAATCAGCACATATGCATTAGGATAGGTAGAATGAGAACCCAGATCTGCCACATTGCAGCCTGTGACCGCAGCTGGTCACAGTCTGGACAAGGAGCAGGGAATATTTTTGAACAAACATTTTTTGCTTATCTTTTTATCCTTCTGTAATCTGTTTATTTTTTCATGATTCTGTACCTCAAGGGTCAGTACTAGGTTCCTTGATATTCTCACTTTTCATAAATGATCTTCCCTCAGATCTATTAATATTAACTTACTTATAGTACAGTATGCACTAAACCAGTCACTATTTTACAAAATTATTTAGCCCTACTTTGGAAATGGCTCAAAAAACTACAGAGATGCATCATATGTGTTATACATATAAGACTGGCAAGTTTGTAAGGGATAAATTTGTGACATGCATGCACAGGTCCTGACATTAACCAACCTTAAGTGATCCACTGGGACAACATCTCCCTGTAATCTACCAACAAAGCTATATAGATCTTATATTAGGTCAATTTAACTTTACACAGCCATGTAGAAACCCATTCTCAAAAGGCACTGACTGATTTGAAGGAGTTTACAAAATCTCCCACTTGCATATTAAAGAAGCAAGGTAAGCTACTGTCATTGAAGTACTCCTACCAAAGTTGGAGCATGCTCCGTCAATCATGGCCGTACTTTCTGCAAAATGTAATCATTCTCCAAAAGATGAAAGGATTTGTTCACCTGAGTCCCAGCACTGAACAGCATTGTACTGCAGTAATGAAGACGAACTGTCTTGTCTGTTACTACTAGAAAAAGCTTCTCGTTAAACCTACTGGCTTTCAAACTAGTGAATGGCAGCTACTGCCCTCCATTAAGGAACACACTTAGGCCAAGAGTAGTTCCTTCTGACATAGAATCAATGACAGTACAGTACTTTTACCAGCCTCCATTAACTGTGTTACTAGCAAAGCAGTCATTATCAAAAACTGCTCCAGTGACATGAAACAATTAAAAATACAAATAGTCTTGTTAGTTTTAGAAAATTTTAAGTCAAAGAAAATAAATCTGCATGTTGTTGTGACCAGTCTGTTTGAGTACTGTACATTATACAAAT
Organism: Protopterus annectens; assembly: GCF_019279795.1. NCBI lineage: Eukaryota > Metazoa > Chordata > Ceratodontiformes > Protopteridae > Protopterus > Protopterus annectens. The sequence continues at coordinate 1,131,350,673 of NC_056739.1, forward strand.
GAATCTACTAGTGCTACTTGAGTAACATAAATTGCAAAAAACAAACCCAGTAATACTTGCTACATACATTATACAACTAAACCCACCAATGTTAGTTGTTTTAACTACTCTGCACAGACGAAAATGACCTTTTAAATATGTAAGTAGATTAGGGGAACCAAAATATGGGGCTTAATAAAATGAAATCAATAGTTTGCTAATTTGAAGGTTGTAATATATGCAAATCTAAATATAGTTTATGTACAAGTGGTTTTATATTTAATATATATTAAAACTGACCTACCTACTTTAATTGTACTATTTAAATTGTAGTAAGACCTTGCATACTCTGAAATGCATTTGTTTTGTATATATTCTGTAAATTTGATTTTGCATTTATATTTATTGTGAGTGATACTGATCTACAGTAAACTCTCAGTTAACCGGACCTCAAGCAACCAGCAAAAAAATATCGAAGAAATAGAGTACAATTTTCATGTGTTGCAGTTTCTGTTTCCCCCCGCAGAAACATACTTTACATTTTTGGAGTTTTAGAGTTTTAAAAAGGAAGATAGGAATAAATTCCCTCTCTCCCCAACCTGAGAACAAGTCAGACCAAACAAATAGTATAGGGTACAGTATTAGTCGGGGCTATTTTAAACAGTAACTCTCAAGCAACCAGAAACTACAGTTAGCCATCATCTACCAGTCCCTGTGGGTGCTGGTTAACTGAGAGTTTACTGCACTGTTGGAATTTGTATTATGTGAAGCTTTTCTCCCTGTGCCTCTGCTGAAAATGATTTCTTGTTCAGTCAGACTTTCCCCTGTAAACAAGTGTCAATAAATAAACAACTGTGTATATGTATATCCATTAATGCTAATGCAGAGAAAGATAAGAAGGAGCAGACATTCTCAGGCTAAAATTCATTATTTATTCAAGTACCCTGAGGTGTGATATTCCCACATTATATCTCAGTAAAGTGTGAAACTGTTAGACATGGAAGACTGAAGGACTCTTTATTTGCAAAGGGCAGTGAGAGGGCAGATCTTTATGCAGATGAGTGGCATAAAAATGCCACATGATCTAGTGTCATGCATGCCCCCTAACCACAATACATTTTTGTACCCCATCTGTCTTCTGTTGCATGCACATGGGGGAGGGTAAGAAGAGAGTTGGAAGAACTGGTAAACACTGCACAGATCTTGTTCAGCCTCTCAGAGCTGGTCCCATTGTGTTTTCCAGTCCACCTGCTGCTTTCGCCAATCTAGAAACAGCACTGCCTCACTGACAAGCTGGCTTAGAGTGTTGGGGGGGGGGGGGGGGTGACATAAAGGCTCACAGAGTGAAGGTGGGGGAGGGGAGTTTACTACATGGTGGGGGAAGATGTAACAGAATGTTTCAGAAGCCACCTTCCAACACACATGCACACATACACGCACTCGATTTTACTGAAAACTTTTCACATCAGAGTGCAGATAGCTTATGCCTACTTGAAACAGCAGTCGTTTTTAGCAGAATCTTGAAGTCTACAGTGTATCATTTCAGCAGCGTCCTATAGGCTGTACATTCTCTTCTGTCCTAACTTTGTTTAGGAAAATGCAGGAAAAGAGCAGTCTTATGCACATGGATGTCCATATGGGTTACAGAAGAGTAAGGTGGAGTTGTTTAAATGATAACAGCCTGATAAATGTAGTGTTGCTGAAGTTGTTATTTACTTACTTTCATTCTGAATGGTCAAAGGGACATTCTATCATGTTTCCTACAAATTCCATGTGTGTGTATATATACATGTGTGTGTGTATATATGTATATATATATATATATATATATATATATCCATATACGCGCATATATATATATATATATATATGTGTGTGTGTATATATATATATATATATATATATATATACATACACACACACACACACACACACACACACACACACACACACACACGCACATATATGTACTGATTTGATTCACTGTGTTTCTGAGAACAAATTGAGCGTGACAGTTCATTTAAGTAAGTCTTGTGTTATGAACTGAAAGCAAGCCAGAGACAAACTAAGTATTTCAGAGGAGACAGGTGGCTTCCTCTGTGTAACTCCAGTGGTTACTCTGGAACATTTGGGAGTGCTGTCTGCATGTATCAGTTAAACATGACATATTTGCCAGAATGTGTGTGTGTGTGTGTGTGTGTGTGTGTATTTATTATTTTTTATTTATTTGTTAACACAGTAGGAGGGCTGGGGCAAGCAGAAAAGGCTGACATCCATTAGTAATAATAAAGTAATGGCATAATGAATTAAGTACAGTTATGTCAGGGTCTATATTACGTTGTTGAAAGGTGTTTTCATCAAACGCCTTTTCATCGACATGTAAACATCGAACTACCAAAACTCTGAACGGCCACTTTAGTGAATTTTTTCCCATGGGAAAAAAATCGCTTGGCCAACCAACAACAAAACAAACTGACAGACCCTACGAACTGGGGGGCTTTGCCCCCCACACCCCCCCTAACTAAATATACTAACTCCGAGATTGCACTACGTGAAGGAAAGGGCAAGTTCCCCATGACGGCCAAGTGATTTTTTTTCCCCTGAGAAAAAATTTGCTGAATTGGCCGTTCGGAGTTGTGTATTTCGGTGTTTGTCAATGCAAAGGCATTCAATGAATACGTCTTTTGACAATGTAATATAGACCCAAGATGTCCTATCCTAAGGACTGTTTTATATGCAAAGCAGTAGTACAAACTGCTTTACGATTTAATAACAAAGTATGAACTCGGGTTACCCAGCATCCCTGAAACATTGACATTTATTTTCAGTAAGGGAACATAGTTTCAAATATTTTTTTTTTTTTTTTTATCCAAAGTTGGCAGTTGTAGATGGCAGGAGACAGATTAAAGAATGCTTTTCCATCAGTGGCTGGTCTGAAGGTGAGGTGTTTTTCTAAGGTTAGAATGTTTTCAGTGGAACCTCTGATGGAGGTAGACACCCCCCAGGATCAGTAACACCTACACTAAGTGTAGATTAAGTGTACAAAGTGAACAGACAAAACAGGTATAACTCACACCTACTTCCTCCTTATTTTAGTTTTCCTACTGATTTTCTTGCAGCTTTAAATATAGAGGGGATTTGTAAAGGTTACCACAAAGTGTAGACTACATGTATACTTGGTATTATCTTTCTGATTGACTAGAAAGCATAAAACGTGTGTGGTAGGGATGTTCTTGAATACAGGTCACACACACACTTGGTATACACTTAGTGTGGACATTAATGAATGTGGCCCACAATTTTTTTATTTTTTTATCAGTTTATTGGACAGGTGGATAACTAATTTGATGAGAAAAATGGAATGAAGAAAGGTGGCAGTTGCAGTTACAGGGAGTCAGCCTTTCTAGAAAAAGGTGATGGCGAGTCTTGGGTCCTGGGAATGTAATAAAAAGAACAAATGTTAAAAGTAGTTTGTTTACTGTTTGCCGATGAGATTATGATAATGATAGGTGTAACATATTGTAATTTTTTTAAAGTGCAATATTTTTGGCTCTCACCAGTCTAGATTCAGGTAATAATAGATTGAGTAATATGTAGCAGAGTTTGAGCTGAGAGGACTTTATTTGCCATTCATTCAATATGGATTTGAAGGGAGACAGCTAGGTCAAAGTCCAAGCAAATGTATCTCTGGTGAGTGACTGGTGCTACAGGATTTTGTAGTGATTCAGATATATTGATTTTTCATGGGTGTTGCAGCATTCTCTGTATTGCAGATAGCATGAAGGCAGTCTTCCTGATGTTTATAGTGAGGTGGATGAAAAGATTACAGTGTTAAATAGGTGCATGAGGGGATGCTTTCTGTGCAGAAAGTGTATAAAGTGTATTATTTAATTCAACATATTGGCAGTGTCAAGTGCACCTACCTAGCTACATAGTAACTCAGTTGATGTTCAGCCACAAGAGTAATACAAGTATTCTCTTCATGTCTCTACATGAACGCAAACACATATACACACACGTGCAAACACAATGCATTGGCACAATCTGCTAGATAAATACTGACTGACATTTAGCTGACTGAGTGTTGATTTTTCTATTTGATGCCAGGAGAACTTGCAGAGGAATTATGTAATGTGTGTGTGTGTGTGTGTGTGTGTGTGTGTGTGTGTGTGTGTGTGTGTGTGTGTGTGTGTGTGTGTGTGTGTGTGTGTGTGTGCATGCGCATGTGGTTACATAACCATACAAGTACACATACATATATCTGTATGTATGTGCATTTATGAGTGAGAATATTTACACACATCTTTAAAAGCATATTACAGATGGGTAGAGGAAGTGTAGGTTCAGAGTCCCCGATTTAATTACATATGCACAAAGGCACAAGCTAGAGTTGATGGTGCAGAGGTTGATGAAGGTGTAAGGTTTATGATGCTAACCTCATAAGGAGGGAGTTAAGAGGAAAAGAGTGAAAGAGTGCAGTAAGAGCTTTATTTTTATTTTTTTTCACAGTACCTGCTAACCATCATCTCCCACTCTAGCAGTATTATTTAGGAAGCCATCAAGATTTTCACTTAACACAAACTCACTCTACACCTTATAGCAGTCACAGATGAGAGGAGATCCCGCAATGTCGGACCAGTTGCATTTGTTTGCTTCCTTACAGGCATCTCTTCCTTATTACAGAATATATACCTGTCTTAACATGCAGGAACCTCTTCCTCATTACAGAACCTGTGTCTACCATGCGGTCATCTTCTCTTCATTATAGAACAAACACCTGTGTCTTACTGCGGGCACCTCCTCCACATTACGAAACATACACCTGTGTCTTACCATGTGGGCACCTCCTCCTAATAACAGAATATATACCTAGTCTTACCATGTAGGCATCTCCTCCAGTACAGAATGTACACCTGTGTCTTATCTTGCAGGCATCTCCTCTTCATTACAGAACATACACTTGTGTCTTACCACGTGGGCGTATCTTCCTAATTACAGAATATACACCTATGTCTCACCATGCAGGCATTTCCTCTTCATTACAGAATATACACTTCTGTGTTACCATGCAGGCACCACTTCCTGATTACAGAATGTACATCTGTGTCTTATCATTTGGGCACCTTCTCCTTATTACAGAATATACATCTGTGTCTTACCACGCGGGCACCTTTTCCACATTACAGAACATACGTCACTGTCTTACCATGCAGGCACCTCTTCCTCATTACAGAATGTACACCTATGTCTTACCATGCAGGCATCTCCTCTTCATTACAGAACATATACCTGTGTCTTACCTTGCAGACACCTTTTCATTATTACAGAATGTGCACCACTGCCTTACCATGCAGGCACCTCTTCCTCATTACAGATTGTACACCTGTGTCTTACCATGCAGGCATCTCCTGTTCATTACAAAATGTACACCTATAGCTTACCTTGCAGGCACCTCCTCCTCATTACACAGTATACATCTGTGCCTTACCATGTATGCACCTCCTCATCGTTACAAAATGTACACCAGTGTCTTACCATGCAGGCACCTCCTCCTCATTAGAGAATGTACACCTGTGTATTACCATGCAGGCATCTCCTCCTCATCACAAAACATAGAATATACACCACTGTCTTACCATGCAGGCAGTTTTTCCTTATTACAGAATGTACACCTGTGTCTTACCATGCAGACACCTCTTTCTCATAACCAAATATACACCTGTGTCTTACCTTGCAGGAACATCCCCCACATTACAGAATATACACCTGTGTGTTACTTTGCAGGCACCTCCCCCTCATTACAGAATATTTACCTGCATCTTACCATGCAGGCATCTCCCCTGCATTACAGAATATACACCCATGGCTTACCTTGCAGGCGCCTCCTCCTCATTACACAATGCACATCTGTGCATTACCATGTGGGCACCTCCTCCTTGTTACAGAATATACACCTGTGTCTTACCATGCAAGCATCTCTCTCTCATTACAGAATATACACCTGTGTCTTACCATGCAGGCACCTTCCCTTATTGCAGAGTATACAAATGTGTCTTATCCATGCAGACACCTCCTACTCATTACAAAGCAAACACCTGTGTCATACCATGCAGGCACCTCCTCCTCATTACAGAATATACACCTGTGTCTTAACATGCAAGCATTTCTTTCTCATTACAGAATATACACCTGTGTCTTACCATGCAGGCACCTTCCCTTATTGGAGAATATACAAATGTGTCTTACCATGCGGACACCTCCTCCTCATTACAGAACAAACACCTGTGTCATAAAATGCAGGCACCTCCTCCTCATTACAGAATATACACCTGTGTTTTAACATGCAGACACCTCCTACTCTTTACAGAATATACACCTGTGTGTGTCACCAGCCGGGCAAATACTCATCATTACAGAACTTACACCTGTGTCTTACAATGCGGGTAGCCCTTCCTCATTACAAAATATACACCTGTGTCTTAACATGCAGACACCTCCGCCTCATTACAGAACATATTCCTGTGTTTTACCATGCAGGTAGCTTTCCTCATTGCAAAATATACACCTATGTCTTGCCATGCAGCATCTCCTCCTCATTACAGAATATACACCTGTGTCTTTCCATGCAGGCACCTCCTCCTCATTACAGAATATACACCTGTGTCTTACCATGCAGCATCTCCTCCTCATTATAGAATATACACCTGCGTCATACCATGCAGGCACCTCCTCCTCATTACAGAATATACACCTGTGTCTTACCATGCAGCATCTCCTCCTCATTACAGAATGTACAACTGTGTCTTACCATGCAGGCACCTCCTCCTCATTACAGAATATACACCTGCGTCTTACCATGCAGCATCTCCTCCTCATTACAGAATATACACCTGTGTCTTACCATGCAGATACCTCCTCATTACAGAATGTATACCTGTGTCTTACCATACAGCATCTCCTCCTCATTACAGAATGTACACCTGTGTCATACCATGCAGGCACCTCCTCCTCATTACAGAATATACACCTGTGTCATACCATGCAGGCACCTCCTCCTCATTACAGAATATACACCTGTGTCATACCATGCAGGCACCTCCTCCTCATTACAGAATATACACCTGTGTCTTACCATGCAGCATCTCCTCCTCATTACAGAATATACACCTGTGTCCTACCATGCAGATACCTCCTCATTACAGAATGTATACCTGTGTCATACCATGCAGGCATCTCCTCTTCATTACAGAATATACACCTGTGTCTTACCATGCAGCATCTCCTCCACATTACAGAATGTATACCTGTGTCATACCATGCAAGCATCTCCTCTTTATTACAGAATATACAACTGTGTCTTACCATGCAGCATCTCCTCCACATTACAGAATGTATACTTGTGTCATACCATGCAGGCACCTCCTCCTCATTACAGAATATACACCTGTGTCTTACCATGCAGCATCACCTCCTCATTACAGAATGTATACCTGTGTCTTGCCATGCAGATACCTCCTCATTACAGAATATACACCTGTGTCATACCATGCAGGCACCTCTTCCTCATTACAGAATGTACACCTGTGTCTTACCATGCAGATACCTCCTCATTACAGAATGTATACCTGTGTCATACCATGCAGGCATCTCCTCTTCATTACAGAATATACACCTGTGTCTTACCATGCATCATCTCCTCCACATTACAGAATGTATACCTGTGTCATACCATGCAGGCATCTCCTCTTCATTACAGAATATACACCTGTGTCTTACCATGCAGCATCTCCTCCACATTACAGAATGTATACCTGTGTCATACCATGCAGGCACCTCCTCCTCATTACAGAATATACACCTGTGTCTTACCATGCAGCATCTCCTCCTCATTACAGAATGTATACCTGTGTCTTGCCATGCAGATACCTCCTCATTACAGAATATACACCTGTGTCATACCATGCAGGCACCTCCTCCTCATTACAGAATATACACCTGTGTCTTACCATGCAGCATCTCCTCCTCATTACAGAATGTATACCTGTGTCTTGCCATGCAGATACCTCCTCATTACAGAATGTACATCTGTGTCTTGTAATGCAGACAACTGTTCCTCACAACTTACCACTCAGGTACCTCCTCCTCATTACAGAACATACACCTGCATCTCAGAAGCTTGTAAGGACCTTAGACAAGTAAACCTAATTCAATGCAGTAATCAATAATACCATTGCAAAAACTGCTGACTAAAAAAGTACCAAGAGGGCAAAATTTAAGACTAGAAGGGTTTCAGAAATGAGCAGTAGCTTTCTTCATGCAAACTTCATTTGATACTTTAAACAGTTTGCCAGTAAATGTAGAGCAATTAAAGGGTTTAAAACAATCTTTTAGTTCATGAAACAGGCATTAGGTATTTTTTTTCCGTCAAGAGGGATAGAAAAATGATTGGCTCAGGATATGAAATTATAAATGTGGTACTGAAGAGCAGCTGTTTTATGTGATCTATAAAGTCTTCAGGTGTTATCAGCTTTTCTCCCCGGGCCTTCGCTGAAAAAAGGGCAGTAGCTCAGTTGGACTATCCCGGTCAACAAATGTCAAATAAATTTATATCTGTTTTGCTTGTCCTTCAGTAACAATTCTGGTATTCTACTTTGACCTGTTTCAGAAGCGACTTTTCAAAAAATGGATCTACTGTATTCATAGGAAATGAGACTTACCAGTATTTTTATTATTAAGGACCCAGTAGTGTGTTTCACATTTCTGTTTTTTTTTGTTTGTTTTGTTTTAGGGGAGAGGTAGTGTCATATCAGTTAGCCATAGTCCCAATATGTACGGGTTTTTGGTTGTTGGATTACATAAGTGCACTAGTCCAGCACAGGTCCCCTTCTCCCCTTGATAAAATTACAAGTTTAGATAGAAAAAATGCAGTTCTGTAAATAGAGAGAAAACAAGACAGCACAGAATTCCACTCTGCTTCATCCAAAAGAAGGAAAAGCAAGTATCTACGTGTTTATTCCTAAGTTCTGGCCATCTAAGTGTCCCTCAGTTTTATAAGGGTCCCATTTTTAATTAGTATTTTTGTTGCTTATTGCTAAGCCTGTGCGTTTCATATAAGCACACAGTTGGTTTTCTGGTTTGGTTCCCAGCTGTGGGGCGTTCTCTGTAGAGTCTGAATGGCCTCCTTGTGTCTGTGCAGGTTTTTTTGGGTTCTTCACTTTCCTCCCACATACCAGACTTGCCACTGCTTGCATTGGTAAAATTTTAAAAACTGATTGTAAGTATGTATATATGCATACAGTGTGGGAATGTGCTTATGCATGCTTTCTACAATGTATTAGTATCCCATCCAGGATTGTTCCTCTTCCTTATATACCTAAAGTGCATAAAACAGGTATTAGTGATTGAACAAAAAAAAAGCAGGTATTAGTGATTGAACAAAATTAGTTAAGCCTTTGTGCGTCTGAGCCTTCTCTCTCTCTCTCTTTCACTCTCTCTCTCTCTCTCTCTTTCTGTTTTTGTCTCTCTATGTCACTAGCTGTCTCTACCCTCCCTCCTTTTGTATGTGATCAGTTTATTGACTGGTGCTTGAAATTGCACTTTTAACTGCCTCAGTAGTATTTGCTGCAACACAGTCTGTTGTGACTCAGGGAAAAATGGTTGTCACACTAAAAAGTGAGCTTTGAAGACATGGCTGTAAATGAATAAAACTTGGTATCAGTTTTGACCACAGTGACTTTTTTACTTGTGTTCTTTCACCATCCCTACTTTTCCAGTATGTTGCCTTTCAATATATGGGAATAAGAATCAGTGTAATAGGAACAAAAGCATTCACACTATGACTGGGAGGAACCATAGCAGTCACTCTGTGATTAGGAGGAATTGTAGTAGTCACACTGTGATTGGGGGGGATTGTAACAGTCACACTGTGAATGGGAGGAACCATTGCAATCACAGTATAAGTAGGAAGGACTGTAGCAGTCACTGTGATTGGTAGGAATCATAGAAGTCACACTGTGATTGTCAGTGCTTATTCTTAACTGTCATTCATTGTCCTCTGATGCTTCAGCATTCAATGATGTCAGAAGGACATATTTGATCTTTACTTGTGACATGTATTCTGATACAGTGTAGATGACCCACTGCTGTGCCTTGCAGCACAGAGAGCAGCCAGGTAGCACAGGACTCGTTCCTAGCCCTGAGACACGAGATTAGGCTTTTAGTTATTTGACCCTTCTCAGCCATCTTTCTGACTTCTCAGACCTTGAGTCACAAACAGTGGATGTGAATGTTTTTTCCCCTGTAGCATGTGGCTGGCACTACCTTGATTTGGTTCTGTAAGAGACTGGCAATGTCCAGCAGTGAACAAGACATTATTTACCTTCTGAAAGAAAGGAGTAGCATGTTGACAATGTCTTGGGACAGTTATCCCAGCTGTTGTTATTGTTTAGGTACAAGAGTAGCAGTCTGTAAATTATCTTGGAATGTTTAACAGACTTTAGTTTGATGTTTCCATGTACTTTCCACAATCTTGAGCAAACAAGTTAAAATGAATGTTCTGTAGGTTGCATTTCTAAAATGATTTTCTTATCAGTGAAGCATGGATGAGCTCCAGCTGCAACGTTACCCTTTATAAACACATTGGCTTATAGAGCTGATGGTTTACAACATCAGTGTCTTATCAACTAGAAAAAACTCAGGTTTGCAGCAGTGTGCAAGGTGGAAATCTGGCGTGTTTTTTGCAGTTGTAGTGTGAGACTAGGAACAGGAATCTTGACTGGGTAATAAGAGTCGTGGAGAAATTAGTGCTAGTATTCAAAGATAGGACCAAGCAAAACATCATTTATATGTACAGTGGTCTTTTTATGCCACTCAGTATAGGGTATCACTGATTGTGCTAATCTGCATGCTGAGTGTAGAGATGTTTGTGCAGTGAGAATTATGTCAGGTCTCCTCTTATACAGAGTATGATAAAAAGAAAAGAAGAAGGATGCTGCTGGGTATTGTGTGAACATTCTGGAAAGCCCTCCCTCCAGCCTGGTTAAGGAAGACTTTTGATAAGTAATGGCCATGTCTTTCCCCCACAGAACCTCAGATGAAAACAATTATTGTTTATTTCAACAATGGAAACTTTTTGAAGCATGGAACAAATAAGATTTTTCCAGTTTTTCAAAATTCTAATTACTTCAGCATTGCTGGTAGACTAAGGCTATCATGATATACCTCCAGATAGAGGTTATGGCTGCCTACTTTCTAGGATCATGCTGCCTTGGCTGCTGCATACGTTTATAAAGAACTGCACTTTGGGAAAATATTTGTGAGTGAGAACCTGCCACTCACAGAGATACAGGGTGAATATCCTTAAAACAGTTGTAAATGAACTGAAGATATCTCTGGGTGAGGGGGGGGGGGGGGGTGGAGTAAAAGTAATTAACGAAAGAACTGAATACTCTGAGTGGTATGACAAGTCCTCTCAACCTTAAATATATATGTACTAAACTTGTAAACAAACAAAAAAAGGCAGGATAAAAAGTTAAAAACAATCAGACAGCAACTACTTCTCAAGTGAGTTAGTTGATCCCTGCAGCACTAGAAAAAAAAAAGAAGTAAGAATGCCTTCAGAGGAACAGTTGGCTTTCTTGCATTATTGCTCCTATTCAGTTTGGGCACTGTTGGCCTGAGTTAAAAAAAAAAAACTCAGTGACACACACACACACACATGCACGCGCGCGCGCACACACACACACACACACACACACACACACACACACACACACACACACACACACACACACACACACACACACACACACACCATCACAGAAAGGGAAGTCATTTTGCAAGGAAGCCTGTATTAAGCTAAATTTTGTTTACTGATATGACCACAGAGTGTAAAGGAAGTTGCTTGATTAGGCCAAGGTCATAGTTGTCATACTGGTCAATGTGAGGTTCAGACTTTGGTTTCTAGACTTGTATTTCATTGCCAGAAATAACAACCTAATATTGCTTATAGACTCCAATATGCTTTCATTTGCTGCTAATGCAACATGCTAGTTGGGAGATCTTAGTGCATTCCTAAATACTAATTCATCTGAAAAAAAAATCCTGTTCCAGGAATTTAGCTACAACATTCTCTGCTTAGTTATATCATGTTTTGCCAGTTGAGCAAACATACAGTAAAGTAGTTAAATCAACATTTAGAAGGAAAGGACATCAAACACAGATGCCTTTTTCACCAGCCTTATTTCTACAGAACAGACAGACTACAAAGGCAGCTAAGCTGTGGCACCACAGGAAAGTACACAGTATGAATGTGTTAATGCCATTATTTATAAATTACTACTTTCCTTTTTTCCTGAAGTAAATTACTTCACACTTCGACGCAGTTGATGGATATTCTGGTTGGTGTGTATTCTGTCTTAATGGTGATATTGTGGGGTGATAAACATTTGATTAATGTTCTGTAACACCTTACTGCCATGGGCACAAGTGAAAAAATGATTCTATACATTTATAAAAGTAACTTGCATGATGGTCACCTACCTTCAAGTCTTCCATTTAGAATCTTGACTGTACAATGGGATACTTTTACTTCCTGTTGAAATGCACTGCAGTTTTATCAGGAGATAAAACCCAGCATCCTACACCAGTAAGTTTAGTAACAGCACTAAAGCACAGTGTGATTACTGAAACATCAGAAACTGTGCTCACCATTTTTTTTTCTCACCACTGAATGGTGAAAGTCTGTTACATTTTTTGGGAGGAGGGGGGTAACCTGCCTGTAAACACTTACATAAAGCCATATTGCATTGTTTTCCTAAGTAATGTACCCCTGTTTAAAAGCATTTAATGTCATGTGTGGCACACTGTAATGAAATGCTGTGAATGCATCACAACATACAAGTATGTTATTTTTAAAAGGCGTCATTGCTGAAGAAAAGCAGTGATCATGTTGTGCAGTGGTATTATTTTAAAATAGTAGATTTGTTCTTAAAATAGTCCATTTGTACCATAACAGTACACTATGGCTGAGTGGAAGGCTTTAGTTTGGTCACTTGGACTGTGCCCTTGTTAACAAATACCAGTGTTACCTCCCTGGATAAAGTAAAGAATTATCTACTCACTGTCATAAAGTGTAAAACATGAGTTGTCCACTGTTTGCCATGGTGTACTGCCATATTATGCAAAGGGAAAGCTTTCTTCTCTTTGGAATTCTGCCCACTTTATGAAGAAGTAAAAATCTCCAGGTCTATATAATTTCATTGAGGTGACCACCCATAAGTCAAATTTAATCCATCGAAAGCTAATTCCGGCAAAATGTTCATTTAAGTGCATTTTTTCCCCAGGGGAACCTATAAAACACATTATTTAAAACCCAACCCCCCTCCTAACTAAGTATACCAATTCTGAGATCATGCTACAGTGGGGAAAGGGGCAAATTCCCAATGCTGGCCAACAAGTTTTTTCCCCTGGGAAGAAATTTGCTTAAATGAACATTCAATGGAATTAGCATACATTGGATTAAGTTCAACGAATAGGTGTTCAACAGTAGTCGCTTTGACGCAAAATCCCCCAGTGAGTCTTGTACCTGCACTGTACGAAAAGTCAGTGTGGATTCCCAGAAACAAAGCTTAATCATTGCTAATAGCCAAACCAGATCTAAACTGAAATCTGTATTAAAAATACATTTCCCCTATAGCAAAAATGAAATAAAAACAGTAGATATGCAAATAGTCATTTTCCAAACAAAAACTACCCCATCCTACTTCAAATGATTCATATAAATTATAGCTGCCACACTATCTGTAGCACAAACAGCATAATTAAAGTGTACTGTCAATATATTGACAAATTTCAAGAAATATATAGTATATTGTAAGGCCATCACTGAACTGCAAAGAGAAACTTAAAAAAGCAATGCCTTCAAATGCATATGATATTATTATTTTAAAAAAGGTTAAGATGTTTCTTGTTAAAATAATACCATTGTTGAATAGTGATACACCATGGCAAGGTTGTGACTAATTCATACAGGTAAATGCTCTTTATTATGACATGTTGTCACATGATATGAACTTCAGCTGTGAAACCATGATGGTACAGTCTGCTTTTCACTGCCATTTCTACTCAGCCTGTTTGCACAGATGAAATCCATGGTGCCAGTAATACTCAATAAGTGACGTTTCGTCTAGCAGAGAAAATTAATGTTTATATATACCCATGAAATTACATGTAGTTTAAGCATGACATTAGCTATTTCTTTTCAAATGGACATTGGTTATTCCTTTTGAAATATTTATTTTGCTTTTCTGTGCATGCAAGTCATCATTCTATGACTGGCATGGTGCTTTGGCGGTGGCTTTTATAGTCACCAGGTGTCCAGCTGTCATGGTTTAAGTTTAGCTATCGGATTTCCCAGTACATACTTCTCTATCCACTAAGTTCTAGTCACCTGGTACAGAAGAGAAAAAGAGCAATCATACAGTACTGAATGTCTAATCACAACTATGTCCTGGCACTTATTTTTATCCACTTGTAATTGCGTCCACTGTTTTTACTATTATTTTTTTTTTAATTTTTGGCTCTCCTGACATTGCTGACCATACGCTACTCCTGGTACTTCTCCTCAGTTTCCAGGTCCTCCAGTCTAACTTCTGTTCCCTGAACCTAATCTGATGCTTGAGTCCAGAGAGATCATTGAAGCATTCCAGTACAATGTCACACTGCTGCCTAGGAGAGAAGTTTTTGTTTATGCCCGACCCTTACTCCTGGCCCAAGTAGGGAGAAGTCCAATGATGTCAGCAGCAAAATCCTAAATACTACTGATGTATTTGCAGCTGTACAGTTTAGTGTAATCCAGCATCTCTCATTACCAAGGGGTAAAGCACTCCCTGGACCCTCTGACCTACCCCCTAGGGTACACAAGCCAAAGAAATAGCATTCCCTTCCTAACTCCTCCCCTTATGCTGACTCTTCAGGAGTCAAAAAATATTAATGTGCGATTAACTCATTAGATACTGTCAACAAATGACATCCATAGAGGCCAGATTTTCCAGTGTTTTCTTATCTAAAATTCTGTGTGAAAGTATTAGCAACAATTCGATGCTAATAAAATAGTAATTTGCATCTTTACTGATTGTATTGCAGTGATACTACTGCTTTGAACATATAGGGGGTAGGATAATCAAGTATATAATGTCAAACCTCTGTAGGCTGATTTATAATCATGCTTAGACAAGATAAGAGCATCTAGAGTGCATGTGGGACATTGGCTCTAGAGACACATATGGGAATCTGGCTGGCCCTTGTGGCTCTGGTGATTCAAAAATATATAAAAAAGCAATGCTCATCTTTTTTTGTCTGTCAATGTCTGGTTAAGAGGATACTGTGCAATTCCTACTGTCAAGATGGACTCCTGCACTTGATTTGCAACTTCAACATTTCAGGAGAAAAGCTTCTAAAACGCCCTGTTTTTCTATGCATGTTTTATATATTATATGCTTGTGTATCATTGTCCCTGCTGACTTCCAAAGTAATGCTAAAAGATTATTAAAAAAATAGAAATGGGATTAAATTTCTTCAGTGGTGTATTGAGTAAGTTTAGTGTTGACAATAAAAAAATACAGATCTGTATTTCCTGGCCCAGAGCATGCTATTTGGGTTTCCATCTAGTACACATGAGTACAATGAAGGCATCCTGAGGCCAACACAGAGGTTGGAAGTGCTTTTATATCCTTTAATCAAAATTCTAATGTTGTTCACAAATGGGAAAGTGACACCTGATGTTCTTCGTGTTTCACTGTTGCAGTCATCACACATGGGTTATCTGCTTGCAGCTAGACCTCAGTCGTCCCGAATACCATAGACTTAGTATTTCTGCGTCAGTTGCTGTCGCTCCAGGTCTGACGTCAGGTCGTCAGGGATATAAAAACAGGCAGCCAACACCATTACATCAGTCTTTTTTGCCGAAGAGCCCGAAGTAGAAGCAGTTTGCATGAGTGCCGGTCGGCCGCTACCTGAGTTTTCGTTTCCGAATTGAATTATCCTGAAGTCTTCTAAAGCTAAGTACCCCATTGGGGATCCTTTTTTCTTGCTCTAACCAATGTCAGAAAAAGTTGTCTTGCCTGTGGAAAGCAAATACCATACTGAGATTTCCATTCTTACTGCGTCACCTCTTTCAGCCCAGACCACGGCCTACCTTGCTGTCGGTTTTGTGCCTTGTTCAACACCAGAACTATTCATCGTCTGGCCCTTATTGTCGCTAAATACCTTCGTTCTCAATCTGTGTATTCCAAAATTGCTTCAGTAAGCCATCCGACTACCAAGCTTATGAAAAAACGTAAGGATAAAGACAGAGATAGACTGCACAGGTCCAAAACTGCCGACGACGCTTCCATTAAGCTAGTCACCGGTTCGCCGGTACTCAGTGAGGCGCTTTTGCAGCCCCTGATGCCCGCTTCAATGGATTCGCAGGCCTCTACTAAGTCCCATTCGGAGTCTGGTATGCCACGAGACTCTTCTTCGACTGTGGAACCTGCAGCTGTCTCTACCTTGGATGGGTCCGGAGCCACTGAGCAAGCACCGGCTTCTGAGGAAGTTCTTCGCACTACCGATATTCGACACATATGAATTCTTTCACATCTTCAGTTCTGTCTAAAACTACTGTGTTTCTAAGGCCAAGAGTATGCGCTACGCCTAAAAAAACAACGACCCAAGCTCGTGCACCTGCTTCCTTGCCACAGCATCAAATGCTTAAAATGGCAGAAGACCTTATTATGCTGATTAGGGGAAGTCAACCTTTCCCTGCTAAGAGAAAAAGAGACCTGTCCTCAGAAGCTTTAACAGACCAAGAGTCTGATGGGTATCTGATTATGAAGACATGCCTTTATCTGCTTATGAGGATTCAGATGCAGTGGAATCCATTCCCTCTGCTTCTCCTCCAGAGGATTTTTCTTTTGGTGAAACCTTACATTAAGAGAGCATTTCCACCGGGAATGCCAAGACTATCCTCATTTCAAAAAGAGACTCAGAGAATTTCTAGATTTGCCACAACATAGGCCTTTAGCAATACCCCCAGTACTGGATGTTGTGGATGATGTCTTTATGGAATCCAGTTTAACTCCTGATACCTTACCACCAGCTCCTAGGAAACCAGACAGGTACTACAGAGTTCCTGACTTTCACAAATTCCTTTTCAAAATTCCTACTGCTGACCCAGAGGTCATCTCCCAGGAGCCTACAGGTATCAAAGCAACTACAGCTAAGAATCCCACCCCTTTGGACAGGGATTCCAGAGCTTTAGACAGATGGGGTAAGAAAGTATACACCTCTGCAACTCTCGCCATTAGGGCTTTGAATTGCCAGTTTCACATGCTGAAGTACCAACAACATATTATGGAACTTATTAAGCAAAAATAGCTAACTTTACAGACTGCGCAGAAAATAATGAATTACAACAGCTTAAGTATTTTGCAACCAAGTCAGCAAGCATACTTTGCAATGTGGCTTTGATGCCCCAGAAGCATCTTGCAGGGCAGCAGTCACTGGTTCTGTACTGAGAAGGCATGCTTGGCTTAAGGAGCAGACCGTGCCAGAGCATGTCAAATCAAAATTACTAGACACTCCTTTGAACAAGGATGATTTGTTTGGCACCAAAGCAGAAGAGGTTCTTAAAAAGATGGAAGAAAAAGCTAAATCTATGCAGACAGTCAAAGACTTCTTGCAAGTACAGCCTCCTAGTTTCAGTAGGCATTCCCCTCGAAACATTGGTCCTTTCCAGCCCCCTCAAAGCCATCTCAAACTAGACCCAGGGGAAACAGACCCCCCAGACTACAGTCTCAGGGTATGCAGAGATCTAAGCAATGGAGTGCCTCCACTTCAAAAACAGGGAGTGCTAAGCCACCCCCTTATGGAAAGAATTCACAATGACTTCTCAAGTCCACTCCCCACCTCTGCCCAACTGCTTGTGCCCCTAGGAGGAAAACTTGCCCATCATGCAAAAAACTGGACTTCCATCACCAAAGACTGATGGGTCCTCAACATTGTATCCCAGGGGTACAAATTTTACTTCCACTCACTACCAACCCCAAAAGGGTTCCCAGACCTTCCTCCAAACCAGTGGGCAGAGGCACAAAACCAAGTTCAATCCCTGCTCTCTATAAGGGCAGTTCAACCTGTTCCTGCAGAACAGATAGGTCAAGGGTTCTATTCCAGACTTTTCCTGGTACCCAGAAAAGAGGACACTTTGCACCCTATCCTAGATCTTTCCATTCTAAACACCTTCCTGGTGGTACCAAAATTCATAATGCTCACCCTGCAGCAGCTTCTTCCTATGCTGGCCAAAGATGCCTGGTTAGCCATCCTAGACTTAAAAGAAGTCTATCTGCACATCCCTATCAGGGACTCTTGCAGGAAATATCTACTCTTCCGGGCTGGATCTATGCGTTATCAGTTCTCGCACTTCCGTTTGGCTTATCCACTGTTCCCAGAGTATTCACAAAATGTCTGGCTCCAGCCATTGCTTACTGCAGACAGAGAAAAATTCAAATTTACCCGTACTTGGATGACTGCCTGATTCAGGCAGATAGTCAGGAAATGCTGTTGTAGCACCTGACATTTGTAAAAAACCTTCTAACCTCCCTGGGGTGCACCATAAATGAAAAGAAATAAAACCTAGTCCCCAGTCAAAAGACTGCATTCCTGGGAGCAAGCTTGGACATAGCATTGCAGATGGCATTCCTTATTCCAGAAAAACAAGCCTATCTGACACAGACTACTTCACTCAAATGGCCACCAGAACCCAGCTATCCACAAGGAAAATCCTGCAGGCCCTAGGGTTCATGGCCTCATGTATCCTACTAATTCCATATGCCAGACTGCATATGAGGAAACTTCAATGGTACTTAAAAAGTCTTTGGTGCCAACATTCTCAGGACCTGGAAACTGTCATTCCTATCATACCTTGTCTAAGGACAGAGTTTCTTTGGTGGGCTGCAGCATGCAACCACAACAAGGGACTGCCCCTTACTCAACCCCATGCCGCCCAGACCCTAACCACATACGCACCAGACTATGCCTGGGGGGCACACCTGGACGACAAGTGCATTCAGGGACACTGGAGCCCAAGTCAAATTCATCTGCACATCAGCCAAAAAGAGATGCTAGCTGTTCAGCACGCTCTAACAGCTTTCAGATCCCTACTCTCACCAGGACCCCTGCTAATAAAAACAGGCAACATCACAGTTATGTGGTACATCAACAAGTAGGGGGGAACCCACTCCTACTCACTCTGCAGGCTAGCCATGGCCCTGTGGAACATGACCTTGGACATGCAGGTCGATCTGCAAGCTCAGTTCCTGCCAGGCAAACATAACACACTGGCAGACGACTTAAGCAGAAATCTCCTATACCCACATGAGTGGCAATTAGAGCCCAGCGCCTTCAGCCTTCTGATTTAGAAATGGGGACCCCAGAGATGGATCTCTTTGCCTCCCCCTACAATCACCAGCTCATCAAATTCTGCACCAAAACACCTCACAGCAGGGCCTGGAAAGTGGATGCCCTATCCTTCCAGTGGGTAAACCTCTCAATCTATGCATTTCCCCCTCTGCCCTTTCTCTCAAAACTATTGCTCAAGATAAGACAGGACAGACCAAGGACAGTTCTGACTGCCCCGGACTGGCCACGCCAGCAGTGGTACCCACTCCTGCTCAGCCTGTCACTGATAGCACCCTGGCACCTACCCCAGAGCCTGACCCTGCTCACTCAGCAAGGGGGACAGATCTTGCATCCGCAACTGCAAACCCTAAATCTTGCAGCCTGGCTTATTCCTTGAATTCTCCCCCAGTGACCAGCCTAAGCAAGCAGGTGCTGGACGTCATTCTTGAAGCCAGAAGACCCAGTACAGGGAAATCCTATGTTGATAAGTGGAAAAGGTATCGCTCCTGGATTCAATCTAAAGGAGAGGACACTACTCTGCCCTCCCTACCTCTAATCCTGGATTACTTAGCAGATCTACTCCACAGAGGCCTTTCCTTCTCCTCCATTAAAATTCATGCCTCTGACATCTTGGCTCATTACAACTCTGAGCCACCCCTTTTCTTTCACCCTCTCATCAAACAGTTTCTGAGAGGAGCAAACAACTTAAGGCCACCAAGGAGAGCACCCACCCCTGCTTGGGACCTTAACTTTGTACTGGAAAAACTCACACTACCCCCTTTTGAGCCTGCAGTGTCAGCAGACTTAAAATTACTCTCTTGGAAAACAGCATTGCTCCTGGCCATCACTTCAGCAAGAAGAATGTCTGAGCTACAAGCACTTATGGCAGTGGAACCCTTCATTATTTTTCATGCTGACAGGGTCTCCCTCAGGACTAATCCTTCCTTTATGCCCAAAGTGGTGTCCAGTGTGGCTCTCAACCAATCTATCCATTTGCCAACCTTCTTTCCTAATCCTCAAAATAAAGGGGAAAGGATCCTGCACTCCTTGGACATGCACAGACAGCTCAGATTTTACCTGGATAGGACTAAGCCCTTCAGGAAATCTGACCAGTTATTACTCAGTTTTGCACCAGGGGTAGAGGGCAAGGCCATTTCTAAACAGACAATTTCCAAATGGATAGCACACTGTATCCATTTCTGCTACAAACACCATGGGAAACCAACCCCTCGGGGTCAGAATACATTCCACTAGGGTAGCTTCTACCAATACAGCATTCTTCAGGGGAGTCCCTACCAGGGACATTCTGGATGCTGCTACCTGGAGTTCTGTACACACATTCACCAAGCATTACCACCTGACAATATTTTCCAAATCCAAGGCGGGCTTTGCAACTGCAGTCCTGCAGGGCATTCTAGCCAGCCCAATCACTTCTTGACTGCCTTCACTCTTTCTACAGCTTTGGGAATCAACCCAAGTGTGATGACTGCAACAGTGAAACACGAAGAACATAGTACAGTTGTGTACACTTACCATAAATATAGATGTTCGAGTGTATTCACTGTTGCAGTCCTGGTTTCCCTCCCTCCAGCCCCCTGTTCTCTCTCTCTCTTTCTCTCTCTCTTTCTCTCTCTCCTCTCTGTGTATACTACTCACCCCTTGAGGGGTATTGGTATTGGTATTTATTTTTTTAACTGGTGGTGATTCTCCCACCATAGCTTAGCTCTCTGTTGGGGGGTTGCTGACATTTGGGGCAAGAAAAACTGATGTAATGGTGTCGTTTGCATGTTTTTATACCCCTGATGACCTGACGTCAGACCTGGAGCAACAGCAACCGACGCAGAAATACCGAGTCTCTGGTATTTGGGCCGACTGAGGGCTACCTGCAGGCAGATAACCCAAGTGTGATGACTGCAACAGTGAATACACTCAAACATCTACATTTATGGTAAGTGTACACAACTGTACTTTTCTTACAGCCTTTTGGCAAGTGCTGGGAATCAAAGGGTCAGATTTATACAGACAAGACTGAAAATGAGAAGTACAATAAAGAACCCTTATTTTTTTTTTCCACGTTTAACAAGGCAGACACTTTTCACATTTTCCTTTTAAAGAAAATGTGAAAAACTGTATGGTAAGATACCCCTCATGTTATTTCCTATAACTAGGTTTCAGTTTGAAGATCTTTTCTTACAGGACCCATGAAATATTGATACTGTGAAACACTCAAGTTACTGTGGAGCTATAAGAATGACCCTATTAGGAGATTTACAAATCTCTCCCAAGTCAGGCCCTGCTTCTGGCATTTTGACAAGTTCACAGTGCTTGAGCAGACCTTTCCTTCTAATTTGTTCTTGTTTTATTGTATCAGCCAATACCTTCTTGTATTACATGAGATGTGGAACTACAGTAAGTTACAGCCAGCTGTCATCAATATTTAATAGAACATCTTTTCATTTCACACTACAGTAAAAAAAATCGAAAAAATTCCTCATTGATCATTTAATTTACACACTGTGGAACCAAATCTTCTCCCTTCTCCAGAAATTCGGAAAGTTTCTTTCAGTGTATTGGACACAAAAATGATTGGTGTACTGCAGAGTTAACCTTACATGGTGCTCTGTTTATATGCATTGCACATGTAGTTCAAGTAATTTAAAATAGAAATGAACAATTAAAACATATCTCCAATCCTTTTGTTCAGTTGTGAATAATAGCTGCCACTGCACAGAAGCACCCAGAAAAGTGTTAACTTTAAAAGTTTATAACTGCTCTTAAGGGGACATCAGATGCCCTGTGTTATCATGGTAATCTAAAGGCTGTTGAAACTATTTTGCAGATAATCGCAGACATGTAAGCTAACGTTTAGCTTTACAAAGTAAACGTCTCACTTGCCTCCTTATTTACAATGATACTATGGATAAACTACATTCTCTGACACAGTCAGCATGTGTGTTACATGTCCTATATATAAGCTTTAGTTGTAGATTCCAGTAGGACCACCTTGGCTCTAGATGATGGTTACTGATGAAGTGACACCCCGACCCCATATACAAAAATGGGAAAAGGGGTTGTGGATGGATTTGATCTTGAGACTCTTGATTGATGAATCCCAAATCTTTTAAAGTTCTGGCATGAAGTACAGCTTTACCAGCAACCTTGCTTGTTCTACATCTGGCTTATGGATAATCCACAATTTTTTTAAATGTTTAATGCCTCTTTCATAAGTGGAAAGAGATCTTTTGCATTTCATGAAGTATGTGTGTCTGTAAAACAGAGCTAATAATTTAGTTAACTTATTTGATAACTAGTACACCAGCTGCACAGAACATCAGCAGCTGTGAGTAAAACAGCAAGGAAATGCTTTCTTTAAGTTCTGAATATTATGTGTACTTTCTAACGGATCTGTATCACATGGTCGAAGTCTTATAACTTCGAACACGTAATGTTCGAACCATTATGTTTGAAGTTACAAAACTTCGACTATGCATAAAAAAAAAAAAAAAAAAAAACCAACGGAAAACAAAAGAAACTGTTTTAAGCAGGGGGACCCCCGCTACTTCAATATACCAACTCTGAGATCACACCCCATTGAACAAAATTTCTCCCCCTAGGGTATAATACACTTAGATCTGATAGAACAAACAGGAAAGGAGGAGGAGTAGCCATTCTCTTTAAAAACACCCTTAACTTCCAGCTGCTGCACACCACACCACCCACTTTTCAAAATGCTGAAGTCCTATTTTCTGTCCTGTCTGTAAGAAACACCAAGGATATCAATATAATATGCTGCTCCATACCTCCAGGCAACAACTCACTCATAATAGAAGACATCCTACACTGGACAAAGGACAATCTACCTCAGGAAATAATCCTACTAGGAGACCTTAACACCAAGTGGACAGCCTGCAACTCCAGCAGCCCCTCTACACATATCAATCTATATGGGTTCTCTCAACTAATTGAAGAACCAACTAGCATAGATAAGAAAACAAAGAATCCATACTGGACTGGACACTAACCAACAATCCCAAACAAAACTATACAGTAGGCTGTCTCCCAGATGACCTAAGTGATCATCTCCCCACCTTCCCACTCCACAAACACTCCAGTCACCCCAAACCAGTAGTCTACAAACTCGTACAAGATGACCGTAACCTTACCCCACAATACCTAAATACTGTCCTAAGCCACTGCAATTGGAAACCACTACGGACACTTGTATTAGACCAGGTAGTAACTACTTCAATACTACCTTCTCTAACATCATTAACAGTCTAGCTCCCAGCAGAAAGATCAGAGTTAAAGCCAGCCATGCACCCTGGCTAAGTAGGGACACCAGAGCCTTACTAAAAACCAAAGATAAAGCCTGGAAAATCTGAAAAACTGACAAAACCCGTAGCCCCAGGTAATACTATCAACAGCTTAGAAACAAGGCCAAGGCTGGATCCAAAATAAACTAACAAAACAAACTATTTTCTTAGCACACAAAGGAAATATTCAAATAATCCACAAAAATTCTGGCATGCCATTAATTTCCTGCTAAAGCCAGGCAAAACCACTACTCCCGCAGCCAGCTCTACTAACAATACCCTAGACATAGCTTCCCAATTTAGTAACCATTTTACTAAATCCATCTTAGCCCTGTCCAGTCAAATAACCAAAAACAGTCTACCTCAATCACAACCCAACCTATCCCACATCACCCCCTCTTTCAGCCTATCACCAATGCCCACCTCAACTATCAAAAAACTCCTCCTAAAACTAAAGCCAGCCACATTGGCAGCTGATAACATACCTGCTGCATACCTAAAAATGGCTAGTGACTCACTATCATATTTTGTCTCCATCCTAATCAACCGCTCCGTACTAGAATCCTACATACCCAAACTCTGAAAAGTGTCTCACATCATTCCTCTCCACAAAGGAGGTAACTCCTACGAATTCTCCAACTACTGACCTATTGCCATCCTTTGCCCCCTATCCAGAGTTCTTCAGAAATGCATCCACTTGCAAGTGATGACATTTCTTAACACACACAATCTACTATCTACCACACAACACAGTTTCCGTCCACAGCACCACCACAGCCCTTCTATCCTTCACTAATAATATAAACCTTCACAGGAATGATAACAAATATGTAGCAGCCATTTTCCTAGACCTCTCAAAAGCATTTGATATGGTCTCCCACTCCTTTCTACTCACTAACATCATTATCCTTCACCACCTCTACTATAGCCTGGTTCAGAAGCTACCTATCTGACAGGCAACAATCAGTCCATTGGAAAGGAACTCTGTCTACACAACTTCCAACCATCATAGGAGTCCCACAGGGCTATACTGGGCCCACTATTGTTCTCTATTTTCACAAATAACCTCAATAGATCTACACAACATGCCACACTCATACAATATGTGGATGATTCAACCCTGATCTGCTCCACCTCATCTCCTAACACCCTGCATACACTCACTCAAGATACCTTTAACTCAGTAGAAAATGGATATCAGATATCCAACTAATTCTAAATCCCAAAAAGACAAAACTACTACTTTTTACCACTAATAGATCAACCCCCCCCCTATACCATAACATTTAAGGGTCGCACCGCCATCTCCCCTTCTAATCACACCAAACTTCTGGGCATTGAAACAGACAATAATCTCCACTTTGATGTTCACATTTTATATACAATAAAACTAGTACACAAAAAGCTAGGCTCCCTATACAGGCATAAGTCCTTTCTCTCACAAAAAGCAAGAGTCATTCTTGCACAAAGCCACCTCCTCTCAACTCTATTATACGCAACACCAGTCTTTACCCAAATCAGACAATGTGACCTAGACAGACTAGAATCATGCTACAATAAAATAGCCAAGTTTGCTACTAAAACAACCTATAGAACCCATCACTGCACTGCACTAAAAGAACTAAAATGGCTTGAGCTACCACAGTTACTTAACTATTGCCAACTGGGCACAGCCTACAATATTCTCAAGTATCCTGAAAAAAAACCCTCATTATCCAACCTACTTACTGTTTATACTGCAAACCGGTACCTAAGATCTAGTGAAAAATCTCTCCTCTTCATCACCAAGGCTAACAGTAGTGCAGGGAAAGCGTTGTACTCCCACACCATTGCCAGAAATTGGAACTCTGTTCCCCCATCTGTGTCCACTGCCCCCTCCACATCCATATTAAATAACTCCCTCTAATTGCATCTTCTTAGTACCTAGTTATGCCCTTGTATCACATAACCCTATGCACACTGCTATTAACTCCCCAAATTCCTCTCTGATCACATGCTGGATCCCTGATCCCTTCTAGGCTTGGTCATCTGAAAGGGTACTTTTAACTGTAGAATTTTACTTGATATATTTTCTTCTCTTACCAATGTATAACTGACATTTGACTTTTTACCTATGTTCTATATCTTCTTTTACCTGGAGTGTTTTATTAATGTTATATTACTATGTTCAGCATACATGATGTAACCTGTTTTGTGTATTATGCTGGATGTACTGTATTTGTATAACTTGATGCTGAAGCTTTTCTCCCCGGGCCTCTGCTGAAAATGGACCTGGTCCAGTTGGAATTTCACGGTTAACAAATATAAAATAAATAAATAAATGGAAACCTCCGCTTATGGAGATTTCCATTCAAATGTGCAAACTTGCTCAAAACAACCTACTAGCTAACACTCAACATGGATTTAGACCTTCACATAGTACTACTACTGCACTACTTTCGTTTACCAACACCATCAACTGTAACCGTAACAACAACAAACTAACCTCTTCTCTTTTTCTAGACCTGTCTAAAGCCTTCGACATGGTCAACCATACACTTCTTCTTCACATATTAAAATCCCTTGCCTTAGATTTCTCTTCCTTAACCTGGTTCTCATCCTATCTTGAAAACCGACAACAAGCAGTACTATGGAAAAACTCTCTATCTGCTCTACTACCCATCTCTCTAGGAGTACCTCAAGGATCTATACTAGGCCCACTCTTATTCTCTATCTTTATTAATGATCTTCAGTCATCTATCCAAAACACCTGTATACAATATGCAGATGACTCCACCATTATTTGTACAGCCTCCACTCAATCTGAACTCCAGTCACTGACACAATCTACCTTTTCTACCGTCGAACAGTGGTTCTCAAAAAGATGTCTACTACTTAACCCCAAGAAAACAAAACTTTTACTATTCTCACCTACCCACAAATCTTCTCAACTAAACTTTACTATTACTGCAAGTGACAACTCCCTCATCTCCCCTGACTCCACTACCAAACTGCTTGGTGTCACTATTGATAATAATCTCAGCTATGATTATCACATCAATAACACTATAAAAGCAGTTAATAAAAAGATCGGTTCACTGTACAGAATTAAACCCTTCCTTACTCCAGAAGCACGGACCACCTTAGCACAATCACATCTTATCTCTACCCTTCTGTATGCTTCCTCCATTTACACTAACCTCTCTAAAAGCAACCTTAGGAAACTGTCTACATCCTACCACAACATAGCACGTTTTGCCACAGCATCTCAGTATAGAACACACCACTGTATAAACTTAAAACAGTTACACTGGTTGGAACTTCCTAATAAACTTATCTATCAACAACTAGTACTAACACATAACATTCTATATCAACCATCTAAGACACCTGCTCTTAGTAACCTCTTGTCCCCCTATAATAACTTGAAACAACTGCGCTCCATGAAAAGCTACAAGTCAACATAACCAGGATCACAAATTCTGCAGGAAACTGCCTTTTCTCCAACTCTGTAGGCAAAATATGGAATAACCTCCTCGCATTACTGCTCTTGGCTCCTTACATCTTTTTAAAAAACAACTTTTTTTACATCTGACCAACTTCTGGCTTTGCTCTTGTACCAACCCAGACTAATCTATTTTATACTTTTTACTATCAGAATTTCATATCTCAAAACTATCTTTCTCTGTCAACACAAATGACATTACAACTGTATGACTGTACTATTTCTACTGCTCTTAAAAAAAAAAAAAAAAAAAAAAAAAATTTTTGTCTGTTATACATTTTAAAATGAGTAATTACCCTATTCTCACACAATAGTACTGTAAACAATTAATGCCTTTCTCAAATACGTAGATAGTAATTTATGTTTTGTATTACTTTATCTAAACTAATATGTATGCATTGTTTCCCACTGTTTGAGTTTCTCACATTTATTGTAATTGTTTAATCTCTATAACCTTATTTTAATCTATGGAGCTTTTCTCCCCGGGCCTCCACTGAAAATGGAAGTTATCCAGCTGGACTAGCCCGGTCAACAAATGTAAAATAAATAAAATAAAATAAATAAAAATAAAAAAATTTTACAAATTCAAACTTATGGTTTCTACCATATAAGTTTCGAACTTGTAAAAGTTCGACTACGTGATAGAAACCCCTTTCTAACACCCCTTTACAGATCCAGCTCATGTATTGCTGTTTGTGTATATTCTGTTGTGTGGTGTAAGTCAGATACAACAATTCAATTACATCTGCAGTTGTTCCCTTCAGTCCAACTAGAGTTACAAAGATATGATCATGACAAGAGGAGATCACCAAGGCTGTCTCATATCCTTATATGTTGCAGCTTGCCCCTTACATTTGTCCCCCCAACCAGTTTAATTTCTACTTCTACTGAATATTGTTCTAATGTAAAGTCAGTTTTTGTCATGAATCACAAAATCTCTGCAAAGATGTTTCTTATTTTCCCACCGCTCTCTCTTTAAAACATTACTTCTCACAGCCATTCTAAATGCAGATGTTCTTCATGTTTAACTGTTGCAGTCATCATTGCATTGGGTTATCTGCCTGCAGGTAGCCCTCAGTCGGCCCGAATACCAGAGTCTTGGGATTTCTGCTTCGGATGCGGTCGCCTCTTCCATGACGTCAGGTCATCAGGGGTATAAAACATGCAGCCAATGCCATTACATCAGCTTTTCTTGCCGCTTGAGAGCCAGAAGCAGAAGCAGTTCGCAAGTGCTGGTCGGCCGCTACCTGAAATTTTCATTTTTCCAGTTTCAAACCTGAAGTCTTCTAAAGCTAGGTATCCCATTGGGGATTCTTTTTTCTTGCTCTAACCAATGTCAGAATAAGTTAACAATTGTCTTGCCTGTGGAAAGCAAATACCTCACAGAGATTTTCATTCTTACTGCATCACCTGTTTAGGCTCAGACCACGACGTCCCTCGTTGTCGGTTTTGTGCCTTGTTTAACGCCCAAACTATTCGTCATCGGGCTATCTTTGTTGCGAAATTCTTTCGCTCTCATTCCCACATTCCGAAATGGCTTCGGTAAGCCATCCGACTACCGATCTTCCGAAAGAATGTAATGATAAAGACAGAGACAGACCACATAGGTCCAAAAGTGTCGACGACGCTTCAGTTACACTAGTTGCCAGTCCATTGGTACTCACTGAGGCGCCTTCGCAGCCCCTGATACCTGCTTCTACAGATTCGCAGGCCTCTGCTGAGACCCATTCAGAGTCAGGTATGCCGCGAGATCCTTCTTCAATTGTGGAACCTGTAGATGTCTCTGCCTTGGATGGGTCTGGAGCCGCTGTGCAGGCACTGGCTTCTGAAGGTGTATTCCGACCTTCTGATGTTCGTATTAAACCTACTACTTCGTTTCAGACTAAAACGACCGAGTTTCTCAGGCCCATAACTCACACTATGCATAGAAAACTGACGACCAAAATGCATGCTCAAGCTCCCATGCCACAGAAATAAATGCTTAGAATGGCTGAAGACCTTATAACTCTAATCAGGGGAAGCCAGCCTTCCCCCTCTAAAAGACAAAGAATTGATTTCCCTTCTAATTCAACAGACCATTAGTCCGATGACTCTGATCCCTGTGATTATCAGGACATAATCTTATCTACCTATGAGAATTCAGATGCAGAGGATTCCATTCCCTCTGCCTCCCCTCCAGAGGACTTTTCTTTTGGTGAAACCTTGCATACCTTAAGAGAGCATTTCCGCTGGGAATGCCAGAACTACCCACAGTCCAAGAAGGGACTCAGAGAATTTTTAGACTTGCCTCAGCACAGGCCTCTAGCTATACCCCCTGTCCTGGATATTGTAGATGATGTTTTCATGGAATCCAGTCTTACTCCTGATACTTTACCACCAGCTCCTAGAAAGCCTGACAGGTACTACAGGGTACCGGACTCTCACACATTTCTCTTTAAGAATCCCACTGCAGATCCAGAGACCATTTCCCAGGGACCTAAAGGTATTTAGGCTATTACAGCCAAAAATTCTACCCCTTCAGACAGGGATTCGAGGGCTGTAAACAGATGAGGCAAGAAGGTATATACCTCTGTAACTCTTGCCATCAGGGCTTTAAATTGCCAGTTTCACATATTGAAGTACCAGCAGCATATTATGGAACTAATTAAACAAAAAATGTTGTTGCTTCCAGATTTTGCAGAAAATAAAGATTTACAAGGGTTACTGCATTCTGCAAACCAAGTCAGTAAACATAGTCTGCAGTGTGGTTTTGATGCCTTAGAAGCATCTTGCAGGGCTGCTGTCACTGGGTCTGTACTGAGAAGGCATGCTTGGCTGAAGGAACAAATCTTGCCAGATCATGTCAAAGCAAAATTACTAGATGCTCCATTAGACCAGGAACGTTTGTTTGGCACAAAATCAGAAGAGGTTCTTAAAAAGATGGAGGAAAAAGCTAAATCTATACAAATTGTTAAAGATTTCTTACAGACACAGACACCTAGATTCAGTAGGCATTGGCCTTCTAAAAACTGGTCCTTTCCAGTCCCTACCAGGTCTTCTCAGCCCAAACCCAGGGGGAACAGACCACCAAGGCTACAGTCTCAGGGTACGCAGAGATCTAAACAATGAAGTGCTCCCCCCTCAAAAACAGAAAAACAAAAAAATTCACAATGACTTGTCTATCATCCTTCCCAGCCATGCCCTAGAAGGAAAACTCACCCTGCATGCAAAAAACTGGATGTCCGTTACCCAGGACCGATGGGTCCTAAACATTGTATCCCAGGGATACAGATTCTACTTCCACTCACTGCCAACCCCAAGCGGGTTGCCAGATCTTCCTCCAAACCAGTGGGCAGAGGCTCAAAAGCAAGTACTTTCTCTTCTCAGTATCAGGGCTATTCAACCTGTTCCAGTAGAGCAAAGAGGAAAGGGTTTCTACTCCAGGCTGTTCCTAGTGCCCAGAAAAGAGGGCTGTTGGTGCCCCATCCTGGACCTGTCCATTCTCAACACCTTCCTGATGGTCCCAAAATTCAAAATGCTTACACTATAACAGCTGCTTCCTATGCTAGCCAAGGACTCCTGGCTAGTCACCTTAGACCTAAAAGAAGCTTATCTGCACATCCCCATAAGGGAATCTTGCAGGAAATGTCTACTTTTCAGGGTAGGCTGTATGCACCATCAGTTCTCTGCACTTCCCTTTCTTATCTACTGTGCCCAGGGTATTCACAAAGTGCCTGGCCATTGCATACTGCAGGCAGAGAAATATTCAAATGTATCCATACTTGGACGATTGCCTGATACAGGCAGACAGTCAGGAATTGCTACTTCAGCACCTGGCATTTGTAAAGAGACTTCTAACTTCTCTGGGATACACCATCAATGAAAATAAATCACATCTGGTGCCCAGCCAAAAAAGTTGTATTCCTGGGAGCAAGCTTGAACACAACTTCCCAGATGGCATTCCTTACTCCAGAAAAGCAGGTTTATTTGACAAACTACTTCAAACACATGGCCACCAGAACCCAGCAGTCTGGAAGAAAAATACTGCAAGCCCTAGGGTTCATGGCCTCATGCATTCTACTAATTCCATATGCAAGACTGCATATGAGGAAACTTTAATGGTACTTAAAAATACTCTGGTGCCAACATTCTCAGGACCTGGAAACAATTATTCCTATCATTCCTTGTCTGAGGGCAGAGTTCCTTTGGTGGGCAGAGGTTTGGAACCACAACAAGGGACTCTCCTCACTGGCCAAACCCTGACAATAGATGCATCAAACTATGCATGGGGGCCTCACATGGCTGGCAAATGCATTCAAGGCAAATGGACCCCAGGACAAATTCACCTACATATCAATCAAAAACAAATGTTAGCTGTACAGAATACTCTGACAATCTTAAAAAACCTTATCCTTCCAGGACAACTATTGATAAAGACAGACAACACCACAGTTATGTGGTACATAAACAAGCAGGGGGGAACTCTTTTCTACCCACTCTGCAGGTTAGCCATGGCCCTGTGGAACACAGCCTTGAGCAACCAAGTGCACCTGCAAGCTCAATTCCTGCCAGGCAAAATAAATTCACTGGCAGGCGACAAGCAGAAATCTACTGGATCCACACGAGTGGAAACTGGAACCCAACTCATTCAAACTTCTAACCCACAGGTGGGGGACACCGGAGGTGGACCTCTTTTCCTCCCCCCAAAACCATAATTTGAGCAAATTTTGCACCAGAAATCCCCACAGCCAAGCATGGAAAGTGGATGCCCTATCCTTTACATGGGAAAACCTCTCAGTTTATGCCCTTCCCCCACTGCCCCTCCTCTCAAAAGTACTACTCAAGATCACACAGGACAAACCAAGGACAATCCTTATTGCTCCAGACTGGCCCCGCCAACACTGGTACACACTCCTACGCAGTCTGGCGGCAGTGCCACCCTGGCACCTACATCAGACCCCCTCCCTGCTGTCCCAGCAGGAGGGATGGATTTTGCATCCTCAGCTGCAAACCCTGAACCTTGCAGCTTGGCTTATTCCCTCAATACTTCACCAGCAGCCCTCAGCAAACAGGTGCTGGATGTCATCCTTGAGGCCAGACGGCCTAGTACTAGGAAATCATGTTCAGAAAAATGGAAAAGATACTGTTCTTGGAGCCAGTCTCAAGGAAAGGACACAGCCGTGCCCACCTTACCTCAAATCCTAGATTACCTAGCAGAGCTGCCCCACAAAGGCCCATCCTTTTCTTCTATTAAGATTCATGCCACGGCCATCTCAGTTCATTATAATACTGAGCCACCTCTCTTTTCTCACCCTCTGGTCAAACGGTTCCTGAGAGGAGCTAACAATTTAAGACTCCCGAGGAGAGTGCCCACCCCTGCCTGGGACCTTAACTTTGTACTAGAGAAGCTCACGCTTCCCCCTTTTGAGCCTGCTGCTACAGCACAGTTAAAATTCCTCTCTTGGAAAACAGCCTTACTTCTAGCCATCACTTCAGCAAGAAGAGTGTCTGAGTTACAGGCACTAATGGCTGTGGAACCCTTCATTATTTTCCATGCTGACAGGGTTTCCCTCAGGACTAACCCTTCCTTTATGCCCAAGGTGGTATCCAGTGTGGCTCTAAACTAGTCCATCCATTTACCAACCTTTTTCCCTAATCCTCAGAATAAAGGGGAAAGGATCCTGCATTCCTTGGACGTGCACAGACAACTCAGGTTCTACCCTGACAGGACTAAGCCTTTCAGAAAATCTGACTAGCTGCTAGTCAGCTTTGCTACACGGGCAGAGGGCAAGGCCATTTCAAAGCAAACCATTACCAAACAGATAGCACACTGCATCCATTTCTGCTACATTCACCATGGAAAACCTACCCCACGGGGGATCAGAACTCATTCCACTAAGGCTACCTCAACCTCTACAGCATTTCTTAGGGGAGTCCCTACCAGGGACATCCTGAAAGCTGCAACCTGTTGTTCTGTACACACCTTCACCAAGCATTACCAGTTACCTGTCTTTTCTAAATCCAAAGCTGGATTTGCCACAGCAGTCTTACAAGGCTTGCTAGCCAGCCCTACTATTTCTTGACTGCATCCACCCTTCCTCAGCTTTGGGAATCAACCCAAGTGTGATGACTGCAACAGTGAAACATGAAAAACATAGTATAGTTGTGTACACTTACTATAAATGTAGATGTTCGAGTGTATTCACTGTTGCAGTCCTGGATGTTCATCGTGCATACAGCTGCAGTCATTACATATGGGTTATCCTGCCATCAGGCGGGTCCTCGGTCAGCCGAATTCCAAAGTCTAGGTCCGGCGTCGGTTGTCGTTGCTTCTTCCCTGACGTCAGTGTGGCAGGGGTATAAAAGAGGCAGCCGACGCCATTTTCTCCAGTCTTTCTTGCCGCGCGGTGCCCGAAGCAGAAGCAGTTCGCAAGTGCCGGTCAGCCAGCTCCTGAGATTTACGAAAGTATTTCAGCCGAAGTCTTCTTGAAAGCTAAGTACCCCGTTGGGGAAACTTTTCTTGCCTCAGACCGATGTCAGACAAAGTTAATAATTGCATTTCTTGTGGGAAGCAAATACCGCATAAGGATTTCCACTCTTTCTGTATACCTTGCTTAGGCCCAGACCACGACGTCTCAGCCTGCCGTTTTTGTGCTAGATTCAACAAGCGCACTATTAAGCGCTGGGCGGAGTTCGCCCTTCACTATTTTGGCAAAAAAATTAACTATATCATGTCGTCGGATTCTCCGACTCCAGTTTTGAGCAAAAAACGCAAAGATAAGGACCGACATCCTAGGTCTGCACCGACCACTGAGACCACGCTTAAGCCGACTACCGGTTCTCCGGTGCTCAGCAAGGCGCCTACGCATCCCCTGAGTACCGATGACACTACATTACCGGTGTCTTCAATACCCGAGGTCGCAGGCTCCTCGGTCCCCATTCCTACTGCAGATACCGACGCCACTCTTGGCGGGGAAACTCAGAATTTAGACAGGCCTGCCATTTCTCAAGGTGTCTTCAGGCCTTCCTCCTTCTCTATTAAAGCTTTCACTAAATCTAAAGCAGCCATGAAAACCAAAAAACAGGGTCCTCAGACTCCCTCTCAAGGCCCCATGCCTAAAAAGCAGATGCTTAAAATGGCTGAGGATTTGATTACTCTTATCAGGGGTTCTCAACCCCCCTCTGACAAAAGGCCCAGATTAGAGGAAGACTACCCTTCCTCAGATCAAGCTTCTAATACCTCAGAACACTCGGAGGACCAGGATTTTGCCTATTCTCCTTTCGAAGACTCTGATGCAGAGGAGTCTATCCCCTCGGTCTCCCCCCCCCGAGGACTACTCTTTTGGGGAAACCCTGCATACACTAAGGGAGCACTTTCACTGGGAAGGCCAAGATTACTCAGATTCCAAGAAAAGGCTCAGGGAATTTCTTCTGCTCCCCCAGCATAGGCCCCTGGCTATCCCTCCTGTTTTAGATATATTGGATGATGTGTACACAGAAGCCAGCCTTAATCCAGATTCTTTACCTCCAGCTCTTGTTAAACCAGACAGGTATTACCGGGTTCCTGATTCTCACCAGTTCCTATATAAAAGCCATACTGCTGACCCAGAAACTATTTCACAGGGTCCCAAGGGTATTAAGGCCTCTACTGCTAAAAACCCATTACCTTCAGAGAGAGATTCCAGAGCTTTAGAAAAGTAGGGGAAAAAGGTGTACACCTCGGCCACTTTAACTAATGAGGGCATTAAACTGTCAATTCCATATGTTAAAATATCAACAGTTTTTGTTATCTCATTTGAAAAGCAAAATGACACAACCAGAACAACCAGATTTAAAAGAGTTGCAGGATTTGTTGCATGGTGCAGAGCAAGTGGGTAAACATACCTTGCAGTGTGGTTTTGATGCTTTAGAGGCCTCATGTATAGCTGCTGTTACGGGGTCTGTTATACGTAGGCATGCTTGGCTCAAAGAGCAAACCTTGCCAGATCATGTCAAAGCTAAATTATTAGATGCACCTCTTCAAAAAGATGTATTGTTTGGTGTTAAAGCTGAGGAGGTACTAAAGAAAATGGAGGAAAAAGCAAAATCAATGCAAACAGTGAAAGATTTCTTGCAGGTACAACCTCCACGTTTCAGCAGAAACTGGCCTTCAAAAAATTTGTCCTTTCCAGCCACGGACAGACCTCAAAGGGGCAGATACAGATGCCCAAGGGGCAGAGGGCAACCTCAAGGATCTTTCAGAGCCAGACAGTGGCAAGTACCAACCCCAAGAGGTGGAGAAGATAGACCACAGTCATTCAGAAAACAGACACAATGACTTCCCCCTACACCTGCCAAGCAAAGCTTTAATGGCAGCACCTTTGGGCGGAAAACTGGCATTATTCTCAAAAAATTGGCACATTGTTACAAAAGACAAATGGATTCTGGACATTATAGACAGATGCTACAGGTTCCACTTTCACACTCTTCCAAAAATGAGAGGCATGCCAAACCTGCCACAAAATCAAAGGGCAGAGGCACAAAAACAAATTTCAGCTCTCATGGACATGAAAGCGATTCAAGAGGTACGTACAAAAGAACAAGGTCAAGGGATTTATTCTAGACTATTCCTGGTACCAAGGAAAGACAAAGATTGGAGACCTATCTTAGACCTATCCATCCTAAACACATATCTACAGGTGCCAAAATTCAAGATGCTCACATTACAGCAGCTTCTTCCCATGCTGGGCAAGGAGTCTTGGCTGGTAACATTGGACCTCAAGGAGGCATACCTGCATGTCCCTATCAGACAAGATTGCAGAAGATACCTCAGATTTCTTGCAGGTTCAACCCATGACCAATTCTCTGCATTGCCCTTTGGCTTATCTACTGCGCCCAGAGTGTTTACGAAATGCCTGGCATCAGTGATCACCTTCTGCAGACTATAAGGAATACAAATCTACCCATATCTGGACGACTGCCTGATCCAAGTGGACAGCAAGGATATACTACTGCAGCACCTGGCGTTTGTAATAAAACTGTTGAACTTCCTGGGATACACAGTCAACAAAAAGAAATCAAAACTAATACCCTCTCAACAAATAATTTTCCTGGGTGCCAGCTTGAACACAACCACCCAGATAGCCTACCTCACGCCAGACAAACAAGGGCAACTGTCTCAGTACTTCAGCAAAATGGCAACTTTCACCAGGCTAACTGCAAGGAAAGTCCTGCAGGCTCTGGGATTCATGGCATCTTGCATCCTACTAATCCCATGTGCAAAGCTGTATATGAGGAAACTTCAATGGTACCTAAAAAACTTATGGTCTCAACACAGCCACAGCTTGGAAACAATTATACCACTCATTCCATGCCTTCAAAAGGAATTTTTGTGGTGGGCTCAAGCATGCCAAAGAAACACAGGTCTCCCTTTCTGTGTACCTCAAGCAACTCAAATCATCACAACAGACGCCTCAGACTATGCCTGGGGGAGCACACATGACAGATCAGTGCATTCAGGGAAAATGGTCCCAAAAAGAGAAGCACCTACACATCAACCAAAAGGAAATGCTAGCCGTGCAAAATGCTATTATGGCCTTCAAAGACCTACTGCATCCAGGCCAGCTATTGATAAGGACAGACAACACCGCAGTGATGTGGTACATAAACAAACAGGGGGGAACTCATTCATACCCCCTGTGCAGGCAAGCCATGACCTTATGGAACACAGCACTGGAATTGCAAATTCATCTACAGGCACAATTCCTGCCAGGGAAGGAAAACACACTGGCAGACAACCTAAGCAGAAATATGACAGATCCACACGAATGGAAGTTGCATCCTCAAGTTTTCACAAAGATAACTCAGGCATGGGGACAGCCAGACATAGATCTCTTTGCTACCCACAGAAATTACC
Source organism: Protopterus annectens (assembly GCF_019279795.1). Classification (NCBI taxonomy): domain Eukaryota; kingdom Metazoa; phylum Chordata; order Ceratodontiformes; family Protopteridae; genus Protopterus; species Protopterus annectens. Next base: position 1,131,387,757 of record NC_056739.1, read on the forward strand.
AGTTGAAAAAATTCTGTTCAAGGACCTATCATCCACAGGCCTGGAAAGTGGACGCACTTTCTTTCAATTGGACAACATTGACAGTTTATGCCTTCCCGCCTCTTCCTCTGCTGCCCAAAGTGCTACTAAAAGCCAGAGCAGAGAGGCCGAAAATTATTCTCATTGCTCCAGACTGGCCAAGACAACACCGGTATCCGCTCCTGAAGAGCCTGACACATTCCCTACCATGGATCCTACCTCTAGTCCCTCTTCTGTTGTCACAGCACAACTACAAAACCCTTCACAGCCAGCTCAAAACCCTAAATCTAGCTGCATGGAGAATTCCTTGATTTCCCAACAGACTCTCCTCTCCAAGGAGGTGCAGGATGTCATCTTGGAGGCCAGAAGACCTTCTACTAGAAAAGCCTACTCCGCCATATGGAAACGATTTTGTGCCTGGAATCAAGAAAAGGGCCAGAATCCTTGGGTAATAAATATACCTCAAATTCTACAGTACCTAGCTGAGATGTTAAACAATGGACTTTCCTTCTCCTCCATCAAGATCCACGCTTCAGCCATTTCTGCACAATACAACACAGATCCTCCTTTGTTCTCACATCCTCTCTTAAGGCAGTTCCTCAGAGGGGCAAAGAATATAAAACCCCCAAGGAAACCACCAGTCCCTGCTTGGGATCTCAACTTCGTATTGGAAAAGCTGACCCTTCCTCCCTTTGAGCCAGCTTCTTCAACAGAACTACAATACTTGTCATGGAAAACAGCCTTTCTTCTGGCTATCACCTCAGCATGCAGGGTTTCGGAGCTACAGGCCCTCATGGCCGTACAACCATTCATCATTTTCCATCAGGACAGAGTTTCCCTACGAACCAACCCTACCTTTATGCCAAAGGTAGTATCCAGTGTAGCTTTGAATCAGACTATCCACTTACCTACCTTTTATCCAAATCCACAAAACAAAGGGGAAAGACTACTACATTCCTTGGACATTCACAGACAACTTCGTTATTATTTGGACAGGACAAAGCCATTCAGGAAATCCGAGCAACTCTTTGTGTCCTATGCTACAGGTGCTCAAGGAAAGGCCATTTCCAAACAGACAATTTCAAAATGGATAGCCCACTGCATACGCTTTTGTTACTCTTTTCATGGAAAGACTGTGCCTGCATGCATCAGATCCCACTCCACCAGGGCCACAGCTACCTCTGCAGCTTTCCTCAGGGGGGTCCCTACCAAGGACATTTTGGAAGCAGCCACTTGGAGTTCAGTACACACTTTCTCCAAACACTATCACCTACCCCTGTACTCTAAATCTAGAGCGGGTTTTGCCACAGCAGTCTTGCAGGGCATCCTCGCTCCTCCTAGTTCCACTTAGTGCCTACCACCCCTACTTAGCTTTGGGATTCTTCCCATATGTAATGACTGCAGCTGTATGCACGATGAACATGGTACAGATGTTCATCGTGCATACAGCTGCAGTAATCACAGATGGGTTCTCTGCCGTCAGGCGGTCCCTCAGTCGGCCGAATTCCAAAATCTTGGTCCGGCGTCGGTTGTTGTCGTTTCTCTCCTGACGTCAGTGAGGCCGGAGTATATAAGACACAGCTGACGCCATGTTCTTCAGTCTTTTTTGCCGCGCGGTGCCCGAAGCAGAAGCAGTTCGCAAGTGCCGGTCGGCCAGCTCCTGAATTACGGAAATATTGGAAACCAAAGTCTTCATTTAAAGCTAAGTACCCCGTTGGGGAAACTTTTCTTGCCTCAGACCGATGTCAGAAAAAGTTAATAATTGTATTTCTTGTGGGAAGCAAATACCGCATAAGGATTTCCATTCCCTCTGCATACCTTGTTTAGGCCCAGACCACGACGTCTCGGGCTGTCGCTTTTGCGCTACTTTCAATAAACGCACTATTAAGCGTCGGGCGGAGTTTGCCCAACACTATTTCGGTAAAGCCTTTGATTATAAAATGTCGTCGGATACTCCGACTACCGTTTTGTCCAAAAAACGCAAAGACAAGGACCGACACGCGAGGCCCGCGGTCCCCGCCGACACCACGCCAAAACAGGCTACACGTGGTCCGGTTCTCAGCGAGACACCTTTGCAGTCCCTGACTACTGACGACACTCCTTTGGCGGTGTCCTCTGTACCCGAGACCGCTGGTACCTCGGCCCTTTCCCAGACTACAACCACCGAAGCCTTTGCTAATGTTGAGCCTACTAATGTGCACAGGTCCACTTCCACCCATGGTGTCTTTAGACCCTCATCTTCTTTTTCTATTAAGGCCTTTACTAAATCCAAAGCAGCCAGGCATCCCAAGAGGCCTGTTGCACAGGGCCCATCTCCAGGCCCCATGCCTAAAAAAACAGATGCTTAAAATGGCTGAGGATTTAATTACTCTTATCAGGGGTTCGCAACCCTCCAGACAAGAGACCCAGAGTGGAGGAAGATTCTCCTCTTCTGATCAGGGATCCATTTTATCAGAACATTCTGATGTAGAGGAACACTCTTACTCCCCTTTTGAGGATTCGGATGCAGAGCAGTCCATTCCTTCTGTATCTCCTCCTGAGGATTTTTCCTTTGGGGAAACCTTGCACACTTTGAGGGAACACTTCCATTGGGAAGGCCAAGACTTTTCAGATTCCAAGAAAAGACTTAGGGAATTTCTTTTGTTACCTCAACACAGACCTCTGGCGATACCTCCTGTTTTGGACATACTTGATGATGTTTATTCGGAGGCTTGCCTTAACCCGGATTCTCTGCCTCCTGCACCAGTCAAACCAGATAGGTACTACAGAGTACCTAACTCTCACCAGTTTCTCTTCAAAAGCCATAATGCTGACCCAAAAACCATTTCTCAAGGCCCCAAGGGATTGAAGGCTTCCACTGCCAAGAATCCACTTCCTGCAGAAAGAGAGTCAAGATCTTTAGAAAGGTGGGGAAAAAAGGTATATACCTCGGCCACCCTAGCCATGAGGGCCTTAAATTGTCAGTTTCATATGCTTAAATATCAACAGTTCCTGTTATCACAATTAAGGAATAAAATGTCTCAACCTGAACAACCAGATTTGAAGGAGTTACAGGATATGATGCATAGTGCAGAGTAAGTGGGTAAACACACCTTACAATGTGGTTATGATTCCCTAGAGGCCTCAAGTAGAGCGGCTGCTACAGGATCAGTCATTCGCAGACATGCCTGGCTTAGGGAACAAAACTTGCCTGATCATGTGAAAGCTAAGCTTCTAGATGCTCCTTTACAAAAGGATGTGCTGTTTGGTACTAATGCTGAGGAGATATTACGGAAAATGGAAGAGAAAGCCAAATCTATGCAAACTGTCAAAGCTTTTTTACAGGTCCAACCACCACGTTTTAGCAGAAATTGGCCTTCAAAAAACTGGTCCTTTCCAGCCACTGACAAGCCCCAAAGAGGTAGATACAGACGCACAAGGGGCAGAGGACAACCCCAAGGATCATATAGAGGCCGACAATGGCAAACTCCAGCACCAAGAGGTGGCGAAGACAGTGCACAACAATACAGGAAACAAACCCAATGACTCCCTCATTTCCATGCCAAGCATGTCTCAGCTGGCAGCACCTTTGGGAGGAAAGCTAGCATTATTTGCAAGAAATTGGCATATTGTCACAACAGACAAATGGATCCTGGACATTATAAACAGAGGCTACAAATTACAATTCCACACTCTTCCAAACATGAGAGGCATGCCAAACCTGCCACACAATCAAAGGGCAGAGGCACAACTACAAATTTCAAAGCTCATAAGAATGAGAGCTATTCAAGAGGTACCTACTCACGAACAAGGTCAAGGTTTTTATTCAAGACTTTTTCTGGTACCAAGGAAAGGAACCGACTGGAGACCCATTTTGGACTTATCCATCCTAAACACATTTTACTCGCCAAAATTCAAGATGCTCACATTACAGCAGCTTCTTCCCATGCTGGGCAAGGAGTTTTGGCTGGTAACATTGGACCTCAAGGAGGCATACCTGCATGTCCCAATCAGACAAAGCTGCAGAAGATACCTCAGATTTCTTGCAGGTTCAATCCACTATCAATTCTCTGCATTGCCCTTTGGCTTATCTACTGCGCCCAGAGTATTCACAAAGTGCCTGGCATCAGTGATTGCCTACTGCAGACTTCAAGGGATACAAATTTACCCTTATTTGGATGACTGCCTGATCCAAGCGGACAGCAAGCACATTCTTCTGGAACATCTGGCATATGTAACACAGTTACTGCATTCTCTGGGATACACCATCAACAAAGAGAAATCCAGGCTAACTCCATCTCAGAAAATAACTTTCCTGGGTGCCAACTTGGACACAAACACCCAGATGGCCTATCTTACGCCAGAAAAACAGGGGCAACTAACTCAGTACTTCAAAATACTAGCAAAATGTACCAGGCTTACTGCAAGGAAAATCCTGCAGGCTCTGGGCTTCATGGCATCTTGCATTCTTTTAATCCCATGTGCAAAGCTGCATATGAGGAAACTTCAATGGTACCTAAAAAACCTATGGTCTCAACACAGCCACAGTTTGGAAACAATAATACCAATAATTCCATGTTTGCAAAAGGAATTTCTTTGGTGGGCCCAAGCATGTCAAGAAAACACAGGCCTTCCATTCTGCAAGCCTCAAGCAAAGCAAGTCATCACAACAGATGCCTCAGATTACGCCTGGGGGGCGCACATGATGGACAGGTGCATTCAGGGCAAATGGTCCCAAAAGGAAAAGCACCTTCACATCAATCAAAAAGAAATGCTAGCAGTAATAAATGCAATTACAGCTTTCAAGGACTTCCTACATCCAGGACAATTACTGATAAGAACAGACAACACCACAGTAATGTGGTACATAAACAAACAAGGAGGAACACATTCATACCCCTTGTGCAGACTAGCCATGACTCTTTGGAACTTGGCTCTGGAATGGCAAATCGAACTTCAAGCACAGTACTTGCCAGGATTGGAAAACACGCTGGCAGACAATCTAAGCAGAAATATGACAGATCCACAAGAATGGAAGTTACATCCTCAGGTGTTTACAGAGATAATCCAAGCATGGAGGAGGCCAGACATAGATCTTTTTGCCTCCCACAGGAATCATCAATTGGAAAAGTTTTGTTCAAGGACTTTTCATCCAAAGGCCTGGAGAGTGGACGCCCTTTCATTCAGTTGGACAGCATGGACAGTTTACGCATTCCCACCTCTGCCTCTTCTGCCCAAGGTGCTTTTGAAAGCAAGAGCAGACAGACCAAAGATGATACTGATTGCTCCAGATTGGCCAAGGCAACACTGGTACCCACTCCTGAGGAGCCTAACACATACTCCTCCCTGGTCCCTGCCTCTAATGCCTCTTCTGCTGACTCAGCACAGCTACAAAACTCTTCACAGTCAGCTGAAAACACTCAATCTCGCTGCATGGAAAATTCCTTAACACCACAACACACCCTACTCTCCAAGGAGGTGCAGGATGTCATTTTGGAGGCCAGAAGGCCATCTACTAGAAAAGCTTACTCCGCAAAATGGAAGCAGTTTTGCTCTTGGAATGAGAAAAGAGGCCAGGACCCTAGAAAACTGAACTTGCCTCAGGTATTACAGTACCTAACAGAGCTGCTGAACATTGGACTATCATTTTCTTTTATAAAGATCCATGCCTCAGCCATTTCTGCAGAATTCAACATGGATCCTCCTTTATTTTCTCACCCACTCTTACGACAGTTCCTCAGAGGGGCTAAGAATATAAGACCACCAAGGAAACAACCAATACCAGCCTGGGATCTTAATTACATACTAGAAAAACTAACATTGCCCCCTTTTGAACCAGCTGCCTCAACAGATTTGCAATATTTGTCCTGGAAAACAGCCTTCCTTCTGGCTATCACTTCAGCTCGTAGGGTTTCGGAACTACAGGCCCTCATGGCGGTGCAGCCCTTTCTCATTTTCCATCAGGACAGAGTTTCCCTTCGTACCAACCCGTCATTTATGCCTAAAGTGGTATCCAGGGTAGCTTTAAATCAAGCCATACACCTACCTACCTTTTACCCCAATCCTCAAAACAAAGGGGAAAGGCTGCTACACTCTTTAGACATCCATAGGCAGCTACGTTATTATTTGGACAGAACAAAGTCCTTCAGGAAATCAGAACAACTCTTTGTGTCCTATGCTGTAGGGGCTCAAGGGAAGCCAGTTACCAAGCAGACTATTTCAAAGTGGATAGGCCACTGCATACGGTTTTGTTATTCCTATCATGGGAAATCTGTTCCTACAGGTATCAGATCACACTCCACCAGGGCCACAGCTACCTCTACAGCCTTCCTCAGAGGAGTTCCTACCAAAGATATTTTGGAAGCAGCCACTTGGAGTTCTGTACATACCTTCACAAAACACTACCACCTGCCTTTATATTCCAGAACTAGAGCAGGCTTTGCCACTGCTGTGTTGCAGGGCATTCTGGCTCAGCCCAGTTCCTCCTAGTACCTACCACCCTGTGCGTAGCTTTGGGACTCTACCCATCTGTGATTACTGCAGCTGTATGCACGATGAACATAGTACAGTTTTGTACCTACCATAAATGTAGATGTTCGAGTGCTAATACAGCTGCAGTACAGGTTTCCCTCCCTCCGTCCCCTCTTAGGACAGGCCTTATGACAAACACCTTATCATACAACCTATTTGGGGTATTCTCTTATGGTGTATTTGCTGGCAAATACTGTTTTTTGATTATTCTATATTGCATGTTTGCATAAATTTATGTTTTGCCTTCCTTCTGGGGGCACCTGACATCTGGGGCAAGAAAAACTGAAGAAAATGGCGTCGGCTGCCTCTTTTATACCCCTGCCGCACTGACGTCAGGGAAGAAGCGACGACAACCGACACTGGACCTAGACTTTGGAATTCAGCCGACCGAGGACCCGCCTGACGGCAGGATAACCCATATGTAATGACTGCAGCTGTATGAGCACTCGAACATCTACATTTATGGTAGGTACAAAACTGTACTTTACCCTCCCTCCAGCCCCTGACTCTTCTATGCTTTCTACCTGCATGTTGCATGTTTTATACCCCTGATGACCTGATGTCATGGAAGAAGCGACAGCATCCGATGCAGAAATCCCAAGACTCTGGTATTCGGGCCGACTGAGGGCTACCTGCAGGCAGATAACCCAAGTGTGATGACTGCAACAGTGAATATACTCTAACATCTACATTTATGGTAAGTGTACACAACTTTACTTTCTCCATATCATGCCCCCCATCTTAAGTTCTTTTCGTATCCTTCACTTTCCTCAAAATAGAATATTAAAATAGTGTGGAATTCCATTGTGACAGTAATGCACAGTTCATTCTTGACTTTTTCCCTTACACCAGAGCTTCATATAACTTTTCAGTGGATTGTTGCCGATCAACATCTGCAGGAGTAAATTATTGTGAAGTGTACTTTTGTAAACTATGTGAAATTATTTTTCTTCTTGTATATATAACAAGGCTGGCCACAGTGGTACAGAGCTTAGCGTTGTCGCCTCACAGCAAGAGGTTCTCCGGTTCAATTCTCAGCTGGGATGCCTTCGTGCTGAGTCTGCATGTCCTCCCTGCAGTCATGTGGGTTTCCTCTGGTTTCCTCCCACTTTCCAAAGACATGCAGTAGGTGGATTAGCCATGAGTGTGTGTGCAAGTCAGTGGGTATGAATGAACTACCACTGCAGGGCTAGCCACCCTGCAGTGTAAACTTGGCTTGAGATGATTGTCATTGCTGAAGTGACACCCTGACTCCATGTGCAAAATGGAAAAAGGGGTTGAGGATGGATGGATATATCAAGGCTGAGGCTGGAAATAAAACTTGAGGATTAGTCCCATCAACCTGTTATCAAACAAATCTAAATAAAATTTCACTAACATGGTTAGGTCACAGCACATGTAGGGATGAGCAGCAAGTGCAATGCAGAGATCAAAATGTTGATTACAAACGACGTGTGCACTTTTTATTAATTTATTCTGCACAAATGTGGTTATGAGGTTCAAGGCTTACCCAATCAAAAAGGCATGCCAAGTGGTGTGGTAATCGAATGCTTGGTTCAAGACACAACAACTCAAGAAAGGAGTCACAGAAAAAAAGTGCAGGGTTCACAAGTATCGCACTACTAGTCTGTCCTGTGTTTACATAAGTATTGTTGCAGAGGTTATATAATGGTGTTCTAGAAATACCTTCAAGTCTTAGCAGAATCTGCTGCTGTATCATATGTGTAGCATTTTTTATTTGTACACAGGCAGTTATTCACCTCTGTGAAGGAATCTTAGGTGTCCTTGTTCCTTTCAAAAATGCAGCTGTTTATTTACTCCATGTACATGTGCAGGGGTGGACTGATAGGGTACTCTTCAATTTTTGTTTCATGAAAATTAAGTCTTGTCACTTCATTGGGTGACTGACCCCCATTGGCTATTCTCACAATTTCAGATCAGTAACATGATGAGATGTGTGTGCTTTTCTCTGCGGGTTAAATGAAGCACACACATTTCATCTGATGATAAGATACGTGTGCTTCATTTAACCTGCAGAAAAAAGAAAAAAGCACTCCAGGTTTAACTATTTTGCTCAAGTCCTAGTTCAGTATGCTTCTTTGTGAATGCCTATGAATGTGGTGATAGACAGTAGCATTTATTTTTGAATTTATAAATAACCACCATTGCAGATGCCACTGAATACATGTCCGGTACAAACTGTGCATTTGTTCACTTATATTTCTTATAAAAAGAAAAGTTAAAAGAAGATAACCAGGTACATGAGAATCTGCATATATCTGTAATGTGCAACCTACCTGAATTTGTCAGCATTGGAATTAGAGTAAACTTGTTGGGAATTGAAGACCCAGCCTACAGAGAATCTGATGAATGGATGCAGAGTTCAGTGGTAACGTGGCATGCTGGGCATTGGATTGATGTGCATATGTTTTGGTGAGGTCATCCATGAAGATTTAAAAGTCATAGTAAAAAGGTGATGTTGGTTTGTAAAATATGCCATAACAGGGAGTCTTGTTGCTACCTTAGCTGTCAACTGTCCTTGATTTTGTTTCATATTTTTTGGTCTTTTCCTTGTGAAATAAATAAATAAAGTAAAATAAATAAAAATAAATAAATATTGCAAAAACTGTTACCGTCACTTTTTGAAGCATATAATAGCAATGTTTATTATCTTCGTTCCCCCGTATTTTTTGGCTTTGTCTCTGATTCTTGAATTAAAAGGTTGAAACATATGGTCAGAATTTAGAGGAGTGCAGACAGCTGCACATAACTAATATAGAAGATGGACAAGTCATTAGTTTGCCAACAAAGTTTTACATTTCTAATATTCATGAGAGAATTGGCCTGAGACTTGTACATTTTTCCTTGTAAGATTTTCCTCAATGTTGTGCACTGCAAAACTGACTACAAGCCTGCATTGTCTGTCCTACACACACACACACACACACACACACACACACACACACACACACACACACACACACACACACACACACAGCAACTTTTGCATATATTTTTTTCTTTATTCCTTAGTTAACTGAGTAAACATAGCATGCCCAGTTGCCTCTTAAGGGGCAACCTGTAAGGTTGCATGGTCAAGTGATTTGTTCGTAGTCACACCATAAGCAAATGGAAACTGAGAGAATGGAACTCAAAACTACAGGTAACTCTCATTAGCAGTTTATAACTTTAATCTTCAGTACTCGACTGCAAGACTAGAACATACTGACAGTACGAAGTTATAGCATAGTTAAAAAGATTCCACTTTTAGGAACTGAAGGCAGTATAAAAAAAATTACCCCAATTCCAAAAGACTTGGTGTCAGTGTAAATGACCATTTACAATGAGACCCGGCTGAGAAGGCAGGTGTTTTGGCATCTGATCCCTGTAGTAAACTTGTTTATAGATAGGTCTTACAATCGAGTAAGTCACTTACACTGAGAGCAGGACTTTTAAAATCAGGGCAGTCTTACACTGAGAGCAACTCTTTTGGAATTTGGCACAAATACATACACACACACGCACACACACACCACACACAGACAGACACACGTCACGTATATATATATATATATATATATATATATATATATATATATATATATATATATATAAGTAAGTATAACTGTGTTTGTTTATGTATGTGTATATATGTGTATATATATATGCATGTTCTCCCTGTGTTCGCGTGGGTTTCCTCCGGGTACTCCGGTTTCCTCCCACATTCCAAAGACATGCATCTGGAGCATTTCTCCCCGGGCCTCCACTGAAATCAGGCCCTGTGGAACCTAGTCGGACATTCCCGGTCAACAAATGATAAATAAAAATAAAATAAAAAATATATCTATGGTTTACTATCAAAATGCCGCCACGCTATGCAGGGGGGTGCAGAGGGGCTTGCCCCCCTGCATAGATGTGAGTTTAGGCTAGTTAGGTAGAGAGTTAAGGGAAGGGTGGGAGCGCTGTTAATTGTCGTAAATGTCGCAAGCAACATTTTCGACACTTAACAGTTGATGTGATAGTGTTCAATCTCGCCGTTTGTTCTTACACATGGGTTCGGAGCCGATCCTCGGCTCCGTGCCGGCCTCTTGCAAGCTCTGCATCGAGAAGAAGCTCGAGACAATCTAATACCCACAATCCCCCTCTGCCTTTACCTCAGATCTAGTTTGCCGCTGCTGCTTTCGCATCGTTGGGAGCTAGCTCGAGGGTTTTCTAAGCTAAGATATAACTTTTTGTTGTATTTTATTGAGAATTCTATTTAACTTGATATTGTCAATATTACTTAGTGTGATTGTGTTGTGGTTCCGTAATCCTTTGGTACCGTTAACCTTTTTATCGGTATTTTTGTATCGGGGCCTACACCCTTTCCATATACTACTATATTGAGACAAATTTATACCGGATTTGACATTTACCTGATTGTGACTATTTTTCCCGGATTTGACTGTGTATTTGTTTCTGGAATTGTTTATTACCTACAATGTCTGAGAAGGCAAAGTCTGGTTTCAAGCGTTGTCAGTGTGGCCAAAAAATGTCGGTCACTGACAACCATAGTTCCTGTGTCTACTGCCTTGGCCCTCTCCACTTACAAGAGGATTGCTCCATCTGTCACTCTTTCAGTGGGAGGGTCATGACAGATAGGCGCAGGAAACTAATGGACGGGTCTTTTGAAACCAGCTTTCCAAGAGGCTTTGGATGCTTCTGACCAGGCATCGAAGTCCTCTAAGGAATCGAAGACATCGGAGCCCAAGTCATCGGCTCCGAGCTCTTCTTCAAAGGTTAGATCACCGGTTCCACAGACTTCGGGCCGAGTGTTCAACTGGTGTCGGTTCCTGAGCCTCGAGTCTTTGAACCGGTGATGGAGCTCCCTCCTTCGCCATATTGAGGTCGGCTCCGTCTTCGGTTCCTTCGACCGCTCTTCCTCCAAACTTTCGGATGTCGATGTGGATCGTGTGGTGCAGAAGCTGCTGGAGCATTCGGCCTCTCTAAACTTATTTCGGTTTCCACCCAGCTGGTGTCGAGACTTGAAGGCCTTCCTGTATCTCCATCCATTCCTCCTCCGAGACCGATTCAGTCTTTGGAGCCGGAAGAGGCTGATCTGCTGATTGTGGAGCCCTCGGGTCCAGAGCCGCCCTTTCTCGGTCTGTTCCTCACCTCGACTCCGTCGGACCGGTACCGAGTCTCGGAGCCGACGGTCTGTTCTTGGTCCGGGGCCGAGTCGAACCGGCGTGTCGGTTCCGACTCTCCCCTCGGGCCTCGGCACGGATCGATTCGGCTCCGTCCTCTGGGTCGATGCCTTCGTGCCCGTGTCGGGATTCTTCCCATTTCTTCGAACCGGAGACTCTTCGATCGCGGGACCCGGGGCGTTCGACCTGATGAGGAAGGTGTTGTCTACCCAGACAACCACATCAGTGGAAGCAGTTTCTCCTCCCCATAAAGGGCCTTTGTCTTCATCTGCACCCACGGCCACATCCAAGCGCCGGGCACCAGTGTCTCAGCCACCCTGGAGGGTGCCCCCTCTTCCTCCGAGGCTTCTTCGGATGCTCCCCACGAGGAAGTCCCTAGGAAGAGACTGTGTAAGAGGAGACACTTGGATTCTCCACAGGAATCCATAACATCTGATACTGACTTAGATGAGTCAGGGGTCCCCTAAGTCACCTTCAGAAGATGTCTCTTTTTCAGACATTCTGGAGATCCTGAAACAGAGAGGTGACTGGCAGTCCTTCCCCCTTCTGAGGATGAGTCAGTTCTGCTGAAGGCATTTGGTGCTCGCCCTTCCTCCTCCTGGGTCACTCCGCCCTTCGACGAACTAATGGAACTTATTGCTCGAAGGGGGTGGGAGGCTCCTGACACAGTGGAACCTGTTCCTAGGAAACCGAACAAGTACATCACAGCACCTCAGGATAAGTCCTACCTTACTAAAGGAGTTCCAGTAGACGCTATGGTGGTGGCTGCAGCCACGAAAAAGGAGATGTCAGAGTCTTCTTCGTCTGTCCATCCGCCTAATAAAGATTCTAGGACGATGGATAGATATGGGAAGCGCATTTTTAGTTCAGCGGCTTTTTCCATGCGGTCCCTGAACTATTTGACCCATTTTACACGTCTGCAGAGGGATCTAGTCAAAGAGTTGGGAGATACCCTCCAGGGTACTACAGATGCAGCTGTCACAGAGAAAGTGACAGCAACTTAATACCCTAACATCGATTGTTAACTCGTCCATGAGGCTGATTTCCTACGCAGCGAAGGTTCGAGTAGGGCAGCTGCTTCAGCGATTGCTCTTCGTAGACAATCCTGGATGCCTATGCTCCTTTGCGGAAGCCTTCAAGTCTTCCTTTACAACGCCCCATTTGACGGTGCCACTCTTTTTGGCCCCAAGGTAAAGGAGACCCTTACCGGTGTGAACAAGAGGGAAAGACTCTGTCTGCTGTCGGAGTCCGTTTTCCACCCCAACCAGACCGTACCCCAAAGGGCAACGCGGTGGGAAAATGTGGTTTCGGAAACAAAATCAAGGGTCTTTCCCGGGCACACAGGGTGATGCCCCCTCTAGAGGCAGAGGAGGGGGCAGAGGTGGAAGACGCCGCCCTGGCGGCAGAGGGGGTCCGCAACATCAAGGTGACAGGGAAACACTCCCTGGTAAACCTTTCCAGCACTCCTGAGAGGAGGCCCGACTGTCCTGCTCTGGAGGCAGTCGGGGGTCGCTTAGCTTTATACCCTCAGGCCTGGCAAGATATAACTACAGACAAGTGGGTAAAAAGCGTAGTTACCAGAGGTTACACCATACCCTTTCTATCCTATCCCTTTCCAAAGAAAAGACTCCCAGATGTACCGCCCCATCTGCGAGAGCCAGCAGCTTTAGAAATTTCAAAGTTGTTAGAAAAAAGAGTCATCCAGCCAGTCCCAGCGGACCAGCAAGGATTCGGGACTTACTCAAGGTTCTTTTTAGTTCCAAAGAAAACAGGGGACTGGAGGCCCATTCTAGACCTGAGTTACCTCAATACTTTCGTCAAGAAAGAAAAGTTCCGAATGGTCACGCTTCAATCGATCCTTCCATTTCTACAGAAGGACGAGTGGATGTGCTCAATAGATCTAGAGGATGCATACTACCACATCAAAATGGCCAGGGCATCCAGAGATCATTTGCGCCGGCTGGGAGCCAGTCACTTTCAATTTCGAGCCCTGCCCTTTGGTCTGACCTCAGCCCCAGGGTCTTCACCAAATGCATGGCAGTGGTAGCGTCTCACTTGAGACGCCAGGGATTCCAGGTGTTTCCATATCTGGACGACTGGCTCCTTTCAGCCACCACCCGGCCAACTACTGCAGGCCAGAGACTATGTTCTTCAACTGTGTGTTCACCTAGGGATTTCCGTAAATTTCGGAAATCCTTACTTCAGCCATCACAAAATATCTTGTTCATAGGAGCAGAGTTAAACACACGCCAATTGATTCTGAGGCTTCCCCAGAAAGGATATCATCACTGCAGACTCACATTCGCCTTCTACTCTTGTCAAGGAAATCTCCTGCACACCTAGTACTGAAGGTGTTGGGCCTCATGTCAGCCTCCCTTATTGCAATTCCCTGGGAAGGTTGCACATGAGAGTCCTACAATGGCTGCTATTTGCTCAATGGTCATTCCAGCAACTACCTCTAACACACGAGATTCTCATAACAAAGACTTGCAAAACAGATCTAAACTGGTGGCTCCAAACGTGCAACCTTTCCCAGGGAGGCCGTTTGTATTACCCACCACAGTTACGGTGACCACGGACGCTTCCCTGATAGGGCGGGGGGGCATCTTTCAGGGACAGACAGTCCAAGGTGAATGGACCAATTTGGAATACAATCTGCACATCAATGTTCTAGAGTTGAGGGCAGTGTTTCTAGCGTTGCAACACTTTGCTCCCCTTCTTCCTCTAGGGACTATTGCAGTTCAGACGGACAATATGTCGGTAGTCTGGTATATAAACAAACAAGGGGAACCAAGTCCTATCAACTATGCAGAGAGGCCATGAGAATTTGGCAGTGGGCAGAGTCCACGGGTCGCTTTCTAATAGCAACGCACATCCCGCGGTCATCCAACGTCATAGCCGACAGGCTGAGCAGAGCAATTCTGCTACCGCACGAAAGTGGTCTCTGAAACAGTCAGTGGCGAAAAGGATTTTTCGCACATGGGGCCAGCCTTCCTGCGACCTGTTTGCGTCTCCAATGAACGCCAAATGCAGGAGCTACTTTGCCCTATTACCCTCCAGGGAAGTCCCCAGGGACGCACTGGTTTCTGATTGGCCCCGGGACTCCTGTACGCATTTCCTCCATTTCCTCTGATACCAAATTTCTCCAGAAAGCCAGGAACCTTCACAGGACGATAATTCTCATTGCTCCATTCTGGCCTCGTCAAATTTGGTTTCCCTCCTGAAAATTCACTGCATTCGGGGACCCTGGATTCTGGACCCAGAGCCGGATCTGTTGACTCACTCGTCAGGGGTTCCCCATCCCGCTTCTGTCACTCCATCTAGCAGCTTGGCTGCTCCAATTCCAACTTAGCCAGGTCTGATCTCTTGTCACCAGCAGTCCAGAATATATTAGTGGCTTCGCATAAGGCTTCCACTACTAAAACATATACTAGCAAATGGAAACGGTTTATATTCTGGGCGAATACACACCACGTTGATCCCTTTACAGCTCCTTTGAATAAGATTTTAGAGTTCTTAACAGACTTATTTCATCAGGGTGCTTCTCCTGCTACTCTAAGAGTTCAATTGGCTGCCATTTCAATTTCCATGTGGAAGAATGTGGAGCTCCTATCATGGCTCACAGACTTTGTAAAGCCTTTTTAAAAGGAGTTTTTCATATTAGACCTCCGGTCAGATCTCCTACGTCACCTTGGAGTCTAAACTTGTTGCTATCTAAATTAATGTTGCCCCCCTTTGAACCTGCCTCTTCTTGCCCATTAAAATTTTTGTCCTGGAAAACTCTCTTTCTGGTAGCCATTACTTCTGCTAGACGAGTGTCTGAACTTCAGGCTCTCTCCATCAAGCACCCTTATCTGATCTTTCACTCTGACAGAGTTTCTCTTGAACCAATTCATCCTTCCTCCCTAAAGTGTGTTCTATTAACAACATTAATCAGTCCATTGAATTACCCACTTTCTTCAAAACCACTCCAACAAAATGGAGTATATGTTACACAAATTGGATGTTCACAGACAGCTAAGGTTTTATTTGGATAGAACAAAAGATCACAGGAAAACAGATCAACTCTTTGTGGCTTTTGCTGATAGCAGGAAAGGACTTGCAGTTACCAAAAGAACTCTTTCAAAGTGGTTAACGGATTGTATAATCTATGTATACGATTCTGCAAATCAACCCCTTCTAAACAAACCCAAGGGACATTCCACAAGATCAATATCTACGTCTTTGGCTCATGCAGCTCGCCTACCTCTGGATGCTATTTGTGCGGCTGCTACCTGGTCTAAGCCACATACATTTATTTCTCATTATAAAGTAGATAAGGTTTCTAGGGACAGGGCAACCTTTGGTTCCACTGTGCTCAAGAACGCCCTCCGTGAGTTCCTCAGGATTTAGGAGCTAGGACGCTACCCATGTGTAAGAACAACGGCGAGATTGAACACTATCACATATAGAAGTTATGTACTTACCATAACGTTCCATGTGGAGTGTTCATCTCGCCTTTGTTCTTACAGTCCCACCCTCCCACCCTTAGGAAGAACGTTCTTTGATGCCTGGCCAGAAGCATTTTTGCTACTGTCATTATTCTCTGTACATAGTTGGTATACACATATACTTATATGTGTCTGTTTATGTATGTATAGATGTAGGGCATGAATGTGCTGTTATGTAGATTGGTTTGCTTGCAAACTAGATCTGAGGTAAAGGCAGAGGGGGATTGTGGGTATTAGATTGTCTCGAGCTTCTTCTCGATGCAGGGCTTGCAAGAGGCCGGCACGGAGCCGAGGATCGGCTCCGAACCCATGTGTAAGAACAAAGGCGAGATGAACACTCCACATGGAACGTTATGGTAAGTACATAACTTCTATTTTTCGACATTAGGTGCATACGGAAATGTTCATTTCCGATGTTAAAATTCGAAGTTTCGTACACGTTTTGTTTTTATTTTTGAATTTTTGATAGTAAACCATATATATATATATATATATATATATATATATATATATATATATATATATATGGGTCTATGTCAGAAGCTAGAATTTTCAGAAACTTGAATTTCATATGGTCGAGACAATATGATCAAGTTTCCATATGAAAAAAACAAAAAATCTACGTTTTTTCTACATTTTTTCAGAGGGGAAGCTCCCCTGCACCCCCCCACACACACCCCTGCATATTATATATACCAACTCCAAGATCGCAGTACAGTGGGGAAAAGGGTAACTTCCCCAATCCACACTGTACCATGATCTTCATTCAAAACCTTCAATCTTTTGGAAACTCGATCATATCGTCTCAACAATATGAACTTCGAGTTTCTGAAAATTCGAGCTTCTGATAGGGACCCATATATGTATATATACATTTATATTTATATATGTACATGTGTGCATATATCCATATCTATCTATATATATATATATATATATATATATATATATATATATATATATATATATATATTTATACCTCAACCAGCACATGCATTAGAAAATGAAAACTGCAGTCAGCTGAGATGGTAGACTCCCACTAAACTTTGAAATCTTGGAAAGTTACATCAGTTAAAATAAGTAATTAATTAAAATATCTTATATTTGAAACCAACACCTTTTGGATTACAAGTTCACTGATTTTCAGATAGTGTAGTTTACTAAGGTGGTCTTATGGTCCATCAGGAAACTGGAGTACTTTAAACCACTGAAGTCTCTGCCAAAATATGTCTCATTCTTTTTACATCTGGAAGGGTGTGATCCACAAGTTGGCAACAACATCTAAGCATTTTCAGTAGCATTGTGGAGAGTGTGTGTTTTTTATTTTCTAATTATGTCATGAGTTTCCTGTGCTCTTCATTTAAGAGGCTTTTGGAGTCAACCTTCCAAATTACTTGCTTAATGTGCTTTATTACAAACTTAAGAGAAGGGGTGTGTTGTGCATACTACAAACAGGTAAAGGATTTGTTTTATGCAGAAAAATTCTAAAAGCTTTAGTGCAATAAATCAGAGCTGTACCAAAGGGAGATAATTGCTACTACAATATATCTACCCGCACATATGCATAAAGGAATGGAGTTGGAGTTGTAGAACAACAGGTTGGCTGTGAGCTATGTACTCCAAAGGCATGTTGCAGCCCCCTATAGTACACCACTGTGTGCCCCAAAGTGTTTTTTTTTGCACTGCATTGCACACATCATGTAATTCACATGCACGCTGTGTACACGTAGTGAGAATCAGTAGCACACCAAGGAATTCTGACTGTAGCTGAGGATTTCTACAGGCACACTGGGCACGCAACATACAGCAGACATCATAGAGTGATGTATCATACAGATGAGTTAGCCTCCAAACTCACTAAGGTTTTTCAGGCTGTTAGTGGGCATAATTCTCATAACAGGGGCTACATGCTGTATGGAAAACTGTGTACAGAATAGTGTATAAATAGAATAATTTATCAGTGAAGGGTATCTAAGGACAGACATGTATGGTGTACAGAGTGAGAAAATGGGACAGGAACAAAAATGGTGTGTTTAGATAAGATAGATGTATTTATATAAATAAGTAGGTGGGTGTGTTTAGATAAGATAGATGTATTTATATAAATAAGTAGGTGGGTGTGTTTAGATAAGATAGATGTATTTATATAAATAAGTAGGTGGGTGTGTTTAGATAAGATAGATGTATTTATATAAATAAGTAGGTCGGTGTGTTTAGATAAGATAAATGTATTTATATAAATAAGTAGGTGGGTGTGTTTAGATAAGATATATGTATTTATATAAATAAGTAGGTGGGTGTGTTTAGATAAGATAGATGTATTTATATAAATAAGTAGGTGGGTGTGTTTAGATAAGATAGATGTATTTATATAAATAAGTAGGTGGGTGTGTTTAGATAAGATAGATGTGTTTATATAAATAAGTAGGTGGGTGTGTTTAGATAAGAGTTGTATTTATATAAATAAGTAGGTGGGTGTGTTTAGATAAGAGTTGTATTTATATAAATAAGTAGGTGGGTGTGTTTAGATAAGATGTATTTATATAAATAAGTAGGTGAGTGTATTTAGACAAGATAGATGTATTTATATAAATAAGTAGGTGGGTGTGTTTAGATAAGATAGATGTATTTATATAAATAAGTAGGTGGGTGTGTTTAGATAAGATGTATTTATATAAATAAGTAGGTGAGTGTATTTTGATAAGATAGATGTATTTATATAAATAAGTAGGTGGGTGTGTTTAGATAAGATAGATGTATATATATAAATAAGTAGGTGGGTGTGTTTAGATAAGATGTATTTATATAAATAAGTAGGTGAGTGTATTTAGATAAGATAGATGTATTTATATAAATAAGTAGGTGAGTGTATTTAGATAAGATAGATGTATTTATATAAATAAGTAGGTGTGTGTGTTTAGATAAGATAGATGTATTTATATAAATAAGTAGGTGGGTGTGTTTAGATAAGATAGATGTATTTATATAAATAAGTAGGTGGGTGTGTTTAGATAAAGATAGATGTATTTATATAAATAAGTAGGTGTGTGCATGTGTGTGCGCGCGCGCACGCGTGTGTGTGTGTGTGTGTGTGTGTGTGTGTGTGTGTGTGTGTGTGTGTGTGTGTGTGTGCGCGCACACATATATATATATATGTATGTATATCTATATGTATGTATCTAAATGTATATATCAGTGCTGTTCAGGCTAACAAGAAGGAGACAAACTTCATCTCTTCTTGTAGACATACTAGAGTCTATGGCATGCAAAGATATGGATTTGAGTAGGTGCCTAGTTTGGACAGAATATAGTCAGTCACCCATGCATAATTATGTAGTTCGTAGCTGTAGCATCATATGTTTCAGCTTTCAGTGCTTGGAGGCAACTTATTTCCATTGCAGTGGCCTGTCCTTTACATGTCCGCATGCTTGACATTCCCTCTGTGTTCTCCTAATTATTAAGTGCTTAGAGGTTTGGAGTAGTGCCCCAGTCCAGTTTTACAGAATTGGCTGTAAGGACATCAACATACTTGAAATTTTTGTGTGTTGCTTCATTTGCATGAAACACACTACCTGCCTTTCTCAGACTGTACGCTGTTGTGTCTCTCCACATCACAAGCTTATGGCACTCCTGTGACCCAAAATTAAAATGTTTGGGAATTTGTTCTGGTATCAGGAAACTAGTTGTTTTCTTTGTTTCTGATGGTTGTAAGTCATTATAGTTGTAATAAAGATATTTGTGCCCTTGATATAATAGAAAGGATGTAGTTATTTGAATTTTGTGCAGCAGTTTGTAAAATGTCTTTTAAGGCTACCCAAATTCTGTTTTATATGTGATTATAAACCTTTTACACTAGCATCTGTTCCCTTCTGTATTGTTTTAGAGAATAACTTGTCCTATATCTCTTTTTGTTACATTGCACTATTTCATATGAAACTGTTAAGTAATACTACTGAAGTAAAGACCTGCTGTGACATTAAATTATTGGTTTGTGTTTGAAAGAGTCTGCATGCTTTGTGAATGTTAAATCTTTCCTGAGTGCTGAAAAAAGAAAGTCATGCATTCCCTTTTATATATTTTACCATGGCTAAAAAGAATCAACATTATGTATTGCCTCAGAATCTTCATCCCCTTAAGAAACAGATACATGATTTGTTTAAAATGATACCATCAGCTGTTATGCACACATCATCACTTTGACATTTTCAGATCCAGACTGCAGAACCCTGTCACAATTTAATTTGAAGACTCTGTAATAGCTTTTAAGCTCTTGGAGTAGCAAACACAGCCCCATCATTCTGTTAATTCTTGTATCACGTTTAAGATTTAATTCAAGCAGATTGTGTGGCCACTTAAAACTTTGCATCCAGGGCTGCTACCCCCTCTGCCCCACCCTCATTATATCTCTGATGTTCTTCGTGTTTCACTGTTACAGTCATCACACTTGGGTTATCTGCCTGCAGGTAGCCCTCAGTCAGCCCAAATACCAGAGTCTTGGGATTTCTGCGTCAGATGCTGTCGCTTCTTCCATGACGTCAGGTCGTCAGGGGTATCAAACAGGCAGCCGAGGCCATTACATCTGTCTTTCTTGCCGAGAAGGAGCCCGAAGCAGAAGCAGTTCGCAAGTGCCAGTCGGCAGCTACCTGAAATTTTCGTTTTTCGAGTTTCAAACCTGAAGTCTTCTAAAGCTAAGTACCCCATTGGGGATTCTTTTTTCTTGCTCTAACCGATGTCAGAAAAAGTTAACAATTGTCTTGCCTGTGGAAAGCAAATACCTCACAGAGATTTTCATTCTTACTGCATCACCTATTTAGTCCCAGACCATGACGTCCCTCGCTGTCAGTTTTGTGCCTTGTTTAACGCCCAAACCATTTGTCGTCGGGCTATTTTTGTAGCTAAATTCTTTCGCTCTCATTCTCCGTATTCCGAAATGGCTTCGGTAAGCCGTCCGACTACTGATCTTCCGGAAAAGCGCAAAGATAAAGACAGAGACAGAACGCATAGGTCAGTCGCCATTCCACTGGTATCAGTGAGGCACTTTTGCAGTCCCTGCTGCCCACTTCTACAGATTCTCAGGCCCCTGCTGAGACCCATTCAGAGTCTGGTATGCCGCAAGATGCTTCTTCGACTATGGAACCTGCGGATGTCTCTACCTTGGATGGGTCCGGAGCAACTGTGCAGGCACCGGCTTCTGAGGGTGTAGTCCGACCTACCGATATTTGCATTAAACTGACTTCATTTTTAGCTAAAACAACTGAGATGTTCTTCATTCCACATTGCTGCAGTCCTAACTATAGGGGTAGTCCGCTGTCCAGTCGGCCCGAATACCAGAGTATATGGCTGACGTCGGTCAGGGCGCATTAGACTGACGTCAGTACGTCAGGGTACTAATGCGCATGACCGACGTCATATCCTCAGTCTTTTTTGCCGCATGGTCCGATGCAGAAGCAGTTTTGCGAGTGCAGGTTGGCGTTCTGAAATTTTCTGAAGTCGGAGTTTCAGACCGAATCAGAGTTGGCTAAGTACCCCGTTGGGGAACATTTTGGTTTTTTCTTGCCTCAGTATTTAACCGGATGTCAGAAAAAGTGAATAACTGTATTTCTTGTGGGAAACAGATACCTCATAGGGATTACCATACCTTGTGTATACCTTGTTTAGGGCCTGAGCACGACATTGTTGGATGCCGCTCTTGTGCTAGGTTTAACAAACGCACTATTAAGAGAAGGTTAGACTGTGCCAGGTTAGTGTTTGGGAAGCGTTGCAATTATAAAATGCCGCCGGATGCTCCGGCCCGCTTCGCCCAAGAAGCGCAAGGACAAAACAGCGAAGCCTAGGGTTGATGAACCGCAGTCCCGGACGGCGGTTCTTTAGAAGGCTCTGTGGAGCCAGAGGTTTTGCCAGGAGTTTCTTTGGAGTCTCAGGCAGAGACTTTACTGTTACAGGATGTGCCTTCTCAGGAGGTAGGCCAGGCTGAGGGGGCTTCTCAGGTAACTGTTCTTCCTCTCTTCCCAAGGTAGTTAGAGCCTCTCCTTCTGTTTCCAAAACTTCTTTGAGAGGTAGGCCAAGTTTAGCTTCAGTGGGGGCTTCTCCTAGCACTTCAGGTTCTGTGCCTAAGAAACATATGCTTAAAATGGCAGAAGATTTGATTACTATGATTAGAGGTTCTATGCCCCCTCCTGATAAGAGGCCTAGGGTGGAACCTGAGTTTGATAGTTTTGAACAGTGTTCAGAGGCTTCTGAGTCTTCTGCGGAAGATTTGCAGGAGTATCCTCCTTATTCTGATTCTGATGTGGATGATTCCACTCCTACAGCTTCTCCTCCTGAGGATTTCTCATTTTCAGAGACTCTGCATTCCATGAGGGAGCACTTTAAATGGGAAGGCCAGGATTTCTCTGATTCCAGGAAAAGGCTTAGGGAATTCTTGTTTTTACCCCAGCATAGGCCCTTAGCTATACCTCCTGTGTTGAATGTGGTGGAAGATGTTTTTGCAGAGGCTTCCCTGAACCCTGATTCTTTGCCTCCTGCTCCTGTTAAACCTGATAGGTACTATAGGGTGCCTGAAGCTCATAAGTATCTTTTTAAGAGTCCTAGGGCAGACCCGGAAACTGTTTCTCAGGGACCTAAAGGTGTTAAGGCTTCTGTGGTTAACCCTGTTCCCACTGATAAAGAGGCAAGGGCTTTGGATAGATGGGGAAAGAAAGTGTATACTTCTTCCACTTTAGCCATGAGGGCGTTGAATTGTCAGTTTCACATGCTAAAATATCAAAATTATCTCCTTTCACAACTGAAATCTAAGGTGGATGCTTTGGCGGAAGGTATTGAGTGTAAAGAGTTGCTGGATTTAGTTCATGTGTCTGAACAAGTGGGTAAGCATTCTTTGCAATGTGGTTTTGATGCTGTACAGGCCTCCTCGAGGGTGGCTGCCACTAGTTCTGTTCTTCGCAGGCATGCCTGGTTGAGGGATCAGAATTTAGCTGAGCATGTTAAGACAAGGATTTTGGATGCTCCTTTACAGTCTGATGTGTTGTTTGGTTCGCCTGTGGAAGCAGTTTTAAAGAAAATGGAGGACAAAGCTAAGTCTATGCAAACTGTTAAAGATTTTTGCAGGTGCAGCCACCAAGTTTAGTAGAAATTGGCCTACTAAGGGATGGACATATCCTGCTTATGATTCCCAGTCTAGGGGTAGGTCTAGACGTGGTAGGGGCAGAGCTCAAGGTTCTTTTAGGCCTAGAACAGGGAGTTCACCTGCTCAGACTTCTGGTGAGGGCAGGGGTCAGTCCTTTCGTAAACAGACCCAATGACCTGCCTTTTCAGCTGCCAGTAGATTCTCGTCTGGCAGCTCCTTTGGGAGGAAGACTGTCTCTTTTCAAAGAAAATTGGGATTTAATTACTCAAGACAGATGGGTGTTGGATATCATTCACCACGGTTACAGGTTTTATTTCCATACATTGCCCCCTTTCAAAGGCATGCCAGACGTTCCTCCTCCACAAAGGAAAGAGGCTCACAAGCAAATTTCTCTGTTATTCCAAATAGGGGCCATTCAGCCAGTCCCTGTATCAGAAAGGGGCCTAGGATTTTATTCTCGCCTGTTCCTAGTACCAAAGAAGGGGAACACCTGGAGACCAATTTTGGATTTATCTATCCTCAACACTTATCTGGACATTCCCAAGTTCAAGATGTTGACGTTACAACAGCTTTTACCTCTGCTGGGCAAAGATCACTGGATGGTAACTTTAGATCTCAAGGAAGCTTACCTTCATGTGCCTATAAGACTAAGTTGCAGGAAGTATCTGCGTTTTCGAGCTGGAAATTCTCATTATCAGTTCTCTGCATTGCCCTTTGGCTTATCTACTGCCCAGAGTATTCACAAAGGTTCTGGCTCCAGTGATAGCTTACTTCAGGCTAAAAGGAATTCAAATCTATCCTTACTTGGACGACTGCCTGATTCTGGCTCAAGAAAAGGAAGACCTTCTACAGCATCTGGAATATGTTATAGCAGTGCTAAGATGCCTAGGGTATTCTGTGAACGAAATAAAGTCCAGTCTAGTACCCTCTCAAGACATGTGCTTTCTGGGTGTGCGACTGAATACAGCAGCCCAGATGGCCTTTTAACCCCGGACAAACAAAAGAGTCTATCCCTTTACTTCCATCAACTATCTCATCAGTCCGTGCTGACTGCAAGGACAGTCCTTCAAGCATTAGGGTTCATGGCATCTTGTATTCTGGTGCTTCCCAATGCCAAACTGCATATGAGGAAGCTGCAATGGTATCTCAAAATGTATGGACACAGCACTGCCAGGATTTGGACACTGTCATTCAAATAATACCTTGCCTTCAAAAAGAATTTTGTGGTGGGCTCAGGAATGTCACCTAAACAAGGGACTCTCTGTGACCCGGCCAGAGGCGAGTCAGATTTTAACGACAGATGCCTCGGACATTGCTTGGGGAGCTCATCTAAATGGAAAGTGGATACAAGACAAGTGGCCTGCCAGACTACAGCATCTACATATCAACATGAAGGAGATGTTAGCAGTCCAGTTTGCATTAATGGCTTTCAAGGAGTTACTTCTTCCAGGGCAGGTGTTGATTCTAACAGACAACACAACTGTCATGTGGTACATCAACAAACAAGGGGAACACATTCTTATCCTCTATGCAGGCAAGCAATGATTTTATGGGAGACTGCTCAGCTTGCAACTAACTCTTCAGGCAAGGTTTCTGCCGGGAGCACAGAACTCCTTAGCAGATGTGTTAAGCAGACAAATCATGGATCCCCACGAGTGGAAACTGGATCTTCATGTATTTCAGAAATTGACAGTGTCATGGGGAACTCCAGACATAGATCTGTTCGCTTCTCCACTAAACCACCAGCTGCCAAAGTTTTGCACAAAGGGGTTTCATCACACAGCTTGGAAAGTGGATGCTCTTTCTTTCAGTTGGAAAAATCTTCATGTGTATGCCTTTCCACCTCTGCCTCTTCTTCCAAAGGTGCTCTTAAAGGTCAGACAAGACAAGCCAAGGATGATTTTAATAGCTCCAGATTGGCCTCGCAACACTGGTACCCACTACTAAGGAGTCTGGTAAGGAAGCCTCCATGGCCTTTACCTTTGATTCCACATCTGTTATCTCAGAAGGACGGTCATCTGCTCAATGTCAAGCTTCACTCTCTTCATCTAACAGCCTGGCATATTCTGTGTTGAAATACAGCAGGTCTCAACTTCCTCAACAAGTTTTAAATGTGATTATGGAAGCTAGAAGACCTAGTACAAGGAAAGTGTACGCAGAAAAATGGAAGAGGTTTTTATTTTGGAGTACAGCAAAGAATTTGGAGATTTCTGAGCCTAATTTGAGTGTGGCTCTTCAATATCTTACTGAGTTATTGGACAAAGGTTTGTCCTTCTCTTCCATTAAGATTCATGCTGCAGCAATTTCAGCTCACTATGATTGTGACCCACCATTGTTTTCGCATCCTTTGTTCAAGCAGTTTCTTAGAGGGGCAAAGAATATAAGACCCCACGTAGAGCTCCTACTCCTGCTTGGGATCTCAATTTTGTGTTGGAAAAACTTACTCTACAACCTTTTGAGCCTCGGCTACTGCTGAATTGAAATACTTGTCATGGAAGACTGCTTTTCTGTTGGCTATTACTTCTGCAAGAAGGGTGTCTGAGTTGCAGGCCCTTATGGCAGTAGAGCCCTTTTGATTTTCCATAAGGATAGGGTATCATTACGCACTAATCCTTCCTTTATGCCTAAGGTGGTTTCTAGTGTGGCTTTAAACCAAACTATTCATTTGCCTACTTTTATGCAGACCCCCAAAATAAAGGGTAAAAGATTTTGCACACTTTAGATGTACACAGGCAATTGCGTTATTATTTAAGCAGGACTAAGGATTTTAGGCAGTCTCAGCAGTTGTTTGTTTCTTTTGCTTTGAGTTCAGGGCAAGCCTGTGTCAAAACAAACTATTTCTAGGTGGATTGGGTTTTGCATTGCATTTTGTTATTCCCATCATGGCAAGGAGATTCCAGCTGGGATTAGGCCTCATTCCACTAGGGCTACTGCCACTTCAACGGCATTTCTAAGGGGTGGCAACTAAGGATATTTTGGAGGCAGCTACTTGGAGTTCAGTGCATACTTTCTCTAAGCATTATCACCTTCCTCTCTACTCTAAGTCTAGGGCTGGTTTTGCCACAGCTATTTTGCAAGGCATGTTGTCAGCTCCTGCTTCTTTATGATTTGCCAGCCTCCCTTACCTCTGCTTTGGGATTCTACCCAATAGTTAGGACTGCAGCAATGTGGAATGAAGAACATAGTACAGTTTTGTACCTACCATAAATGTAGATGTTCGAGGATCCACATTGCTGCAGTCCAATTTACCCTCCCTCCTTCCCCTCTGTGTTTAGGGGTGGTTGTGTAGATGAGGTTATATGCTGATATTTTTATATATATATTTTTGTATATATTGTACATATTTTTGGTGCAGGTATATTGGGCCTTGTCTTTTTAGGGTCTTCTGACATCTGGGGCAAGAAAAGACTGAGGATATGACGTCGGTCATGCGCATTAGTACCCTGACGTACTGACGTCAGTCTAATGCACCCTGACCGACGTCAGCCATATACTCTGGTATTCGGGCCGACTGGACAGCGGACTACCCCTATAGTTAGGACTGCAGCAATGTGGATCCTCGAACATCTACATTTATGGTAGGTACAAAACTGTACTTTTCTCAGGCCCAGAGTAAGCACTATGCCTACAAAACCGATGACCAAAGCACATGCTCAAGCTCACATGCCTCAAAAACAAATGCTTAGAATGGCTGAAGACCTTATCACCCTAATTAGGCAAAGCCAGCCTTCCCCTGCTAAGAGACCAAGAATTGAGTTTCTTTCTGATTCTACAGACCATGAGTCGGATGACTCTGACCCTTCTGATTACCAAGACATACCCTTATCTACCTTTGAGGATTCAGATGCAGAGGAATCCATTCCCTCTGCTTCCCCTCCAGAGGATTTTTCTTTTGGTGAGACCTTGCATAAAGAGAGCATTTCTGCTGGGAATGCCAGGATTTTCCTCAGTCCAAAAAGAAACTCGGAGAATTTTTAGAGTTGCCTCAGCACAGGCCCCTAATTATACCCCCTGTCTTGGATGTTGTAGATGATGTCTGCATGGAATCCAGTCTTACCCCAGACACTTGACCACCAGCCCCTAGAAAACCTGACAGGTGCTACAGAGTACCTGATTCTCACAAATTTCTCTTTAAGAATCCTATTGCAGATCCAGAGACCGTTTCCCAGGGGCCTGAAGGTATTAAGGCTACTACAGCCAAAAACCCTACTCCTTCAGACAGGGATTCCAGAGCTTTAGACAGATGGGGTAAGAAGGTATATACATCTGCAACTCTGGCCATCAGGGCATTGAATTGCCAGTTTCATATGTTGAAGTACTAGCAGCATATTATGGAAAAAATTAAACAAAAAATGGTGTTATTTCCAGATTGTGCAGAAAATAAAGATTACAACAGTTAATGCATTCTGCAAACCAAGTTAGTAAGCATACTTTGCAGTGTGGCTTTGATGCCCTAGAAGCATCTTGCAGGGTTGCAGTCACTGGATTTGTACTGAGAAGGCATGTTTGGCTGAAGGAACAAACCTTGCCAGACCATGTCAAATCAAAATTACTAGATGCTCCTTTAAATCAGGACCATCTGTTTGGCACCAGAGCAGAAGAGGTTCTTAAAAAGGTGGAAGAAGCTAAATCTATGCAAGCTATTAAAGAATTCTTACAAGTGCAGCCACCTAGATTCAGTAGGCATTGGCCTACAAAAAACTGGTCCTTTCCAGCCCCTTCCAGGCCTTCTCAGTCCAAACCCAGGGGGACCAGACCACCAAGACTACAGTCTCAGGGTACGCAGAGATCTAAACAAGGGAGTGCCCCCACCTCAAAAACAGGGAGTGGCAAGCCACCCCTTATGGAAAAAGTTCACAATGACTTGTCAATTATCTTTCCCAGCCCTGCCCAACTATTTGCGCCCCTAGGAGGAAAACTTCCCCTTCCTGCCAAAAACTGGATGTCCATTACTCAGGACCAATGGGTTCTAAACACTGTATCCCTGGGGTACAGATTCTACTTCCATTCCCTGCCAACCCCAAGTGGGTTTCCAGACCTTCCTCCAAACCAGTGGGCAGAGGCTCAAAAGCAAGTAAATTCCCTGCTCAATGTCAGGGCCATTCGGGGACAGGGTTTCTACTCCAGACTGTTCCTGGTGCCCAGAAAAGAGGGCTCTTGGCGTCCAATCCTGGATCTGTCAATTCTCAACACCTTTCTGGTGGTCCCAAAATTCAAAATGCTAACCCTGCAACAGCTTCTCGCTATGCTAGCCAAGGATGTCTGGCAAGTCACCCTAGACTTAAAAGAAGCCTATCTGCACATCCTCATAACGGAGTCTTGCAGGAAATACCTCCGCTTCAGGGCAGGCTCTATGCACTATCAGTTCTCTGCACTTCCCTTTGGCTTATCTACTGCACCCAGAGTTTTCACAAAGTGCCTGGCTCCAGCCATTGCGTACTGCAGGCAGGCAGAGAAATACCCAACTTTTCCCATACTTGGACGATTGCCTGATTCAGGCGGACAGTCAGCAATTACTACTTCATCACCTAGCATTTGTAAAAAGACACCTATCTTCATTGGGGTACACCATCAATGAAAATAAATCACAACTGGTGCCCAGTCAAAAAAAATGTATTCCTGGGAGCAAGCTTGACCACAACTTCCCAGATGGCCTTTCTCACTCCAGAAAAACAGATCTATTTGAACAACTACTTCAAACACATGGCCACCAAAACCCAGCTATCTGCATGGAAAATACTGCAAACCCTTGGGTTCATGGCCTCATGCACTCTGCCAATTCCATATGCAAGACTGCATATGAGGAAACTTCAATGGTACTTTAAAAGTTTTTGGTGCCAACATTCTCAGGACCTGGAAACATTCATTCCAATCATTCCTTGTCTAAGGGCAGAGTTCCTCTGGTGGGCAGAAGCATGCAACCACAACAAGGGACTGCCTTTCACTCAACCCCTCGCCGTCCATATCCTGACTACGGATGCATCAGACTATGCATGGGGGGCTCACATGGCAGGCAAATGCATTCAGGGAAGGTGGAGCCCAGGACAAATTCTCCTGCACATCAATCAAAAAGAGATGTTATCTGTACAGTATGCTCTGACAGCCTTCAAATACCTAATCCTTCCAGGACAGCTGCTGATAAAAACAGACAACACCACAGTTATGTGGTACATTAACAAGCAGGGGGGAAACCATTCTTACCCACTCTGCAGGTTAGCCATGGCCCTGTGGAACACAGTCTTGAGCAATCAAGTGCATCTGCAAGCTCAGTTCCCGCCAGGCAAACAGAATTCACTGGCAGACAACTTAAGCAGAAATCGCCTGGACCCACACAAGTGGAAAATGGAGCCTAACACCTTCAACCTTCTAATCCAGAGGTGGGGAACACCGGAGGTGGACCTCTTTGCCTCCCCTGAGAACCACCAGTTGAGCAAATTCTGCACCAGGAACCCTCACAGCAGGGCCTGGAATGTGGATGCCTTATCCTTCAAATAGGAAAACCTCTCATTTTATGCCTTTGCCCCTCTCTCCCTCCTCTCAAAGGTACTACTCGAGATCAGACAGGACAGCCCAAGGGCAATTCTTATTGCCCCAGATTGGCCACGCCAGCACTAGTATTCTCTTACGCAGTCTGACAACAGTGCCACCCTGGCACCCTCATCAGACACCTTCCCTGCTGTCTCAGCAGGAGGGACAAATTTTGCATCCACAGCTGCAAACCCTAAACCTTGCAGCCTGGGTTATCCCCTGAATACTCCACCAGCAACCCTCAACAAGCAGGTGCTGGACATCATTCCTGAGGCCAGAAGGCCTAGTACTAGAAAATCCTATGCTGAGAAGTAGAAAAAATATTGCTGTTGGAGTCAGTCTCAAGGACAGAACACAGCTGTGCCCTCCTTACCTCAAATCCTTGATTACCTAGCAGAGCTACTCCACAGAGGCCTAGCCTTCTCCTCCATTAAGATTCATGCGTCTGCCATCTCAGCTCGTTATAATACTGAGCCATCTGTGTTCTTTCACCCTCTCATCAAGCAGTTTCTGAGAGGGGCTAACAACTTAAGGCCCCGTAGGAGAGCACCCATCCCTGCCTGGGACCTTAACTTTGTACTGGAAAAGCTCACGCTCCCCCCTTTTGAACCTGCGGCTTCAGCAGAGTTAAAATTCCTTTCTTGGAAAACAGCCTTGCTTTTAGCCATAACCTCAGCTAGAAGAGTGTCTGAGTTACAGGCACTAATGACTGTGGAACCCTTCATTATTTTCCATGCTGACAGGGTTTCCCTCAGGACTAACCCATCCTTTATGCCCAAGGTCTCCAGTGTGGCTCTAAACCAAGCCATCCATTTGCCAGCCTTCTTCCCTAATCTTCAAAATAAAGGGGAAAGGATCCTGCACTCCTTGGACATGCACAGACAGCTCAGGTTCTACCTTGACAGGTCTAAATCTTTCAGAAAATCTGACCAACTGCTAGTCAGCTTTGGTACAGGGGCAGAGGGCAAGGCCATTTCAAAGCAAACCATTTCCAAATGGATAGCACACTACATCTATTTCTGCTACAAGCACCATGGAAAACCTACCTCATGGGATCAGAACACATTCCACTAGGGCTACTTCCACCTGTACAGCATTTCTCAGGGTAGTCCCTACCAGGGACATTCTGGAATCTGCAACCTGGAGTTCTGTACACACCTTCACCAAGCATTACCACTTAACTATTTTTTTTTCTAAATCCAGAGCTGAATTTGCTACAGCAGTCTTACAAGGTCTGCTAGCCAGCCCTAACTCCTCTTGAATGCCTCTACCCTTCCTCAGCTTTGGGAATCAACCCAAGTGTGATGACTGCAACAGTGAAACACGAAGAACATAGTACAATTGTGTACACTTACCATAAATGTAGATGTTCGAGTGTATTCACTGTTGCAGTCCTGGTTTCCCTCCCTCCAGCCCCGTTTTTCTCTGTCTTTTCTCTACATGGCCATTTTTTATGGCAGGGGTATCTACTTTTTACTGATGGTGTTACACACCATATACTAGCTTCCTATTTGGGGGGCTCCTGACATCTGGGGCAAGAAAAACTTATGTAATGGTGTTGGCTGCCTGTTTTATACCCCTGACAACCTGACGTCATGGAAGAAGCTACAGCACCCTACGCAGAAATCCCAAGACTCTGGTATTCGGGCAGACTGAGCCAGACAGATAACCCAAGTGTGATGACTGCAACAGTGAATACATTCAAATGTCTACATTTATGGAAAGTGTACACAACTGTACTTTTTGAGCACACTGCAAAGTTCCCTGCATTTGTTTTTTGTCCAGAGAAGTCCTAGATCATGGAGCATGATGGACAGTTAAAAAATGTTGCTGCACAAGTCTGTTTCACCTTACTAGATTATTGTTAAAACCACATACACGCTCTGTGGAAAAGTATTCATTCTTTGACATCAGGGTAAAATAGTCGGGACGGTGCAGGGAAGTCTGTCCCTGCAAAGCGTGGTTAGGGACCTCCCTTAACCACTTACAAACTTTTTCATGCTAAACACTGTCGGCAAAGTAAATGTGACTTTTGACCCAACCAACTATACCATTTGGCTATATGAAAATTAAAAGTCCTGTCAACTGGTGAGCTGAACATCGGTGTCATGGCAAAAATGTACCCAGATACTGGCTATCAAAGAAAAGAGAGCCATGATCTGTTTCATAAGTACTTCTGCTATTCAGACAGCTCGGTTCGCAGAAAGGCATTAGTCATGTTTTTTTTTGTTTGTTTGTTTGTTTTGACACACCACTGTTGAGTAATTACATAATTTTTGTCACTGAGTACTTTTAATGGGAGCTTCAAGGGGCATTCCTTTCCTGTCCTTAAGGTTTGTGCACACAAAAGAAAAAATGTTCCCATGTTGTCTGAACTTGTGGTTTGCATAGGAGGACTGATAAAAGCCTTATAATAAGTGAAGGGGGAACATCCCTTGACATATATTTGTTTCTCAGGCTGCTGTGTCTTGAACCAAACATCCGCTTTCCATACCACTTGACATGCTTTTTTCCTTGGGTAAGCCTTGAATCCCATAGCCGTATTTATGCAAAAATAATTGAAGAAGAATTCATTGTTTTTAGCATTCAGAATTTTGTCTTGTTTTGCACTTATTGACCAGCCATGACTGTGTTGTGATCCAACTGTATTAGTGAAACTTTTTTGGCTTTGTTTGATGACAGGTTGATGGACTAATCCTTAACAGAGTTTTATTTTCAGCCACAGCCTTGTTATATTGTTTACAAAAGTGCAGTTCACAGTAATTTCACAGTGGTTAGTTCATACAACATAGGATAAACATAAAAAGTAATATAACAGGTCCAGGTCAATTGCCATGACAGTCAGTTAAAAAACACTACCAGCTTAAACAAGATGACCAAATCCAGAAAGTAGAATATTTTTTTTTTGTGGTATACAGATGCCTTTCTCTGCTACATCCCACCTACACAATGTAGTCAGCTACAATGTCAGTCCACCTTTGGAGAAAATCCCTTTAAGGATTTCTATTGGCCATCTTGTTTTTCAGCAAGATTGCATGCTTTATGCAGGCTGGCTTATAGCCCCATTTTCCATTCCCAATACTGTAGGTTTTGGTGTTCAGACAAAAACAAAGATCACTGAACAGAAGACAAGTAGGCTAGATGATTCCTTTTGGAGCACCAGCATTTGGTTTTGTTCTGAATAAAGCACCAATGCAGAGACAACCGCATTGAGTGATATGAAAGCTGTAATGCTACTTGAAGTACTGTTCTGGAGTGCTTTTGGGGACTGGGCACCAGAATCATACCTCTCAAACTCTTAGCACAAAAAATCTGGGCAAAGCCAAAAATAATGGTGGGACAAAGCCCCAAAAATAGGGACAGACTTTAAGTATTGCTCTTGAAAACTTTTAAATTTGCTAGAATAAAAGGTATTGTGTTATTGTCAATTTTCTGAAGGATATGAAGTGAAACTCAAATGCCTGTCCTTATTTCGTAAAAAGTCGTCACGGATTTGCCACAAATACCCCCCCCCCCCCCAAAAAAAAAAAACACACATTTTATGAGGAACAGACTAAAAATATGAGGTAAAAATCTGGACATTCTTTGAAAATCTGGACAGTTGAGAGCTATGACAGAATATATTCCACAAGAGGGATTAAATCCTGAATTTGATAGACATCAGCCATGAAGTATGAAAAGGTGGAGCCTTTATCACAGAATGTACAGTCACAGATGTCAGTCACTGACCACTGTAGAAGTAAATACAGGTCTGCTGTAGTCCTTGACTTTAACTGCTACTGTCTCAGACACATGGATGGGAAAATGTGGAGACATACCACTCAACCTCATAAAGCAAGGAATCTGGACAAAGCCTTAAATATCGGTGACAAAGGCCTAAAAATAGGGACAGATTTTAAATATTGCCCTTATAAACTTAGAAAGTTTCTAGAATAACATGATTATTGTTAAGATGAATTTTCTGAAGTATATGAAGTCTGAAACTCAAATGCATGTCATTATTTCATGACTTTAGTCCTCAGTGATTTGATAGGGTACTGCACATTTTAGGAGGAACAGACCAAAAGTATGAGGCAAAAATCTGGATGGTTGAGATGTATTTCTGGAGGCTGGGGACTTGCTTTCCTTTTGTTGTTACCTGCACAAAGGAATCCTAAAGCATGTAAACAGTGGTGTATACTCCTAACGTAATGCACACAACAGCAAAGCACTGATGTGGGAGGGGGAGCGACACTGGGTTTCCAGAACATAAAGTATGCAGTTAATTGGTGGAAGGGGAACACATGCATAACAGTTTACTTTTTGTTGTCTGTTGTGATGTTGTATCCAGTCTAACAGTGTCATATAACCTTATCCTTATTGTGGGCACTTGGAGGAAAAACTTTTTTGGATATTTTATGGTTTACAGAGTTCTTCATGGTTTTCCATTTGGGAAGTGCGTTCTTGGGCACTGTGCAGCACAGTTACCATAGTAATATGAAAACACCAGACTTTTATTAGTTTGATACTAAGGCCACATCAGGTATGACTCAAGTCAAAGGTACTGATAATATGATGAGTGGACTGTGTTTTGTATCAGTCATCATTTGGACAGCATTACCCAGTAACCATTTTAGTAATGCAGAAGTCTTAGGAATACAGGTATATGCTTGCACAAATATTTGCAGAGCATTTGCCCATTTTTTTCTGGTTAGTCTTTTCCTGATCCACTCACTGTATATAATTAAATCGATTAAAACCTTTCATGTGGTCACTTTAACATAATAGACTTTTATCTCTGTTCTAAAATGCCCAGTATGATATACAAAAAAATCCACTTTTTGTTAAGGCACTGCTGTAAAATTTCAGGAAATATTTAATGAATGGTGGCGTTTTATGAACTTAGTTTGTTAACTAGATTAAAAGTGTCCTGCTTTCCAGTCCACTGACTGGGTTATGGAATTAAAGTGGGTTTGTATGGTCTGCTGTGTTTGTATACCTGAGTATTTTTGTTTTTATGCTTTGTTTCTCAGAAATACACTTTTTCATATTGACTGGGTTACCTTTACTCCAGCTTTGGGCTGTGCTGCAATCCACACAGATGTTGCTAATAGGAAAGGGGTAATACTCGGGTTTGTTAAAAAAAAGTTAGAATCTCTCAACAGGTGCATTTTAAGTTCTACTGTATCCAAATTTATATATCTTAGGAAATAAGTCCTCAGTCTCTTAGTGTCTAAGCACGCTGATTAAAGTGTGTGTGTGGAATTGTTCATATGTTAACTAAATACACAGCAGAAAAGAATGTTTTACAGTTTATAATGTCATTTAGAAAGCCATTGGACTAAGAGTATATACTGACCTGATTATTTTGTAATTGTTGAGCAGGAAAAGTATGTTTAGCTGGTTGGTGGTAGATAATTCTGAGTGCACTGCTGACATATTGCTTACACTACTGTTTTTGGAAAGTGGAAACTGCAGATGGTTAAATCTTATGCCTTGCATCCTCTTTACTTGAAAATAAGCCCTTTGTGGTACAAGCTATGAAGTGCTAAATGTTTGTAATTTCAGTTAAGTAAAATGTCAAGAAAAAAAGTTGGTTTATAGTACTTTAAAGCTTGTAAAAAGCACTCTTCATGTTTTAACCTCAACTGTGCATTAGTCGTCATTTTTCTGTCATCCCATGAAGTACGTGAGACATAAAACATTTTTACTGGCATCAGTTGTAGTAGATGAAGTGATGAAGATCATAAGCAGCTGGAAGAAAGTTTTCATTCCAGCACAGGATGTCATGCTGGGATTGAATTCCCAAAGCACTCACCTTGTACTGTGCTCTGTCATGTAAATGTCTGGGATTTAACAACTGGAAAAAAGGCAGGGTGGTTACATAGCATGACTTTTCAAGTTCTTGTATCAGAATTATGCACATCACTGTAGGATGAAACCTAAGCATGCCAGTGGTTTGGTATGTTTATTTTAAGTGGTGTATATAGTAACACAAGCATAACTGATTTTTCACTGCACCAGAACTAAGAATATTTACATAAATTTATGGTAAAGATGAGTAAATCCACCGTCCACTGCATAAAGTATGTAATTTGGAACTGCAGTGTACTCCTAGAGATGTAATGCAACATCTGTGCCATTCACCTCTGATTCACATTTGTCTGAGATGTGAATTAAAAGAAATATGTTTTAATTCTGGCCTTTTCCCATAATTTGGCTTTCTCTCTTTCTTTGATTTCATTAAGCCACGCTTTTTTGTTTGTTTGCTTGTTTTTTAGCCAATATTTTGCACTCAGAACTTCTGCTGATAGTGTTGCTTTCCAGTAAACTGTGTTTAGACTGGCCCAAAAAGGCTGAACATGGAGGACCAGATTTTTAGTTGTTTATACCATTTTCCCCAAGCCCTAGATTCCCGTAACTGTAGCATATGAGTCCAGCTTACATCTCTTTTAAGTGGCACTGGGTGCAGTCAGTGTTATGTGTTTAAAGTACACCCATTTAAAGGGTTTAAATATCCCTTTATGAACAGATAGTACTTTTTTGTGATGGTAGTATTTGATTTCTGAACATTTTCAGAGACTGTTTTTATTACATGCCCCCAGGTGCACCTGTGGTATTCCATGTGGGTGGTCAGTGGTGACATCAGCAAGAGAGTCTATAAAGTCAAAATGCCCAGTTCTATAAGAGTGTAAGCTTACAATGTGATACTCCGGATTGAAAATGGAATTACCTGAAACATTCATTAAGAACATCTGTTTTCAGCAGGCATGCTGCATAAATTGTCTTTATTTGTCATTTTTATGAAGATTATGTGGTTGGTCAACTTTGTCCTGAGTAGGATGGTCCATAAAGCCAAAATGCCAGAGTTCTAGGGGCCTGCTCTTAAAACATGTTACCTTGGAGAAGCGTAACCTGATAAAATAATATTGGTTTGGAAAATCCTTCTTATAGACTAGGTGTTGTGCAAGACAGGAATAAGTACAAAAGTATATTCTTCAATTAATATTTGTCTTTTTCATGAAAATTAAATTACCTGACTGACGTGCATTAGTAACAGCACTGACAAGATGTTACTGTTTATCTATGTTGTTGTTAAAGCAGTTTGTCCCAGCAACTTAGTCATATTTTTGTTTGCTTATTTTTTGTTTGTTAAAACAGGAATATCCACAAACACTTTTTTTCTTTTCTTCAACTTCTATGATTTCCTGAACAATAGTAGGGGATTCTGAAATTTGTAAAGCTTCTTTTTATTTTATCAGCCTTTAAAAAAAAAATTCTCACTGGACATGCGAATTTGTAACTCATACATCTCAACCTCTTAACATGAGAATTCTGGACAAAGCTAAAAGTAATGTGAGACAAAGGCTCACTATCAGGGACAGATATTGCTTTTTTAGACTTTAAAAAAAGTTGCTAGAGTAACAAGTTTTGCATTAACTACATTTTTTGAAGGATATGAATTCTAAAACTTAAATGTATGTCATTATTTAGTGACTTCAGTCCTCAATAATTTGCTTCAGAACCTTAAATTTTATGAACAGACCAAAATATGATCACAAAATGTGGACATTCTGCAAAACTCTGGACATTTGAGGAGAATGCTTTCTATTGAAAGAATGGAACTAATTATTGCCTCTAGTATGGTACTGCTTACCAACACATTCTGACTACTGAAACATGGCAAAGGACATGCTGCTGATTCTAAATCCTACCAACAGGAATGGTGTCATCTATTCTAGCAGAACACAAAATACAGCAAGAGGATCTGTTACCATATACAAAGTGAAGTTCCAGACATGTTGACCCTTATATGATAGATATCCTCATAATCCGTAAGATCAACAGTTTTTAGGACATTTACATCTGGAAGGATGTATACCCTACCAGTTTCTTCCAGTCACACACTCAAGGAACCCAAGTTAGGTAACAAGTCCAAGGACTGCTAATGCCATGCAAGGATGCGACTCTTCAGATGAGCCCATGTAATAAATACCCCACTAGCACTAATAAAGCTACTTTCAGAAGAGCCGTGGGGCAACATATTGAATATGTTTTGCAATTACCTTCCCATTTTCAACTTTTGGTAAAAGAGCAGAATATGTTTTCACCTTCACATTTGTCTAACCTGTAATATGAATGGCTTCAGCCTTGCCTCTTCATCTCACTTGTGGCCCACATAAATTGCTCATGAGCCACAGCGTCTGCAGAGAAACACTGCAACTTTGTGTCTTCGTGATCCTTGTCACTCTTTATACCCTGCACAAAAGGCACATCTAAGCAGAATCACTGTCACTAATTACATCCAAAATCAAACCTATGACACAGCAAGATAAAATACATACTAAGCAGTTCCAGAAGAAGTTGCTTCAACACACACACGCGCACACACACACACACACACACACACACACACACACACACACACACACACACACACACACACTAAAGCTTACACAAGTATAACTCTAAACTGTTTTGGGCAGGGATCAACACCTTCTCAATCCATGATTTCCATAGCATCTTAATACATTCTCAGTTTCCATCCCTGTTTAATTTACTTCCACATTTAGTGGCCACCTCCAAAATTGTGTGCTTAAGTCTACTCATAAGTCCTTACTCATCCCTGCTTAATGTTATACCTAAGATCACTTGTGCATCCCTTCTTAAACATCCAATGCATACAGATCTGCATTCCCAGTGCTTGCACAGCTTTCTCCATTTCGTAGACTTTTTTTTTTGACATAGTGGCATATAGTTGTTTAAGTGGCTTACTGTAAATGTAGTAGTAGTCTAACCCCTCTACTCTGCAGTGGTGCTTAGAATTTCTGCAAACCACTGCGTATGACCTTGTGACTGATTAAGTCCAAACTGTTGCTTTAGTAATTTGCATGGAGACTTCTCTGCTCTAACTGACGTAAGTATATTTATGATACTATGTATTAGAAAAGCCACCTTACTACCTTTATCTTTAATTAAGACCATTAGGACTCTTGAGCAACAGTTTAAAAAAATTGTGGCCATCAAATCTTCCAAAAGGTCTTTCAAAAGGCTCACAACCAAGAACCCAGGTGGTTCTGTATTACATGTAGCTTTACTGGATGTCTTGTGGATGCAGACAGATATTTACTTTCTAATGTAAAGGGCAAGGTTCCTTTGGCCAAATGTTCCACTACTGTGTTTTACATCATTCATTAAAACTGATGGAAATGGATAAGATATCTGGCGTATTCCACCAGGAGTGCAAAACCAACAGTACACCATACATGTGGTTGGTTGTAGTCCCCTACTTACAAACAATAACCGATTCCCAAACAGAAGGCCAGTTAATAGCTTCCCATGTTGTAAACGGTGCATAATGCTGTTCCTGACTTTGTGCTTTAGCAAAGGTAGGTTATATTATGTAGCCCCTATGTTGGAAGTTCTTTTTAAGCATGCTTTTGAAAAAAATGTGATGTTGATGAAATAGACTGCATTTTCAAACATCATTCTTTTTTACCTGAAGATGTGCAACATCAGCGTTAGAATAATGAAGTAATAGATACGTACTGGAGATAGGCAGAACTTGTCCCATTCAGAAAAACTGATTTTCGCTGCTGAAGCACTGTATCTTTAAGATGTTTTCAAGATTGTATAGGTCTCGGGAGTTATGTCTTTTGGACTTATGTGTTTGGGGAGTTTTCATTTCAGGGAATTGTCCTTCAATAATTCAAGATTATAATTCTTCTGTGCTGCAGTCTAAAACAATGTTAATGTCGGTAATGACATAAGCATTTGAAATGACAGCAGCTACTGCTGGATTTATTGTGAAGTCAGGCTGGGAGGCAGCTTGTTATTTCTCTGTGAATAATGTTAGGAGCCATGTTTTTGAGGAGCCGAAGAAGGTAATAATATTAGTAGTGTGTGTGTGTGTGTGTGTGTGTGTGTGTGTGTGTGTGTGTGTGTGTGTGTGTGTGTGTGTGTTTGGGGGGGGGCAGATGATACTAACTGTGCACCTGTTGTGCATAAGGCTTGGTGCCTCTTTTGTGTGTGTTATGGGGGACTCCTGCTGTGTGAGACATCAGGAGTCTGCTGTATATGCAGGCCTATGATCTGACCTATGAGCTCAGATTATCACAGGCCCTATAAAAAAGGGAATATCATGACCCTTGACTATGACCTCTGAGCTCCTCCAAAAATTAAGCAAATCCAACTTTATGATTAGATTAATATGTTATTGTATAATTTTATATATTCTGTTATCATCTGTTTTGTTTTTTCTTCATAGTAAATATGGTTGTGGGTCTCATATTCTAGCCATCTCTAGTCTATGCTGTTTATTTTCTGTTTATTTATTCTAATGCTCAGTGACCTGTGCTGTTTACTTCTGTTCTGTTTTACTTGTTACCCTGGAGCTTTTCTCCACAGTTCGCTACTGAAAATGTGATCATCCCAGTAGGGGCATCCCAGTTGACAAATACATATTTAAATTATTTTGACTTTGCTTTATCCATTTTATTGATTGCTTGCTTAGTTTCATAATTTTACATTTTCTTTATGGATTCTGGTTGTTTCTATAGTGTATTTTTGGTTAGTGTTGATTTTAGTTAATTGTGGAACCATTATTCTCAGCTTGCCCATGGAAATGTGAACCTCTGGGCCCCAGTAGCAAGAATTTATCCAGGCAAAAAATTAAAACAGATAAAAAAAATCATCTTTAAAGTTTGTAGATTATGCTGCTTCTCTTTTTAAAGTACTGTAGTCATACAGGTTTTTAACAGAAGGGGTGACATCTGTATTCAAAAAGAGCCAACGTGTGATTCTGGCATGTGGATTCAGGAAGTAACTGTAGCAGAAACTATTTACTCTGTTAGACTTTTGTGTGCAAGAATTACCAGTTACTGTTGTCCTGAACAGTTTGCTATGTCAGAGACAATGTAGTGAATCATATGTCACCTGGAATGTAGATGTTTATTTTAGTGCTTTATATAGGCTCCCATCTCACATTATTCCAGGATAAGGATTCCGTTTGTGAGTTTCTAGAATAGCATTGTATACACAAAATATGACATGATAGGGTCTAGTGATGTGCTCGAGACACGTACTTTTGAAGCAGTCCATTGTGCCTCATTTGGCCGTTGCCGTGGAGACTTGTTGATCAGAATGTGCAGAGGTGATGAATCAGTTTGGTGTACCAGTTGTTGTGGAATATGTAATTCAGGTCATTGCATTCTTGTATGTTTGATCAGCTCAGTGTGTGCAAAGCCTTCTGATTTGTACCCGCCTTTCATTGTGAGCATAGTCTGTTGTGTCAGAGGTACTCAGATGTGCGCCAGAAGCAGCCCAGCATGTTGCAAACAGTCTGGCATGTTAGAGGCAGCTTGTCATGTTGAGTCAGAGACTGTCTGGCATATCTGAGCAAGTTGACAAAATGGGGTCAGTTAACTATTTCAGATGCAGACTGGTTACAAGGCTTAGAGCGTAGCCTGAAGAATCCTGAGTACTGTGTTCAGGAACCACTAAGGGTTGTTTACTATATAAATGTGATCTAATTAACCTTCCTAAGTGCAATATTACACATATGTAGTGGAAGGCAAAATGTGAATGCTTTAATTGCACTCATTGGAGATAGGTGACGTTTTTTACTGTATGATTGTGTTTTTGTGTGTTATAAACATAATTGTGTATTATGCAAGTTTGTTTTTTTTGTTAGCCATGTGTAGAATTCTAGACGGTAGCAGCCAATACCTACTGATGTGGTACAGATGGGACAGTCCTCATAATATGGAAGTAATATTTCTGATTTTTATCTGTTATGAGTTGGAGGGTTGAATATTTCCTTAAGGTGGCAGGTGACTTGAATTATGAAAGTTAACTTGTCATCTTTTATCCCTGAGTGTGCCTGTCTCTTTTTATTTAAGATAACTTTTTTATGTATTATATCTTATGTTACATCCGTACGACTGTAGGTTGCAATGCTGACTGTTCTTACTGTGTGGTTGAAATTCTGTAAGATCACTTACCCAGTTGTCATTTATGTAAACAGAAAAAAAAATCTGTCATCAGGATCACAAGAAGTCTATAATGTTAGTAGCAAGATTATTTGATGTCTGAGGCACGCACAGCTTTGGTGTCACTATAATGTATTATTAATTTTCATTTGTTTTATTTTTTCCTTTGCTTGCATGATAATTTTTTTTCATGTTGTTACTGTCCCTTGCTGTGAGGACTTCTTTTGATTTTCCTCTTTGTTCCAATTTTGTGTGCATTTTCCCTTTTTGTTTCACTTCTAGCATATTTTTCAAATGTTGTTATTGTATTTTCTTTTATTGCTCTCTTTTTCTGTGAGTGCTGTGAAGTTGCACAGTGAAACTTATACTAAATGACTTTTTGAAGTAGCAAAGTCCATGTGTTCTGGTTACATTTGTTTCCTTTTGAGATGTGTTTGGTAGTTTTTCTTTCATTCTTTCATGAGTGCCCATGTGTTGATATTTATGTCATAATTTGCATTTGCTGCCATTGTTAGCTTTATCAGAAGTTAGAAAGATCTGTCAAGTGGCCTTTGTACGACCTGAAATGTTTTCTTTTCAGGAAGATGGTCTTTTAGCCACTGCTGATACTAAACTAAGTTGTTTAGGTTACAGTTTGGCTCAGCCATTCATCTTCTGCCAGAAAGTGTGGCAAGATATTCATAATCTTATTTTTTAATCTCTCCTTTATTTAACTGCCCTGAAGATAACAGTGTTTGACTAAATGCACAACTATTT
Organism: Protopterus annectens; assembly: GCF_019279795.1. Classification (NCBI taxonomy): domain Eukaryota; kingdom Metazoa; phylum Chordata; order Ceratodontiformes; family Protopteridae; genus Protopterus; species Protopterus annectens. Next base: position 1,131,430,340 of record NC_056739.1, read on the forward strand.
TTCCTATTAATGTTAGTATATTCTTTAAACCCTCTAATCCCAAGAGGTAGGTATGGTGTAGTGAGGGGTTTGTTGGGTTTTCTATTACTTCTGTATTTTCCAAGTGTTAAGTAGAACATAGCCACAGTGTACCTTTGGATAATATTGATTTTACCCTACAGATGGGATGATTTACTATGAGGGCAATGCTCCAATGGAAATTGCTATAGATTTAAGTGATTCCTGTTTACAGATTAGTCATAGGTTCGTTTACTGTGATTATGGAAAAAGCATGTTAAAAATGTGTTAATCTTTTTTAAAGAAGCCCATTTTTGTAATAAATTGTGTTTCTGGTGGTTTATGGCACTTAGTGCAGAGAACTGGTATGGTTTGCATTCAGTTTGATAATGGGGCATTACTGAGAATTTATCTACTTTGTTTGCACTGGTGTTATAGACAACTGATTATCTCTAAAGAACTGAAAAATAAAAAAAATAAATAAACAGACAAACCCTTTTCAGTTTCAAATATGTTGAGGTTATTACCTTAACTTTTTAAACAGTATTAAATCTCTCAAACATGAGTCATTATAGCAATAACCGACAACGTGGATTTGGTGTATTGAAGATTTACCCCCAGATGGTGTGGTTTATTCACAAGGGCAAAGCCCAAGGGATTAAACAAAGATAACAATGGGTAAATCTTCAATACCACCACAGAGTCAGTTATTACTATTATTTAATGACATTATTTAAGAAAAATTACTTATTTTTCTTAAGTAATGTATTTGTATGATGGGTCCTTCCGCTTCCTCGGATATCCTGGTGCTTTTTTGATGTACTGCACATGCCTATGGGACTTCCCACACATACACAGTACATCTGTGCTGTGAGGGGTGCTGTGTATAGGAAGCAATGGAGAAAGGAAGATTTCCATTGCCCCTTTTTTTTAATTAAAAGGAAAGATACAGGGAGACTTTGATCATAAACGAGAGACAGGACATAGAAAATAAAAGGATAATCAGGTACATTTCTGTAATTTTCCATGACTTGTACCTGGTTATCCTTTTATTTGTGTCTGCCCCATATGCCTCGTTGGTTTCAAGTCTCCAGTTTTCTAAATTTATTATTATTTTTTTTTTTTTACTGCAAGAAAAGTGAAATTTTTATGGCATATATTAATGGAAGAAAGTCTGGGCGACCAGACCTTTTTCAATTGGTATATGCTCAGATTTACAACGGGCACACTGGTTGGGCTGACCAGTAAATGCACCACTTTTTAAATGTTAATGGCCAGCCATTGTATAATATGCATGCTTTCCTTTTATGGATAGTACTGCTTTTTACAATGAGAAGAGGACACTGGCCATTTAAGAATAAGTGTTTGACAGTAATGAGAAATGGATAGTGAGACACAGCTGTAACTTCCTGGGGCAGAATGCTTTGCTTGAAAACAGAGGAGATGACAACACTGTAGACTAAATCTTCAAAGAGGATGTATGTACAGTACAGTACTGTTTGTGTGGCCTGGGGAAAAGCCGGGGTCCAGCAGTCCTGCAAAACTAAACTTTCTTTGTAGCGTTAGTATACAGTGGAAGCAGTTTGCACATGGATAGATATACAGTCTTTTGAATAGTGAGAGGGTGGTGCTGCTGGATATTTGAAACTGTTTCAGAGATACAGCATACATGTGCATAGGTACAGTGCAAAAGCTGGACAATGCAACTTTTCTGGAAGGAAAGAAAAATAGTTGAGGCTGTATGTGCATGTTACGATGCAGCCCAGCCTGGGAAACATTGTGTGGTTACTGCTGCAGTGACAGGATACTGTTAAATTTTGCTAGGTAAAGAAAGGTCAGGGACTAAGAATATGATACATTGGTTTATCAGCAGCATTAGGCATGAATGCATACCAAAAATAATACAGGCTTTTACATACTGCTGTATTTCATGCTAATCAAGGCAAGCAGATGGCTGAGTTCTCTGAAAGCTGCAGTCAGTGGATTAGTCACTGTAACAGACGCTCTGAAGCCCTTACATGCTTAGCATTGGTGAACTAAGAAATACTGATATCAGTGGACCTTGCATTTTTAAAAGGTGCCTTGTGGCAGAGCCTGCAATCTTTTTTAGGTTTCTGCACACCAGTGATTTAGGTGCTGATAAAAGATTAGAAGCTAAACTTTCTCAGTGAACCAGATAATGAAAAGCTCATTGTCACTACATTCCTCCCATATTGTAATCTTAAATCTTGAAGAAAGGTAAGGGATTGGCAGGTCTGCTTTCTATAGCCCTGAAGCACAGCTGACTTTCTTGGGCTAATGTGTTTTGTGCTGGTTAAATAGCTTATTGGTGGATCTGAAGACTTGCATATTCATAGTCATCCACAAGACAGAAAATAACCTGGCCTAGAAACGTACTTGGCTGTTGGAGACTACACACTTCAACAGCTTAATTGGGCACCCCAAATGTCTGTTCTGATGACATCCAAAAAGTTAAATTCAATTTTAAGGACTTTTGGCGCCTATTAGATCTAAGAGAAGGCCTATGCTTAATAACCTTGGCTGACAGGTGAGATTATAGGTTAAATTAAACACAAACATAGCGTAATTAATACAACGAGAAAGGAATGACTTGCTCTAGAATGTCAACATGTACAAAGGATATGCAGAAACAAGATTGTTCAAGAAAAAAAAGTAGCAGCATTTGTTCAGTCAGTTGCAAGATATCTTCTGCTGCAGCAGGAAAGTTTGGCAGAAGGCTGACAGAACAAAATCATCAATGGAAAGAATTAAGTTTAATACCAAAGTATTAAAGTGTCACTTTTTGTGGGATGTTTCTGTAAGACCAGTGTCTTAAAGCATTTTTTCACAAAAAGGGTGGTAGAGTTTAAGAATTAATTGTTGGTTGTTGCCTGATGTACAAAGCATCCTCCGATCCCACTCTGAGGGACCTGTTGCACATCTGCAAACCAAGTAGCTTACGAATTACCCAAGCGAAGGACCTAAACCTCACCTGCAACATAAATAAAACATGTTGGAGGATCTGGTATCTCTGGAACAGGCTTCCCATTTATATCAAGCAGAGTTCTTCCCTAACCCAATTCAGAAGTCATAATTTGGACCAGTGATTGGAGAATCGGGAATATACCCTGGTCTGGCACCTATGTCTTTAATAGATAGAGGCAGTCAGTAAATGCTTGATTACCCATGCCCAAGTTTGCATATACCCCTTAAAATAACCCTAGGGTAACAACCTAACAGATATGTTTGGGAATGAAGGCTAGGCTTAAAAAGCCCCCCCACCCCACCCCCGGGCCCATTAGCCTGGTAATCGTGTATGAACTTATGTGTGATAATACTGTTGCCTTTAAGAGATTTTGTGGGAAGAGTAGTGACTGCATATCTTGCACAGACTTGATGGACCTAAGGTTTTCTTGTTTCTGCATTTAGGCACATTTGCATGTTAAAACAGACAGGTCACACAATGTAGAGCTACTAGTGCTGGTTTTGTTTTTCTTTTTGCAAGATGCAGCAGTTGTGGTGAATGCTTAGGATGTGGCTTGCTGGTATCATAAGTAGATGTTCTTCGTGTTTCACTGTTGCAGTCATCACATTTGGGTTATCCCTACCAGGGTAGCCCTCGGCCGGCCCAAATACCAGACACGTAGTATTTCTGCGTCAGTTGCTGATGCTTGAGGACTGACCTCAGGTTGTCAGTGGTATAAAGTAAGGCAGCCGACAACATTACATCAGTCTTTCTTGCCGAGGAGCCCGAACCAGAAGAAGTTCACACGAGTGTCAGTTGGCCGCTATCTGAGTTTCATCTTTCGAATTGAAGCTGAAGTCTTCTAAAAGCCAAGTACCCTGTTGGGGATCCTTTTTTCTTGCTCTAACCAATGTCAGAAAAAGTTAACAATTGTCTCGCCTGTGGAAAGCAAATACCACACCGAGACTTTCATTCTTACTGCATCACTTGCTTAGCCTCAGATCACGATGTCCCTCGCTGTCACTTTTGTGCTTCGTTTAACATCAGAACTATACATCGTCTGGCCATTATTGTAGCTAGATATTTTTGCTTACACTCCTCGAATTCCGATAAGGCTTTGGTAAGCCATCCAACAACTGATCTGAAAAAATGTAAGGGTAAAGACAGAGACAGACTGCACATGTCCAAATCCTACAGACGACGCTTCCGTTAAGCTAGTCGTCAGATCTCCGGTCCTCAATGAGGCACTTTCACAACCCCTGACGCCCACTTCTTTGGATTTACAAGCCGCTACCAAAGCCCTTTCGGAGTCTGGTATGCCTCAAAACTCTTCTTCGACTAAGGATCCTGCGGTTGTCTCACCCTCATATGGGTCCAGAGTCGCTGAGCAGGCACCGGCTTCCGAGGAAGTATTTCGCACTACTGATTCTCTTCGCAAACGATCAACTTCTTTCTTGTCTACCGTTCTTTCAAAAAACTACAGAGTTTCTATGGCCCAGGGTACTAACCACACCCAAGAAACCGACGACCAAATCTCAGGCACCTGCTTCCTTGCCTCAGTCTCAAATGCTTAAAAAGGTGGAAGAACTTATCATGCTGGTCAGGGGAAGCCAAGCTACCCCTTCCAAAAGAAAAAGAGATCTGTCCCCAGTAGTTTTGTCTGAACAGGAGTCTGATGACTCTAGTGCATCTGAATATGAAGACTTGCAACCCCTCTCTGCTTATGAGGATTCTGATGCAGAGGAATCCATTCCTTCAGCCTCTCCACCTGAGGACTATTCCTTTGGGGAAACCCTTCATACCTTAAGGGAGCATTTCCATTGGGAATGTCAGGACTGCCTTCAGTCTAAAAAGAGACTCGGAGAATTCTTAGATCTTCCACAGCACAGACCCCTGGCCATTCCCCCAGTGCTGGATGTTGTGGATGATGTTTTTCAGGAATCCAGTTTGACTCCTGACACCCTCCCTCCTGCACCCAGAAAACCTGACCGATATTACAGAGTCCCTGACTCAAAAAAATTTATTTTCAAAAACCCTACTGCTGACCCTGAGGTAATTTCTCAAGGGCCCAAAGGAATTAAAGCAACCTCTGCTAAGAATCCCACCCCTTCAGGTAGGGATTCCGGATCATTAGACAGATGGGGTAAAAAGTATACATCTCTGCTACTCTTGCTATCAGAGCACTAAACTGCCAGTTCCATATGCTAAAATTTCAGCAACAAACCATGGAACTCCTCAAACAAAAAGTATCTTCCTTTCCTGGTTGTGCAGAATCTAAAGAGTTCCAAGAGTTAATGCATTATGCAAGTCAAGTGACTAAGCATACCTTGTACTGTGGTTTTGATGCCCTAGAAACTTCTTGTAGGGCAGCAGTCACCGGTTCTGTCCTTAGACATGCATGGCTTAAGCAACAGCCCTTGCCAGACCATGTTAAATCTAAATTATTGAATGCACACTTGCACAAAGACAACTTATTTGGCACTAAGGCAGAGGAGGTCTTAAAAAAAGATGGAAAAAAAAAGCTAAATCTATGCAGACAGTTAAGGATTTCATACAAGTCCAGCCACCAAGGTTCAGCAGGCATTGCTCCTCCAAGCACTGTTCCTTTCCTGCTCCCACCAGGTCAGTTCAGCCCAGACCCCGGGGAAGCAGACCCCCCCAGACAACAGCCACAGGGAATGCAGAGATCAAAACAGTGGAATTCCTCCACTTCAAAACCAGGGAGTTCTAAGCCACCCCCTCATGGTAAGAACTCAAAATGACTCTCCTCCCCCACCCCCTCCCTAGGCCCACCTACACTTACCCCTAGGGGGAAAACTCTCCTTTCACCCAAGCACCTGGGCCACCATTACCAACAACAGCTGGGTCCTAAACATAGTGTCCCAGGGATACAATCTTTTTTCACACTCTTCCAACCCCAAAAGGGTTCCCAGATCTACCTCCAAACCAGTGGGCAGAGGCACAAAAGCAAGTCCTTTCCCTGCTCTCTATGAGGGCAGTAGAGCATGTTCCTGCAGAACAGATAGGTCAAGGTTTCTACTCCAGACTATTTCTGGTACCCAGAAAAGAGGGCACCTGGCACCCCATCCTCGATCTATCCATTCTAAACACCTTCCTGGTGATACCAAAATTCAAAATGCTCAACCTCCAGTACCTGCTACCCATGCTGTCCAAGGATACTTGGCTAGCCACCCTAGACCTAAAAGAGGCCTACCTCCACATCCCTATCAGGGAATCATGCAGGAAATGTCTACATTTCAGGACAGGATCCCTGCACTTTTAGTTTTCTGTGCTTCCCATTGGCTTATCTACTGCTCCCAGAGTTTTCACAAAATGTCTTGCTCCCGCCATTGCCTTTTGCAGACAAAGGAATCTCCAAATTACCCTTACTTAGATGACTTCCTAATTCAGGCAGACAGGAAAAGTTACTGAAGCACCTGGCCTTTGTAAAGTCCCTACTGACCTCCCTATGGTATACTAGCAATGAAAAGAAATCCAAACTAGTACCCACCCAAAGGATTATATTCCTGGGAGTAAGCCTGGACACAGCATCCCAGATGGCATTCCTTACACCAGAAAAGCAAACTTACTTAACAGCCTACTTCCCTCAACTAGCCACCAGACCCCAGTCATCTGCAAGGAAAATCCTGCAAGCTCTGGGGTTCATGGCATCTTGCATTCTACTCATTCCATATGCCAGACTGCATATGAGGAAACTTCAGTGGTACCTAAAAAGCCTTTGGTGTCAACACTGTCAAGACATGGAAACTCTTATACCAGTGATACCTTGCCTAAGGAAAGATTTTCTTTGGTGGGCAGCAGCATGCTCCCACAATGAGGGACTACCTTTCTCACCATCCCCTGCCACCCAGCCCCTCTGGGGTGCTTACCTGGATGGCAGGTGCATACAGGGCCAATGGAGCCCACAGCAAATCCATCTGCAAATCAACCCGAAAGAGATGTTAGCTGTCCAGCAAGCATTGACCGCTTCCAGGCCCCTACTCTCCCCAGGGGCTCTCCTGATCAAAACAGACAACACCACTGTAATGTGGTATATCAACAAGCAGGGAGGGACTGACTCCTACCCTCTATGCAGACTGGCCATGACCCTTTGGCACACAGCCTCTGCCATGCAACTCCACCTGTTAGCACAATTCTTGTCAGGTTCTCTAAACTCTCTGGCAGACCACTTAAACAGAAATCTTCTGGACCCACATAAGTGGCAGCTAGACAAAAGAGCCTTCACCCTAATAACTCAGAAATGGGGCACCCTGAAGGTCGACCTCCTTGCCTCCTACACAAACCATCAGCTCAGTAAATTCTGCACCAAGGAACATCACTGCATGGCTTGGAAAGTGGATGCCCTATCCTTCCCCTGGGTCAATCTGTCGGTCTATGCATTTCCTCCACTACCTCTCATCAGCAGTGTACTGCTCAAAATAAGGGAGGAGTAATCAAGGACAATTCTTATTGCTCCAGACTGGCCACACCAGCACTGGTACCCACTGCTGTGCAACCTGTCCCCACAGCCACCATGGCATCTCACTCAGACCCCAACCCTCCTGACCCAAAGGGAAGGAGAATTCATGCATCCCCAATTTCAGACCCTCAATTTGGCTGCCTTATTCCCTGACCACTGATCAATTTGCCAACCTCAGTAAACAGGTTCTAGATGTTGTACATGAGGCCAGATGCTCTAGCACTAGAAAGTCTTATGCTGACAAATGGAAAAGGTTCTGCACCTGGATTCAGGCCAAGGGAGCTGATATGGCACAGCCCTCCCTACCTCTCATCCTGGATTACCTAGCTGACCTGCTACACAGTGGTCTCTCCTTTTCCTCTATTAAAATTCATGCCTCTGCTATCTCTGCTCATTTCCACACTGAGTAGTCCCTTTTCTCACACCCTCTGATCAAATAATTCCTAAGAGGGGCTAGCAACTTGAGGTCACCCAGAAGATCACCCACCCCAGCTTGGGACCTTAACTTTGTGTTGGAAAAGCTCACCCTGCCACCCTTTGAACCAGCATCTTTAGCAGAGCTAAAATTTCTCTCCTGGAAAACAGATTTTCTTCTGGCCATCACTTCAACCAGAAGAGTCTCCGAGCTACAAGCACTCATGGCTGTGGAGCCCTTCATCATCTTCCATGCTGACAAGGTTTCCCTCAGGACTAACCCATCCTTCATGCCCAAAGTGGTGTCCAGCATGGCTCTCAACCAATCCATTCATTTTCCCACCTTTTTTCCTAACCCACCAAAACAAGGGGGAAAGGATCTTGCACTCTCTTGATGTGCACAGACAGCTCAGATTCTGTCTAGACAGGACTAAACCATTCAGAAAGTCTGATCTATTACTGGCTAGCTTTGCTCCAGGGGCAGAGGGCAAAGCCATGTCCAAACAAACAATTTCCAAATGGATAGCACACTGCATCCATTTCTGTTACAAGCAACATGGAAAACCTCCCCCTAAGGGGGTCAGGACTCACTCCACCAGAGCAACCTCCACCTCTGCAACTTTCCTTAGAGGAGTCCCCACCAGGGACATCTTGAAGGCTTCCACCTGGACATCTGTTCACACTTTCACCAAGCATTACCACCTGCCTATTTTCTCCAAATCCAGGGCAGGCTTACAGCCAGCCCCTAGTCTCCTTGACTGCCTCCACCCTTTTTCTCAGCTTTGGGAATCAACCCAAATGTGATGACTGCAACAGTGAAACACGAAGAACATACTACAGTTGTGTACACTTACCATAAATGTAGCTGTTCGAGTGTATTCACTGTTGCAGTCCTGGATGTTCTTTGTGTTTCACTGTTACAGTCATTACATTTGGGTTATCTGCTTGCAGTAGCCCTCAGTCGGCCTGATTAACAAAGTCTTGGGTCCTGCATTGGTTGCTGTCCCTTCTTCCATGACATCAGGTCATCAGGGGTATAAGACATGCAGCCGACACCATTACATCAGTCTTTCTTGCCGTGCAGTGCCTGAAGCAGAAGCAGTTCGCAAGTGCCGGTTGGCCGACTCATGAAATTTTTGTTTTCGAGTTTCAAAATAAAGCTACCCTGTTGGGGAAACTTTTTCTTGCTCCTTACCGATGTCAGTAAAAGTTAATAATTGCATTACTTGTGGAAAGCAAATACCTCATAAAGATTTTCATTCGTACTGTATTCCTTGCATAGGCCCTGACCACGACATACCTTGCTGTCGGTTTTGTGCTTTATTTAATCAGTACACTATCCATCATCGGTATATTTTTGCCTCTAAATATTTCGGTTCTCGGTTTAATTATCCAGAAATGTCATCGGTTAGCCATCCAACTACCGGGATTTTGAAAAAACGCAAAGATAAAGACAGAGACAGGCTGCCAAGGTCCAAAACTGCCGACGACGCTTCTCCTAAGCCAGTCGCTAGTTTGCTAGTACTCAGTGAGGTGCTTTCACAGCCCCTGATACCCACTACTTCTGATTCACAGGCCTCTACTGAGACCCATTTGGAGTCCGGTATGCCGCGAGATGCTTCAACTATGGAACCCATGGATGTCTCTACCTTGGATGGGTCTGGAGCCGCTGTGCAGGCACCGGCTTCTGAGGGTGTATTCAGGCCTATGGACTTGTATATTAAACCAACGCTTCCTTCTTCATTTAGGCTTAAATCTCGAACCATGCCTAAAAAAACAATGCCCAGGCCGCATGCTCAGGCCTCTATGCCTAAAAAACAAATGATAAGAATGGCTGAAGATCTTATAACTCTAATCAGGGGAAGCCATCCTCCCCCTTCTAAGAGACCTAGGACTGAAGTTGTTTATGAATCTTCTGACCAGGATTCTGACTTTTCTGATTCTTCTGATGATCTGGATTTGCCCTTGTCTACTTATGAGGATTCTGATGCAGAGGACTCTATTCTCTCTGCTTCTCCTCCAGAGGATTTTTCTTTTGGTGAAACCTTACATACTGTAAGGGAGCATTTCCACTGGGAAAGCCTGGATTTTTCTGATTCAAAAAAGAGGCTTAGGGATTTCTTACTCCTGCCTCAGCATAGGTCTTTAGCTATTCCTCCTGTACTAAACATTGTTGATGATGCTTTTTCGGAATCTAGTTTGGCACCCGATTCTTTGCCTCCTGCTCCCAGAAAACCTGACAGATATTACAGGGTTCCTGATTCACACAAGTTTCTTTTTAAAAATCCTATTGCGGATCCAGAGACTATTTCACAGGGACCCAAGGGCATTAAGGCTTCTACTGCTAAAAATCCTACCCCTTCTGATAGAGACTCCAGGGCGCTGGATAGATGTTGTAAGAAGGTTTACACTTCTGCAACCTTGGCCATTAGGGCTTTAAACTGCCAGTTTCATATGTTAAAGTATCAGCAACATGTTATTGGATTGCTTAAACAGAAAATTATGTTGATTCCTGACTGTGCGGAAAATAAAGAATTACAGGATTTAATGCATTCTGCTGAACAGGTTGGAAAACATACTTTGCAATGTGGATTTGATTCATTAGAGGCCTCTTGCAGGGCTGCTGTTACTGGGTCTGTGCTCAGAAGGCATGCTTGGCTTAAGGAGCAAACTTTGACTGATCATGTTAAAGCTAAATTGTTGAATGCTCCCTTAAATCAGGACCACCTGTTTGGCAACAAGGCTGAGGAAGTTCTTAAAAAGATGGAAGATAAAGCTAAATCTATGCAAACTGTTAAATATTTCTTACAAGTTCAACCTCCTAGATTTAGTAGACACTGGCCCTCTTAAGAATTGGTCCTTTCCAGCCACTTCCAGGACTTCTCAAACCAAACCCAGTCACAGCAGAAACCCAAGGTTTCAGTCCCAGGAGACACACAAGACTAAGCAGTGGGGGGCTTCCTCACCCAAATCAGGGAGTAGTAAGACTCCCCCTATGGAAAACTGTGTCAATGACGTGCTTTTAAAACTTCCAAGCAGTTCCCAACTGAATGCTACTTTAGGCAGAAAGATTGGTCTGCAGGCCAAAAACTGGGAACTCATTACCCAGGACAAATGGGTTTTAAATATAGTGTCCCAAGGATACATATTTCACTTCCACACCTTACCATCACCAAGCGGGTGGCCAGATCTACCCCAAATCAGTGGGCAGAGGCCCAAAATCAAGTACTCTCTCTCTTAAGCATGGGGGCTATTCATTTGGTACCAGAAGAGGAAAAGGGACAAGGTTTCTATTCCAGACTTTTTCTGGTACCCAGAAAAGGCAATATGTGGTGTCCTATCCTGGACCTTTCTACTCTAAATACCTTTCTGGTGATTCCAAAATTCAAGATGCTGACTCTTCACCAGCTGATTCCTATGCTAGGCAAAGATGCATGGTTGGCAGTACTAGACTTAAAGGAAGCATACCTGCACATCCCTATCAGGGAGTCTTGCAGAAGATACCTACGCTTCAAAGCAGGCGACATGCACTATCAGTTCTCTGCACTGCACTTTGGCTTATCTGCTGGGTCCAGTGTATTCACAAAGTGCCTAGCTCCAGTCATTGCATTCTACAGGCAAACAGAAAGACCAGGCTAGCAAGTACGGTAGATGCACGGACCAAACAACCTTGATACTGAACAAGAAAAGACCAGCACCCGAAAGGCAAGAGCAAAAAGTTTAATGAGAACCAGACCGGTTTCAGCAAAATGCTTTCATCAGTGGTTGAACAATAATGGCAATTCAAATACTGTAATTTATAAAGAATCCAACAGAGCAGTCTTGACATCACTTCCTGTGGGAAAAAATGTGAATAAAAAATTAAAGAATATTTGAAATTTATCCAGGGATAACCTTTTGACATACAAACAAAAAGTTAGTAGTTCAAACCAGGATTAGCTCAGGCTGGTTACCACCTTCGGTTTTTAACACTCAGCATTATTTGAACATGCCTACTGACCCCACTCCTAATTTCAAAAAGGAAATTGACGCTTTTTTACAATTAGCAGTAGAAGAAGGTATCATCAGTGATAAAACCAGATTTCAGTTGACAGTCAATGATCCTGTCAAACAATATTTATATTTATTGCCCAAGATCCATAAGTCTTACAATACACCACCAGGCAGACCTATAGTTTCAGGCATGGGCTCACTCACTGAGCCCCTGTCTGTCTTTTTGACGCAATATCTGAAACCTTTTCTACCTTATGTCAGGGCTAGATTGCAAGACACTACTGAGTTTTTAGAAATTGTCTCGGAATGCCAATTGGAATCACACTGGTTGATGTGTACTTTAGATGTCAAATCATTATACACATGCATCCCACATTCGGCAGGTATGACAGCATTGGAATACTGGATTAACAGAACTAACATCTACGATCCGGGCTTCAACACCTTGCTAATATGTATGGCAGAGCATGTTCTTACCAAGAATATTTTTTACTTTCAAAATCAATGCTATTGGCAGATTCAAGGCACTGCCATGGGAGCATCATTTGCACCAATATTTGCTGATCTATTCATGGGGTATGTTGAAGAACATATTATTTACAGATATATGGAGATGTTACCTAGATGACTGTTGGCTTGTGTGGAGAGGAGGTAGTGAGTATCTCATGGAATTTATTGAATACCTCAATGGCAACAAGTGGGGGGTTGAGTTTACTGTAAACCACAGCCTGCAAGAGATTGATTTCTTGGATGTCCATCTACAAAGGGAACCGGATAATACTTTGCGTACCACGGTTCACAGGAAATATCCCCAATACAATAACTTATTACATACCTCCAGTCTTCATCCCAAGCACATTATTAAAAATATTCCCAAATCACAGTTCATGAGAATTAAGAGAATATGCTCATCACAGCAGGACCTTGCTCATTGCCAGAATGACCTCTCCAATAGATTTCTGCAGAGGGGTTACGACAAACATAATGTCAACTCAGCTTTACAATGGACCAAAAATTTATCCAGGGATAACCTTTTGACATACAAACAAAATGTTAGTAGTTCAAACCAGGATAAGCTCAGGCTGGTTACCACCTTCGATAGAAATACGGGTCAACTGATGGATGGTATTGACAAGCACTGGAACATACTTAAAACCAATACACGTTTGGATGACTGGTTAGGGGATAGATGTCTTTTTTCCAATCGTAAAGGAAAAACTCTTGGGTCTCATTTCTCCCATTATAAGAAAATCACACACCAGGATACTGCATTACAACAAACTATATTATCTGGGGAAAAACTGGTTGGATGTTACCCCTGTGGTCATTGTTCTTTTTGTAAATATGTTTTTAAGACCAAAACCTTCACTAGTAAAAATACGGGACAACTGTACAATATCAATTGTTTTGCCAATTGTGGTACAGATTGGGTTATATATCTGGCCACATGCTCATGTCAAGCTTTTTATATAGGACAAACCTCCAGACAATTCAGAATCTGTATGTCCGATCATCTAGGGGACATTAGGAATGCCAGACCCACTAATGCCTTATATAGACATTGTTTGATCCATAAAACAGCCAAATTTTCCTTCATGGTTATTGATAAAATTTCAGGAAACAGATCTTTTAAAACTGGATGGCATAATTTATTAAACAACAAAAAAAAGAGATGGATCGTTAAATTAGGTGGTCTTTTTCCACCGGGTTTAAATGTTAAATTATAATATTTCTTTTCTCTTAGTGGATAACACATTTTCATAATAATGACCCATATTCAGTGCATGTTTTCTTTTTAATATATGATTACTTGAATTTCAAATATTCTTTAATTTTTTATTCACATTTTTTCCCACAGGAAGTGATGTCAAGACTGCTCTGTTGGATTCTTTATAAATTACAGTATTTGAATTGCCATTATTGTTCAACCACTGATGAAAGCATTTTGCTGAAACCGGTCTGGTTCTCATGAAACTTTTTGCTCTTGCCTTCCGGGTGCTGGTCTTTTCTTGTTCATTCTACAGGCAAAGAAATATTCAAATATATCCATACCTAGACGATTGTTTAATTCAGGCAGAAAGCCAGGACATACTTTTGAATCATCTGGTCTTTGTTCAAAGGGTACTGACTTGTCCAGGGTACACCATAAACGAAAAGAAATCACACTTGGTACCCTGTCAACAAATTATATTCCCAGGAGCAAGCTTGAATACAACTTCCCAGATGGCTTTCCTCACGCCAGAGAAACGGACTCATTTGACAACCTACTTCAAACAAGTGGCCACAAAAACCCAGTTATCTGCAAGGCAAATATTGCAGGCCTTGGGGTTCATGGCCTCCTGCATTCTTCTAATTCCATATGCAAGGTTGCATATGAGGAAACTGTAGTGGTATCTTAAAAGCCTATGGTGTCAACATTCACAGGATCTAGAAGCTATGATTCCTATCATACCTTGTCCACGCCTAGAGTTCCCTTGGTGGGCAGAGGCCTGCCACCAAAACAAGGGACTACCATTCACACTACCCCCTGCTGCCCAAACCTTAACAACAGACGCATCAGACTATGCATGGGGGGCTCACCTGGCAGGGAAGTGCATTCAGGGCAAATGGAACCCAAGTCAAATGCACCTAAACATAAATCAAAAGGAAATGTTAGCTGTACAGAATGCTCTGACAGCCTTCAAGGACCACATTCTTCCAGGACAACTAATGGGTCATGTGGTACATAAACAAGCAGGGGGGTACACACTCTTACCCCCTCTACTGACTAGCCATGGCATTGTGGTACACAGCATTGAGCTACCAAGTGGATCTACAAGCTCAGTTCCTGCCAGGAAAACTAAATACACTGGCAGATTGACTAAGCAGAAACCTCATGGACCCACACGAGTGGAAATTGGAACCAAGGTTTTTTAACATGTTGACAAGCAAATGGGGGAGCCCAGATATAGACCTGTTTGCCTCCCCCCAGAACCATCAATTGGACACATTTTGCACAAGGATTCCCCACAAACTAGGTTGGAAAGTGGATGCTCTATCGTTCAACTGGAAAAACCTATCAGTTTATGTCTTTCCTCCTCTGCCTCTGCTCTCCAAGGTACTACTAAAGATCAAACAGGACAAGCCAAGGACAATTTTAATTGCACCAGGCCGGCCACACCAGCACTGGTACCCCCTTCTGCCCAGTGTGTCACGCTTGGCCCCATGGCACCTGCCTCAGACTTCTTTCCTGTTGTCTCAACAGGGGAACCAGATTCTGCACCCTCAGCTGCAAACCCTGAACCTAGCAGCCTGGCTAATTACCTAATCTCTCCTTTACCACCCCTCAGTAAATCAGTGATGGATATCATTTTAGAGGCTAGGAGGCCTAGTACTAGAAAATCTTATGCTGCAAAATGGAAAATATTTTATACCTGGAACAAATCTCAAGGGATGAGCACAGCAGTGCCCAGTTTACCTCAGATTCTACAATATTTGACTGAGATGCTTCATAAGGGCTTGTCCTTTTCCTCCATCAAAATTCAAGCCTCAGCCATTTCAGCTCATTATAGCACAGAGCCTCTCCTCTTCTCTCCCCCACTGCTCAAGCAGTTCCTCAGAGGGGCCAAAAATTTAAAGCCACCGAGGAGAGCTCCAACTCTAGCCTGGGACCATAACTTTGTCTTGGAGAAACTCACTCTTCCTGCCAGCTGCTACTGCAGATTTAAAATTCCTTTCCTGGAAAACAGCTTTCCTTTTAGCAGTCACTTCTGCAAGAAGGGTATCCGAGTTACAGGCCCTTATGGCAGTGGAACCTTTCATCATCTTTCATGCGGACAGGGTGTCCCTCAGAACCTGTCCCTCCTTCATGCCCAAGGTGGTATCCAGTGTGGCTCCTAATCAGTCCATTCATTTGCCTACCTTCTTTCCTAACCCACAGAACAAAGTGGAACGGATACTGCACTCCTTAGATGTGCACAGTCAACTTAGATTCTACTTGGACAGGACTAAACCTCAAAGGAAATCTGAACAACTGCTGGTGGCATTTGCCGCAGGGACAGAGGGGAAAGCTATTTCAAAACAAACCATTTCAAAATGGTTAGGTTACTGCATTCATTTCTGCTGTAAGCACCATGGAAAACCTATCCCACAGGGCATCAGACCCCATTCAACCAGGGCTGCATCTACCTCTACAGCCTTTCTCAGGGGCTTCCCTACAAGGGACATCCTAGAAGCTGCTACCTGGAGTTCTGTACATACTTTCACCAAGCATTATCATTTGCCAATATTCTCTAAATCCAGAGCTGGTTTTGACACTGCAGTCTTGCAAGGCCTTATAGCTGGTCCTAATTCTATTTAAATTCCTCCTCCCAACTTTAGCTTTGGGAATCTACCCAAATGTAATGACTGCAACAGTGAAACACAAAGAACATAGTACAGTTGTGTATGCTTACCATAAATGTAGCTGTTCGAGTGTATTCACTGTTGCAGTCCTGGTTACCCTCCCTCCGGCCCCCTTTCATCTTTTGTCTATACCTCTACTCTCACTTACTATGCTGAAAAAGCTTTTTGGTGTGTTTGCTTTTTTATTGGAGGTATATCTTTGTATTATAGATTTAATTGCTTCCCATTAGGGGGCACCTGTTATCTGGGGCAAAAAAAACTGATGTAATGGGGTCGACTGCATGTTTTATACCCCTGACGACCTGACATCATGGAAAAAGGGACAGCAACCGACACAGAACCCAAGACTTTGTTAATCAGGCCAACTGAGGGCTACTGCAAGCAGATAACCCAAATGTAATGACTGCAACAGTGAATACACTTGAACATCTACATTTATGGTAAGTGTACACAACTGTACTTTCCCCTCCCTCCACCCCTATATTTCTCTCTCTCTCTCTGCTTACAAGGAACATTTTGGTATTTACTTTCTACTGGTGGGGTTCTTCCACCATAACCTGGCTCCCACTTGGGGGGGCTCCTGACAGTTAGGGCAAGAAAAACTGATGTAATGGCGTCGGCTGCCTTACTTTATACCACCGACGACCTGATGTCAGTCCTCAAGTGACAGCAACTGATGTAGAAATACTACATCTCTGGTAATCGGGCTGGCCGAGGGCTACCCTGGCAGGGATAACCCAAATGTGATGACTGCAACAGTGAATACACTCAAACATTTACATTTATGGTAAGTATACACAACTGCACTTTCATTATGGGCAGCTGCATATAATACAGGTAGGTGAACTATTGGCTCCCCAAGTAATATTTCAAGCACTTGAACCATGGCTGTTCAACTAACAGCATTAAAGTAGGACTTCCCAACAGCAGATCTATGTGTCGCCTAGCTGACTGCAGATTTCTTTTAACTGGAGTGCTTGCTGTTATTAAAAAGTGAACCACTGAAGATTTGCCCTCAAACTTTTCTGATGCTCTGTTTAATAGTGACAGTCTTATATACTCTTCCCTAGGAGATGAATTAATTTCTGCCCTCATTTTTGTCATTCACTGCAGACCTTCATAACAAAGGCTCCCAGAGTATAACAGTTTGTCAACACACCTTAGGTGTTGCCACTTGCCTTCAGGCAGATGAACCAAGAAATAACGCAGTACAACCATGGTGTGTACCGTAATTGTTAGGGCATGCACCTGGGGTAGAGGGAGTGGAGTTCTTGATTACAAAATGTACCTTAAACTGTTTTATTTATTCACTTATGTTTTGTTGACTGGGTTAATTGTGCTGAGTCAGGTCCATTTTCAATGGGGACCAAGTTGATTGTCCCCTAAAAACATTCAGTAGGTGTACATGTTACAGGGTACAGATTGTAAGAAAATGTTGCGTTTGTGATGTGCAAATTATACATTGTGGATACAGTAAAAATATATTCAATTTATTAGTGTTTCAAGCAAGCACATCTTACATTGTATACATTTCTGTTATCAATTTGAAGCAGTACACCTTACAGCTGTAATACATTTTGATATTGTTTAGGCTAGCATAATGGCTAAGGTGTGTACCTCAAAGACAATAGGTACGGGGTTTGATTCTCCCTAAGGGAAATTGGCAGGTACCTCTATAAAGGAATATAGCTGTGTATTCAGTTTAAAGTTTCTCAAATAGTGTAAACTGTGGTGATCTGTAAGGTAAATAACAATGTGTTTTAAAAGGTCTTTTTGCATACACAGATTTACATTTCCAAAAGCTTCTAAAACACTTTATTGAACTTCCCAGTTAGTGTGTTGAAAAGTACTGTTTACATTAATCCAAACAACAGTTGTTATTCTACCTTGCATTCACATGTGGTAAGATAATTTTAAATGTTGTCAGTTAAGTTTTGCATTAGCTAATAGCTAACATGATAAAAAAGTAATCAGAAACTGGCAGTAAGGATTCCAAGGTTCAAGGCTTCTTGAAGTAATGTGATCTGTTATTAAAGTATCAACTAGAGAGAATTAAATGCATGAAGAATCCCAGATACCACACCAGTGGAAATGTATGACCAGTAGGCATTATTAACTGTGTACTTTCTGTGTTTTATTGGTAGTATTTGTGTTTTTATTATGGTTCTTACTGGACGAGTAACTAGTATTTATGCTGTAAATACTTTGATTTTCATATTGTGTCTGTGATATAATGTTCATACTAAATTATCATTGGTGATTTTGCAGAGCAAGGGTTGTAGTAAGTTTGTAAGTCATGAATGGCAAGCATGGAAACAAGTATTGCAGAAATACTTCTTAAAGTGTTGCACTCCTTTGTTTTTTATTAAGTGGTTCGTATACATTTGTCATCTCAGAAATGTCTTGGTTTGATTAATGATTTGCTTCATTTTTAATTTTGTTTTCTTTCAACTTTAGAACATCACCTTGACTAAGAGGAAACTGTTTATTGCTGTAGCCTGTAACCCATACACAGAGCTGTATCCACAATCCATTAAATATGTGTACTGATTGGGGGGGGGGTCAGAAAACTTGTCTTTCAGTCCACATTACCCTGCACTAGCTAACCACCAAATTTTTAATTTCAAAGTGCAATTCAAAACAGAGATCCGAATGACTCGTTAGCCAGTTCAGAGTTCTGTTCAAGCTTTTGATGTCTTGCTGCAGCAGTAACCTTCTGTTACTGGGATATCAATATGTTAAGGGGCTTAGTCTTAACATATAGAAAGAGATTGTCTATACCACCAGCCAGGAAAAAATGCATGCAAACTGTTGTAGAAATGAATTAGCATACAATTTAAGAGCACGATAGCTAAATCAATGCAACTACTATGTCCTGCGTGCATCTGGTGCATAAAAAATTGTTCATTGCGCAGGAAATCTCACTGTGCAATGCTAAACTGCATGCCTATCTCAAATGTGGCTCAGTGTTGCCTCACAGTCTTTCTGATCTCATCTTGGGCCACTGTGACTGCCAAGTGGATGCAGTATGCACTGAGTTATAAAATGTTTAACACAGACACTGTGCAATTTTTGTGAATCATGGCCATCCATTTTTTCCCCCTTGTGCTTAGTTGTATCTTCTCCTTATGGTTAAGAGCAGTGTTTTTCGAATTTCACCGAGGAAGTGCTGAGCAAATGCCATCTGTGTTTTGGAATTGTAACTGCTTGAAAAAGGAGTAAATCTTTGACTTAAGGCCTGTGCAGAGACAGCCTTTGTCAGACACAGTTAGTTGGCAGTTTTGTGGGCATGGAAAGGAAAAGTAACTCTAAATAATGACAGTTGCGGGTTTACTGAATTGCATTTGCTGACGTTTTGTAATCGTGACCAAGTTATTTGAGAACCCCAGCATTATGATATTACTGTAGTGGCATGCTAATAGTTTTAAGCATGTTCATTGCCACACAAAGCAAACCTCAACCTTCATGTTGGAAAATACAGTTTTAAGGATAGTGGCATGTGGAGAACTTTTAGCTGTGGGTTTTCCCTCTGTCAGCTTTAGCAGTGAAAAGTTGATGTTTTTCCTGATTAAGGGTGGATGGTGTCTCTTTCCATGAACTGGAATGGGAGAGTAAGAATACCTGGTGGTTATCATATTAAAGCAGGTGACAGGAAGTGTTAGACTCATATGAAGTCCGTAGATGTTATTGGAGTTTATGCTTCAGAAGAGTAGCTAAAGTGAGGCAAAGGGGCACATACTACATTATGGGCATTCAGAAAGCTGAAGCACTTCAGCACTTTGTGTCATGTATGTTATTTAGTTGTAGTAAGTCATTTGTTACATTTACATTACTTTGTGGCAAGTGGTTTGCTAAAGTTTTAAAAAGTTTTCAAAGCAAAGGAGAAGAGTTTTTTTTTTTTTTTTTTTTTGTGGTTCTCAACTTAGAATTGAAGGGGCACCAGATAAGGAAACTGCAGTGGATGCCAGAATACCTAGCTGTGGTTTTGCTATGCATACCTCTTTTTGGAAATTTCTGAACCAAAGTTGTCTTACTGCCAGGTCACAGCCTAACGATAGAGTGGGTACTCCTGACTTCCTCCTGCATTTTTGGTTAGTGCAAGAGGTTGGCTGCCTCAGTAACAGGTTGGTGCTTAAAGCTTCTTTTTATAAAGTCCTGTTGTATACTCCCTATTCTGAGGTGGGTATGCAAGGTGTATGTGATTTTCTACAGGACGTAAAAGTAGGGCAGTGGAGATTTATTATTTATTTATTTATTGCATTTGTTGACCAGGAAAGTCCACTGGGCCTATGAAGAGCCCATTTTCAGTGGAGGCCCGGGGAGAAAAGCTCCACAATATTACATACAAGAGACAATTAAATACAAATGAAACCATGTTAATACATTGAAAATTTGCTTACAAAGCAAGTGTAAAAAGCATATATGTAACAGAGGTAATGCACATTAACTATAAGCACGTTAACTACAAACAAAGGTCTTAGTCTGCTAGAGAGAAAAGGTAATACATTGGATGAATATAATGTGGGATGTCAATATCACATGGAAGAAAGTGATAGTAGAAGAGGTAAAGTGTGATGATGTGATAGTAGATATGGCAAAGTAAATAGAAGTCAGAAGTATGTGAGTTATGAGCAAGAGTATAGGTATATAGTAGTGTGAATGAAATAGTAGTAATGTTGTCAGTATTACTTTGCGGGATAAAGCAACATCCCACTTATGAAAACACAGTAGTGAGTCAATTATCCGAATAGTGATTATCCGAAAAGCAGTTATCTGAAAGCAACCTTACAAAGTTTTCAGGTAGGAAGAATCATAAAGTCTGAATATGTAAATGTTATAAGTATTCACTTTTGTGTGTTTTTTGAGTTTGTAGCCTGCCATTGTGTGAAAAATATTCTTTATTGTCCACTGGCATCCCTGAATGGTTAAAAAGTGTATTCCCCTGAGTGTAGAAAAACAAGATTTTAGAATTTTTTTTTATCCGGTTCAATGTATGTTTGATTATCCAAACTTCCCTAGGTCCTAATTAGTTTGGATAATCGACTTTCTACTGTATGGTCATGTTTCTTCACAAAGGTTACTCTACCCCTTTTGATAGTGTCTGTAAGAGATTTGTAAGTACTGTAGTTTGTTCAGGCTTTGGGAAGCTTACTATTCCTGTCTTGCATAAATTCTGGTGATACCAACCAGTGAAGATCTTGTGGGAATTTGCATTTCTCAAGTTGACAAAAGTTGCATCTCTTCCCCTGTGGCACTCATAAATTTCTGCTTAAATGATATAGCAGATGGGGAGGTGAGCTCTACAAAGCATAAGGTATGGGTATGGGTCACACAGGTGTTGGCAGTGGCATTTTTTATTGTAGCCCATTAAAAGTGTCCAGGGGCATTATAAACAGCTGACCTTAGGGTATGAGTGAGCAATGGTAGGCAAGTAAGGGATTATATTTTCCTAGAATGTTTAAACTAAAAAAAATTCAACCAGGCCGTGGGATGGTTAAATCTCTTTGATTCATAAGGGCTAGATTTTTGTCAGTTTTTTTAAATGTGCACATCACTGTACATTAGACATAAGCTGCAGATCATGTGGTTGAATCTGTTTGTATGACCTTGCACTGGAAATGCACTTTACATTTATCTTAAGTATGTATTTTTTTCTTTTTTTTTTTTTTTTTGTATTTTGTGTTCTTTTGCTGTGTACTATTGCTACGTGGTGGTACTATATGTTTAATAAAGTTGGACATGGGGAAAAAGTTTACTGTTTTCCCATACAGATTGTTCTGTTTATTTAACCTTGTATGTTCCTGACTTTTTAAACATGATGTTGCCTTACTGTTGCTTCTGCTGGTGCTGCTACATTTACTGAAAAGGTTTATGCAGAATGATGTAGTTTAACAAAATAAACAAAAGAGTAAAATGCAGAACGGAAAGTAAGATATTAAAGTGACTGTTTTCCATTATTTAAAAGGTTCAGTACTGTGTAAAAGCTAGCTTAAGGTTAACTGGATTCTTGAGTAAACAGTCAGGCTGGAAATATAAGGAGATTCCAGTGTCATTGTGTAGGAAACTGGTTATGCTCAATTTGAGGTGTTTTGCTCATTTTTGCAAACTGTTCTTGTCAGGTGTTGCTGCAGTTGTGGAGAAACAATGGAGAAGGGAACAATGTTGATCAAGAGTCTGTTGGGACTGATGGATGGGAAGGTTGACTTATTTTTACTTCAGAACAGGTAGAATGTGTTATGTGTGCTGCATATGGTAGTGTATCAGGTGGACATCTGTATGGAGGGGAATATATCAGTGGGAAACTACATGCCAAGGGTAGAAGGTTCAATACTTTCTACAGGGACTTCTTTACAAAGTGTAATGGGTCCTTGGAAGTTATGTCATAATTTTGTGTTGAAGTACATGGCTTTGGAGGCATTACTACATATGCTTTAAATATGTGGATAGTTGTTTGGGAAAATGCAGTCATATAAAGCAAGCTGAATATTGTCTTAAAACTAGATGGATATTGTGCCTTTTGTCTTTCAGTTTGTTGTGTTGGTGCTTACTGTAATGACGTCATGCTGAACTCTAACCAATTATGTATTTACACTGGAGATGAACTGTGGCTTAGTACAGATAACAAAAGTTCAAAGCACCTTGTGTTTGAAGGAAAAGCTCTTCTATGGCAAAATGAAAATTTTCTTTTATGCTGAAAAAGCTTTCCATTGACTAATGTTTGATGGCATCTGTACTGGGCTATCTGAACCACTGGTTTACTAATATTCCCTTTAACAGCACTTGTTTAAGAAAAATGTGTTCTATGGGAGGACACATCATGACACTGAAATTTAACACTGCAGCAGGTGAATTTATTAATGGCTTATCTCTGTCAGTGATCTAGTACATAATGTGTTTTACAGCAAGAATTTTCAACGCTAGGAAGGTGGTTGGAATATCTGCTGTGAAGCAGCACGTGATCTTTGCTGCACTCTTTGCAATGGAAAATAAAGGGTTGTCAGTGATTGCATTAACTGCAGAATGAAACACTGTAATTTGTATAAAATAGCAACATCCCTTTCTATCTCAAGGTTTGCATTAACTGGAGAATGAAACATTGCTGTTTGTAGAACACTTTACTACATCTGGTCACTCAAGTGGCACAAACACTGTGGTATGACTTCTCTTCTGCCCTCAGAGAAGCAAGTTTCGTGTTTCTGTGGTTGGTGTTAGCCTGGGTGAAGTTGGTGTTGTTGCAGATTCCATGAGTTTTGTACCATTTCTTTGCTGTGGGTGATCTCTTTGTCATTTTGGAAGTAGAATCTGTAGAAGTTGGCCATTATGGTCAACTACCCCTTCTATTTCAAGAGTGGGAAGTGGGTGTAAACAATTGCTGCATTTAAAAGCCAATACACACACACACATACACACGTGGATGCAGTTCAGAAGATCAACTTTTCAGAATGTCAAACTGGGAAAAAAATAGCACCAGAAACAGTGTCTTTGCAAACTCCCATTCTAAATGTGTGTGCGTGTATGTATATATATATATATATATATATATATATATATATATATATATATATGTGTGTGTTATTTATATATATATATATATATATATATATATATATATATGTTATATACAGTGCTTGAGATCACAAAACAGTGGGGAATTTTTTCAAAACATCAATCATATGGTTCTGAACATATGAAGTTTGACATTTTGAAAAGTCGATCTTCCGAACCAGACATAAATGTATATGCACACACACGCGCGCAGACACACACATGCACGCACACAGCAGAGTCCTGAGCTGTCCACTTGGATTATAAAATCATGAATGGCAGTGTTTAAAAGAACTGAAGTGCATTTACACAGATGCATACTCATGCATAACCCACCCATTCTTTGCTGCAGCCACTGGGAATGGAGAATCATTAAAAAGAAAAAGGAGGAACAGAAAATCTAAGCTCTGACTTTGAGAAAAAAACAGTCATTTTGTAATCTCTGTGCTTCAAACATCTTACGCTATAGTAGGAAAAGAACCTCAGAGACGTGAGTGGTTTAGGGGGCGTCTTGGGAGGCATGCTAGTTAAAAATAATCTTCCCAGTGGCGTTTTCATTTAAAAACAGCTTAATGATCTGTCCCTTCTGACTCCAGCCTAGGAACAGTTCTGAACATTCTGAATGTTATATTTTAAGTGGCTCTGACAGCTTTGCTAATTTGCAGTGTTAAGCGTGATCAACAGCTGCATTAAACAGTGTTGCACTTGACCCTATGGACCAGCTTAAAGCTGGAGAGCATTACTTTGGGACAATTGAACTGGTAAATGCTTTAACTGACTGTAGTTGGTGAACCTAAGAATAAAAGTTCAGTGCCGAAAGACAGGTTATGTAAACTAGAATAGTAATGCACACTTTTTGGAGGATTTACACAACTAGGTAATACTAGACTGCTGAAGTACACATGGTGATGTTGTTTGGAAAAATTTAGCTTGTACATACTTTGATGTATGACTAAAAGGTAACAAAAGAAATGTCTCAAGGATGCCTGATTTTAATGTGTCAACTCCCTCTACAGGTATCCTAAGGGTTAAATTGATCAGTACAGTTACAGCTTACCATAGTATGTTGTACAGGTGCATGCTGATTAATGCATGTGATGGCCTTCCTGATAGGACAATCTAGTAGTTTACTTACTGGAATTATGGTTTCATTTTTGTGATTCCAACATGGAAATCATAGCTGGGTATAGAAGAACATGTGCTAACATGAATGCTTAATATTTGTAGAGACTGATATCCAAAATAAACAGGATACTGACTTCCTTTTTCTCCCAGTATGGATGCATGAATCTGTAGGTATTTCTTTCTACTCCTCCTTCTATACCAGGCAGACAGGATTTGAAACAGCACTGAGAAATGTACATGTAAGTGACCTTGAATATAAATGTGATGCCTCACTCTGTTGTTACTAACTAACTCAAGCAAGTACTCTTCTTTACCTTGAAATCTTCTTCATGATTGGCTGCTTACGGTAACCTCCCATTGTTTTGAAATACACTTTAATTTCCTTCAGTGTCTGAATTTTATTACTGGAGAAAAACATGTTTATCTTAAATTGCTGACGCCTGTGTAGCAATAATTTGTCTTCACTGTTTCTGACACGGTTTTATGTGCATGCCAGTATGTACCATTTACTGCAAATTGGCACTGTTTGGGGGTTGTAGCTGAAAGTGATTCATCTGGATGTATAGATCTACCTGTTGAATTAATTAAGAATTAGGGCTGAAAAGTAGTGATGAACAACACTAACCCATTTATTTCAGAGATACTTATAATGCACACATCTGTCAATCCAAAACTTTGTGTGTGTGTGTGTGTGTGTGTGTGTGTGTGTGTGTGTGTGTGTGTGTGTGTGTGTGTGTGTGTGTGTTACAGGGGTACATTTAATGGACAAAAGCCACTGAGCTTCTACTGCAAAACAATTCCAATATCAGTACTGTATTGGTAGCATTCAATACACAAACCACACCATTGTCATATACATGTTAGTGTATGTGTATGCTTACTTTTTACAAGAATGGGTGTATATGTGTGTGTGTATATGTGTGTGTGTGTGTGTGTGTGTGTGTGTGTGTGTGTGTGTGTGTGTGTGTGTGTGTGCGTGTGTGTGTGTACACGTGCACATGCTTGCATATTGCTGTGTGTGTGCACATGAGCTTAACATGCCCGCATGTAATAAGGTGTCCATATTGCTGGTCACTGCTAGACATGATTAAGTCATATTTGTCATATCAAGCTGTCTGAATTAATTTGCAATGCTATGAGTTGTTTTTTTCCCAAGATGCAGTGATTCAGACAGCATATATAGAATGGAGAGTATAGAAGGTCAGCCATGCATGGGATTGGAAAGCAAAGGCCCCCTCAGAAAACTGCTATTTTCAGTGATGCTTTTTCAGGTGTTAAACAGGAGAGGGGGGCACTGTTTCACTCCATTTCAGACAAAAAGGCATGAACTGTAAGTTATTTGCCCATTATTTCTCCAGTGTCATCTTCATGTTTTAGTGTCACAACAATACATTTACCATTTAACTGGACTTCCTGTGTCAGATAGCACTAGGCAACAAATTCACAGACTTTGTCAGGACATATATTTTTTTTTCTGGTTGTAATTGTCAGCTCAGTATTTCTCTTGTTTTATTGGTCTGCTTATGTAGATTTTTTTATGCTCCAATATTTGTTTTTGCTTTTTTTAACTGGATGCTTGTGTTCTGTTTCTTTTTGTTTCTGTTGAACAGTGCATCAGGATACCAACACCAGCTGCCAAGCCTTCCAATGATGTTCAAGTGTTTTCCTTTTACCTTTCCAGTGACAGCAAAGAGAAGCCTCAGGCTAGTTTTGAATGTGTGCGTCAGTACATTTCCAGGTATGGAAAGAGCTGGCTATACCAGACAGTGGAATGGCTGGTTTTGTATTTTTTCTAATTGTGTAGTAAAGTCTCACATACACACACACATATAAATATAGATCTATACACATATATGTATATATTTTTATATATAATATATTTGCTTCACATGCTGAAGTATGAGCAGTGCAGTACGCCATGTACCTAAAGTGTGGACACCTTCTTACAAAGTGTATTTAATTTGTGGGTGGCATATGTATAATCAGGCGTGTGTGTGTGTGTGTGTGTGTGTGTGTGTGTGTGTGTGTGTGTGTGTGTGTGTGTGTGTGATTAAAATGCTTATATGCAGCTCTCTACATATTTCATTAGAGTGCCAGATGGTGTCAAGGCACGTGCAACCACAAGTTCAATTACAAAGTTCATGCATGATCAGTTTTGTATGTTTTTCCGAATTTTCACCAAAACTGAATAGAAGATCTCTTTGAATAAAAGCAGGTAAACCAGAACCTATAGTGTAGAGCTTCTGCCCCGGATTATGTCTGTCAGACTGGCACAGTAAGTAACACTGTCACTTTACAGGAACAGGTTCTCTGATTTGTTTCTTGGCTGGGGTACCATCTATGCAAAGTCTGCATGGCTTCAGTATGGGATGTGGCAAAAAGCTGGAGTATCCATAGAAAATCCACACAGCAAAGACACGTGGTAGGTGGACTGGTGACTCCATACTGTCTGAAGTTGCATTGGTGGTGTGTATATATGATAAGGAAGAAAGGCCTGGCAATGTATTTCCATTCCTTGCATACTTGCTTGAAACACTCTGTGGACTTTGACAGCTGTGATCCCCACCTCTCACCTGCCTATTCCAGTGTCCTAAAATGCCAAGGTCAGGGGGAAAAAGTGGGCCAGTAGGAGATGGGGGCTTGATATTCAGGGGGATGAGGGCCAAAGAAAATAATCAGGAAAGGTCTTTAATATTCAGTCACTTGATATGTTTGATTCTAAAAGACAATATAAACCTTATTAAAGGGTTGAAGTGACATATCCATGAAGAGCCCAGTACAGAGCGTTATGTGGTTAAATGGAATATCCACGAAGAGTCCAGGATAGAGCATTATGTGGTTAAAATGGTGTATCCATGAATAGTACAATATAGGGTGTTATGTGGTTAAAATGGTATATCCTTAAGAGTCCAGCACAGAGCATTATGTGGCTAAAATGTATATCGATGAAGAGTCCAGTACAGACCGTTATGTGGTTAAAAGGCATATCCATGAAGACTTTAGTACTAAGCATTATGTGGTTAAAATACCATATCCATGAAGAATCCAGTAGAAAGTGTTATGTGGTTAAAAATAGCATATCCATAAAGAGTCCAGTAGAGAATGTTGTGCGGTTAATGAGGAGTCCATTACAGGGCATTATGTGGTTAAAACAGCATACCCATGAAGAGTCTAGTACAGGGTGTTATGTAGTTAAAATGGCATATCCACAAAGAGTCCGGTAGAGAGGGTTATGTGGTTAAAATGGCATATCCATGAAGAGACCAGTGCAGAGTGTTATGCGGTTAAAATGGCATATCCATGAAGAGACCAGCACAGAGTCTTGTGTGGTTAAAATGGCATATCCATAAAGAGTCCAATAGAGAGTGTTGTGTGGTTAAAATAGCATATTCATGAAGAACCCAATAGAAGGTGTTATGTGGTTAAAATGGCATATCCATGATGCGTACAGTAGATATCATTATGTGGTTAAAATGGCATATCCATGAAGAGTCTGGTAGACAGTGTTATGTGGTTAAAATAACATGTCCATGAAGAACTCAGTAGAAAGCGATTATGTGGTTAAAATGGCATGTCTGTGAAGAGTCCAGTACAGGGCATTATGTGGTTAAAATTGTGTAAATTCGGAGTTTGGCATAATGGTTAAGGTGTTTACCTTACAGACACAAGGTGCAGAGTTTGATTCTCACATGGGGTAATTGGCTAGGCTTAAAATGGCCCACAAGGGCAGTTAGCCTAGAAATAATCTATGAACCTGTAAACTATGAGTCCAGTAGAGATCATTATGTGGTTAAAATGGCATGTCCATGAACAGTCCAGTAGAGAGTGTTGTGTGGTTAAAATAGCAAATCCATGAAGAACCCAGTAGAAAGCATTATGTGGTTAAAATGGCATGTCCATGAAGAGTCCAGTACAGGGCACTGCGTGTTAAAATGGCGTATCTATGAAGAGTCCAGTAGAGAACATTATATGGTTAAAATGGCACATCTCTGAATAGTCCAGTAGAGAGGGTCATGCAGTTAAAATGGCATGTCCATAAAGAGTTCAGTAGAGAGAGTTTTGTGGTTAAAGTGGCATATCCATGAAGAGCCCAGTAGAGAGCTTTGTTTGGTTAAAATGGCATATCCATGAAGAGTCCAGTAGACAGCATTATATGGTTAATAATGGCATATCCCTGAAGAGTCCAATACAGGGCATTATGTGGTTAAAATAGCATATCCATGAAGAGTCCAATACAGAGTGCTATGTCTGCTACAGAGCATTATTTGGTGAAATCCAACGTATTCCATTGCAGATGTTCAGTTCATGTTGCAGAGGAATGTTTATGCTAAGGAGTATGTGGCACTGTCATTTTCATCCCCTCTCACCACTACATAACAAGCTGCTTTGGCAGCATGGGCATAGATAAGGTACTTGCCACCATAGTGGCACAAGTCCCTTCTCCTAACTAAGCTGCACTGCTAAGTATCCTACTTGAGTTTAAGTGTTTTGCATGGCAACTTGGTGCAGAGTTTTACTTGTAAGACTGTGACTGATAATATGTATGTGTATTTATCAGATACCAAGGTACATATGTAATGTCTTTAAATGTATTTTGCATTTTAATTCATAATTGCCATCCCTTAATATATTTACTTCTATGATTTGTGATTTTCAGTATGAACTGTCTAGGTTTTTACTCCATTCATGACATGGTTAGAATGTTAATTTGACCTAAAATGTATCTTCCAGTTTCTACATTAACATTTAATTATCAGGTTTGGAAATGTGGCTTGCAAAAAAGTTTTCAGACATTAAGAAGTGAATCTTTAAAGCTGAAATATTTCAAGGGATTCCTGCTGTAGTGACTAACATTGTGCTGTTCACTGTTTTGAGTTTGAAGACCAGACTTTTTTCCTCATATTTTGACACAGTTTATTTAGTCTGTGATACCCTTATCAGAATTTAAAAAAAATGCAGAGTATTGTGGATCAGTTTGGCATGCATAGGTAGCCCATTGCTGAACAGGCTGTTTCAGCGGGAAGTCACAAAAATGTTAAGAAAAGGCCTTTATATAGAAGAAGTTGTGTAACTTCTTACCATGTTCAAATGAAGAGTACAGAAGCATACTGTAACAGTTAATAAGATGGACAATCTGTGATTAAAGTTTCAACTAGGGTCTAAAAACAGAAAATTGTAACATTTTTGCAGAAATTGTGGAGTATGACAGACTGCTGTGTAGTACCACAGTGAAAAATTTAATTTAATTCAGAGACTGATGGGTATAATTAAAAAGGTTTAATGTCAAATTGTTGTGTATAAAAAGCAATGTGTTATAAGTGGCACAGATGTACCATGCACACTATCTGAGATTCAGTGAGATTTCACTTGTGAAGGTGTTAATGTTCAAAACCTGCATTGCTGATGCGTATTGTTACATTTAAATAATATTGCACCAGTGTGTGTGTGTGTGTGTGTGTGTGTGTGTGTGTGTGTGTGTGTGTGTGTGTGTGTGTGTGACTTATGGCTGGACATAGTATCCCAAAAATGTAGGGTGACCTTAAGTATATTGTCAGGCAAAACTCTGGAAGGAGATTTAATTTGTTTGTTTGTCTTTTCGGCTTTTCCCAGTTAGGGGTTGCCACAGCGGAACTCCGGTCTGCTAATGATTGCCAGTTGATTTTTATGGTGCCGAGTTGCCAGCCCGACGCCCAACCTTCAGCGAAGGCACACCCATTCACGCATGTCTTTCGGAGGCCACTTGACCGCGGGGAGGACATGCAGACTCCACACAGAAGGCACTCTAGCCGAGAATCGAACAGGAGAACCTCTTGCTGTGAGGCAACAATGGTACCGCTGTACCACCGCGGCTTTAGGGAGGTTTAATTTGTACAGTATGAAATTGCTCCAAACAGTTACCCTACAGATGCCCTTTGAAGTGTATCAGTGACATGCCCACATATTTCTTGTTCTGCTAGAAGTCCCAGTGTGAGGGGATGTTCTTCGTGTTTCATTGTTGCAGTTATCATGTTTGGGTTATCTGCTTGCATTAGCCCTCAGTCGGCCTAATTAACAAAGTCTTAGGTCCTGCATCGGTTGCTGTCTCTTCTTCAGTGACGTCAGGTACTCAGAGGTATAAAACATGCAACCGATGCCATTACATCAGTCTTTCTTAACGTGCGGTGCCCGAAGCAGAAGTAGTTCGCAAGTGCCAGTCGGCCGACTCCTGAAATTTTTGTTTTCGAGTTTCAGAACCAAAGTCTTCAACTAAAAGCTAAGTACCCCGTTGGGGAAATTTTTTCTTGCTCTAAACCGATGGCAGTAAAAGTAAATAATTGCATTTTTTGTGGAAAGCGAATACCTCATAAAGATTTTCATTCGTACTGTATTCCTTGCCTAGGCCCTGACCACGACATACTTCGCTGTCGGTTTTATGCCTTATTTAAACAATGAACTATCCGTCGTCAGTATATTTTCGCTTCTAAATATTTTGGTGCTCGGTTCAGTTATCCAGATATGTCTTCGGTAAGCCATCTGACTACCGACATCCCGAAAAAACGCAAAGATAAAGACAGAGACAGGCCGCGTAGGTCCAAAGCTGCTGACGACGCTTCTAAGCCAGTCGCCAGTTCAGCGGTATTCAGTGAGGCGATTTCGCAGCCCCTGATATCCGCTATTTCAGATTCGCAGGCCTCTACTGAGACCCATTTGGATTCCGGTATGCCGTGAGATGCTTCAACTGTGGAACCTGCGGATGTCTCTACCTTGGATGGGTCCGGAGCCGCTGTGCAGGCACCGGCTTCTGAGGGTGTATTCAGGCCTACTGACTTGCATATTAAACCAACGCCATCTTCTTCTTCAAGGCCTAAAACTCGAACCATGCCTAGAAAACTGACGCTCAGACCACATGGTCAGGCCTCTATACCTAAAAAAACAAGTGATAAGAATGGCTGAAGACCTTATTACTTTAATCAGGGGAAGCCAACTTTCCCCCTTTAAGAGACCTAGGACTGAGTTTTCTTATGATACTTCTGACCAGGATTCTGAAATTTCTGTTTCCTCTGATGACCAGGATTTACCCTTATCTACCTATGAGGACTCTGATGCTGAGGACTCTATTCCCTCTACTTCCCCCCAGAGGATTTCTCTTTTGGTGAAACCTTGCGTACTCTTAGGGAGCATTTTCGTTGGGAAAGTCAGGATTTCTCTGATTCTAAAAGGAGGCTTAGGGATTTCTTACTCCTGCCCCAGCACAGGCCTTTAGCTATCTCTCCTGTACTAGGCATTGTTGATGATGCCTTTTCGGAATCTAGCTTGGCCCCAGACTCTTTACCTCCTGCTTCCAGAAAACCTGATAGATATTACAGGGTTCCTGACTCTCACAAGTTCCTTTTCAAAAATCCTACTGCGGATCCGGAGACCATTTCACAGGAACCCAAGGGCATTAAAGCTACTACTGCCAAAAATCCTACCCCTTCTGATAGAGACTCCAGGGCGCCGGATAGAAGGGGTAAGAAGGTAAACACTTCTGCAACCTTGGCCATTAGGGCCTTAAACTGCCAGTTTCATATGTTAAAGTATCAGCAACATATTATTGGATTGCTTAAACAGAAAATGATGTTGATTCCTGATTGTGCTGAAAATAAATTTACAGGATTTAATGCATTCTGTTGAACAAGTTGGAAAACATACTTTGCAATGTGGTTTTGATTCACTAGAGGCATCTTGCAGGGCTGTTGTCACTGGGTCTGTACTTAGAAGGCATGCTTGGCTTAAGGAGCAATCCTTGTCAGATCAAGTTAAAGCTAAATTACTGGATGTTCCCTTAAATCAGGACCGCCTATTTGGCAGCAAGGCAGAAGAAGTTCTTAAAAAGATGGAGAAAAAAGCTAAATCTATGCAAACTGTTAAATATTTCTTACAAGTACAACCTCCAAGATTTAGTAGGCATTGGCCCTCTAAGAATTGGTCCTTTCCTGCCTCTTCCAGGCCTTCTCAGTCCAAACCCAGATCCAGCAGAACACCCAGGCTTCAGTCTCAGAATATGCACAGGACTAAACAGTGGGGGGCCCCCACTTCCAAGTCTGGGAGTAGTAAAATTCCCCCTATGGTAAACTGTCTCAATGACTTAACTTTAAAACTTCCAAGCACTTCTCAACTGACTGCCCCTTTGGGGGGAAAGATTGATCTACATAGAACTCATTACCCAGGACAAATGGGTTTTAAATATAGTTTCCCAAGGATACAGATTTCACTTCCACACATTACCAACCCCAAACGGTCAGCCAGATCTACCCCCAAATCAGTGGGCAGAGGCTCAAAAGCAAGTACTCTCTCTCTTAAGCATAAAGGCTATTCAAACTGTACCAGAAGAGGAAAAGGGACAAGGTTTCTACTCAAGACTTTTCCTGGTACGCAGAAAAGACAATTCATGGCGTCCTATCATGGACCTGTATACTTAAAACACCTTTTTGGTGATTCCAAAATTCAGGATGCTAACTCTTCACCAGTTGCTTCCTATGCTAGGCAAATATGCCTGGTTGGCAACACTCGATTTAAAGGAAGCATACCTGCACATCCCAATCAGGGAATCTTGCAAAGGATACCTACACTTCGAAGCAGGCTACATGCACTATCAGTTCTCTGCACTGCCCCTTGGCTTATCTACTGCACCCATGGTATTCACAAAGTGCCTAGCTCCAGTCATTGCATTTTGCAGGCAAAGAAATATTCAAATATACCCATACCTGGACGATTGTCTAATTCAGGCAGAAAGCCAGGACATGCTTTTGAATCATCTGGCTTTTGTACAAAGGGTGCTAACTTGCCTGGGGTACACCATAAACGAAAAGAAATCACTCTTGGTACCCTGTCAACAAAATATATTCCTGAGAGCAAGCTTGAATACAACTTCCCAGATGGCTTTCCTCATGCCAGAGAAACAAATTCATTTGACAACCTACTTCAAACTAATGGCCACAAAAACCCTGCTTATCTGCAAGGCAAATACTGCAAGCCTTGGGGTTGGTTTATGGCCTCCTGCATTCTTCTAATTCCTTTTACAAGACTGCATTTGAGGAAACTACAATGGTATCTAAAAAGCCTATGGTGTCAACATTCTCAGGATCTAGAAGCAGTGATTCCTATCATACCTTGCCTACGGTTAGAGTTCCTTTGGTGGGCAGAGGCCTGCCACCAAAACAAGGGACTATCATTCACTCTACCCCCTGCTGCCCAAACCCTAACAACAGACGCATCAGACTATGCATGGGGGGCTCACCTGGCATGGAATTGCATTCAGGGCAAATGGAACCCAAGTCAAATGCACCTGCATATCGATCAAAAAGTGAGGAGAATGTGTTGAGTAGATGGAAAGAGTACTTCGAAGGGCTGATGAATGAAGAGAATGAGAGAGAGAGAAGGTTGGATGATGTGGGGATAGTGAAGCAGATTAGCAAGGAGGAAGTAAGGACAGCAATGAAGAGCATGAAGAATGGAAAGGCTGTTGGCCCAGATGACATACCAGTGGAAGCATGGAGGTGCTTAGGAGAAATGGCAGTGGAATTTTTAACCAGATTGTTTAATGAAATTTTGGAAAGTCAGAGGATGCCTGAGGAGTGGCGAAAAAGTGTTTTGGTACCTATCTTTAAGAATAAGGGTGATGTGCAGAGCTGCAATAACTACAGAGGGATAAAATTGATCAGTCACAGCTTGAAGTTATGGGAAAGAGTAGTGGAAGCTAGGTTAAGAAGGGAGGTGATGATTAGTGATCAGCAGTATGGTTTCATGCCAGGAAAGAGCACTATAGATGCAATATTTGCTCTGCGAGTGTTGGAGAAATACAGAGAAGGTCAGAAGGATGTGTCTTTGTGGACTTAGAGAAAGCATAGGACAGGGTGCCTAGAGAAGAGTTGTGGTATTGTATGAGGAAGTCGGGAGTGGCAGAGAAGTATGTAAGAGTGGTACAGGATATGTACAAGGGTAGTGTGACATTGGTGAGGACTGCGGTGGGAGTGACAGATACGTTTAAGGTGGAGGTGGAATTACATCAAGGATCTGCTCTGAGCCCTTTTTTATTTGCAGTTGTGATGGACAGATTGACAGATGAGATTAGACAGGAGGCCCCATGGACTATGATGTTTGCAGATGACATTGTGATATGTAGTGAGAGTAGGGACCAGGTTGAGGAGACCCTGGAGAGGTGGAGATATGCTTTAGAGAGGAGAGGAATGAAGGTCAGCAGGACTAAAACAGAATATATGTGTGTAAATGAGAGGGAGGGTAGAGGAATGGTGAGGATGCAGGGAATAGAGTTGGTAAAGGTGGATGAGTTTAAGTACTTGGGATCATCAGTTCAGAGTAATGGTGAGTGTGGAAGAGAGGTGAAGAAGAGAGTACAGGCAGGGTGGAATGGGTGGAGAAGAGTGTCAGGAGTGATCTGTGACAGATGGGTACCAATAAGAGTGAAAGGGAGGGTCTACAAGAGGGTAGTGAGACCAGCTATGTTATATGGGTTGGAGATGGTAGCATTGACGAAAAGGAAGGAGTCAGAGCTGGATGTGGCAGACTTAAAGATGTTAACATTTGCACTGGGTGTGATTAGGATGGACAGGATTAGGAATCAGTGTATTAGAGGGTCAGCTCAGGTTGGACAGTTTGGAGACAAAGCAAGAGAGGTGAGATTGCGTTGGTTTGGACATGTGCTGAGGAGGGATGCTGGGTATATTGGGAAAAGGATGCTAAGGATGGAGCTGTAAGAGGAAGGCCTAAGATGAGGTTTATGGATGTGGTGAGAGAGGACATGCAGGCAGTTGGTGTGAAAGAGCATGATGCAGAGGACAGGAATTAATGGAAACAGATGATCCGCTGTGGCGACGCCTAACGGGAACAGCCGAAAGAAGATGATGATGATGATGATCGATCAAAAAGAAATGTTAGCTGTACAGAATGCTCTGACAGCTTATGCCTTTCCTCCTCTGCCACTCCTCTCCAAAGTACTACTAAAGATAAAACAGGACAAACCAAGGACGATATTGACTGCACCAGACTGGCCACGCCAACACTGGTACCCCCTCTTGCGCAGTGTGTCACTGTTGTCCCCATGGCACCTGCCTCAGACCCCTACCCTGTTATCTCAGCAGGAGAACCAGATTCTGCACCCTCAGCTTCAAACCCTGAACCTAGCAGCCTGGCTAATTACCTAATCTCACCTTTACCATCCCTCAGTAAACCAGTGATGGATATCATTTTAGAGGCAAGGAGGCTTAGTACTAGAAAATCTTATGCTGAAAAATGGAAAAGATTCTGTGCTTGGAACCAATCTCAAGGGATGAGTACAGCAGCACCCAATTTACCTCAGATTCTACAATACTTAACTGATTTGCTTCACAAGGGCCTTTCTTTTTCCTCCATCAGAATTCACGCCTCAGCCATTTCAGCTCATTATAACACAGAACATCCCCTCATCTCTCATCCACTGCTCAAGCAGTTCTTTAGGGGGGCCAAAATTTAAGACCACCCAGGAGAGCCCCAACTCCTACCTGAGACCTTTTCTTTGTATTGGAGAAACTCACTCTTCCTCCTTTCGAGCCAGCTGCTAGTGCATATTTAAAATTCCTTTCTTGGAAAACAGCCTTTCTTTTAGCAATCACTTCAGCAAGAAGGGTATCTGAATTACAGGCCCTTATGGCAGTGGAGACTTTCATCATCTTTCATGCGGACAGGGTGTCCCTCAGAACCAATCCCTCCTTCATGCCCAAGGTGGTATCCAGTGTGGCTCTTAATCAGTCTATTCATTTGCCAGCCTTCTTTCCTAATCCACAGAACAAAGGTGAATGGATACTGCACTCCTTAGATGTGCACAGACAACTTAGATTTTACTTGGACAGGACTAAACCTCAAGGGAAATCTGAACAACTGCTGGTGGCATTTGCTGCAGGGGCAGAGGGGAAGGCTGTTTTAAAGCAAACCATTTCTAAATGGATAGGCCATTGCATTCATTTCTGCTACAAGCATCATGGAAAACCTGTCCCACAGGGGATCAGACCCCATTCAGCCAGGGCTGCATCTACCTCAACAGCCTTTCTCAGAGGTGTCCCTACCAGGCACATCCTAGAAGCTGCTACCTGGAGTTCTGTACATACTTTCACCAAGCATTACCATTTGCCAATTTTCTCTAAATCCAAAGCTGGCTTTGCCACTGCAGTCTTGCAGGGCCTTATAGCTGGTTCTAATGCCATCTAAATTCCTCCTCCCATTCTTAGCTTTGGGAATCTACCCAGATGTGATGACTGCAACAGTGAAACACGAAGAACATAGTACAGTTGTGTATATGTACCATGAATGTAGATGTTCGAGTGTATTCACTGCTGCAGTCCTGGTTACCCTCCCTCCAGCCCCCTGACCTGTTTTTGGCTATACCTCTACTTACTCTCCTTTACTATGCTTAAAAGCTTTTTGGTGTATTTTTTTTGGAGGTATATCCTTGTGTGTGTGTGTGTGTGTGTGTGTGTGTGTGTGTGTGTGTGTGTGTGTGTGTGTGTGTGTGTGTATATGTATATATATTTTTTTTTTATTGCTTCCCATTAAGGGGGCACCTGACACCTGACATCTGGGACAAGAAAAACTGATGTAATGGCATCGGCTGCATGTTTTACACCCCTGACTACCTGACATCACAGAAGAAGAGACAGCAACTGACGCAGGACCCAAGACTTTGTTAATCAGGCCGACTGAGGGCTACTGCAAGCAGATAACCCAAATGTGATGACTGCAACAGTGAATACACTCGAACATCTACATTTATGGTAAGTGTACATAACTGTACTTTCTTATTACTGTCCTGCTGTCCTTGTTTATCTGACCTCTCCTTCCAGTATTAGAGGATATGTATATTCCAGTTAGTTGGGAAGATATATAGTTGAGACTCTTGTTTATTTATTTATTTATTTATTGTTTTAAGGTTGTACTGACTTCATATGTGGGGGTCATACTGGGGAATCCAAGGTCTGGGTATACCCACCTAATCTGGAGCAAGAGTTCATGACAAGTGCCAGAATGAAACGCACACAGTGTCTGGGCACACCTTCTTAGCCAGGCATGTAACATCAAGATGTATGATGGCAGGAGACATGTACAACTCTAAATCCAGGAGGTAGAGTGTTTTCAGAATCATGCTGTTCTGGGGAAGTCTGAACAAGAAATGTGTCCAATACTTAGTACAAATTGTCTTCTTACAGATCAGTTGATATGATTGCTTTGTCTGTTTTTTTCTCTCTCTTTATTTTATAAAGTTGTAATGTTAAGTTGTCAATCTCGCCTTCATTCTTGCTGGATGGGTTCGGAGCCGATCCTCGGCTCCGAATCGGCCAGTACTAAAGCTCGAGAGCTAATTCCACCGGATCGAGGCTCCCCTATATCCCACAATGCTAGGCGGTAACTACTCAGATCTCGTTTGCCGCTTAGCTGACGAGGTGCTTCTTCTACCGGCTCTGGCAGGTTAGTAAGTTTCTTGTTTAGAAACTTCTATTTCAACCCCTATTTTTTTCCTTTTAGCATATCTTTATTTATAGTATTTCATTAATTTAAATCGGGTCCCCCTCTAGTGTCAGGAATCCCTTTTTATTCCCTTCTTAACTTTTAGGCCTTTGGCCCTTTCCCTCTCCTTCCCCTAGTCCTTTAGTGTGACTGGAATTTTATTTTGCTTAAGGGTGTGTTTGTGTGTTGTGTTTGTGTTTTTACACTGAGTTTAGGATGTCTAAAGACTCCAAGGTCTCAGGCTTCAAGAAGTGTGATTCGTGCTGTCAGAAAATGTCTCTGACAGACGGTCACACTTCTTGTGTATATTGCCTGGGACCTTTGTACCTGCAGGACTCATGTGCTGTGTGCCATGCATTCAGCCCTAGAGTCCTACAGGAACGCAAAAATAAATTGATATTACGTGGCTTGTTAAAGCCTGAAGGCCCCCCCGACCCAGTCTGTGTCAGGGAAGCCTTCTAAGACTTCCAGACCGTCGGCTCCAGTTTCAGAGCCGTCCCCTGGAAGCATTAAATCGGCTTCGACATCGGCTCCGGCTGGAGCCGATGTTTCAAAATCTCATACCATCACCTCGGCTCCGGCTGGAGCCGAGGTTGACAAGACTCAGTCAGCTCCGATAGGCTTATCGGAGCCACCTGCTAAGACGAGGTCTAGGTCCCCTTCCGTCAGCTCCATCCATTCGGCGCCGGGATCTCCTCTTCTATCAGAATGGAGCCATAGGTCTCATTCCTCTCGGTTCTCCAGGCTGTCCGACCATGATTTACAAACGGTGGTGAGTAGACTTCTCAAGTCCGAGGCACTGGCCCAAATGCTGCATAGCCCTACTCAACAGTCAGCGGCTATTTCCATCCCTGATTTTATTCCTCCTCTGACTCCTTTGAGTTCGGAGCCGGGGCTCATCGGAGCCGTGGCTGTCGGTGCTTCGGAGCCGATACCTTCCCTTTTGGCTCCGTCGTCTGCTCCGATTTCCTCATTGGAGGGATCTTGGCGCCGGGCTTCCCTCGTCGGCTCCAAGGGGGCGAGTGGCATTGGACCCTTGTCCGACCCCGTTCTCCCTCTCAGAGCGTCGGCGCTGGTGAGTTCGGCTCCGACATCGGCCTCGGAGCCGTCCCTGTCGGTGCCGGGGAGGTCCTTGTCTCCTCGGAGCGGGGACCTCCGGCCTTGCCTGATAGGGGCACCTTTGAGGTCATGCGGAGAGTGTTAGACCCAGTGTCTACCCCACAGTCGGCTCCGTCAGCTCCTCCCTCTTCAGTGCCTGTGGTGATTTCTACCCATCCCCTTGTATCAGACCGCAGAGAGCCAGCTCCTCAGGTTTCCCCATTAGGAATTTCCTCCTCTTCCGAGGCCTCTCCTGATCTGGTAGGAGAACCCCCTCGGAAGAGACAGTGCAGGAGGAAGCACATTGACTCCCCTGAGTCTATCACCTCTGACATTGACTTGGAGGAATCTGAAGGTTCCCCGCGGTCCCCCTCTGAGGATGTCTCCTTTGCTGACATCCTTGAAATCCTGAAACAGAGTGGGAACTGGCCCGCCCTTAACCCTTCAGAGGATGAGTCAGTTTACCTTGAGGCGTTTGGCTCTCGCCCTTCCACCTCCTGGGTGTCCCCTCCCTTTGACCCCCTTATGGAAGTGGTGGCAAGGAAGGCTTGGACGACCCCTGATTCAGTGGAACCTACCCCAAGAAGGCCATCTAAATTTATTACTGCCCCTAAGGAGAAAGAGTTTCTATCAAAAGGTGTCTCTGTTGATGCCATGCTGGTGGCCGTAGCCACTAAGAAGGAGTTAGCCGATCCTTCGGTACTTGTCCATCCTCCTAATAAGGAGTCTAGGACCATGGACAGGTACGGTAAGCGGATGTTTTCGTCAGCGACCTTTTCAATGCGGTCTCTGAACTACTTGTGTCACTTCACCCGTCTCCAGAGAGATTTGCTCAAAGATATGGGTGAGGCTATACAGGATCCAATAGCTGAGGGGTTCCAAGACAAAATGAACTCCCAGTTGGCAACCCTGAATTTGATTGTTAACTCCTCCATGCGGCTTATCTCATATGCTGCTGATGGGGCGAATAGGGCCGCAGGCACAGGTGTAGCTTTACGACGTCACTCCTGGATGTGGCTTTGCAATTTTGCGGACCCTTTCAAGGCATCCTTCACCAATTCCCCCTTTGATGGCTCAACATTGTTTAGTCCTCAGGTGAAGGATACATTGACTAGGTGCGAGGTGGAAGGTAAGACTCTCTCTGCCATGGGAGTCCGTTTTTCTACCCCTTCTAGACCTTATCCAAAAGGTCAGAGGGGAGGAAAAATGTGGTTCCGCAAGCCTCAGGGAGTCTCATCTGACGCACAAGGTCGATTCCCCTCTAGAGGCAGAGGGGGGAATAACAATAGATGCCACCCTGAAGGCAGAGGAGGTCCGCAAAACCAGGGTAGCAGAGAAACTTTCTCTGATAAATGCTTTCAGCATCCCTGAGGAGCTACCCGGCTGTCCACCTTCGGAGGCAGTCGGGGGAAGATTATCACTGTACCCAAAAGCCTGGCTTTCCCTCACCCAAGACAAATGGGTACAGTCAATCATATCCGAGGGTTACAAAATTCCCTTTATTCACATCCCTTCCCAACCCAAAGGATCCCTTCCACACGTTCCACCCAGTCTAAGGGAACAAGCAGCACTAGAAATATCAAAGCTGCTATCAAAAAGAGCTATCCAATCAGTCCCAGCAGACCAGCAAGGATCCAGAATCTACTCCAAATTCCTAGGAAACCACCACTGCCAGCTTGGGATTTGAACTTTGTGCTAGAAAAGTTGACACTCGCACCTTTTGAACCAGCAGCAACAGCAGACCTACAGCATCTTTCATGGAAAACTGCTTTCCTACTGGCAATAACCTCAGCAAGGAGGGTTTCTGAACTTCAGGCCCTAATGGCAGTACAACCCTTCCTAATCTTCCACCAAGACAGAGTGTCCATGAGGACTAATCCTACATTTATGCCTAAGGTGGTATCCAGAGTGTCCTTAAACCAGGCAATCCACCTACCTACCTTCTTCCCCAACCCACAAAACAGAGGGGAAAGAATGCTGCATACCTTGGATGTACACAGACAGCTACGCTACTACCTGGACAGAACAAAAAGTAACAGAAAACTGACCAGCTTTTTGTAGCCTATGCAACAGGAAGGGAAGGAAAAGCAATTTCCAAACAGACAATCTCCAAATGGATAGGAAATTGCATACGCTTCTGTTACTCCTTCCATGGAAAACCAATTCCACAGAACATACAACCTCATTCTACAAGAGCAACAGCCACTACCACAGCCTTCTTACGAGGAGTGGCAACCAAGGACATTATTGAGGCGGCTACTTGGACCTCCGTGCATACATTTGCCAAGCATTATAATTTACCTCTGTATTCCAGATCCCGAGCAGGGTTTGCCACTGCTGTACTGCAAGGGATCCTAACCACACCATAATCTATTCTTCCTCCTCCCTAGTTGGCTATGGTATTCTACCCAGTTGTTATGACTGCAGATGCATCCATGAAGGACATAGTACAGTTTTGTACCTACCATAAATGTAGATGTCCGAACTGGATAGCATCTGCAGTCAGGATTACCCTCCCTCCTTCCCTCTGTGGTACTCCTAGGGTATTTACCCTCCTAATAGCTAGCTGGTGGGGAGTCTTTATGGTGTATTTGTTTGTATATATGTACATACATGCTTATTTTTTGTGTTTGCCTTCTATCCTTTGGGGAACATTGGCATTTTTACCCAAAATTTAGCCTTCCAAGAGGGCAACTGGCATCTGGGGCAAGAAACACTGAAGAAAATGGCGTCGGCTGATGCCTTTATACCCGAAGACCAGCAGAGATGACGTCGGGTGAAGTGCGACATCAGCCGAAGCCGGACCCGGACTTTGGAATCCGGCCGACCGAAGGGCTGCCTGACGACAGGACAACCCAGTTGTTATGACTGCAGATGCTATCCAGTTCGGACATCTACATTTATGGTAGGTACAAAACTGTACTTTCTACCACCTCTACTCCCCCTTTTATGTTTGTGGTAGCTTACATTCAGGTTTATATAGAGGTGGGTTCTTTTTTCTCCATACTGTGGAGACCAGAACTGCTTGGTTTAGCTATCAAACGAGATCTGAGTAGTTACCGCCTAGCATTGTGGGATATAGGGGAGCCTCGAGCCGGTGGAATTAGCTCTCGAGCTTTAGTATTGGCCGAGTCGGAGCCGAGGATCGGCTCCGAACCCATCCAGCAAGAAAGAAGGCGAGAAGAAGAAAACTAACATGGAACGTTATGGTAGGTACATAACTTCTTATTTTCTCTCTCTTATAGCCCATTTAAGATTCCTGAAACCACGGTGGTGCAACAGTAGCATTGTTGCCTTACAGCAAGAGGTTCTCCTGTTCGATTCTCGGCTGGAGTGCCTTCTGTGTGGAGTCTGCATGTCCTCCCCATGGTGGAGTGGCGTTCAAAAGACATGCGTGAATGGGCATGCCTTCGTTAAAGGTTGGGCGTCAGGCTGGCAACTCGGCACCATAAAAATCTACTGCCAGTCATTAGCGGACTGGAGTTTCG
The DNA here is from genome assembly GCF_019279795.1 of Protopterus annectens. Lineage (NCBI taxonomy): Eukaryota > Metazoa > Chordata > Ceratodontiformes > Protopteridae > Protopterus > Protopterus annectens. The sequence continues at coordinate 1,131,473,343 of NC_056739.1, forward strand.
CTGTGGCGACCCCTAACCGGGAAAAGCCGAAAAGACAAACATAGCCCATTTAAGATTCCTCATCCAAAGATGACTTGGCCAGCAGCTATACACAGAAAACTATTAAGACACACTGTATAGTGACGGAGTTACATTTAATACAGAAAAACAGAGAATATGATAAGATAGAATGAAGGTGATAGGGAATGCATGCATTTTTTGTAACATGTTAAGGAACAATTAGTGATGATCTTTTATGCTTGTGAAAATGTCTCCTTTTATAAACTTTTGTAAAGCGTTTCTGAGTATGTAACTGTTGTAAAGCTTTTCTAAGTACTGGAACAAATGACAGTACTAACAAAAAAGACATGTCTATTAAAATACAGTTAATTAATAGACTAGCATTCACATTATCTGGAGCAGTACATGCAGGACAATAGGTTGGCAGAGGGTAATGCATTCCCTGTCATGTGATAGCATTTGAGTGTAGGCAGAATATGTGGTACAGGACTCCAGGGAATACAGGAACATCCATTCTGTGTATAGTCATTATTTGTTAGGGAATGATTGTGAAAAATAGAATTTCCCTTCTTGATCCATCTTCTACCTCTGTTAACTACATTCTCATTTTGTCTTCTGTGGTCTCATGTTTGATATACTTGCTTTTCAGATCTTCAGTAGATTTCTGCAGGGATGTAATGTTGTCTGAGTACTTCACAGGCTGTTTACCCTAAGGTGTGGAGGGACGCAGAGCTGTCTTCCCAGAATGTCCATTTCACATGACTTCTTCTTGTTGGCTACTATAATTTGTGGAAAGATTTCAGAGTGCCTCCTAAAAGAGTACATCTGAAGTCAGACTGCATTATCTGGGGACTGGTCTTCTGATTTTCAGCAAAGTCATGATCTTGTAGTTGGAGAGAACTGATAAGTGCTGGGCAATGTGAAATTATGTAATGGAGGAAAACTCATGTAATCATATTCATCTTTAACTGCATATTTTAGACATTTTAGATAATTTTAATAAGTAATCAAGCACTTTTGTACTGACAAGTTTTCTTTGAGATTTACAGCATATAACTTCTGCTTTTGTATTTCACATTTTTTAAAATCCTGTGTAACATGCAGTGGTCTTGTCAGTAAGTTATATATGTTGCAAGTAAAGCCACAAAACAGTTCTGTAGCACGAAGTGAGTATGACAACTCCTGTAGAGGAAGGAGTCTGAAATGCATGCAGATGTGGAAAGCTTGTGTGATAATAAAGTGCAAAACTGAGCACTTACATAGACAATGCAATAAAAACAGAAGGATATCTAGAGGTGTAAAAAATACAACTGGCCATTTAGTTATTATGTTTAAATGTAGGGGCAGATTCATGAGTGCTTGCACTAAGTGTACATGATCATTATTTAAGAACATCCCTACCACATTTTTGTGCTGTCTATTCACTCAGAAACATTAGAATGTGTAGACATAGGCATAGTCCACATATTGTGGTAACGTTTATGAATCTCCTTTGATATTTAAAGTTGCAAGAAAATCGGTAGGGAAACTAAAATTAGGAGAAGGACGGTGGAAGTTATGCTTGAGTTGTCTATTCAGAATGGTATACACTTAGTGTAGGCATTAATGAGTCCAACCCGTAGTCTGCCAAAATTAAAATGACTCTAAAGTAGACCATGGCATCATGGTACTCTGCCGTGGGAGTCCTTGTTTTCAGTTGTGTTTTTCTGGAGCAGTTTATCTTTTTAGTAGCATATGTATTCATCTTTAAAATTGTATGCTGTATTTTAATTGGGTAAAATGCTAAAACTTGTTTTACCCATTCACTGGGCAAGAAGTAGTGTGCTTTGGGGTCTGACTAGTAGACAGCTGTCTGTGTGGGCCATGACAGCCAGAACACATATAAGCAGAAAGTCCAGCATTCGTTTTTATAGGACTGGGTTTGCTTCCTGCTTTTCTAGTGAAAGGGCACTTCTTTGTTTCTCTTCAAGTCATGCTGAAGTTTCAGTTGGTAACTGTTAATAGTACTAGTGTGGGCTTTTCAGGAGGTGTCTCTTAATTAGACCTTCCAGTCTGTGACAGCAATGTCACACACACACACACGCGCACACACACACACACACACACACACACACACACACACACACACACACACACACACATGCAGACACACACATTTACATTTCTTCTGTTCACATAGGTATCAGGATTATAAACTGGAAGGAGAAGAAACTTAATAAAATTAGAGAAGTGCTCTAAAACATGTCCCCTTGAACTTACTGGAAATGTATGCAGTGAGAATGGATCTGCAAAACAGTAACCCAAGAAAACAGTACATTGAAGTAATATTAAATAAATGGAGTAAGGGCATTTGAGGTAGTCATTAGGTAAACTAAAGATATGGAAGCAAGGAAAGCTGGCAGGAGTACTAGCATGCATATGAAGAAGGAATTTCCAGCAGAAAACAAAGTTATTATCTCTTGGAAGAAGATATCACAGCAGAAAACATCAAACTGCTATCCTTCTGTGTAGACTTTTGTTAACATCCCTTTTGAAGTATTGCTTGCAGTTTTGGAGGTTTTGTCTTTGTTAGGATATAGACAGGATAGATGTTATATTATAACAGAGTAACCAAAGTTGTGTTCAGTCCACACCAGAAGCCGTATAAAGAGAGACAATACTAGCTAAGTGTGTGGCAGAAACTTTTCAGTACTTTCAGGGGAGTTTATAAAACCTTTGCGGGTACTACCTTTATAAGAGGGATGCCTATGAATATGAGACCAAAGTCTGTATATGCATGTCAGATGGCTCTGAAGAACATAAGGAAGCATTGTTTTAAAGAAAAGTAGAAAGACAGTGTTATAGCCCTGGGGTAGACATAATGCAATTTTTGTAGAGAGTGAGTAAAAAAAAAAAAATAAAAAAATAAACTGAAATGGTTGGCTGTGTAGAATCACATGCTTAACCAGTAAGCAGTTAGGAAAATTAGCAGTGGGGCAAAGCAGTGGTTCCCTCCTGTCAGAATCTGTTTTTGACTTAGAATGCACACACTGTCCTGTATCTGAAATAAAAGTGAAAACAAAAAACACCCCCTTAGAGTGAAATTGCATGTGTAGTTTCTTTCCTTATTGTTGAGATTTTGTTGTTTCCTTTTTGTTCGGAAGCCGGGACAACAAATTATTAAATGTTGACCAGAGGACTGAGGTGTGAAATGTCTCATTCTGGAACTCTGAGAGAAGCTACATTTGCTCTTGCTCTAAGCCATGAATTTAAGAAAAATATCTTTTGCAATGTACAATGTGTGCGCGATTAATCATATATACTTCCCATTCCACAAACCGAGATAAGTCAACACACAATCTGTTTTAACAATTAAATGCTAATATCCCAGAAGTTAGGAATACACACAAACATGTACACACAAACACACACGCACACACACACACACACACACACACACACACACACACACACATTTTTTACATAATTCTTAACAGAAAAGAGTTTGGCACCTCTGCTCCAACCATGCACATATCAAGTTTGTGACACTGCTCGTACTTTGCCACAGCTTTATGATTCCGCTTTTGTTTATGTTTTGCTAAACAGTAATACAAGTAGAAAACATAGTGCAAAGACCAGCAAACGGCTATAGCATGTTGTTTTTTTGGAGGACTGCCCATCCTCTTGAGAATACTGTAGACACTGAGTGATTAAAATGCAGGTGGCGATCATGAACAGTTCCTGAAGTCTGCTCTTATTTTCTTTGATTTTTGTTTTTGTTTTTGTTTCTAAACTGTTTAATACAGGAGACTGTAGTCAAATGATGTGCTCAGTCATTTGTGAGGCCCAGAGCATTCAGTCTTTAGGGCCCAAGTACACACACAATCATTAGTCAGTTGTTCAGACAACAAAAGCGTATCATTTTGGGCTTGAAATTCATGATTTTCCCAAAAGTACTGAGCATTTTAACATCAATAAGAAAGCTGGAAAATCCCAGTATGATTTAAAAAATGGACATGTAAGCCTACATATCTGGGTGGGCCTGGGGGTGTTTGTCCTCCACTTAAGTAGGTTGTGTTTGTGTATGTGTGTGTGCTCGCAAGTGCACATATGAATGGAGAATGTTTTGCTTAAAATCTCCTCAGCTTCATTCATCAAAAAAGTAGCAGGCAGTGAAACTGAACATAGTGTTTTTGATTCTGTTGTATTTTGTGTGTTTGCAGACTGAACAGTTCAGTGGTATACGAAGACTGAGGGAGATAGAGTATTGTCTGTAGTGGATTTTTCTGCATGCAGGGGAAGTGTAACATGTTGAACACCAAGTAACTGAGTTAAAGCGAATCACTTTTACGATTCGCTTGTGTGACAATAAGAGAGCGTCTGCTCCTGTAAATGTTTCCATTATTACCAAGGTGTTTTTCTTTTGCCCACAGTTGTGTGATCATAGAGTTAACATATGAAAACAAGTTTGAGAAGCAGAGTTTTCACATGGGTGGTATGTGTGTGGGGGGGGTGGGCTTGTTTTACTACAAAAAAAAACATTGATTTGGGTGTTTTGTGATAAGATGAACAACCTATTGTGACTTAATAGTTCTTTTGGGAATTGAGACTTGGGGCTTTGTAAGACAAAAATGCAGTGAGCCAGGGCTATGGACCACACACGTGGAGGGCAAGAAATGAGTGAGGGAAAGGAGAGAGCGTGACATCCTTGTCAATGATTTTGAGATTTGACGTATTTGTGCATGCAAGGTGAATTCCATTGCAAACATACAAAATTGTTATACGTGTAGGACATTAAAAAAATAAACAACTATCTTCAGTACTATGTCACATTTCTATCAGCATAAAATCAGCTACATTTTCTGTTTTTGTTAGCTGCTGTGGAGTGGTGGTAGTGAAGCTTAAGCAGTGGAAGAAACTTTCCAATGGGTGTTGAGATTTATTGTGGTGATCTGTGTTCTATGGCAAATAATGCATTATTTGATCTGCCATTATTAACTTTTCATCTGTACCTCGCATGCTGTCATTTCTCCTCATCTGTGGTCATACACATCTCACTGCAGTAAATCATTGGAATGAATGCCTTGTTATCGTGCTGTGTGCCATTTCATAGGATACTTCATTCACACCTTAGTGCTGATGTTCTTCGTGTTTCACTGTTGCAGTCATTATATTTGGGTTATCTGCTTGCAGGTAGCCCTCATTCGGCCTGATTAACAAAGTCTTGGGTCCTGCGTCGGTTGCTGTCCCTTCTTCCATGACGTCAGGTCATCAGGGGTATAAAACATGCAGCTGACACCATTACATCAGTCTTTCATGCCGTGCGGTGCCTGAAGCAGAAGTAGTTCTCAAGTGCCAGTCGGCCGACTCCTGAAATTTTCATTTTCAAGTTTCAGAAATGAAGTCTTCAACTAAAGCTAAGTACCCCGTTGGGGAAACTTTTTCTTGCTATTTACCAATGTCAGTAAAAGTCAATAATTGCATTACATGTGGAAAGCAAATACCTCATAAAGATTTTCATTCGTACTGTATTCCTTCCCTAGGCCCTGACCATGACGTACCTTGCTGTCGGTTTTGTGCTTTATTTAATCAGCGCACTGTCCGTCGTCGATATATTTTCACCTCTAAATATTTCGGTTCTCGGTTTAATTATCCAGAAATGTCATCAGTTAGCCATCCGACTACCGGGATTCTGAAAAAACGCCAAGATAAAGACAGAGACAGGCCGCCGAGGAGCCGGTACTCAGTGAGGAGCTTTTGCAGCCCCTGATACCTTCTACTCCTGATTCGCAGGCCTCTACTGAGACCCATTCGGAGTCCGGTATGCCGCGAGATGCTTCAACTATGGAACCCGCAGATGTCTCTACCTTGGATGGGTCCAGAGCCGCTGTGCAGGCACAGGCTTCTGAGGGTGTATTCAGGCCTACAGACTTGCATATTAAACTGACGCCTCCTTCTTTACTTAGGCCTAAATCTCGATCCATGCCTAAAAAACCGACACCCAGGCCACATGCTCAGGCCTCTATGTTTAAAAAACAAATGATAAGAATGGCTGAAGATCTAATAACTCTAATCATGGGTAGCCACCACCCCCCACCTCCCTTCTAAGAGGCCTAGGACTGAAGTTGATTATGAATCTTCTGATCAGGATTCTGTTTTTTCTGATTCTTCTGATGATCTTGATTTGCCCTTATTTACTTATGAAGATTGTGATGCAGAGGACTCCATTCCCTCTACTTCCCCTCCTGAGGATTTTTCTTTTGGGGAAATGCTAAGGGAGCATTTCCACTGGGAAAGCCAGGATTTTTCTGATTCAAAAAAGAGGCTTAGGCATTTCCTTCTCATACCTCAGCATAGGCCTTTAGCTATTCCCCCTGTACTAGACATTGTTGATGATGCTTTTTCAGAATCTATTTTAGCCCCTGATTCCCTGGCTCCTGCTCCCAGACAGATACTACAGCCTCCCTGAGTCCCACAAGTTCCTTTTTAAAAATCCTATTGCAGATCCAAAGATTTTTTCACAGTTTGCCCAAGGGCATTAAGGCTTCTACTGCTAAAAATCCTACCCCTTCTGATAGAGACTCCAGGGCGCTGGATAGATGGGTTAAGAAGGTTTACACTTCTGCAACCTTGGCCATTAGGGCTTTAAACTGCCAGTTTCATATGTTAAAGTAATGATGTTGATTCCTGACTGTGTGGAAAATAAAGAATTACGTGATTTAATGCATTCTGCTTAACAAGTTGGAAAACATACTTTGCAATGTGGTTTTGATTCATTAGAGGCCTCTTCCAGGGCTGCTGTTACTGGGTCTGTGCTCAGAAGGCATGCTTGGCTTAAGGAGCAATCTTTACCTGATCATGTTAAAGCTAAATTTTTGGATGCTCCTTTAAATCAGGACCGCCTGTTTGGCAACAAGGCTGAGGAAGTTCTTAAAAAGTTGGAAGATAAAACTAAATCTATGCAAACTGTTAAGGATTTTTTTACAAGTTCAGCCTCCTAGATTTAGTACGTACTGGCCCTCTAAGAACTGGTCCTTTCCAGCCCCTTCCAGGTCTTCTCATGCCAAACCTAGACACAGCAAAAACCCCAGGTTTCAGTCCCAGGGGACACACAGAACTAAGCAGTGGGGGGCCTCCACTTCCAAATCTGGGAATAATAAGACTCCCCCCATGGTAAACTGTCTCAATGACTTCCTTTTATAATTTCCAAGCACTTATCAACTGACTGCCCCTTTGGGGAGAAAGATTGCTCTTCATGCAAAGAATTGGTAACTCATTACCCAGGACAAATGAGTTTTAAATATAGTGTCCCAGGGATACAGATTTCACTTCCACATGTTGCCAACACCAAGAGGGTAGCCGGACCTACCCCCAAATCAGTGGGAAGAGGCCCAAAAACAAGTACTTTCTCTGTTAAGCATGAGGGCTATTCAACTGGTACCAGAAGAGGAGAAGGGACAAGGTTTCTACTCAAGACTTTTCCTGGTACCCAGAAAAGACAATTCATGGCGTCCTATCCTGGACCTATCCACTCTAAACACCTTTTTGGAGAGTCCAGAGTTCAAGATGCTGACTCTTCACCAATTACTTCCTATGCTAGGCAAAGATGCCTGGGTGGCAACACTAGATTTAAAAGAAGCATACCTGCACATCCCAATCAGGGAATCTTGCAGAAGATACCTAAGCTTCAAAGCAGGCTACATGCACTATCAGTTCTCTACACTGCCCTTTGGCTTATCTACTGCTCCCAGGGTATTCACACAGTGCCTAGCTCCAGTTATTGCATTTTGCAGGCAAAGAAATATTCAAATATACCCATACCTGAACGATTGTCTAATTCAGGCAGAAAGCCAGGACATACTTTTGAATCATCTGGCCTTTGTACAAAGGGTTCTAACTTGTCTGTGGTACACCATAAATGAAAAGAAATCACACCTGGTACCCTGTCAACAAATTATATTCCTGGGAGCAAGCTTGAATACAGTTTCCCAGATGGCTTACCTTACGCCAGAGAAACAAATTCATTTGACAACCTACTTCAAACAAGTGGCCACAAAAACCCTGCTATCTGCAAGACAAATACTGCAAGCCTTGGGGTTCATGGCCTCCTGCATTCTTCTAATTCCATTTGCAAGACTGCATATGAGGAAACTACAGTGGTATCTAAAAAGTCTATGGTGTCAACATTCTCAAGACCAAGAAACCGTGATTTCCTATCATACCTTGCCTACGCCTAGAGTTCCTTTGGTGGGCAGAGGCCTACCACCAAAACAAGGGACTACCTTTCACACAACCCCCTGCCGCCCAAACCCTAACGGACACATAGACTATGCATGGGGGGCTTACCTGGCAGGGAAGTGCATTCAAGGCAAATGGAACCCAAGTCAAATGCACCTGCATATCGATAAAAAAGAAATGTTAGCTGTACAGAACGCTCTGGCAGCCTTCAAGGACCGCATTCTTTCAGGACAACTAATGGTAAAGACGGATAACACCACTGTTATGTGGTACACAAACAAGTAGGGGGGTACACATTGTTAGCCCCCTGTGCAGACTAGCCATGGCATTGTGGAACACAGCCTTGAGCTACCAAGTGCACCTACAAGCTCAATTCCTGCCAGGAAAATTAAATACACTGGCAGACTGACTAAACAGAAACCTCATGGACCCACATGAGTGGAAACTGGAACCAAGGATTTTCAATATGTTGACAAGCAAATGGGGGAGCCCAGATATAGACCTGTTTGCCTCTCCCCAAAACTACCAATTGGACAAATTTTGTGCAAGGACTCCCCACAGACAAGCTTGGAAAGTGGATGCTCTGTCCTTCAGCTGGAAAAACCTCTCAGTTTATGCCTTTCTTCCTCTGCCTTTGCTCTCCAAAGTACTACTAAAGATCAAACAAGACAAACCAAGGATGATTTTGATTGCACCAGCCTGGCCACACCAACACTGGTACCCTCTCCTGCTCAGTGTGTCACTGTTGGCCCCATGGCACCTGCCTCAGACTCCTACACTGCTGTCTCAGCAGGAGAACCAGATTCTGCACCCACAGCTTCAAACACTGAACCCAGCAGCCTGGCTAATTACCTAAGCTCTCCTTTACCATCCCTCAGTAAATCAGTGATGGATGTCATTTTAGAGGCAAGGAGGCCTAGTACTAGAAAATCTTATGCTGAAAAATGGAAAAGATTCTTTGCCTGGAACCAATCTCAAGGGATGAGCACAACAGTGCCCAATTTAGCTCAGATTTTACAATACTTAACTGAGATGCTTCACAAGGGCCTGTCTTTTTCCTCAATAAAAATTAACGCGTCAGCCATTTTAGCTCATTATAACACAGAACCTCCCCTCTTCTAAATTCCACTGCTCAAGCAGTTCCTCAGAGGGGCCAAAAATTTAAGACCACCCAGGAGAGCTCCAACTCCAGCCTGGGACCTTAACTTTGTATTGGAGAAACTCACCCTTCCTCCTTTCTAGCCAGCTGCTACTGCAGATTTAAAATTCCTTTCTTGGAAAACAGCTTCCCTTTTAGCCATCACTTCAGGAAGAAGGGTATCTGAATTACAGGCTCTTATGGCAGTGGAGCCTTTCATCATCTTTCATGCGGACAGGGTGTCCCTCAGGACCAATCCCTCTTTCATGCCAAAGGTGGTATCCAGTGTGGCCTTTAAGCAGTCCATTCATTTGCCTACCTTCTTTCCCAATCCACAGAACAAAGGGGAGCGGATACTGCACTCCTTAGATGTGCACAGACAACTTAGATTCTACTTGGACAGGACTAAACCTCAAAGGAAATCTGAACAACTGCTGGTGGCATTTGCTGCAGGGACAGAGGGGAAGGCTATTTCAAAGCAAACCATCTCCAAATGGATAGGCCATTGCATTCATTTCTGCTGTAAGCACCATGGAAAACCTATCCCACAGGGGATCAGATCCCACTCAACCAGGGCTGCATCTACCTGTACAGCCTTACTCAGAGGCGTACCTACCAGGGACATCCTAGAAGCTGCTACCTGGAGTTCTGTACATACTTTCACCAAGCATTACCATTTGCCATTTTTCTCTAAATCCAGAGCTGGCTTTGCCACTGCAGTTTTGCAGGGCCTTATAGCTGGTCCTAATGCTATCTAAATTCCTCCTCCCATCCTTCGCTTTGGGAATCTACCCAAATGTAATGACTACAACAGTGAAACATGAAGAACATAGTACAGTTGTGTACACTTAGCATAAATGTAGATGTTCGAGTGTATTCACTGTTGCAGTCCTGGTCACCCTCCCTCCAGCCCCCTGACTTCATTTGGCTTTACCTCTTCTCTCCTTTTCAATGCTTAAACGCTTTTTGGAGTATTTGCTTTTTTGTTTGAGGTATAACCTTGTATATTTATAGAATTAATTGCTTTCCATTAGGGGGGAACCTGACATCTGGGGCAAGAAAAACTGATGCAATGACGTCGGCTGCATGTTTTATACCCCTGATGACCTGACGTCACAGAAGAAGAGACAGCAACCGACATAGGACCCAACACTTTGTTAATCAGGCCGACTGAGGGCTACTGCAAGCAGATAACCCAAATGTAATGACGGAAACAGTGAATACACTCGAACATCTACATTTATGGTAAGTGTACACAACTGTACTTTTTAGCATGACATGTCTTTAATTTTTTTTTTTTGCTTGTACAGAAGTCTTTTAGGATGCAAACTTGTTATAGATATTTTGGATTTATATAAACTTTATAAACCATGTCAAGGTGACAAAATAAACATTACAGCTATTTGTATTGTTAATGTTAAGTATTACACACACACACATTTATATATTATTTGAAGTGCTTTTGAAAAACGTAATTTTTTTATGGAAACATGCTGATTCTCTGAGCAGCACTGTTGCATTGTGTGTGTGTGTGTGTGTGTGTGTGTGTGTGTGTGTGTGTGTGTGTGAGAGTGAGGACTTTTTGCATTTTGGACTGCACGTTTTGTTAGTAGTTTACATTAAGTGACGTTTTGCAGCACCATTTCTGTAAAAAAAGAATGGCAATACAAAATGCACACAGTTGCTGTGGAACTGTGCCAAGTATGCACAGTGCAAACAGTAGGAGAAGATCTAGAGGTAGATTGTTTAGAAACGACATTCATTTTACAAACAAAATGTGGATTGCCTGTCTATCAGACTGATTTTATTGATTAAGTGACAGGGTTGATTTAATTGTTTCATACCAGAAACTGCCACGATATGTGAGTGCATTTTGATAAGGTATGTGCCACTCACATGATACTGGGTGATTTGGGATGATTATTTTTTACAAAATGAAAGAAATGTGTTAAGTAAAAAAATTAACATTGCTTTACGGACGGTTAGGACTTAAGCCATTCTGAGTTATACAAATGTTAAGTGGCTTAGACTGACTGTTTATGCTTCAACCATATTGACTAGTTGTACTTCAAACACCATTCCCAAATGAAATTAACATCTTCTTTTGTCAAACAGCAGAAAAACACATCAATGACACTGTTAATGTCAGAGCCATCTCTTAACTTTATCCAGTCTGTATGCAGATCTGAACTAGTAAAATATTCACAACAGAGCCTGGGTTGACTGTGGTTTTACAAGTAATACTTAAATGGTGTGCTGTAGATTGTGTCTGATTCTTTTGAACTTAATTTTTTATGTTTAGGAATAAGAAGTACAGGATGTTCAAAAGATGGTGTGGGTGTTTGGCTAGAGGTGAAATGGTGAGGTCCCTTTGGGTTTAGAGGAGTGAGAAATGAATGATGCTTTTAATGTCTCATTTCCCCTACTAAACTTACCTGTTTTGGATGAATGTTATAATGTTGTTGATGTTCATCGTGTTACCCTGCTGCAGTCATTACACTTGGGTTATCCTGTCATCAGGCGGTCCCGCAGTCGGCCGGAATTCCAAAGTCTTGGTCCGGCATCGGTTGCTGTCGCCTCTTCCCTGACGTCAGTGCGCCAGGGGTATATATAATGCAACCGACGCCATTTTCTTCAGTCTTTCTTGCTGCGCGGTGCCCGAAGCAGAAGCAGTTCGCAAGTGCCGGTCGGCCGGCTCCTGAGATTTTCGAATTCGAATTTCAGACCAAAGTCTTCTATAAAGCTAAGTACCCTGTTGGGGAAACTTTTCTTGCCTCAGACCGATGTCAGAAAAAGTTAACAGTTGTATTTCTTGTGGGAAGCAAATACCTCATAAGGATTTTCATTCTTATTGCATACCTTGCCTAGGCCCAGACCACAATGTCACTACTTGTCGGTTTTGTGCTAGGTTTAATAAGCATACTATTAAAAGACGCTTTGATTTCGCTCGACACTACTTCGGTAGGAAATTTAACTACACCATGCCATCGGAGCAACCGACTACCGGCGTGCACAAAAAACGCAGGGATAAGGACAGACAGCCCAGGCCTAAGCCAGATTCCGAGGCCTCGGCTGATCTGGTCTCCGGTCCTCAGTGAGGCTCCGACGCAGCCCCTGACTACTGCAGATCTGGAACCCGAGACCGCTACAGAAATTTTGGCGGAATGTACCAGGCCGATGCAGCCTTTTAGTTCAGGCCCTTCCGACGACTTTACTACAAAAGACGTCGGTGCTACAGAAACGCCATCAGTTTCTGAAGGCGTTTTCAGACCGACGACTCTCACCATTAAAACATTTTCTAAGTCGAAGACTCCTTCTAAATCTAAAAGGACTGCACTTCAGTCTCCTGTTCAAGGCCCCATGCCTAAGAAACAGATGCTCAAAATGGCTGAAGATTTGATTTCTTTAATCAGGGGTTCCCAGCCCCCTCCTGACAAAAGGCCTATATAAGAGGAAGATTATGCATCCTCTGAACAAGTGTCCATTACTTCAGACTCCTCTGAGAACCAAGATTGCTCCTTCTCTCCTTATGAAGATTCTGATGCTGAGGACTCTATTCCCTCAGCTTCTCCTCCTGAAGACTACTCCTTTGGGGAAACTTTACACACTATGAGGGAACATTTTCACTGGGAAGGTCAGGACTACTCTGACTCAAAGAAAAGGCTCAGAGAGTTTCTTTTACTCCCCCAACACAGACCACTTGCCATCCCACCAGTTTTGGACATTGTGGATGATGTCTATTTAGAATCCAGTTTCAACCCAGACTCTCTACCTCCTGCTCTGCCTAAGCCCGACAGATACTATAGAGTGCCTGATTCCCACAAATTACTTTACAAAAGCCCTGTAGCTGACCCAAAGACTATCTCCCAGGGTCCCAAGGGGGCTAAGGCTTCTATGGCTAAAAACCCAGTACCTTCTGAGAGGGATTCCAGAGCACTAGACAGGTGGGGGAAAAAGGTTTACACCTCAGCCACACTAGCTATGAGGGCACTGAATTGTCAATTTTACATGCTTAAGTATCAGAAATTCCTAATTTCTCAGTTAAAGCAAAGAATAACCACTCTCCCTCAACAATCTGAATTGAAAGAAGTACAGGATCTGTTGCATGCCACTGAGCAGGTGGGCAAACATACCTTACAATGTGGGTTTGATTCTTTGGAGGCCTCCTGCAGAGCAGCTGTCACTGGGTCTGTTATACGTAGGCATGCTTGGTTAAAGGAACAAACTCTGCCTGATCATGTTAAAGCAAAACTATTAGATGCTCCCTTACAGCAGGATGTTCTTTTTGGAGTTAAAGCAGAAGAAGTTTTAAAGAAAATGGAGGATAAGGCAAAATCTATGCAGACAGTCAAAGATTTCCTACAGGTACAACCCCCTCGTTTCAGCAGAAACTGGCCAACAAAAAATTGGTCCTTTCCAGCCACTGACAGACCACAGAGGGGTAAATGCAGATGCCCAAGGGGCAGAGGACAACCACAAGCCCAGTATAAACCTCGTCAATGGGGCACTACAACACAGAAGGGAGGAGAAGACAGGTCTCAATCCACCAGAAGGCAAACTCAATGACTTGCACCTCATCTGGCCAAGCAATACTCTCTTGGCAGCCCCCTTGGGGGGAAAACTCGCACTTTTTGCAAACAACTGGCACATTGTCACAAAGGACAAATGGGTCCTAGACATAATTTTACGAGGATACAGATTCCACTTTCACACCTTGCCAATGAAAAGAGGAATGCCAAACCTGCCACAAAATCAATGGGCAGAGGCACAAAAGCAAATTACAGCTCTCATGGACATGAGAGCCATTCAGCTGGTACCTACTCGAGAGCAAGGCCAAGGATTTTACTCAAGAATCTTTCTAGTGCCCAGAAAGGACAATGCCTGGAGACCAATTCTGGACCTTTCAATTCTAAACACTTACTTACAAGTACCCAAATTCAAGATGCTAACACTACAGCAGCTACTTCCCATGTTGGGCAAGGAAGCATGGCTAGTAACGTTGGACCTCAAGGAGGCATACCTGCATGTCCCTATCAGACAAAGTTGCAGAAGATACCTCCATTTCATTACAGGTTCAACCCATTACCAATTCTCTGCACTGCCCTTTGGCTTATCTACTGTGCCCAGAGTTTTCACAAAATGCCTGGCACCAGTAATTGCATACTGCAGTCAAAGAGGAATTCAAATATATCCATACCTGGACGACTGCCTCATCCAAGCAGAAAGCAAAGACATTCTCTTACAACATCTGGCCTTTGCAAAGCATCTACTAAACTGCCTGGGGTACACAGTGAACGAAAAGAAGTCAAAACTAGTACCCTTACAAAAAATGACATTCCTGGGTGCCAGCTTGAATACAACAGCCCAGAAGGCTTATCTTATGCCAGACAAGCAACTACAACTGACTCAATATTTCAAGACGATGGCAACAAAGACCCAATTAACTGCAAGAAAAATTCTGCAGGCCTTGGGCTTCATGGCATCTTGCATACTAATAATACCATTTGCAAAGCTGCATATGAGGAAATTACAGGGGTACCTAAAAAGCGTATGGTCTCAACACAGCCACAGCTTGGACACAATGATATCTCTCATTCCCTGCCTACAACAGGAATTTCTATGGTGGTCACAGGCATGTCACCTCAACAAGGGTCAGCCTTTCACCTTGCCCCAGCCAGGCAAACTAGCACAACAGATGCTTCAGACTACGCCTGGGGCACACATGGCAGGACAATGCATTCAAGGCCTATGGACTGCAGATCAAAGAAATCTGCACATAAATCAAAGAGATGCTAGCTGTACAGAAAGCTCTGACAGCCTTCAAGGATCTATTACATCCAGGACAACTTGCAATAAAGACGGACAACACCACAGTAATGTGGTACATAAACAAACAAGGGGGTACACATTCCTACCCTCTATGCAGGCAAGCAATGATCTTATGGAACACAGCTCTGGCCTACCAAGTCCAGTTACAAGCTCAATTCCTGCCAGGACAGAAGAACACATTG
This sequence comes from Protopterus annectens, assembly GCF_019279795.1. Classification (NCBI taxonomy): domain Eukaryota; kingdom Metazoa; phylum Chordata; order Ceratodontiformes; family Protopteridae; genus Protopterus; species Protopterus annectens. Next base: position 1,131,488,709 of record NC_056739.1, read on the forward strand.
GCAGACGACCTCAGCAGAAACATCAAGGATCCCCACGAGTGGAAACTAGATCCACAAATATTTGCAATGATAACTCAAAAATGGGGCCTTCCAGACATAGACCTGTTTGCCAGTCCTCAAAACTATCAACTAACAAAATTTTGTACAAGGACATTTCACCATCAAGCTTGAAAAGTGGATGCTCTCTCTTTCAGTTGGAAAAACCTGACAGTATATGCCTTCCCTCCATTGCCTCTCCTCATAAAGGTTCTTTTGAAAGTCAAAAAGGAGAGACCACGACTGACTCTCATAGCCCCAGACTGGCCATGCCAGCACTCGTATCCACTATTGAAAAATATGGCCCAACAGCCCACCATGGATATTGCCTCAAATCCCCCATTTGCTTACACAACAAAACAATCACATTAACTGGCAAATCCTAAATACTCTTCCCCTTGACAACGCAGTAGAACATTTTAACTCCATTTTCCTAAAAATTCTCAACTCTCAAGCCCCACCAAGAAACAAATGAGTCAAAACTAATTCTGCTCCATGGCTTTCCAAAGAAACCAAACAAATCATGAATTGTAGGGACAAATACTGGAAGCTCTACCAGAAAAATAAGATGCCTTCCACCCTGCTTCAATACACCCAACTTCGCAACCAAGCAAAAAAACTAATCACCTCTGATAAAAAAAAACTATTATAATAAACTTCAGTCTAACAATAACGTTAACTCAAAACAATTCTGGAAATCTATTAATTCCCTACTCCACCCAGGATCCAGGAATAATCCCTGCCCAGACCCTAGCATAACTGACTCAGAACTCATAGGTTCATAGGTTTATACTAGGCTGTCTTCCCTAAGGCATTTATAAGCCTAGCCCAAATTTTTGTGGCTTACGCCACCCCTTATATGAAAAAATACTGTGCCCATTAGTTTGTTGTGCCTCTGTCCAGCAGTGACACAGAGATGATTCCCGGGGTAAACCTACGATCTCCCATCCACAGGTCAAGATTTCTCTTGAACAGAGCCAGCAAGGTGCTCTGCCTCACATGGACCGGGATTTTATTCCACAGCATAGGGAGTCTCTGAGTGATAAATCTATCCCTCCAGCACGTCCTATTTATGTCCGTGCTAAGGTTTAAGTCGCTTGCTCTAGTGGTTTTGGTGGATTTGAATTTTTTGAGGTGGAGCATGTCCATTAATTCTGGGTTGGACATGGCCTTGTATGTCAGGCACAGGTCACCTCTGAGCAGATGGTATGCGACTGAATAGAGCTGGAGTTTCTTCAATCTGGCAGCATATGACAGATTTTGGAGTCCCTTTATCCTTTTGGTGAGGAACTTTTGGGGTCTCTCTCCAATTGCTGCAGATGTCGGGTGAGATACATCCCGAATGGGGCATTGTACTCGATCATTGGTCTGATAAGTGAAGAGTACAGGGGAACAATAACCTCACTAGATCTGGATGTGAATCCCTTCATGATCAGGTGGGCAATGTAGAAGGTCTTTCTAACCACTTTAGCAACGTGAGTGTCAAAAGAAAGGCCACTGTCAACCTGGGTCCCCAGGTCCCTGATAACCTCTTCTGTGCTTAGTGGATTGCCACCTATATGGTAGCTTGGGGTTACCTTGTTTTTCCCGAAGGGTATGACTATACATTTTTTGGCGTTTAAATTCAGGCCATGGCTCTGGCACCAGCTATCTGTTTCCGTGAGTCCCTTCTGAAGGATATCCGTGTCCGATGCACTTTCCACTATGGCCCAGTTTGCAGTCGCCTGCAAACTTTGTCAGCCAAAGTCCTCCCATGTTGGCCTGTACTTCTGAGAAGTAGATGCCGAACAATAGGGGGCCAAGGACCGAGCCCTGTGGGACACCACTTGTGACCGGCTTGGAGTCTGACATAGCGCCAGCAACTCTAACCCTGTGGGTTCTGTCCTTAAGCCAGTTTGCAACCCATCTTGTGACATATGGGTTTACATTTAAGCTGGTAAGTTTTTCTACAATACCCGAGTGGGGTATTGTGTTGAAAGCCTTTGCAAGGTCAAGGTAGGCTGTATGGACTGCCTTTCCCTCATCAATGGCCTTGGTGACTGTTTCGAAGAAGTCGACCAAGTTCAAAAGGCATGATCTACCCTTGACGAAGCCAAACTGGGTTGGGTCCAATGTCTGCAAGTCCCCTATATCTTTGTTTATGAGCTCCATTGTGATCCTCTCCATAGCTTTGCAGACTAGACTTGTTGCTTATGGGCGGTAATTACCAGGGTCCGTAGAGGCACCGCCTTTGTGGAGTGGGACCACAGTTGCCATATGCCACTCCTTGGGCACGTATCCTGTGGTAAGGCTGAGATTAAACAGCTGCCTTATGTGCGGGTTTAATTCCTCATTTAGCTCGTGTAGCACACAGCCGGGGACACCATCCGGTCCCATTGATGCTGTTTTTAGCTTTAGAGAGAGCAGCTTTCACCTGCGCATTTGAGATGTCTGGGAGGCTACACTCCACTGGGATAGTTATCTCTCCTTTAGGGGGGGAGAGGGGGGTGAAGTTTGCACTGAACCTGTCTGCCAGTATGTTGGCAATGTCTGTGGGTTCAGTGATTTTTGTATCATTTTGGACTAATTCTGAGCATATCTGGGAGTTTCCACCCAGATGTCCTTCAAGAATGCAACTGCAGTCATAACATATGGGTTGTCCTGCCTCAGGCAGCCCTCGGTCGGCCGGATTCCAAAGTCTGGGTCCGACGTCGGCTGATGTCACATTTCTCTCCGACGTCAGAGTGGCTGGAGTACATAAGCATCAGCCGACGCCATCTTCTTCAGTCTTTCTTGCCACGCGGTGCCCGAAGCAGAAGCAGTTCGCAAGTGCCGGTTGGTCAGCTCCTGTATTCTTCGAAACCGAAGTCATCAAAAAAGCTAAGTACCCCATTGGGGACCTTTTCTTGCCTCAGCCGATGTCAGAAATTACTGAAAAAGTAAATAATTGTTTGTCTTGTGGTAAACAAATACCTCATAAGGATTTCCACTCTTACTGCCTCCCTTGCCTTGGCCCAGACCACGACGTCTCTGCCTGTGCTGTCTGTGCACGCTTCAATAAGCCCACTCTCAGGCGCCGGGCGGAGTTCGCTGAAGACTTTTTCGGCGAAAAATTTGATTATACAATGCCGTCGGAACTTCCGACAACGCAGACTCCTAAGAAACGAAAAGACCGGGACCGACATCCTTGGCCCGCGTCTTCCACCGACACCACGCCAAAACTAACCGCGAGTGCCCCGGTTCCCTCTGAGGCGGTTATTCCACCGCTCCGAACCGAAGACGCCACATTACCGATACCTCCGATACCGGAGGCCACTCCGACACCAGTTATTGACTTTCCTCCGGATACTGAAATCGAGGAAATGCCCGAGACCATTGCTGTTGATAAGGTCACTCCTGCACATGGAGCGGCTAGGCCTCCCATGGCCATGTCTATCAAGGCCTACACACGTGCTAAGGCAGCCAGCAAGTCCAAGCATCTTACTGCTAAAACCTTACCTCAGCCTACTCCTGAATCTCAAATCATGACTATGGCCGCAGATTTAATTTCCCTGATCAGAGGTTCCCAGGCCCATCCTGAGAGAGGATCCCAGCCTCCTCCTGATAAGAGGCCCAGGGTTGAACCCTCTGACCCTCTTCCTTCAGATGAAGATTCTGAGGACTCTGTTCTCTCCGAAAGCCAGGAAGAGCCCTTCCAGACCTATGAGGACTCAGATGCAGAGGACTCCATTCCCTCGGCCTCTCCTCCTGAGGATATTTCTTTTGGGGAAGTTCTGCATTCCATGAGGGAGCATTTTAAGTGGCAAGGCCAGGAATATTCAGATTCCAGAAAGCGCCTTCGAACCTTCCTTAAAAAGCCCCAACACAGACCCTTAGCTATACCTCCTGTGCTTGATGTTTTTGATGATTTATATTCTGACTCCAGTGTTACCCCTGATACTCTTCCTCCTGCTCCTGTCAAGCCTGACAGATACTATAGGGTCCCAGAAACCCATTCTCATTTCTTTAGGGCCCATGCTGTTGATTTAGAAACAATTTCCCAGGGGCCTAAAGGGGTTTCAGCTACCACCTCCAAAAACCCTTTGCCTTCCGACAGAGAAGCAAGGTCCTTAGAGAGATGGGGAAGAAGGTTTACACCTCCACTACTTTATCTATGAGAGCTCTCAATTGTCTCTTTCACATGTTTCAATATTAGGATTACCTGTTAGATGATTTACAGAAAAGATTGGCCTCCCCTGAACCTTTAGATAGGAAGTCTTTGCAGGAGGCTGTGCATAATTCTCAGCAAGTTAGCAATCACTTTTTACAGTGTGGATATGATGCATTGGAAGCTTCATGTAGGGCAGCTATGACAGGGGCGGTCATTCGTAGACATGCATGGTTAAAAGAACAGCCATTACCAGATCATGTTAAGGCAAAACTTCTTGATGCACCCTTGGAAAAGAACAAGCTTTTTGGTGCTAATGCTAAAGATGTGTTAAAGTCCATTGAGGAAAAAGCCAAGTCAGTTCAGACAGTCAAAGATTTCCTCCAGGTTCAGCCACCCAGATTCAGCAGGAACTGGCCTTCTAAAAACTGGTCCTTTCCTAATCCTGAAAGATTTCAAAGGGGCAAAAACAGGCGTGCCCAAGGAAGAGGCCAATACAGAGGATCCTACAGGGGACGACAATGGCAACCAGCAAACCAAAGAAGTGACACAGGGGTTTCTCCTGCCCCACAGGGACAACCTCAATGACTTTCCTCTACTTCCGCTGACCAAGGAGCAAGCAGAAGCTCCTTTGGGTGGAAAATTATCTCTGTTTTCAAAAAATTGGCACAAACTGACAAAGGACAAATGGATTTTGGACATTATAGACCATGGTTACAGGTTCCATTTTCATACCTTGCCAAGAAAACAAGGCATGCCAAACCTTCCACAAAATCAGAGGGCAGAGGCTATCAAGCAAATTTCTCTGCTTGCTCAAATCAAAGCAATAGAAAAAGTTCCACAACAAGAACAAGGTCAGGGGTTTTACTCAAGACTGTTCCTTGTTCCAAGAAAAGAAACTCAGTGGAGACCAATACTGGACTTGTCCGCTTTAAACACTTTTCTCATAGTACCAAAGTTCAAAATGCTGACTCTACAGCAACTCCTTCCCATGCTGGGCAAGGGGTCTTGGCTGATTACTCTGGACCTCAAGGAGGCATACCTGCATGTCCCTATCAGACACAGCTGCAGAAGATGCCTCAGATTTCTTGCAGGGCCAGAGCATTATCAATTCTCAGCATTGCCATTTGGCTTATCTACTGCGCCCAGAGTATTCACAAAATGCCTGGCTTCAGTAATTGCTCATTGCAGGCTCCAGGGGATTCAGATCTACCCGTACCTGGACGACTGCCTCATACAAGCGGACGACAAACTAACCTTGACAAAAAACTTGAATTATGTCATACACTTGCTACAGGCTCTGGGATACACAGTCAACTTTCAAAAGTCAAGACTTCAGCCATCCCAGCAAATTACCTTCTTAGGAGCCAAACTAGACACAGCCTCTCAAATGGCTTACCTGACAGAAAACAAGCAAAAGAAGTTAACTCATTACTTCAAAAATTTAGCCAAGCTCACCCAGTGGTTACATGACATCTTGCATTCTCCTGGTTCCACAAGCAAGACTACACATGAGAAAGCTTCAATGGTACCTAAAAAGCTTATGGTCTCAACACAGCAACAACCTAGAAGCAACCATACCACTCATTCCATGTCTTCAAAAGGAATTTCTATGGTGGGCCTCAGTAAGCCAGACAAACACAGGTATGTCATTCAAAAAACCTCAGATAACACAGACCATGACCACAGACGCCTCAGACCTTGGATGGGGGCGCACATGGAGGGCAGATGTATTCAAGGACAATGGTCTCCAAAGGAAACACATCTGCATATCAACCAAAAAGAAATGCTGGCAGTAATGCATGCCATCGAGGCCTTTGGACAACAACTACAACAAGGCCGACTACTAATACGGACAGTCAACACCCACTGTGATGTGGTACATAAACAAGCAGGGGGGCACTCATTCTTACCCCCTTTGCAGATTGACTATGAATCTTTGGGAAAAATCACTGAGCCTAAACATACAGTTGCAATCCCAGTTTGTTCCAGGCAAAGACAATGTTCTGGCGGACAGTCTTAAGCAGGAATTTCCTAGACCCCCACGAATGGAGATTACATCCAGAAATCTTTATACGACTCACCTCGACATGAGGCAGGCCGGACGTAGACCTATTTGCCTCCCACCTCAATCATCACTTACAAAGGTTCTGTTCAAGGACATATCATCCACAAGCATGGAAAATAGATGCTCTCTCATTCAACTGGAGCTCCCTAAAGATCTATGCATTTCCACCTCTGCCACTGATGACCACAGTGTTACTATAAATCAAACTAGAGCAGCCCAAGGGGATCCTAATAGCTCCAGACTGGCCAAGACAACACTGGTACCCACTACTACGGAGCATATGTCACAACAAAACGTGGGCCCTTCCCCAATGGCCCCAACTTTTGACTCAACACAACTTCAGGACAGTTCATCCCAACATCCAGACGCTACAGCTAACAGCTTGGGAGATCCCATAAATAACCTCAATCTACCTCTCTCCAAGGAAGTTCAGCGGATACTGACAGAAGCCTGCAGACCATCCACCAGAAAGGTTTACTCAGCCAAATGGAAGAGATTCAGCATTTGGAATACCACCAAGGGCCATGATGCATCACTTTTGAGCATTCCACTCATTCTGGAATATTTGGCAGATATGCTACATAATGGACTCTCATACTCTTCCATAAAAATACATGCTTCAGCTATCTCAGCTAGATACAACACTGATCCACCCGTGTTTTCACATCCTTTGTTAAGGCAATTTCTTAGAGGAATCAAGAATATAAAGCCACCAAGAAAGGCACCAGTACCAGCTTGGGACCTCAACTATGTCCTAGAAAAATTGACTCTACCTCCCTTTGAGCCAGCAGCTTCTGTGGATTTACAATTTCTTTCCTGGAAGACAGCTTTTCTGTTGGCCATTACCTCAGCAAGAAGGGTTTAGGAATTACAGGCCTTAATGGCAATACCACCGTTCATAACTTTTCACAGAGACAGGGTCTCCTTACGAACCAACCCTACCTTTCTCCCAAAAGTGGTATCTAGGGTTTCTTTAAATCAAGCAATTCACCTGCCTACTTTCTTTCCCAGTCCTGAGAACAAAGGGGAAAGACTGTTGCATACCTTGGACATTCACAGACAACTTCGCTACTACCTGGACAGAACCAAGACCAGTAGGAAGTCTGATCAGCTTTTTGTAGCTTACGCCCCTGGAGTACAAGGAAAAGCAATTTCCAAACAGACAGTTTCAAAATGGATTGGGCATTGCATCAGATTCTGTTATTCCTTCCATGGAAAGAGTGTGCCAGCCATTGTCAGACCACACTCCACCAGAGCTACAGCCACCTCTACAGCATTCTTAAGAGGGGTGCCTACAAAAGACATTCTAGAAGCTGCCACATGGAGCTCCGTGCATACATTTTCCAAACACTACAACCTCCCTCTATATTCTAGATCCAGAGCAGGCTTTGCTTCGGCAGTCCTGCAGGGATTGATAGCTACACCATCCTTTTCTTAGAGCATTCCACCTCCCCCAGCTAAGCTATGGTATTCAACCCATATGTTATGACTGCAGTTGCATTCTTGAAGGACATAGTACAGTTTTGTACCTACCATAAATGTAGATGTCCGATAGATATGCAACTGCAGTCGGGTTTTCCCTCCCTCCTTCCCCTCTATGCCTTGGGTCCACTCCTCTCCCTGTTATCCTTAGCTGGGGATATCTGTTATGGTGTATCTGTTTATTGCTTATTTATTTGTCTGGAAACCTGTTTTGTCTTCCAATTTGATTACAGCCTTCCTTGGAGGGCGCCTGGCATCTGGGGCAAGAAACACTGAAGAAGATGGCGTCGGCTGATGCTTATGTACTCCAGCCCCTCTGACGTCGGAGAGAAATGCGACATCAGCCGACGTCGGACCCAGACTTTGGAATACGGCCGACCGAGGGCTGCCTGAGGCAGGACAACCCATATGTTATGACTGCAGTTGCATATCTATCGGACATCTACATTTATGGTAGGTACAAAACTGTACTGTTCCTAACATAGCTGAAAAAGGCCTTATGATTGTCCTTTGAATCCATGGCAATTTTTCTCTCAAAATTGGCCTTAGTTGGTTTTATGAGTGCTCGTATTTTTTACTAATAATGATCAGGGGTGACTTCCCTTTATGGATTTTGTTCTATTATGTAATAGCTTTCTCCTCTTATTGTAAAGTTTGTTAATGGCTGGGGTCCACCAGACTGGACGTTTGCCCTTTGTGGAAAGAGTCTTGGTTTTATTTGGGATTGCCTGATCCATGCAGTCCTGGAGGTGTTCATAGAAGGCATTTGTAAGGGCTTCCGCAGCTTGGGTTGTGGTTTCCACTGGCTCAGGGGCCTTGAAGGATACCACACCAGCCTTGAGTAGTGTGAAGTTTGCTTTAGAGAAGTTCTTCACTGTGGTCTTTTGTTTGGGGTGGGGCGGATGTGGATTTCCAGTGAGATTAGTTTATGATCAGATCTCACCAATGAGGGATATACTTCCGGTGTGGAGCATTTTGTCCCCATGTTTGTGATAATGAGATCTAGTATATTTTCTCCTCTCGTGGGAACAGTGACTAGCTGTTCCATGGCATTTAAATTTATGAACTCCAGGAACCGTTGGGCTAGAAAGTTAGGGCTTGAGTAATGTTCCCAGTCTATATTCGGGTAGTTGAAGCTCATCTCAACACAGCTCTCTCTTTAACACATTTTTCACTGACTCTATAGCTAATCTTACCAAATCTTTCCCAGACAACAATCCTTCCTACTCTCATTCCTCTACTCCTTCCTACCCTCTTAACTTCCCTCCTAATTTCCATCTCAAACCTGTTCGAACTACTTTTATAAAAAGACTTCTCACTAAACTAAAGCCTTGCTCAAATGCCCCTGACAACATACCTTCCTCCTTCCTCAAAACTGCTGCTGAAGGTATTGCCATCCTTGTCAGCATCCTAATCAATAGATCTTTAAAAGAATCTTACGTACCCAAACTCTGGCATTCTGCCTTCATCCTTCCTCTTCATAAAGGAGGCAAAAACACTAATATCTCCAACTTCCGCCCAATCGCCCTTCTTTCACCTATATCAAAAATTCTTGAAAAATGTGTCCACCACCAACTTATGCCTTTCTTAACCCAAAATAACCTCATAACTCCCACCCAGCATGGTTTCCACCCTGGCCACAGCACCATTACCGCCTTACTATCCTTCTTAGAAACAGTAAATCGGGCCCGAGACTCCGGTTTACTAGTATCCTCTACACTACTTGATCTTTCTAAAGCCTTCGACACTATCTCCCACAAACACCTTCTCTGCCATCTCTCCAACCTTCATCTCTCCCCTGAAACCCTCTCCTGGTTCTCCAGCTACCTATCTGACAGATCACAAGCTGTCAGATGGAATAACTCTACCTCCTCCTTCCTGCCCACACCCACCGGTGTTCCCCAGGGATCCATCCTTGGACCCATGCTCTTCAACATCTTCATAAATAACCTTCACACTGTCATCCCTGACACAACAGTTATCCAATACGCTGATGACTCCACCTTAGTTTGCTCCGCTGCCAACCTGCCAGAACTACTGTCAAAAACTCAAATAGCTTTTTCCACTACCGAGAACTGGATGCACTGCAACCATCTCTCTCTCAACTCTAATACATCTAAAATACTTCTCTTCCCACCCACCAGGGCCTACTCCTTCGACAAAAATGCTTTCAAAGTCCTTAGCCAAAGCAACACTGCCATAGAAGTGGTTCCTTCTGCAAAACTCCTTGGTATCACCATAGATGAATACCTTAAATTTGATATCCACGTACAACAAAACATCAAGAAAACCCACCAAAACTTGGTATGCTCTACAGGAATAACCGCTTTCTCTCCAACTCTTCCAGGCATACTTTAGCAACTACCTATCTCCTTCCTTCCTTACTATATGGAGCCCCTCTTCTAACTAACCTGTCTTCTTCCATCACCTCTAAACTTGAAACTTGCTATAATAAAATTTCCAAATTCGCAACCAAATCCAAAACCTGTACTCACCACTGCCTCTCCCTACAATCATTGAACTGGCTGGAACTCCCTAACTACCTCGACTACCTCCAACTTACCACCGCTCACAAATTAATATTCTTTCCAAATAAATGCCCAGCACTAACAAACATCCTTCCCCCTTACATCCCAACCAGATCCCTGAGATCTGATCATCAAAATTTAATCTCTATTCATAAACCCAAACGCCCTGCAGGCCAACTCCTTCTCTCTTTCATTGTAGGCAAAAAATGGAACTCTCTTCCTCCCTCACTTAGGACGATACCTGACCCCGAATCTTTCAAGACACAACTTTTCTCATTTATATCTTCGAAACGCAAATGCTCCTGCTTTCACCCTACATAAATACAAATAAATTTCCCCATAGAGCCTACTAAACTCCTGCTGCAAACTTCACTACTTCCTCTCCTTGTCTATTTACCTTACACAAACCTAACCCATCACCTTCTGATCATTCAATTTCTCTCTCAACTCCTAGCATGTATATAACGCAACTATCCAGTAATCACTGATGCCTATTTCTTGACAATTGATTCTTATTGCTCTGAATGTAAAAACCTGCAACCTTTGTCTCATTGCATGTACAATGACAATTTATTCTTTTACTATACCTGTTTTGTATGAATTCATACATGTATTTTACCTTTGCATTTGGAATTTTTTGTAACCTCTAATTGTGTTTCTTATGGAGCTTTTCTCCCCGGGCCTCCACTGAAAATGGGCACATTCTGGCCCAGTGGACTTCCCCGGTAATCAAACTGAAAATAAATAAATAAATCAGATTCTTCACAGCCAGCTCAAAACTTTAAATCTGGCTGCATGGCAAATCAACTAAACATCCAATCAGCTCCTCTTTCACAAGCAGTTCTGGATGTTATTCTGGAAGCCAGGAGGCCAAGCACCAGGAAGGCTTATTCGGACAAATGGAGAAGGTTTCGTGCCTGGAACCAAGCTAAAGACCAAGACACAATTCAGCCTCACATGCCTCACATTCTACAGTATTTAGCTGAGATGTTGCACAAAGGACTTTCTTTTTCCTCCATTAAAATCCATGCTTCAGCTATTTCAGCTCACTACAATACGGATCCACCTTTATTTTCACATCCTCTTCTAAGGCAGTTCTTCAGAGGGACAAAAAACATTAGACCACCCAGGAGAGTTCCTACACCAACATGGGGCCTCAATTTTGTTCTGGAAAAACTAACGCTACCTCCCTTTGAACCAGCTTTCTCTGCAGATCTTCAGTTCCTATCATGGAAGACTGCCCTGCTCCTAGCAATAACTTCAGCTAGAAGAGTCTCAGAGCTACAGGCACTAATGGCAGTGGAACCTTTCCTCATTTTTCATAAAGACAGAGTTTCTCTACGAACTAATCCTTCCTTTATGCCTAAAGTGGTTTCCAGTGTGGCTTTAAATCAAACCATCCACTTACCCACCTTCTTCCCAAATCCACAGAACAAAGGTGAGAGACGCCTGCATTCCTTGGACATTCACAGGCAGCTTTGCTACTACTTGGACAAAACTAAGGCTTTCAGAAAATCTGACCAGCTCTTTGTATCCTATGCTACAGCTTCTCAAGGGAAGGCTATATCAAAGCAAACCATTTCTAAATGGATAGGTCATTGCATACGTTTCTGCTATACCCATCATGGGAAACCAGTTCCTGCTACCATTAGGTCCCACTCTACCAAGGCAACAGCTACCACTACAGCCTTTCTCAGGGGGGTTCCAACCAAGGAGATTTTAGAAGCTGCAACTTGGAGTTCAGTACACACCTTTACCAAACACTATCACTTACCTCTTTACTCTAAGTCCAGGGCAGGCTTCGCCACTGTGGTTCTGCAGGGCCTTATAGCCTCCACTAACCCTCTATGATACCTCCCCCCTACCTTAGCTTTGGGATTCTACCCAAATGTGATGACTGCAGCATGGAAACACGATGAACATAGTACAGTTTTGTACCTACCATAAATGTAGATGTTCGAGTGTTCACCCTGCTGCAGTCCAGGTTACCCTCCCTCCATCCCCTCTGATCTACTGGCTAAATCTCTTCAGTGCCTTACTGATGTATTTGCTTATAGCTGAAGGGATTTTGTGTTTGTGCAGTGGTTACTCCATTTGGTACTAATTTCTGACCACCTTTTTGGGGGCACCTGACATCTGGGGCAAGAAAAACTGAAGAAAATGGCATCAGTTGCATTATATATACCCCTGGCGCACTGACGTCAGGGAAGAGGCGACAGCAACCGACGCCGGACCAAGACTTTGGAATTCCGGCCGACTGCGGGACTGCCTGACGACAGGTAACCCAAGTGTGATGACTGCAGCAGGGTGAACACTCAAACATCTGCATTTATGGTAGGTACAAAACTGTACTTTCTTCTTCTTCTTTCGGCTTTTCCTGGTTAGGGGTCGCCACAGCAGAACTCCGGTCCGCTAATGATTGATAGTAGATTTTTATGGTGCCGAGGTGCCAGCTTGACGCCCAACCTTCAGCAAAGGCACGCCCATTCATGCATGTCTTTTGGACACCACTCGACCATGGGGAGGACATGCAGACTCCACACAGAAGGCGCTCCAGCTGAGAATCGAATGGGAGAACCTCTTGCTCTGAGGCAACAACACTACCACTGCACCACCGTGTTCATTAGTTTATTGCTGCTATTTAATGGATTGTTTTGTTTTCATTTTTTCTTATCCGAAGTGCCTAGTTAGTGCATAAGCACTTTAGTGACAGTTTCTTTTTTCTTGCTGCTGTTCTGTCGGATCCATTGCTGGCTACTGGCTGGCTATCCCACACACCCAGTCCACTTTTGTCAGGTATCTTTCTAGATATAAAGGGAAATCCCAGATGTTTTCCTTCACCAGGCATAACCCCTGACCCCTTGGCAAGTTGGCCGTAACTGCAGAAGTCCCAAAGCTAGGGAGGCATGAACCAGGTGCAAGGTTTCATCACTCTTGTGACATGGCCACCACTCTTGTGACATGGCCACCGATGATCCCTACTAGGAGGAGTGACATGCAGTGATGTTACTGTATCAGTCACTTCTCCTACAGAACTAGTACAGCTGCCAAATTCCTGGTCTACACTAGAATTTCCAAAGCTAGCAGTTCTCCCAAATCATTCCCTGGTATAGAACAGTGACCATCAGCTACTTCATCCTATTACTCCTGGCCAGCCCTACCCAAGGCCGAGTCTATTTCCAAACTCATGTCATCAGCAGTATAGACAACTACCTTGCCCCTTGCTATCCAGCCAACCAACAACAGTTTCAGTTTTTTATTAAAAGTGTACATTTAGCTAGGATATAGTTGCTGAAATTGGTTTTCTATAATACTAAACCGAAAGAAGCCATAACCCAAGTAACCCATTTATTGCCTTACAGTTATAAATAAGAATATGAGAGAAATCTGAGTGTTAACTATCACTTGATTTAGAGGGATTCATGTTGACTCACTGAAGGCAGTTTCAGTGAATGTAAAAAATTAGAAAAAGGTTCTCCAAAATTACTTTCAACAAATGTCTAAGCAATTTTTTTTTCTTGCAGGGAGTCTTGCTCCCCTTAACCCCCCTGTGCGGGAACACCTCCAGACTTATATATACCAACTGTAAGGTTGCACAACATTGGAGAATGAGGTACTACTGTCAATGAATGTAGTTTTGACAAGTGTACTTCAATCCTTTCATGTTTACCGAGACTGCCTCCAGCAACCTAACACAGTACTGATTTTGAGTAATGACTACTGCTTTCTGCATATAGGTTTCAGATCACTTCCATTTACTAACCCATTTCACCTGATTGCCGTATTTCTAAACCTCATTTGTAGTGTTACACATAGGCACAATGAAATGTCACTGTAAATCTCTTTACTTCAGGAAAGTGGTTTGTAACAATGCAGTTGTAATTAGGAATGCCACGTGAATATCTGGGTTATGAACTAGTGCGTCTTTGTTTTACAGCAGAGTTGCTTTAAAATATACTAAAAGATGTAAAGCTAATATTCCCCCAAAATGTGTGGCACTGCAATATGTTGATTACCAGCAGTAAAAGATTACCAGCTGTATCAGTACAGTTAACCTGCAGTAAGTTAGTTATCAGGAGTTAAACTTTATGACAACTACAGAGTGCCTCTGCTACTACATGATTAACTGCAGTTTACCTGTTAGTGTTATTGCATATAAAAGATTACCAGCTGTGTAGGTACACTTTATTTATCTTTTGTTGACCAGGTTAGCCCCACTAGGGTAGTAGACTCTTTTCAGTGGAGACCCAGGGTGGTATTTATACTACTAGGTGAAGGCTGGCCAGGGCATCAAGGGAACTTCACCTACTCTTTTTGATCTTTTACATCCACCTGAGCTACCACCAACTCAGGCAGATGTGGCTCAGTTTAACATCTCATCCAAAGAATGGTGCACTCTAGAGTGCAGCACCCCCCCCCCCCCATATGCTGCACAGCCTTCTGCACCAAAGGCGAGTGTTACCCCACTGATACTGCAAAAACTTGAGAGTTTATTAGCATGGTGAAAGTTAAGATGAAAAGGTGGTGATTACTCTGCCAATAATGTGCCTTGTTCTGTTTTCATGGAGTTCAGATTGCTTGTATCCAGGATTATACCATGACAGAGTGAAGAAGCATAAAATAGTGTATGTACAGTGTTTGGGAACTTTTGAAGCATGCTCTTCAGGACACCATGCTTGCATTTTAGTTAGCACTTGGATTACATGAAGCAGAGTTTGTTATGACCAAAAATATGTGTAAGTGTAGTGAATATGTTGCAGAAATTGAAGGTCTCATGGTTCACACTACTCATTCTGTCTTTCTTCCTCCCCATGACAGTTCTGGCAGGAGTCAGCTGGAATGCCAGGGTACGATTCAGGACAAAATTACAGTATGTGCCACCGATGACTCTTATAAGCTGACGCGGGAACGAATGTCACAAGCAGAGAAGGAATCATGGAGCCGAGCAGCTATCGAGATCAAACCAGAAACACAATACCGAAGTAAGTGAAATGGTTTGGGATTTCTTGTTTTTTTTCTGTGATGAGGCGGACATGAATATTCTTTGAATCTAACTAAAGATAAAAATCTCAGAAAACTGCTTCAGTCATATGTAGAACACTAAAGAGCTACTCACACATGGAATAAAGCAGTAAAGCTTTGTAAAGCATATTAACTGTAATATTTCTTACATTTTGCATGTACCAGATCTGAGTACTGTACAAATCTTCAGGATTCATTAGCTTTTGTGTTTTATTCCCTGCTGTTTGTTACCTTACAATCTGTTACCATGAGAGTCATTGTAATCTCATAAATATTCATTACGTCATCAGGCAGGAAGGAGGACATAACAAACTGAAGCAGAAGAAGTAGTAAGTAACATAGATTTTATTTTATGAAGTTCATAGCTGACCAGTGGCAAAATATCAAAAGAAAATAGCATGTATTGGATCAGAAGTCTGTGTTCTTCTTGTTATCTTAAATGCATTCTTGATTAGGTATTTAGGCTAATAAGTACTTGTGACAGAACTGGTGTGGTTAGAGCAGGGTGAATGGGTGAGCACAAGCTGTCAAAGTGTGTGACAACATGATTGTTGGAGCAGAAGTGGAATACCAGCACTTCAGCCAGTTACTAAGGGATGTCGGTAGTCACTTGTTCAAGCTATTTATATACACTTGTATGCATAGGCATTTATACGGCTTGAATGACTTTTTTTGTTTTGTTTGTTTTTTACTCCTCAAACTCAACTTTAGAGAGTAGCTTTTTTAGTTTAGTTTGATAGTGTGCCAGTCTGAGGGACTGCCCAGGGTTGCAAGTTAACATATACTTCTCAGCACTCACAGGTTAAAAGCAATTGCATTTAAAATCTGGAAAGTAGACGATTTAAATTCATGTGTGAAGATGGCGTATGTCCAGGAGCAGTGATAGGTAGATAGACTATCACATGTTTCAGATTTAGAGCTAGATGTGGCTTGACAGATGTAGCATTTTATAGGGTCGAGAGTGAGAGAATTTTAGGAATGTTTTAAAAAAAATCTAGTTGATTAGGTACATGGTCAAACTCATATCAAGTTTGTGAGTAACTGTGGGTCAGTGACTTAAGTACAAAAAAAAAAAAAAGCAAAAATCATAGCGAATGGCCTGGGTTTTTGGCTCAGAAGTGCCTTGAATGTGCAACTTGTTAGCTTTCCAGTTGTTCCTTGGCATGAGACATTTTGACTGTGATATCACACCTTAAAATTTATAATTTTAAGACTTTTTTTTGAATGTTGAAGCATTATCACCATTCTCTGCATGTAGATGCTTTGGCTGGATAAATGTCAGCAGTGCTGGACATGAACACTGTTTACTTAAAATTCTGTTTAAGAAAAGTGAGACACATTTATATGCACTGTTTGATGTTTACTGATTGCTGTGTAATATTTTTATTAGTAGTGTTTTTTTTTACTGACGGAGATTTTCTTCCTCCATTTCTGTGTTGTAATAGGATATGCCCTGAATAAGCTGAAACTCAAATGTAATAAGTAAATGCATAAGTAAATAATATAGTTAACTTTATTCTTGTAGCGATTGGTAACCAATCTAAATGCTTTGGAGTTTTGCAATTGTGTTTCTAGTGCTGAGATAGAAGGCCAAACCTTATCCTGTTCTGAAGCACTTCACTTCAGCTGTGTAAAAGTTTGAAACTGAGACTGCTGCAGGTAGGCAGTGGCCCAAATGAGTCAAGAAACATTCTCAGATTGTGACCTATAGATTTGTTTGTTAGCTTTTTGCATGGTATTTGCTAAAATGTGAATTTAAGATAAAACTGAATCCACGAATAGTTTATGTAAATTGTTTCAGTAGACTCTATGTAAGTTGTGACGGTAAGCCAGTTTAGTGTCACTTCAAGTTTCATCGAGATGCCAGATTGCTATGTTTTACTGCCCTTTTTATGTAGATTGTAATGTTTTAGGGTCTTTTTTGCTTCTTTATTTGCTTGTCTGTTTTTGGATGAGACATTTTCAGCTGCAGTGGGATCTTTTTGTAGATGAAAAGTTCATATTTAGATCTCTGCAAAACTGTATCTTTGTGGAGTGCACCATTTAAATGCGAAAGGTCAAGTGTAAGAAAAGGTATTACAATCTTTAAGAAACTGACTATTGTATGGTTTCTACTCTGTTCAGAAGAGGTTTTGCATGAGGCAACACCCATTTTGCTGATTTCTTTAATGGGGTAAGTGTGAAGAGTTTTGTGGTCTATAGAAAACCGATTTTTAAGTTCCTCTGCAGACTTTCTTTGGTTGCTGACATATGTGTGGAATTTAAAAAAATGGTCTATTGTCCTTTTGTCAAATAAGCAAAGGCAGATTGCTACTAAAGCTGACCCTCCCGAATGCTTGGATACATGACTGTAAAACCATTAGTCCACAGTATCTGAATAGATTCTGGAAAGATCAAGGAAAAGAATCATTGTGAGCCTTTTGATATCTGAATTGTAGTAAACAGCATTTGAATCTACTAGTGCAGTTTGGGTGCTACAAAGTTGTTTGAATCCATGTTATGAGTCACAGAGATGACCATCTTAATTCTAACACTATGGGTATGTGAGTGGCATTTTATTATTATTAGTCATTAGCTGAAAACTTGCAGTATTATCCAAGAAATAAATAGTGAGTGTTCCAGTGATGCCATCATGAGTACAATAAACAGAAAGCCCTATGCAAGTGAAAATGAATGGGTAGGTACACTCTGATTCCAGACACGATGCAATGAAGCAATGCCTCAGAACAGAAACTGAGCCAGTACTCCAGAGAGGATATGCGCCATCATTCTCCAAAGAAAGACCCTTAAAAAATACTCCAGATGAAAGTTGGACAGCTCAAAGTTCCAGAATGTGATTTACTTTATTATTCTAGAAGAACTGATTAACATCATGATCATGACAACACATACTACCCTTTTCAACAGGTTACAAAGGAAAAGTGTAGTACCTAATTTATTTTATTTATTTATTTTACATTTGTTAACCGGGCTAGTCTGGCTGGATACATGTCCATTTTCAGCAGAGGCCCGAGGAGAAAAGCTCCACTATCAAAAAACTAGAATACACTACAGTTTATAAGGTCACTAGTAATACTAACTATACAAAATAAAACTAAACTAATAAAGTATTATACGGCTACATACAAGTACAAGTACAAATACGTTTTTGATGTAAAAACCTGAGTAGAATACAATTTAAAAATCAGTTGGACACTGAGGAGAACAGTTTCAGTGTCAACATAAATATTTAAAGTAGAAAAATGTCCATAGTAGTTAGTCATGAACAACAAGTAGGTATCAGTTGTAAGTAAGAAGTGGTTAAGAATACAGTGTGAACCTGCAGGTTAGTGGTGAAAAAAGATTTTAAGAGGCTAAAGAAAGTATAAAGGCAAGAATGACGTAAAGAGAAAGGAAAAATAATGTAAGGCTACTATAGGGTACAGGAGATCTGGACTTAGTGAGGTCAGGAACTAGCAGAAGGAAAGGGAGAGGGGGAAATAAAAGTTAGAGAGGAGTTGTAAGAGGTAAAACAGGATTATAGGAAGTCAGCTAAAAAGAAGCAGGAGACAGACAATAGAAGAGGTGAGGGGAGTCAAGCAGAACTAAGAACAGGAGAACAGAAATAAATAGAGGGACCGTGGAAGTCAGTTTAAGTTAGAACAGAAGAGCAAAAGTGCACATGAGCAGACTGAGGAGAAATAGTAAGTTTGCTGGGGTCACCTAAGGACTTAATGAGAGCAAAACTTTATATTCTTTTACAGAAGTGGGAACAAGCCGTCAACAGGAAACTAAGGAAAAAAATAAACAAATATATATATATATATATATATATATATATATATTTATATATATATATATATATGCATATATATATATATATATATATATATATATATATGTATGTGTATATATATATATATATATATATATATATATATATATATATATATATATATATATCTTTTTTTTTTTTTACTTTGGCAGCAGGCTGCAGTTGGATTGGGCATTCTAAATTGGCCCTAGGTTTGAGTGTGTGCCTTCTGAGGAAGGTTGGGCACCAGGCTTGCAACTCGACACAGTAAAATTCTACTGCACTCGTTCTGCGGACCAATGATCCACTGTGGCGACCCCTAATGGGAGCAGCAGAAAGAAGAAGCAGATGAGATAATGTTGTTAGAAATGAAAGAAACAGATACTGAGCACAGAAGCTAGAACCTACAGCAGTATGACAATGACACTGAAAATGTTGAAAGGCATCCCTTTGAAACTGGGATCGTCGAATAAACGTCCCCAAGTCTATGTAATATTGAATTGAGTATGGACAAGTCCACTTTAGCGAATGCCAGTGTGCATTCGTACATCTGAGGTTGACGTTTTGATTGGAGAGCGCACTGCTGGGAGGATCAAGAAATATACCCTTTTCCTCACTGTAGTGCAATCTCGGAGTTTGTATATATAATATGCAGGGGGGGCTTGCCCCCCTGCAAAACATTACTTGAACTTTACCAGATGTTAATGTTAATCTGGTAATGTCAAAGTGTGATGTGTCGGCATTACCACTGTCGACATTTGCAGTACAAGATATTTTACATTTCGACATTTAGGGTTGGCATTGTGACCGTTCAAAGGGATGCCTTTCAATATTTTCAAGGTAAACTAAAAAATCATATACTAAATTAATATGTTTCTGCTGGAGAACATAGATGTTACACACCTAGGAAAAACTGTAGATGTCAGTTAAATACACATTAGCAAGATCTTCTTTTGGCTTTTCCCAGTTAGGGGTCGCCACAGCAGAGCACCTGTTTCCATTTCTTCCTGTCCTCTGCATCTTGCTCTGTCACACCAACCGCCTGCATGTCCTCTCTAACCACATCCATAAACCTTATCTTACACCTTCCTCTTTTCCTCTTACCTGGCAGCTTCATCCTTAGCATCCTTTTCCCAATATACCCAGCATCCCTCCTCAGCACATGTCCAAACCAACACAATATCGCCTCTCTGGCTTTGTCTCCAAACTGTCCAACCTGGGCTGACCCTCTAATATACTTATTCCTAATCCTGTCTACCCTCGTCACACCCAGTGCAAATCTTAACATCTTTAACTCTGCCACATCCAGCCCTGACTCCTGCCTTTTTGTCAGTGCCACTGTCTCCAACCCATATAACATAGCTGGTCTCACTACCCTTTTGTAGACCTTCCCTTTCACTCTTACTGGTACTCATCTGTCACAAATCACTGCTGACACTCTTCTCCACCCTGCCTGTGCTCTCTTCTTGACCTCTCTTCCACACTCGCCATTACTCTAAACTGTTGCTCCCAAGTATTTAAACTCATCCACCTTCGCCAACTCTACTCCCTGCATCCTCACCATTCCTCTATCCTCCCTTTCATTCACACACATATATTCTGTCTTAGTCCAGGTGGCCTTCATTCCTCTCCTCTCTAGAGCATATCTCCACCTCTCCAGGGTCTCCTCAACCTGTTCCCTTCTCTCACTACATATCACAATGTCATCTGCAAACATCATAGTCCACGGGGACTCCTGTCTGATCTCATCTGTCAACCTGTCCATCACCAGTGCAAATAAGAAAGGGCTCAGAGCTGATCCTTGATGTAATCTCATCTCCACCTTAAATGCATCTGTCACTCCCACTGCAGATCTCACCGCTGCCACACTACCCTTGTACATATCCTGTACCACTCTTACATACTTCTCTCCCACTCCCGACTTCCTCATACAGTACCACAACTCCTCTCTAGGCACCCTGTCATATGCTTTCTCTAAGTCCACAAAGACACAATACAACTCCTTCTGACCTTCTCTGTACTTCTCCATCAACACTCTCAGAGCAAACATCGCATCTGTAGTGCTCTTTCCTGGCATGAAACCATACTGCTGATCACTAATCATCACCTCCCTTCTTAACCTAGCTTCCAGTACTCTTTCCCTTAATTTCATGCTGTGACTGATCAGTTTTATCCCTCTGTAGTTACAAGATATTTCGTAGAAATGGATGCAGAAGGTTTAGTAAATGTGACGTATGTTTAGGAAGAAGAACATTTGCTGACTGAGTAAAGATAGATAACCATAACAAATGGAACATGCATCAAAGCTAGGAAATAATTTCCTGAGACCAGTACTTTTTTAACATTGGGAACACCAGCATCATAAATATCCATTCAGTGGTCATGAAGCAATTTAGCTTTCTTATCATTTTCATTCACTTCATATTACCGTGTACATAAGCTGAGGAAGACAGATGGATCTGTGTGTGTGTGTGTGTGTGTGTGTGTGTGTGTGTGTGTGTGTGTACGAGCACACTTGTGAGTCTGTGTGGCTTTCACTCTCGGTGAACAAATGCCAGTCCACTGAAGTGCTAATTCTATGAACCCAACTCCCTGAAAAAAAAATTCCCATAAACTCTGCCCCCATGCCCCTCCCAAATACACCATAAATAAGTCAACACCATGATCGCATTGTCAGGAGAAAGTGGGAAAACACCAAGAAGTAGCATTTAGTGCCTGCATATTTCCCCCGACTGTGCCTTTCTGTGGAGGTGCCAGCATTGTCAGGGAATCAAGTTTCGGGGAGATGAGGCTCAGGGATCCAGGAGATTGTCTAGCAGTACTGTAGCCATGTGTGTGTGTGTGTGTGTGTGTGTGTGTGTGTGTGTGTGTTTTGCTTGACAGAGACAAAACAAAGTGGGCTTCATCCTTGAGAAGAAGAATTATAAGGTTAAAATTTTATAAGCTTGGATTCAATAAAGGATGATGTGTGTTGGAAAGAGACTGCTAGAACATTTCATGTTTATGTGGATAATGACAGGAATTAACATTTAGAGACATGGAAGTAGTAATGTCAGATCATCTTACTCTCAGAGAGACTGAGGAAAAAGTACAGTTTTGTACCTACCATAAATGTAGATGTTCGAATGTTCACACTGCTGCAGTCATCACACTTGGGTTATCTGCCATCAGGCGGTCCCGCAGTCGGCCCGTGTTCCAAAGTCTTGGTACGGCATCGGTTTCTGTCACTTCTTCCCTGACGTCAGTGCAACAGGGGTATAAAAGAGGCAGCCAATGCCATTTTCTTCAGTTTTTCTTGCCCTAGATGTCAGGTGCCCCCAAACAGGAAGGCAATACATAATCCTAAGTAAATTACATAAGTAGAAAACAATAGCTACAGCTGTAAGCAAATACACCATATAGAAATACATCTTAGAGATTGTATAAACAGGGAGCTATAGATAAAACCCAGGTAAAAAGAGGGGAAGGTGGGAGGGTAACCTGGACTGCAGCAGTGTGAACACTCGAACATGTACATTTATGGTAGGTACAAAACTGTACTATGTTCATCATGTTACACTGCTGCAGTCATCACACTTGGTTTGAATCCCAAAGCTAAGGCTGGGCGGTTGGTACTAAACAGGGTTTGGAGAAGCTAGTAGGCCCTGCAAAACTGCAGTGGCAAAGCCAGCTCTGGTTTTTGAGTATAGAGGTAAGTGGTAGTGCTTGGTGAAGGTGTGCACTGAACTCCAAGTTGCAGCTTCCAAAATATCCTTGGTTGGTACCCCTCTGAGGAAGGCTGCTGATGTTGCTGTAGGCCTGGTGGAATGAGGCCTAATGTTACCAGGTACAGGTTTCCCATGGTGTAGCAGAAACGGATACAATGTCCTATCCATTTTGAAATGATCTGTTTTGATATAGGCTTTCCTTGAGATCCTGCAGCATAGGATACAAAGAGCTGATCAGATTTTCTGAAAACCTTTGTTTTGTCCAAGTAGAAATGTAATTGCCTGTGAATGTCCAAAGAGAGTAGGAGCCTTTCCCCTTTATTCTGGGGGTTTGGATAAAAGGTGGGTAAATGAATGGTTTGGTGTAGAGCCACACTGGATAGTACCTTTGGCATGATAAAAGGTGGGTAAATGAATGGTTTGGTTTAGAGCCACACTGGATACTACCTTTGGTTTAAAGGAAGGGTTAGTTCGTAAAGAGACTCTCTGTCTTGATGAAAAATGATGAAAGGCTCCACTGCCATTAGGGCCTGTAGCTCTGAGACTGTTCGTGCTGAAGTTATAGCTAGCAGCAGGGCAATTTTCCATGATAAAAATTGTAAATCAGCTGAAAAAGCTGGCTCGAAGGGCGGTAGTGTAAGTTTTTCCAGAACAAAATTGAGGTCCCAAGTTGGTGTTGGTGCTCTTCGGGGTGGTCTTATGTTCTTAGCCCCTCTGAGGTACTGTCTTAATAATGGATGTGAAAAAATAGGAGGATCCGTGTTGTAATGAGCTGAAATAGCTGAAGCGTGGATCTTTATAGATGAAAAGGAAAGGCCTTTGTGCAACATCTCAGTTAAATATTGCAGAATCTGAGGAATATTTGGGACAAGAGGATTTTGGCCTTAAGCCTGGTTCCAGGCGCAGAATCTTTTCCATTTGTCTGAGTAGGTTTTCCTGGTGCTGGGTCTCCTGGCCTCCAGAATGACATCCATAACAGCTGTAGAGAGAAGTGTTGACTGGTTGTTTAGATAATCTGCCATGCAGCCAGATTTAAAGTCTTGAGCTGGCTGTGTAGAATCTGATTGTTTTGCTGAGTCAGCAGGTGAGGAATTTGAGGTAAAATCCATGGTGGGCCTTGAGCCGTGTTCCTTAATATTGGATACCAGTGTTGGCATTGCCAGTCTTGAGCAATGAGTATCATTTGTGGCCTCTGTAATCTGGCTTTTAGCAGCACCTTTGCCAGAAGAGGCAGTGGAGGAAAGGCATACACTGTTAGTGTTTTCCAACTGAATGAGAGGGCGTCCACTTTCCAAGCTAGAGTGTAGTATGTCCTTGTGAAAAACTTTCGCAGTTGGTAGTTTTGGGGAGAGGCAAACAAATCTATGTCTGGGCTCCCCCATTTTTGAGTTATCATTGTGAATACTTGTGGGTCTAGTTTCCACTCGTGAGGATCCATGATATTTCTGCTTAGTTTGTCTGCCAATGTATTTTTCTTTCCTGGCAGGAATTGTGCTTGTAGTTGAACTTGGTAGGTCAGTGCCGTGTTCCACAAGGTCATTGCTTGCCTGCATAGGGAGTAGGAATGTTTGTTTATGTACCACATCACTGTGGTGGTGTCCGTCTTTATTAGAAGTTGTCCCGGATGTAGGAGGTCCTTGAAAGCTGTTAGGGCATTTTGTACAGCTAGCATCTCTTTTTGATTGATGTGGAGATGCATTTGATCTGCAGACCATTTGCCCTGAATACACTGTCCTGCCATGTGTGCTCCCCAGGGGTAATCCGATGCATCTGTTGTCATTGTTTGCCTGGCTGTGGGCAAGGTGAAAGGCTGACCCTTGTTGAGGTGACATGCCTGAGCCCACCATAGAAACTCCTGTTGAAGGCAGGGAATTAGTGGTATTATTGTTTCCAAGCTGTGGCTGTGTTGAGTCCATATGCTTTTCAGGTACCATTGTAATTTCCTTATATGCAGTTTGGCATATGGTATTAGTAGTGTGTAAGATGCCATGAATCCCAAGGCCTGCAGAGTTTTTCTTGCAGGGAATTGGGTCTTTGTTGCCATCATTTTGAAGCATTGAGTCAGTTGTCCTTGCTTGTCTGGCATGAGATAAGCCATCTGGGCCGTTGTATTTAAGCTAGCACCCAGGAATATTATGTCTTGTGAGGGTACTAGTTTTGACTTCTTTTCATTTACTGTGTATCCTAGGCAACTTAGTAGTTTTTTTTACAAACGCCAGATGTTTTAAAAGAATGTCCTTGCTGTCTACTTGAATAAGACAGTCGTCCAGGTATGGATATATTTGGATTCCTCTTTGTCTGCAGTATGCAATTACTGGTGCCAGGCATTTTGTGAAGACCCTGGGCGCAGTAGATAAGCCAAAAGGCAGTGCAGAGAATATAGGGACATGCAGGTATGCCTCCTTGAGGTCCAAAGTTACTAGCCAAGCCTTCTTGCCCAGCATGGGAAGAAGTTGCTGTAGTGTGAGCTTCTTAAATTTGGTTCTTCCAGGTATGTGTTTAGAATTGAAAGGTCCAGAATGTTTCTACAGGCTTTGTCCTTTCGGGGAACCAGAAAGAGTCTTGAGTAAAATCCTTGTCCTCGCTCCTGTGTAGGGACCTGTTGAATGGCTCTCATGTCCATGAGTGCTGTAATTTGTCTTTGAGCCTCTGCCCGTTGATTTGATGGCAGGTTTGGCATTCCTTTTATCCTTGGTAAAGTGTGAAAGTGGAACCTGTATCCTTGAGTTACAATATTTAGGACCCATTTGTCTTTTGTGACGATGTGCCAATTGTCTGCAAAAAGTGCAAGTTTTCCTCCCAAGGGAGCTGCCAAGAGTGATTTGCTTGGCAGTATGAAGGGTAAGTCATTGTGATTGTCTTCTGATAGTTTGAGACCTGTCTTCTCCTCTTTTCTGGGTTGTGGCACCCCATTGTCATGGCTTGTAAGAGCCTTGTGGCTGACCTCTGCCCCTTGGGCGTCTGTATTTGCCCCACTGAGGTCTGTCAGAAATTGGAAAAGACCAGTTTTTGGTTGGCCAATTTCTGCTGAAACGAGGGGGTTGGACCTGTAAAAAATCCTTGACCTTCTGCATAGATTTTGCCTTATCCTCCATTTTCTTTAAAACCTCTTCTGCTTTCACACCAAATAAAACATCCTGCTATAAGGGTGCATCCAATAACTTTGCTTTAACATGATCAGGTAAAGTTTGTTCTTTTAACCAAGCATGCCTACAAATGACAGACCCTGTTACAGCTGCTCTGCAAGAAGCTTCCAATGAATCAAATCCACATTGCAAAGTATGTTTTCTCACTTGTTCTGCTGCATGCAACAAATCTTTCATTTCCTTGTAATCAGGCTGCTCTGTATGAGTGCTCATTTTTTGTTTTAATTGAAACATCAAATATTGTTGATATTTCAGCATGTGAAACTGGCAATGTAAGGCCCTCATAGCTAGAGTAGCTGAGGTATATACTTTCTTTCCCCATCTGTCTAGTGCTCTAGAATCCCTTTCAGATGGTACAGGATTTTTAGCAATAGAGGCCTTAACCCCTTTGGGACCCTGGGAAATGGTTTCTGGGTCAGCAACAGGGCTTTTATATAGGAATTTATGTGAGTCAGGGACTCTGTAGTATCTGTCTGGTTTGGCTGGTGCAGGAGGTAATGAATTTGGGTTAAGGCTAGATTCTGAATAAACATCATCCACAATGTCTAACACAGGTGGAATAGCAAGGGGTCTGTGCTGGGGTAGTAAGAGGAACTCTCAGAGGCTTTTCTTAGAATCAGAGTAATCCTGGCCTTCCCTGTGGAAATGTTCCCCCATGGTATGTAAAGTTTCCCCAAAAGAGTAGTCTTCCGGGGGAGATGCTGAAGGAATAGACTCTTCAGCATTAGAGTCTTCATAAGGGGGAAAAGAGTACTGCTGTTCCTCAGAAGAATCTGAGGTAATGGAAACCTGGTCAGAGGAAGCGTAGTCCTCCTCCTTGTCTAGGCCTTTTGTCAGGTGGGGGATGGGAACCCCTGATTAGGGTAATTAGCACAAAACCGACAACCTGTAATGTCGTGGTCTGGGCCTAGGCAGGGGATACAATAAGAATGAAAATCCTTATGAGGTATTTGCTTCCCACAAGAAATGCAATTATTAACTTTTTCTGACATCGGAGTGAGGCAAGAAAAGGTTCCCCAACGGGGTACTTAGCTTTATTGAAGACTTCGGTCTGAAATTCGATTTGAAAATCTCAGGAGTCGGCCGACTGGCACTTGCGAACTGCTTCTGCTTCGAGCACCGCGCGGCAAGAAAGACTAAAGAAAATGGCATTGGCTGCCTCTTTTATACTCCTGTCGCACTGATGTCAGGGAAGAAGCGACAGTAACCGACGCCAGACCAAGACTTTGGAACTCGGGCCGACTGCAGGACCGCCTGACAGCAGATAACCCAAGTGTGATGACTGCAGCAGTGTAACACAATGAACATCTGAAATGTACAAGACTAGGAACTGCCAGATAACTGAAAGATATTCCTGTCTTTGGACAGATAACTCTGGGTGCAGTCTGGAGTAATGAAGTCATTTGTGCATGTTTAATTTCACATTATGGACAAGGTGATGAGATGGCAGCAATACAGGGTAACACATTTATCCCATAGGGTGGGATGGTAAAGTAAAGCATGAAAGATAAATTAGCTATACCATATGGGGACTGGAAGATGCCTAAAAGATGCCCTGTTTCTGAAAACAAGTAAAAGGGGTGGCTCCAAGGGAAAGTGTGAGCAGTATTCATTTTGCAAAGAATGTGTAGGATGCATAAACTCTCACTGTTAACCACATAACAGAATGGTGAACAGCACAGACATGGCACAATTCAAGATTCGGAGGTAGGAAAAATGAAATCCTTGTTAACAGAGTAACAGTATACAGAGACATGGGTTGTTGGTCAAGTAGTTCTTATTTGTCAGTTTATCGGTTAACTTCAGCGTTAGATGTCACAAATAAGGAAGTAGTTGAGTATACAAACATCTTGGTAAGGAAGCAGTGGTTTTTGTGCGGAATGAGTCAGCTAATTATGTACAAATAGTGAGCTGAATGGCAATTTAGACGGATGGATGTAGTGGTCTTAGAAATAAAAAAAAATAGGTTAGTGGATGGGGGGGGGTTACAGAAGATGTAGATAAGGGCAAAGAAAAGTTTTCAGAGCATTACTTGGAGAGAAAGGTTAATGGGTCAAAGGCTGCTGGATGCACCAGATAAAATGAAAAACTACTCGGTAGCAGATTAAGTGAACTTAAGTCAACATTTTTAATCCATGTAGTTGGATTTTGAGAATAATTTTGAGCATAAACAGGATATGACCCCTGAACAACTACACATAAACAGCATATGATACCAGAACAACTATACTGAGGAATGATATTTACAGATGAATTGTTTAAATGAGGAGTAGTGCTCTTGTTTCATTTCCCCATGACTAGATGCCACATCTGAGAGATGCAAATTGACTGCAGTACTCAAATGAAAAAGGTACCGATTAAACGGCCGTCAAATCCATCCAGTACTATCCATGTGATGGTGTAGATTATCCTACTGCATGAGAATGAGATATACACTCACAGTGCTGCTCATCTGTGTGGGAGTTGCAGACTAGGTAACGGATGAGGGAAGGCAATGGCCATGTGTGGCCTGCATTCTGTATGTGAAGGTTCACAACAGTGCACTTCCCTCTGACATACACATGGTAGCTGCAGTGGGGCCTGCCAATTCAGAACAGAGCAACATGCCCCACAGACAAGAGCAGAGCTTCTGTAGATGCCTCAGAACTGGTTAGCCAGCAGGAACCAGTGTTTGTTCTCATGAGATGGATTTGAATTACTAGATAAGGACATAAAAGAGAAAATCTCTGCATCACCAGCCAGCCCTCACAGTTTAGGCAGTTTTTCTTTTTTGGAGGAGCCACTCACTAGATGTCATCTAAACGGGGAGGATGAAAAATAAATACAATTATGTGAAGCTACTGACTTTTAGTCCAGGATATGTTAGTGCCTTACACCTGTTATGTGCCAGAATAGGCTACAATCCCCCATGTTTGTGAATTGGTTAAAGTGTGAGTAAAAAAAATGATTGGATGTGATTTTTGTCTTAATGCCGCAGATGAATACATTGGTGAGGCCATCTGGGAAATCTCTAAACCTGTAACTGTCTTGCAGTTTAATATAGAGAGCTAAGGATGTGCTGCTAATGGGCATTCCCATACCCCTCAACTGTACAGATTTTCTCAAAATGTCCAGATTTTTGCCTCATAATTTTGATCTGCTTCTCATAAAATTGCGGGTTTCTACCAAATCTTTGGCAAATCATTGAGGATTAAAGTCAGAATGTAATGACAGACATTTGAAATAGCCAGGGAATTGTTATGGCTAGGCTTGTATAGGCCCTAGGGCTGATAGCCTAGTACCAACCTATGAACCTAGGAGTTTCAGGCTTTATACTCTTCAGAAAATCCATGTTAATTCAAATACTGTTATTGTATTAACTTTCTAAGATTGTAAGAACAATATTTAAAAGTTGTCCCTATTTTGGGCCTTTGTCCCCCCCATTATTTATGGCTTTGTCCAGATTTCTTGCTCTAAGAGGTTGAGTGGTATGCTGTTTGATCCTCTCAAGTTTCCACTTGTTTGTGGTTCAACATAAAAAAGTTATTTAAGTATGCATTGTTTACTTGTCAGTTCTGTAAAAAAAATATATTTATGGTTGTCAGCAAGATGACAAAGGTATAAAATTGAATAAAAATGGTATGTGTTATACAGCTAAGATAAGAATTTAGGATCTAACACTGATGATAGCAGGACACTTTCGACAAGCTGTGATTACACACAATGTCCATGTAATATCAAACATTTTAGGTCTTACCTTTATCTTTGTGTCTGTTATCCTTAAAAATTGTAGCCCCTCCCCCATTTCTCCTCACCTTACAGATCTAAACTATTCTAAAAATGGTGCTGGAAAGTACAGGGTAAAGTTGTGATCCTATCCATTTTGCCAGTCTTTGAGTGGTAACTTGGTGTGATGCATTTATGCATTTTTTTATATTTGTTAACCACATAACCAACTGGATACACACGTCCCTTTTCACGAGCCCTGTCTGCTTAAGTGACTTGCTCAGAGTCACACAGTAGACCGATGGAAGAAGGAGGAATCAACCACTGTACCCCCGACTATTCTTTAATAGTTCAAACTTTAGTCCTCTGCAGTGACTTCCATACTCTTGTGTGCTGGCAGACACAACAATCTTGGCACAGAATAAGTCCATCACAAATACCTGTCACATTACTCACACCCACAGAGGATACATTGCTGTGGCTGTGTTGCCTATCCTGTTCCCAACTCCCCCAGAAATACATGTACATGACAAGGTTTACATTATTCCTCTATGATTCCTGGACAGTTTTTATCACTAGGAAGTGATCTGTGCAATATACCAACACTGGAGTGTAGTGCATCTGTATAGCTGTTCTGCTGGTAGACTTGAGACTTGACATTCAGCTTGATATGGCTGTGCTGAGCTGCCAGCCCAAAACAAAACTGCTGGTGTGATGTTCATTCATTCATTCATTGCAGTAAATTTATAAACACCTACCTCTCAATCTCTTAGAGCCATAAATCTGGACAAAGCCATAAATAATGGGGGACAATGGACCCAAATTAGGGACAATTTTTAAGTATTGTACTTACAAACTTAAAAAGTTAATAGTATATCAGGTTTTGCATTAGCATGAATTTTCTGAAGGGTATGAAGTCGGAAACTCAAATGTATGTCATTATTTTCTGACTTCAGTCTTCAGTGATTTGCCAGAAAACCACAATCTTAGGAAAGATGGACCAAATATATGAGGCAAAAATCTGGACATTTTGTGAAAATCTGTACTTGTTGAGAAGTATACCTGATATACATTACTGGGCACCACACCAGCCTTTTTGCTTAACCTGAATGTATTTCGTGTCTTTGCTTTGTTTCGGAATTCACAGTATAACTTTACAGAACTTAACTGTCAACACGTTGGCTTGGTTTGTCAAATATGTTTTCTGCAGCAGTGCAGGCCAAGTAGCAGTCTCAGAACTGTATTTGTTTGCTTATTTATTTATTTATTAATGTATGTATGTATCTGGGTGTGGATGCATTGGAGTTTGTCTTGTTTTAAAACTTATATCCAATGCCCCTTGGACTGCCTGATATCAGAAAATAAAACACTTTGCCTCCAGATGGTGGTGAAACTTGTAGTTAATGCATTGCTGTAAACTGGATGATTGCACTTTAATTACTGGTACTTAAACCTAGCAGTCTGACAAGAAAAGATGTAACTTGTGATAGCTAGAGGCGAGTTGACATTTTCGAGTTGAGAGGTTTTTTTTTTCTGATGGAAATGATAACCAGCAGTCTATATATGGTAGTAATCAGAGAACCTGCGCTGGGAGTATCATAAACTTCCCTTAACGAAGGCTAATATTTGTATAAGGACCAGCATTCAGTTCCATTTCTCGTATGGTTTGCAAATGCTATCCAATGAAGCTTGATAACACCCAGCTACATTGTATTTTTTTTAATGTTTATAAGGTCATATATGCTTCATAAAAACGTACCTGTCTTGATGGTGTCACTCATCATTGTGCACTGCTTGCAACTACTGATGGTTTTGTATTTTATAGTACTCTAAAACTGAAGGTGGGAAGGTACTACACTACAGCACTACTAAGTGAATCTGATAAGTTTGATATGACTACCCATTTTCTTTCTGTTCCGTTCTTGTTTAATTCTGTCTCCATCACTAAGGCTCCTGTTTCCTGGTAGAAGGGCACAGTATGTTTGCTGACGGTTTCAGATCACCAGTGAGACTCATATTTCCTGCATAGCAACCAGCAGAAGAGTTCTTGTGAAGATGTATCTCTTTATTGGGCAACAAAGGAAGCAGCAGCATTATGCTTTACTTGAATCCCTCTAGCTACAGCTATAGAACAAAGCAAATATACAACTTAGAAACACTTTTGATGAAAACAGTTTTATGGTAGGACTTCAGTAATTTCCAGCCTGCAAACTGAAACTAATCCAAAATGGAAATAATCTTGAGGAAAAACACTGTTCATCATTTTCCACCACAGTTCAGTCTCCAAGGAGAGGGGATAAAATGGTAGTTCGCTAAGCTAGCTGGTTTGTCATGAGTAGGTTACAGAAAATATTAGTATATTTAAAATTAACTAATACAGCTGGTATATAAAGAACATGTTATCAAGAAAGATTAAAATTGATAAGCAATGCATATGGTATGTTTAGAGCTAATACATTATTAGTTTATAAATGCTCTAAAAGTAAAGAAACTTGAGAGAGTATGTCCTATCACTTTTGAAACCTTTGAAACTTGTTCATGTACCTGCTGCAATACATATGTGTATGTATACTTGCGCGCGTGTTTGTGTGTGTTTGTGTGTGTTTGTGTGTGTGTGTGTGTGTGTGTGTGTGTGTGTGTGTGTGTGTGTGTGTGTGTCTATATTTATATATATATATATATATATATATATATATATATATATATATATATATATATATATGTATGTGTGTGTGTGTATGTATCTGTGTGTATATACATATATGTATATATATATATATATATATATATATATATATACATATACAGTGGATATAAAAAGTTTACACACCCCTGTTAAAATGCCAGGTTTTTGTGATACAAAAAAAGGAGACCACAATAAATCATTTTAAAACTTTTCCCACCTTTAGTGTGACCTAAAACTTGTACAATTCAAATGAAAAACAAACAAATCTGTTAGAGGAAAAATATAAAAAATAAAAAAAGTACAATATGCTGGTTGCATAACTGTGCACACCTTTAAACTAATACTTTGTTATGTGTGCACACCCTTAAACTAATACTTTGTTGAAGCACCTTTTGATTTAATTACAGCATTCAGTCTTCCTGGGTATACACCTGCCATTAATTAAAGAGACTCTGATTAACCCCAAATAAAGTTCAGCTGTCCTAGTAGGATGTTCCTGACATTTACTCAGTTTCCTGCTACAGCAAAAGCCATGGTTCGCAGAGAGCTTACAAAACATCAAAGGGATTTCATTGTTGAAAGGTATCAGTCAGAAGGGTAAAATTTTTCTACAGCATTGGATATATAATGGAACACAATCAAAAAGTGGAGAAAATATGGGACAACAGTGACGTTGCAAAGAACTGGAATCCCTCCAAAATTGATGAAAAGACAAGACGAAAACTGGTCAGTGCGGCTGCCAAGAGACCAAGGAGCTGCAGGAATTTCTGGCAAGTACTGGTTGTGTACTACATGCGACAGCAATCTCCCATATTCTCCATATGTCTGGTCTATGGGGTAGGGTTGCAAGCCTTTTCTTACACAGAAAAGCATCCAGGCTCAGCTAAAATTTGCAAAACAATACATCAAGTCTCCCAAAAGCATGTGGGAAAATGTGTTATTTTCTGATGAGACCAAGGTTGAACTTTGTGGCCACAATTCCAAAAGGTACTTTTGGCGCAAAATCAACACTTTGCATTGCCAAAAGAATACCATCCTCACAGTGAAGCATAGTGGTGGCAGTATCATGCTTTGGGGTTGCTTTTCTTCAGCTGGAACTGGGGCTTTAGTTAAGATGGCGGGAATTATGAACAGTTCCAAATACCAGTCAGTTTTGGCCCAAAACCTTCAGGCGTCTGCTAGAAAGCTGAAGATGACGAGGAATTTCACCTTTCAACATGACAATGACCCCAAGCATACATCCAGATCAACAAAAGAATGACTTCACCTTAAGAAGATTAACATTTTGGAGTGGCCCAGCCAGAGCCCACACCTAAATCCAATAGAAAATCTGTGGGGTGACCTGAAGAGGGCTGTGCACAAGTCATGCCCTCACAATCTGACAGATTTGGAGCGCTTTTGCAAAGAAGAGTTGGCAAATATTGCCAATTCAAGATGTGCCATGCTGATAGACTCTTACCCAAGAAGACTGAATGTTGTAATTTAAATCAAAAGGTGCTTCAACAAAGTATTAGTTTAGTATTAGTTTAAGGGTGTGCACACACAACAAAGTATTAGTTTAAGGGTATGCACACTTATGCAACCAGCATTTTGTACATTTTTTATTTTTTATATTTTTTCCTCTAGCAGATTTGTTTATCAATTGAATTGTACAGGTTATAGATCACATTAAAGGTGGGAAAAGTTTTGAAATGATTTATTGTGGTTTCCTTTTTTATATCACAAAAACCTGGCATTTTAACAGGGGTGTGTAAACTTTTTATCTCCACTGCATGAATATATATATATATATATATATATATATATATATATATATGTGTGTGTGTATATATGTGTGTGTGTATACATATATATATATATATATATATATATATATATATATATATATATATAGAGAGAGAGAGAGAGATGGGTCCCCTACAGAAGACCGACAGCTCACAACACCAACACCCACATCGCCAACACCAAAAGCCCGACACACGAAATACCAACAACAGTGCTACTGCACAAAAAAGGAAAGTAACATTTCCTTTTTCTGCTAGAAGGGGGGCTATGCTTCCCTGCACCCCCCACCCCACCCCCCCATAACTTTAATATACCAACTCTGAGATCGCACTACAGTGCAAGAATGGAAATCTTTCCATTCCGCACTATGGAGACTTACCATTTCCTCATTATCAGTATTTCGTGTGTCAGGTTTTGGTGTCGGTGTTGTGAGCTGTCCATCTTCTGTAGGGGACCCATATATATATATATATATATATATATATATATATATATATATATGTTTACTATCATAATCTTGAAACCACTTCCGTCGAGGGATCACGTTGTTGAATGAAAATACAGAAAATAACAGCATCAAAAAGGCACAACACTGAAACCGGTAATTTCAACACATCCATATTTAACAAAGTCAACATTACCCAGGGTACCTTCCCTCCCAGTCAATTCCAGCTAACATTTTGCAGGGGGACAAGCCCACCTGCACCTCTCACACCCCCTGCTAATTATATATACAAACTCCGAGATCGCACTACAGTGAGGAAATCGGTACATTTCCCGATCCTCACTCTACCGTGATCTCAAAGCAGAATGTCAACCT
This sequence comes from Protopterus annectens, assembly GCF_019279795.1. Classification (NCBI taxonomy): domain Eukaryota; kingdom Metazoa; phylum Chordata; order Ceratodontiformes; family Protopteridae; genus Protopterus; species Protopterus annectens. The sequence continues at coordinate 1,131,523,613 of NC_056739.1, forward strand.
CACAACAGCGAATGCACACTAGCATTTGCTGTTGTGGTGTCAGCCATTTTTGGTTTGGCCTTCCGTGAAATGGACATTTAGCCTTTCGACTATCCCAGTTCGACAGAATGCTATCCAAAAATATGATAGTAAAATATATATATAGTATGTGTGTGTGTGTGTGTGTGTGTGTGTGTGTGTGTGTGTGTGTGTGTGTGTGTATATACGTATGTGTATATGTATACATATTAGAAAAGAAAAACTCACTGCCAGGTAAAGCACTCACCTTAGAAACAACAAATCAGCAAAAAAAATTATTCCCTCACACAGCAATGATGTCACCGACATTGTTGTGGATGTTAAGATGTTCACAAGGACTTTAACTCTTAAATTGTTGTATGGCCAGCAGGCACAACAGCCTGCTATTGATCACACTTTATTTAGGAAGCCATCTACTTTTGCTCCACAACAACATCCACTCTTGGATGCTTTTGAACAAGCTGTGGAAGATGACTTATTTAAACTTTATAACGACAACAAAGCCAAATCTAACTTTGTTAACTTATCATATGATGAGAAACAAGCTTTGGATAATCTAAGAGGTAATGAATCCATAACTATTAGACAAGCAGACAAAGGTGGCGCTATTGTTATTATGGATAGTTCTGTATATTGTGAGAAAATGAATGCTATGTTGTCTGATTGTGAGACTTATTTACCTCTACCTAGGTATAGTTTGAACAATCTCATTAAGAATGTACATGCTATGTTGTATGACTTGTTACTAACCACTGTAATTGACAATGATTTATACTCTTATCTACTAGTTGATAAACCCCTAGTACCATCTTTCAGGGGCTTACCCAAAATACATAAGAACGCTATTGATCCACCATTACGACCGATAGTTTCCAGCCGAGGGTGGCTCACTGAGCCCCTCTCGATTTATCTTGATAAGATATTGAAACCTATTGTTCTAAAGGTTAAGCACATTTTGAAGGACACCACTAATTTTTTGGAGAATTTAGGAGATTTTGAACAATCTTTTTCACCCCAAGACAAGTGTATACTGGTAACTTTAGATGTTAAATCGTTGTTCACCTCAATTCCTAATGACATTGGCTTGGATTACATTAGAGCTATTCTTACACATTATAAGTTTACATCTCTTATGGTAGATAGATGTGTGTCTTTACTTGAGATTATTCTCAAAAATAATGTATTATGCTATGGGAATAATTATCATCTTCAAGTTAAAGGTGTAGCGATGGGCACTCCTTGTGCCAACGCTTACGCCAATTTAGTGCTGGCACATTGGGAACAGTTGTTTGTGTTCAATGATGATTCTGAGTTTCTTGAGTCGTTGATATTCTACAATAGGTTTGTAGATGATGTGTTTCTTCTTTGGGGAGGAACTGTTGAACATTTATTTGATTTTATTAGTTACCTTAATGTTACAACTGACTTCTTGAGTTTTGACTATACCTACTCCAATGAGCGCATTGATTTCCTGGATGTGAGTGTTTCAAGGAACAAACACGGTTTTGAAACTGAGTTATTCAGGAAGAGTTGTTGGAGGAACAACTTATTACATAGAGAAAGTATGCATCCCCAACACATCTACAAAAACATTGTCAAGAATCAAGCCCTGAGGGCTTCTAAACTGACCTCCACACAGACAGCATACCAACAACAAAAAACAGAATTAGCCAGACATTTTGTATCTAGGGGCTATAATAAGAATTCTGTACATGAAGCCATCTCTGATTGTGACACCAAGAGAGGCAACGAAGCCGCACCAGTCATAAAAAGACACAAATCTCAATGTTTAGATTCCACACGAACATCTAGACCTAATCCTAACAGGATTCTGATTCCCTATACCAACAAGAACAAGCACATTTTGAAGATTTTCAACAAACATTGGAATCTTCTTATGATAGATGATGACATTAGGTCCCTAGTTGATAGCACACCTCGTGTAGCCTATAGGAATATGCTTTCGTTAAATAGGCTACTATGCTATGACCAACCTCATGCTACAGAGCGCATCAAAACACAATGTGGCACTTATGCTTGCTCATCTTGTAACCAATGCAAATATGTGGCTAACACTGACAAATACATACATCCTGAAACACATAGGACCTATATGTTCAAACACCATGCGAACTGTAGGTCTACTAGCTTGGTTTATTTAGCTGATTGTCTATTATGTAGGAAGTTCTATGTAGGCATGACAACCAGATCTTTAAGAGAACGCATTAGAGAGCATGCTTATGCCATATCTAAAATTAATATTTTGAACGCCCTAGCCAAACATACTGTTGAGTTAGGTGTCAATCATATATTCAAATTTCAGGTTCTTGAATTGGTGCATACAGATGGGAGACTTGGCGACATAAGGAATAGAATTGAAGAAAGAGAAGGCAAATGGATTGTCAAATTACAAGCCCACAAATTTGGGCTTAATGAGAGGCTTACTCTTAAGCCTTTTTTAGCTTCCAGACCATTGAAGCACTAACACTCATAGACAACTTTATGCAAAATATGTTCCTTGTTTTAGATGGTTAATGTTTTAATATTGCTTTTTATGTTTGTATGTCCTTTTAAATTTTAATTATTTTTTAAGCATTGATGACATCATGACAGTTAATGCTTTATAAGAGGAGAGCTTCAGCATTTTCTTTATGTCTGATGAAGCGTTGGGTAACAACGCGAAAGCGCTCACAACTTGCTGCAGTTTTACTTTTTGCAATAAACGAGGATTTTATATACAAGAAGACCGTTTGGATTTATTTGACAGTTTGTTTTTGACTGCAGCTCATGGTGCACTCATTACCTTTTTTTGCTGATATGTATACATATGTATATATAGTGTGTGTGTGTGTGTGTGTGTGTGTGTGTGTGTATATGTATGGTTTCACTTCAGAATGTCGAGTTACTGAAAACTCAAACTTCATATGGTCGAGACCATATGATCTAGTTTTCCGAAACTCGAAATTCCGAAGTTAAATAAAAAAAAAAAAAGAAAATAAAAAAAGTCAAACACATCGTTTCTGCTGCACCCCCCTACTTAAAATATACATCTGTGTGATTGCACTATAGCGAGGAAACGGAAAATCTCCTGTTCTGCCCTTCTGCATACAGTGCAGAATGGGAGATTTCCCTTTTCCCCACTGTAGCGCGATCTCGGAGTTGGTATATTTAAGTGGGGGGTGTGGGAAATGATGTGTTTGACTTTTTCCCCTTTTTTTTTTTTTAATTTAACTTCAGAATTTCGAGTTTCTGAAAACTCGATCATATGGTCTCGACCATATGAAGTTCGAGTTTTCAGTAACTTAACATTCTGAAGTGAAACCATATGTATGTATAATGTGTGGATCTACTTCATAAAATTGCATTACTATAACATTGAACTTCTAAACATTGAGTCCACAACAACAAAACACCATATGATCAAAAGTTCAGAAGATCATAGTGCAGAATATTGAACTTGAAGTAAGTGTTGATAGGGTTAAGTGATTTAGTGGTGCACTGTTACTTTAAGGGTTTGTAGAAAGCACGGTAAAAAATATGGCAGAGTTGACATCGGATGGTTTTGTTGTCTATGGAGAAGTTTGGATATGTGTAAGTTAATTTAGAATGGAGTTTTACAGTTGAGGTATGCTGGTTTTGAAAGTATTAAGGTCGTTGTTTATCGATCACTATATTGTTTTTCTTTTGTTCAAACTAGTGCAGTCTCGGAGTTGGTATATTTAATTTACAGCGGGTGTGGGGGGCATAGCCCTCCTGCAGCAGTGATGGAGGATAAATGTGCTATGTTTAGGTTGTATTACTGTGTTCATTGTTTTGGGAGTTGGTGCTTTACACTTTTTGATGATGTGGTTTTTCATTGTTGTGATCTCTATGTTTAGAAGTTCGATGTTATGGCAATGCAATATTATGAAGTAAATCCGTGTATGTATGTGTGTATATATATATATATATATATATGGATCCATGTCAGATGATCAACTTTTCAGAAACTCGAAATTCATATGGATGAGACCATATGAATGAGTTTTCAAAAACTCGAACGTCAAAAAAAAAAATCCACTTTTTTTTTACATTTATGGAGGAAGGAAAGCCCCCCTGCACCCCCACACCCCCTGCAAATTATATTTACCAACTCCGAGATTGCACTACAGTGAAAAAAAGTGTAAATTTCCCGATCCTTGCTGTACTACACTCTCTATTCAAAAGCATTGAATTTTTAAAAACTCGATCATATGGTCTCGACCATATGAATTTCAAGTTTCTGAAAACTCAATCACCTGATAGAGATCTGTGTGTGTACATATATGTATGTGTGTGCGTCTGTGTTTACGTGTGTGTCTGTGTGTGTGTGTGTGTGTGTGTGTGTGTGTGTGCGTGAGTGTGTGCGTGAGTGTGTGCGTGTGTGTGTGCGCGTGTGTGTGCGCGTGTGTGTGTGTGTGTGTGTGTGTGTGTGTGTGTGTGTGTGTGTGTGTGTGTGTGTGTGTGTGTATAACTCCAAGATTGCACAGTCTGTCGGGAAAGGAAATATTCCCCTACCTGGGGATTGTCAGTATTGCACACCTGTTGACCCCCTGCCTATGTTGACCATTTCACATCGACCTACAGTGTGTTGGAACACTGTACGTTCGATACAGTGCCCAACACCCATATGTATGTGTGTGTGTGTGTGTGTGTGTGTGTGTGTGTGTGTGTGTGTGTGTGTGTGTGTGTGTGTGTGTGTGTGTATATGTATGTATATATATATATATATATATGTATATATGTATATATATATATATATATATATATATATATATATATATATATATATATATATATATATTATATATATATATTTATATAGAGAGAGATATATTGATATGTATTCATATGTATTCCTGCATAACTGGGTAAAGGGCATATTCCACAACCCCAGTGATGTAGCACTCTCACACATATGTTGACCATCTTTTAGTCAACCGAAAGACAACAAAAAGCATTGACAGCTGGGAAATTTTCTTCTTACACAAGAAAATAGTAGATCTTCTTGCTGTTAACATAGAAATGAAGCCATCCTACATTACATCTATTTATTTTTCCACGAATCACAAGCTTCTTTAATTTTCTTTCCAGTTTTCTTAAAAACTAGATGTTTGATGAAAGGTTTTACCTGAAAGTGCTTACCTGTTTCTGCTGTTTTATTAAATAAGCTATCATTTTATCTACCAGCCTGGTGGTCTGGTGCTTTTTTATTTGGAAAAGCTAGATAAAATGAGAAGTCCCTTTTTGTATTTTAGAGCCCAGACCTGATACATGCATTTCTTCCAGCTCCTCTAACTGTAAAGTTGTTGATAAACAGAAGAACCCAAAAAGGATGTTCTTCGTGTTTCATTGTTGCAGTCATTACATTTGGGTAATCTGCTGGCAGGTTGCCCTCAGTCAGCTTGAATAACAGTCTTGGGTCCTGCGTCGGTTGCTGTCTCCTCTTCCATGACGTCAGGTCGTCAGGGGTATAAAACATGCAGACGACGCCATTTTAATCAGTCTTTCTTGCTGAGTGGTGCCCAAAGCAGAAGCAGTTCACAAGTGCCGGTCGGGCGACTCCTGAAATTTTCATTTTCGAGTTTCAGAACTGAAGTCTTCAAATTAAAGCAAAGTACCCCGTTGGGGAAACTTTTGCTTGCTCCTTACCGATGTCAGTAAAAGTTAATAATTGTATTACTTGTGGGAAGCAAATACCTCATAAGGATTTTCATTTGTACTGTATTCCTTGCCTAGGCCCTGATCACAACGTGCCTTGCTGTCGGTTTTGTGCTAAATTTAACCAACACACTATTAAGCGTCTGTATATTTTTGCTTCTAAATACTTTGGTTCAAGATTTAACTGTCCTGAAACGTCATCGGTTAGCAATCCGACAACCGGAATTCACAAAAAATGCAAAGAAAAAGACAGAGACAGACCGTCGAGGTCCAAAACCGACGACGAAGCTTCTCCTAAGCCAGTCGCCGATTCGCCGGTACTCAGTGAGGTGCTTTGGCAGCCCCTGATGCCTGCTACTTTTGAGTCGCAAGCCTCTACCAAGACCCATTCGGAGTCCGGTATACCGCGAGATTCTTCAAGTATTGAACCCGCGGATGTTTCTCCCTTGGATGGGTCCGGAGCCGCTGAGCAGGCACCGGCTTCTGTGAGTGTTTTCAGGCCTAAAGATTTATATATTAAACCGACGCCATCATCAAAAACAAGGACAAAACCAATTACTATGTCTAAAAAACTGCCGCATGAGCCACGTGCTCAGGCCCCTATGCCTGAAAAACAAATGATCAAAATGGCTGAGGATTTAATTACCTTGATCAGGAGTTCCCAACCCCACCCCACTAAGAGGCCTAGGCAAGGCACTGATTATGAATCTTCAGATCAGGTTTCCATTTCTTCTGATTCCTCTTCTTATCAGGAATTTTCTATTCCCCCTTATGAGGACTCTGATGCAGAAGAATCCATCCCTTCTGCTTCTCCACCTGAGGATTTTTCTTTTGGAGAGACTTTGCATACCTTAAGGGAACATTTTCATTGGGAGAGTCAGGACTTTTCAGAATCCAGAAAGAGGCTTAGGGATTGTCGTCTTCTTCCTCAGAATAGGCCTTTGGCTATACCTCCTGTTTTAGACAATGTTGATGATGTTTTCTCAGAATCCAGCTTGGCTCCTGATTCCCTGCCTCCAGCTCCTAGTAAGCCAGACAGATATTACAGGGTTCCTGACTCCCACAAATGTCTTTTCAAAAATCCTACTGCTGACCCTGAAACTATTTCTCAGGGTCCCAAGGGTGTTAAGGCTTCTACAGCCAAAAATCCTACTCCTTCTGACAGAGACTCCAGGGCGCTGGATAGATGGGGTAAGAAGGTTTATACGTCTGCAACCCTGGCAATCAGGGCTTTAAACTGTCAATTTCATATGCTTAAATATCAACAGCATGTCAATGGCTTACTGAAACAGAAAATGATGTTGATTTCTGATTGTGTGGAAAGTAAAGAGTTACAGGATTTATTGCATTCAACTGTACAAGTTGGAAAGCATACTTTGCAATTTGGTTTTGATTCCTTGGAGGCCTCTTGCAGGGCCGCCGTAACTGGATCTGTGATAAGAAGGCATGCTTGGCTCAAGGAGCAACATTTGCCTGATCATGTTAAAGCTAAATTGTTGGATGCTCCTTTACAGCAGGACAGTCTGTTTGGTAATAAGGCAGAAGAGGTTTTAAAAAAGATGGAAGACAAAGCTAAATCTATGCAAACTGTGAAAGGTTTCTTGCAAGTGCAGCCACCCAGGTTCAATAGGCACTGGCCTATTAAGAATTGGTCCTTTCCAGTGTCCAACAGAGCCGCTCAGGTCAAACCCAGACACTCCAAAGGCTCCAGGTTTCAGTCAAAAGGATTTTACAGGACAGAACAATGGGGTACCTCCACCTCCAAAAAGTAGCAAAGCACCATCCTACGGTAAACAGTCTCAATGACTTTCCTCTGCTATTTCCAAGCACTTATCTTTTGGCAGCCCCTTTGGGGAGAAAACTAGCACTTCATGCTCAAAACTGGCATCTAATTACCCAGGACAAGTGGGTCTTAAATATAATATCCCAGGGGTACAGATTTCATTTCCACACGTTGCCAATTCCAAACGGATGGCCAGATCTGCCCCCAAATCAGTGGTCAGAGGCCCAGAAACAAGTCATGTCCCTCATGGATATGGGGATTATTCAACCAGTACCAGAAAAGGAAAAAGGACAAGGTTTTTATTCAAGACTTTTCCTGGTACCCAGAAAAGACAAATCATGGCGTCCAATTCTGGACTTATCCATTCTAAATACTTTCCTGGACATTCCAAAATTCAAGATGCTGACTCCAGAACAGCTACTGCCTATGCTAGGCAGGAATGCCTGGTTGGTAACTCTAGACTTAAAAGAGGCTTACCTGCATACCCCAATCAGGGAATCTTGCAGAAGATACCTCCGCTTCAAAGCAGGCTATTTGCATTGCCAGTTCTCTGCATTGCCCTTTGGCTTATCTACTGCACCCAAGGTCTTCACAAAGTGCCTGGCACCAGTAATTGCATTTTGCAGACAAAGAAACATTCAAATTTATCCATATCTGGATGATTGTCTAATTCAGACAGAGGACCAGGACACTATTCTACAACATCTGGCATTTGTAAAAAGGCTTCTAACATGCCTAGGGTACACCATAAACGAAAAGAAATCACAACTGGTACCCTCTCAAATGATTACATTCCTGGGTGCAAGCTTGAATACAACTGCCCAGATGGCTTACCTCACGCCAGACAAACAAATTCAATTGATAACATACTTCAAACAAGTAGCAACAAAAACCCAGCTATCTGCAAGATAAATTCTGCAGGCTTTGGGGTTCATGGCATCCTGCATTCTACTAATTCCATATGCAAGACTGCATATGAGGAAACCTCAGTGGTACCTAAAAAGCTTATGGAGTCAACATTGTCACAGCCTGGAAACAAGGGGGTGGGAGGGTGGCTTAATGGCTGAGGTGTTTGCCTTACAAACACAAGGTGCAGGGTTTGAGTCTCACAAGGGATAATTGGCTAGGCTTAAAATGGCTCGCAAGGGCAGTTAGCTTAGTACTAAACTATGAACTATGAACTATGATTCCTCTCATTCCTTGCCTGCAACAGGAGTTCCTTTAGTGGGCAGAGGCATGTCACCAAAATAAGGGACTATCATTCATTCTACCCCCTGCCACCCAAACCCTGACTACAGACGCATCAGACTATGCTTGGGGGGGGGCATCTGGCAGGGAGATGCATTCAGGGCGAATGGAGCCCAAATCAAATGCACCTACATATCAACCAGAAAGAAATGCTAGCTGTACAGAATGCTCTGACAGCCATCAAGGACTTTCTTCATCCAGGGCAATTACTGATAAAGATGGACAACACCATAATTATGTGGTACATAAACAAGCAGGGGGATACCCACTCCTACCCCCTTTGCAGGCTAGCCATGGCCTTGTGGAACACAACCTTGACTTACCAAATACATCTTCAAGCTCAGTTCCTGCCAGGAAAGCAAAATACTCTGGCAGATGACCTAAGCAGAAATCTTATGGACCCACACGAATGGAAACTGGATCCACAAATCTTCAGCATGTTGACACGAAAATGGGTGAGCCCAGACATAGATCTATTTGCCTCTCCCCAAAACTATCAGTTGGACAAATTCTGCACAAGAACTCATCACAAAAAAGCTTGGAAAGTGGATGCTCTATCCTTCAGCTAGAAAAATCTATCAGTCTATGCCTTTCCCCCTCTGCCTCTGCTCTCCAAGGTTTTACTAAAAGTCGGACAGGAAAAACAAAAAAATTATTCTGATTGCTCCAGACTGGCCTCACCAACACTGGTACCCACTTCTAAGGAATATGTCACACCTTCCTCCGTGGTACTTGTCTCAGCAGAACTATCAAATTCTGCACACTCAGCTCCAAACTCTGAATCTTGCAGCATGGCTAATCAACTTATTTCACCAATCACATCTCTCAGTAAACCTGTGATGGATGTCATTTTGGAGGCTAGAAGGCCTAGTACTAGAAAATCTTATGCTGATAAATGGAAAAGATTCTGTGCTTGGAACCAAGCACAAGGAATAAACACAGCAATGCCCAATATTCTTCAGATTTTGCAATATTTAACTCTACGGACCCTGGTAATTACCGCCCCATAAGCTTAACAAGTCTAGTCTGCAAAGCTATGGAGAGGATCATAATGGAGCTCATAAACAAAGATATAGGGGACTTGCAGACATTGGACCCGACCCAGTTTGGCTTTGTCAAGGGAAGATCATGCCTTTTGAACTTGGTCGACTTCTTCGAAATAGTCACCAAGGCCATTGATGAGGGAAAGGCAGTCCATACAGCCTACCTTGACCTTGCAAAGGCTTTCGACACAATACCCCACTGGGTATTGTAGAAAAACTTACCAGCTTAAATGTAAACCCATATGTCACAAGATGGGTTGCAAACTGGCTTAAGGACAGAACCCACAGGGTTAGAGTTGCTGGCGCTGTGTCAGACTCCAAGCCGGTCACAAGTGGTGTCCCACAGGGCTCGGTCCTTGGCCCCTATTGTTTGGCATCTACTTCTCAGAAGTACAGGCCAACATGGGAGGACTTTGCTGACAAAGTTTGCAGATGACTGCAAACTGGGCCATAGTGGAAAGTGCATCGGACACGGATATCCTTCAGAAGGGACTCACGGAAACAGATAGCTGGTGCCAGAGCCATGGCCTGAAGTTAAACGCCAAAAATGTATAGTCATACCCTTCGAAAAACAAGGTAACCCCAAGCTACCATATAGGTGGCAATCCACTAAGCACAGAAGAGGTTATCAGGGACCTGGGGACCCAGGTTGACAGTGGCCTTTCTTTGACACTCACATTGCTAAAGTGGTTAGAAAGACCTTCTACATTGCCCACCTGATCATGAAGGGATTCACATCCAGATCTAGTGAGGTCATTGTTCCCCTGTACTCTTCACTTGTCAGACCAATGATCGAGTACAATGCCCCATTCGGGATGTATCTCACCCGACATCTGCAGCAATTGGAGAGACCCCAAAAGTTCCTCACCAAAAGGATAAAGGGACTCCAAAATCTGTCATATGCTGCCAGATTGAAGAAACTCCAGCTCTATTCAGTCGCATACCGTCTGCTCAGAGGTGACATGTGCCTGACATACAAGGCCATGTCCAACCCGGAATTAATGGACATGCTCCACCTCAAATAATCCAAATCCACCAAAACCACTAGAGCAAGCGACTTAAACCTTAGCACGGATATAAATAGGACGTGCTGGAGGGATAGATTTATCACTCAGAGACTCCCTATGCTGTGGAATAAAATCCCGGTCCATGTGAGGCAGAGCACCTCGCTGACTCTGTTCAAGAGAAATCTAGACCTGTGGATGGGAGATCGTAGGTTTACCCCGGGAATCATCTCTGGGTCACTGCTGGACAGAGGCATAACAAACTAATGGGCACAGTATTTTTTCATATAAGGGGTGGCGTAAGCCACAATAATTTGGGCTAGGCTTATAAATGCCTTAGGGCAGATAGCCTAGTATAAACCTATGAACCTGTGAACCTATGAACCAGATGCTTCACAAGGGCCTAGCTTTTTCTTCTATAAAATCCATGCCTCTGCCATCTCGGCTTATTAGAACACAGAGCCTCCTCTCTTTTCTCATCCCCTGCTAAAGCAGTACCTCAGAGGGGCCAAAAAATTAAAACCTCCCAGGAGAGCACCGACTCCTGCATGGGACCTCAATTTTGTGCTGGAAAAACTCACCATACCTCCTTTTGTACCAGCTGCTACTGCAGACATAAAATGTCTTTCTTGGAAGACAGCCTTTCTTTTAGCAGTCACTTCAGCTAGAAGGATTTCAGAACTGTAGGTTCTCATGGCAGTGGAGCCTTTCATCATCTTTTACCCGGACAGGGAGACCCTCAGGACCAATCCTTCTTTTATGCCTAAGGTGGTATCCAGTGTGGCTCTTAACCAGACCATTCACCTGCCAACTTTTGTCCCAAATCCGCAGAACAGACGGCTAAGATTCTACTTAAACAGGACAAAATCTCTAAGGAAGTCTGAGCAACTACTGGTGGCATTTGCTGCAGGAACAGAGGGGAAGGCTATATCAAAACAGACTGTTTCAAAATGGATAAGCCAGTGTATTCGTTTCTGCTACATGCACCATGGTAAACCTGTCCCCAAGGGGATCAGATCCCATTCCACCAGGGCTGCATCTACTTCTGCAGCCTTTCTCAGAGGGGTTCCTACCAGAGACATTCTAGAAGCTGCTACTTGGAGCTCAGTTAATACGTTCACAAAACATTACCATTTACCTCTCTTTTCTAAATCCAGGTCAGGCTTTGCCACTGCTGTCCTGCAGGGCCTTATAGCTGCTCCTAATGCTGTTTATTTCCATCTTCCCATCCACAGCTTTGGGATTCTACCAAAATGTAATGACTGCAGCAGTGAAACACGAAGAACATAATACAGTTGTAGATGTTCGAGTGTATTCACTGTTGTAGTCTGGATTACCCACCTGCCAGCCCCCTTTCTTCTCTATTATTATACCTCTTCTTTCCTTCACTATGCTCAAAAGCCTTTGTGGTGTATTTGCTTTTAGTTGGAGGTAAATTTTTTGTGTTCTAAAATACATGTGTATATATATATATATATATATATATATATATATATATATATGTTTGCTCCCCATTTGGGGGGCACCTGACATCCGAGGCAAGAAAAACTGATTAAAATGGCGTTGGCTGCATGTTTTATACCCCTGACAACCTGACGTCTTGGAAGAGGAGACAGCAACCGACACAGGACCCAAGACTTTGTTATTCAGGCCGACTGAGGGCAACAAGCCAGCAGATTACCCAAATGTAATGACTGCAACAGTGAATACACTCAAACATCTACATTTATGGTAAGTGTACACAACTGTACCTCCTCATTCTACTTGCTCTCAGTTGGCCAGTGCATCCCTGGTGTACCTGCCTTGTTACACAAGACATCTCAGTCGCTTACCGCTTGCTCAGAGGTGACCTTTGCCTAACATACAAGGCCATGTCAAACCCAGATTTGATGAATATGCTTCACCTCAAAAAATCTAGATCCATCAGAGCCACAAGGGCGGGAGACTTAAACCTCGACACGGCTATTAATAGGATGTGCTGGAGAGATAGATTCATCACCCAAAGACTCCCTATGCTGTGGAACAAAATCCCAGTACATGTGAGGCAGAGCACCTCGCTGGCCTTGTTCAAGAGAAATCTTGACCTATGGATGGGAGATCGCAGATATACCCCAGGAATTACCTCAGTGTCACTGCTCGACAGAGTTACAGCAAAATAATGGGTATAGTTCCCCATACTAAAGGGGTGGCGTAAGCCACAAAACAATGGGCTAGGCTTATAAATGCCCTCGGGCAGATAGCCTAGTATGAACCTATGAACCTATGAATCTTACCACCTGAATCACAGAGCCTTCACATGACAGCTTGAGGACTTTAAGTAGGTACTTAATGGTCATGTCTGTGCTTCAGCAGTTTCATCTCGCCAGAAAGATGCTAAGAGATCTACTGGTTGACAGTTGTACATGTCTAAGTAGTCTAGATATTTCCTTTTGATGTCAAGATCATGGCATAGATCCTTTGTCAAGCTCAGTTCATCGCATGTTGTTGCACTAACCTTGTAATGCTGGTTTCAGATATTTACTAAAAGCCATCTCATCTGTCATTTCAGTTGTTTTTATATGTAACTCTTCCCATATTAACATTGCTGTGAAATAGATAACCAACGGTGTTCTTCACATGCAGCCTATAGGACACCCTTTGCTTCCTGTTTGGGACTTGAAAGTTGACCTTTTGAGGCAGTAAACACAGAACAGTTAAAATATCTTTCAGGGGAAACCTTTTTGATAAGAAGATACTTCAACCGTAATGTTTTTGGAAATGCAGGACTTAGCCCATTAGCCCAGAATGCTTCTGGGAACCAGTCTTTCCTTTAGCCTAAGTGATCCCTAAAGCCTGTTGACTGCATGGCACACAAGGGCAAAAGCCCTCACAGCAATGCATGTGACCTTGGTTTGATTATCAGCTTGGATGCTAGAGGATTTGATAAGGGCACGGTCAGAGTGAGAAGCCAGTGCTTGCTCAGACATCTGTGGGGAAGGGCAAATAGCACAGTCTGCTGTGTGATTGGCCCCTTGTACTGACAACAGACTCAGCAAGCAGCAATCAGGTTGAGATTTATGTGGCTAGCAAACTGTGCATACCACAGCAGCCACATTAAGGAGAAAGCAGAGGTGAGTACACACATCAGACAGGGAAGCAATGTGGCATGGTTGCCTAGATTATAACCCGTCATCTAGAAGGCTGTTGTGTGAAAACCATCCACCCTCAGAGTTATGTGGGGTAAAAGCAGCTAGTGTAAGAGGACAAAAGGGCAGCAGTCTGATTGGGAGAAGTTAATGGTTATCAGGAAAATAGAGGAAAGAATGACTTTCCTAAACAGGAGAGCAAAGGAGAAAAGATCTTGCTCATAATAGATGTACAGAGATGATTCAAGTGCTAAACCTGTGAGGCAGACTGATCTGGTGTTTGTATATTTTGAGTGAAAAATCAGTGGTATGTAGGATGGATGTGTCAACATCATAACAGTTCTCTGAGTAGTTAGTTATTGCCCACTGAACAGTGACTGCCACAGTAGCCATCTCCACAACTGTATCTCCACAAAGTGCTTATGAGGCTGGTACTTGGACATCCACCCACACATCTGCAAGCATTACAAGTTGTATATTCTGTTTACAGGTAGACTAGCTGTTCAGCAGGACATGCTGTAGACCACCCACCCATTCCTTGGAGATAAAGATACACATCTTGGTGCATTCTCATACATTCTGTAGTTTGTGCAGCCACAGTCTTTGTGATGGACACAGTATAACTGTGTGAGTGTACATCGCATAACACTAGATGTTTAAATAACAGGATTGTTGTAGAGAAGGCTGCCAGCCTTCTTGCAACTGGTTTCAAACATCATAGGAGTCTTTTACTACTTGTATACAGTCAGTCGTATAAGACCTACAAGACTTTTGGTGAATGCTGCGCATTTAATTGCATTGTATGTTTAACTCACTGTATGTGTGTACCCCCTGATTACATTTCGTGGTTTATTTTATATTGGAAGGTACATGGGAATGGTCTATGCACTCACATTGTTACTTTCTAATTTGGCAGTTTGCATTTCATTATAGGTAGCCAGGACTTATGCATTTGAGGCTACTTTATCCTTCTCCAAGAGCAATTTATAGTGTAGTCTTTGGGGCTGAAGAAAGAACAAATTAGAGCACATGGTACACTGTCTTTTTGTAGCCAGACTGCCTGTAATAAACATGGCTAAAAGTTGCATCTCATGCCCGTAGAGAAGCACAACTGCTGGAAGGGGTCAGGCTGAGTACTGATGTCCACCTTCAGCAAAGTCCAGTCATCTTCTTATTCACACATCTGCTGATGTTCTTCGTGTTTCACTGTTGCAGTCATCACATTTGGGTTATCTGCTTGCAGTAGCCCTCAGTCGGCCTGATTGTCAAAGTCTTAGGTCCTGCGTCGGTTGCTGTCTCATCTTCCATGACGTCAGGTAGTCAGGGGGATAAAGCATGCAGTCGATGCCATTAAATCATTCTTTCTTGTCGTGCGGTGCCCGAAGCAGAAGCAGTTCGCAAGTGCCGGTCGGCCAACTCCTGAAATTTTCATTTTCGAGTTTCAGATCCGAAGTCTTCAACTAAGCTAAGTACCCCATTGGGGATCCTTTTTCTTGCTCTAAACCGATGTCAGTAAAAGTTAACAATTGCATTTCTTGTGGAAAGCAAATACCTCATAAAGATTTTCATTCGTACCGCATTCCTTGCTTAGGCCCAGACCACGACGTACCTCACTTTCGGTTTTGTGCCTTATTCAAACCTCGTACTATTCGTTGCCGGTTCATTTATGTATCCAAATATTTTGGTACTTGGTTCAGTTATCCGGAAATGGCTTTGGTAAGCCACTCGACTACCGACATTCTGAAAAAATGCAAAGATAAAGACAGAGACAGACCGCATAGGTCCAAAGCTGCTGACGATGCTTCTCCTAAGCTAGTCGCCAGTTCGCCAATACTCAGTGAGACGCTTTTGCAGCCCATGATACCTGCTACTTCAGATTCGCAGGCCTCTACTGAGACCCATTCAGAGTCTGGTATGCCACGAGATGTTTCTTCGACTGTGGAACCTGCGGATGTCTCTACCTTGGATGGGTCCGGAGCAGCTGTGCAGGCACTGGCTTCTGAGGGTGTATTCAGGCCTACTGACTTGCATATTAAACTGACGCCATCTTCTTCTTCAAGGCTTAAAACTCGATCCATGCCTAGAAAACCGATGCCCAGACTGCATGGTCAGGCCCCTATGCCTAAAAAAACAAATGGTAAGAATGGCTGAAGACCTTATTACTCTAATCAGGGGAAGCCACCCTTCCCCCTCTAAGAGACCTAGGACTGATTTTCCTTCTGATTCTTCTGATCAGGATTCTGAAATTTCTGTTTTCCCTGATGACCAGGATTTGCCTTTATCTACTTATGAGGATTCTGATGCAGAGGACTCCATTCC
This sequence comes from Protopterus annectens, assembly GCF_019279795.1. Classification (NCBI taxonomy): domain Eukaryota; kingdom Metazoa; phylum Chordata; order Ceratodontiformes; family Protopteridae; genus Protopterus; species Protopterus annectens. Next base: position 1,131,539,832 of record NC_056739.1, read on the forward strand.
CTCTGCTTCCCCTCCAGAGGATTTCTCTTTTGGTGAAACCTTGCATACACTTAGGTAACATTTCCACTGGGAAAGCCGGGATTACTCAAAGAGGCTTAGGGAATTCTTACTCCAGCCTCAACACAGGCCTTTAGCTATCCCTCCTGTACTGGATATTGTAGATGATGCCTTCTCAGAATCTAGCCCAGCCCCTGACACTTTACCTCCTGCTCCCAGAAAACCTGATAGGTATTACAGGGTACCTGACTCTCACAAGTTCGTAGGTTCATAGGTGGGTACTATGCTATCGGCCCAAGGGCCTATGTAAGCCTAGCCAGTAAGGTTCCATAGCTTATGCCACCCAAGAAAGTTATTTTCCTGTACCACTGTCGAGCAGAGACACAGAAGTGATCCTCGGGGTGTATTTCCTATTTCCCATCCACTCATCAAGATTTTTCTTAAAGAGTGCTAATGAAGAACTTTGCTTGACATAGATGGGTAGCTTGTTCCAGAGTATAGTTCCTCTTTAAAAATCCTACTGCTGATCCTGAGACCATTTCACAGGGACTCAAAGGCATTAAGGCTACTACTGCCAAAAATCATACCCCCTCTGATAGAGATTCCAGGGTGCTGGATAGATGGGGTAAGAAGGTATACACTTCTGCAACTTTGGCCACTAGGGCCTTAAACTGCCAGTTTCATATGTTAAAGTATCAGCAGCATATTACTGGATTGCTTAAACAGAAAATGGTGTTGATTCCTGACTGTGCTGAAAATAAAGAATTACAGGATTTAATGCATTCTGCTGAACAAGTTGGAAACCATACTTTGCAATGTGGTTTTGTTTCATTAGAGGCATCTTGCAGGGCTGCTGTCACTGGGTCTGTACTTAGAAGGCATGCGTGGCTTAAGGAGTAATCTTTGCCAGATCATGTTAAAGCTAAATTACTGGATGCTCCCTTAAACCAAGACTGCCTGTGTGGCAACAAAGCAGAAGAAGTGGGTACTTAAAAAGATGGAGGAAAAAGCTAAATCTATGCAAACTGTTAAAGATTTTCTGCAAGTACTGCCTCCCAGATTTAGTAGGCATTGGCCCTCTAAGAATTGGTCCTTTCCTGTCTCTTCCAGGCCTTCTCAGTCCAAACCCAGAACCAGCAGAACACCCAGGCTTCAGTCCTAAGGTACTCACAGGCCTAAGTAGTGGGGGGCTCCCACTTCCAAAGCAGGGAGTAGTAAGACTCCCCCCTATGGTAAATTGTCTCAGTGACTTAACTTTAAACCTTCTAAGCCCTGCTCAAGTGACATGTTCCTTTAGGGGAAAGATTGCCATGCATGCAAAAAATTGGGAACTCATTACCCAGGACAAATGGGTTTTAAATATAGTTTCCCAAGGATACAGATTCCACTTCCACTTCTTACCAACCCCAAATGGTTGGCAAGACCTACCCCCAAATCAGTGGGCAGAGGCTCAAAAGCAAGTTCTCCCTCTTTTAAGCATCAGCGCTATTCAACCTATCCCAGAAGAAGAATGGGGGCAAAGTTTCTACTCAAGACGTTTTCTGGTACACAGAAAAGACAATTCCTGGCGTCCTATCCTGGACCTGTCTATCTTTTTTGGTAATCCCAAAATTCAAGATGCTAACTCTTCATCAGCTGCTTCTCATGCTAGGCAAAGATGCCTGGTTGGCAACACTGGATTTAAAGGAAGCCTACCTGCACATCCCAATAAGGGAATTTTGCAGAAGATACCTACGCTTCAGAGCAGGCTACATGTACTATCAGTTCTCTGCACTGCCCTTTGGCTTATCTACTGCACCCAGGGTATTCACAAAGTGCCTAGCTCCAGTCATTGCATTTTGCAGGCAAAGAACTATTCAAATATACCCACCTGGACGATTGTCTAATTCAGGCAGAAAGCCAGGACATACTGTTAAATCATCTGGCATTTGTAAAGAAATTGCTAACGTCTCTGGGGTATACCATAAACGAAAAGAAATCACATATTGTACCCTGCCAACAAATTGTATTCCTGGGAGCAAGCTTGAATACAACTTCCCAGATGTCCTACCTCATGCCAGAGAAACAAGTTAATTTGACAGCCTACTTCAGACTACTGGCCTCAAAGACCCAGCTATCTGCAAGGAAAATACTGCATGTCCTGGGGTTCGTGGCCTTTTGCATTCTACTAATTCCATATGCAAGACTGCATATGAGGAAACTACAGTGTTATCTAAAAAGCCTATGGTGTCACCATTCTCAGGATCTAGAATCAATGATTCCTATCATACCTTGTCTACAGATAGTTCCTTTGGTGGGCAGAGGTCGGCCACCAAAACAGGGGACTGCCTTTCACTCTACCCCCTGCCGACCAAACCCTTACAACAGATGCATCAGACTATGCATGGGATGCTCATTTGGCAGGGCAGTGCATTCAGGGCAAATGGAACCCAAGTCAAATGCACCTGCATATCAATCAAAAAGAAATGTTAGCTGTACAGAATGCTCTGACAGCCTTCAAGGACCACATTCTTCCAGGACAATTATTGGTAAAGACGGACAACACCACTGATATGTGGTACATAAACAAGCAGCGGGGTACCCACTCATACCCTCTCTGCAGACTAGCCATGGCTCTGTGGAACACAGCTTTGAGCTACCAAGTGCACCTACAGGCTCATTTCCTGCCAGGAAAGCTAAATACACTGGCAGACGACCTAAGCAGAAATCTCATGGACCCACACGAGTGGAAACTCTAACCAAAGATATTCAACATGTTGAGAAACAAATGGGGGAGCCCAGAGATAGACCTGTTTGCCTCCCCCCAGAACTACCAATTGGACAAATTCTGCACAAGGACTCCCCACAAACAAGCTTGGAAAGTGGATGCCCTGCCCTTCACCTGGAAAAACCTATCAGTTTATGCCTTTCCCCCTCTGCCTCTCCTCTCCAAGGTACTACTAAAGATCAAACAAGACAAACCAAGGACAGTACTGATTGCACCAGACTGGCCATGCCAACACTGGTACCCCCTCTTGCGCAGTGTGTCACTGCTGGCACCATGGCACCTGCCTCAGACCCCTGCCCTGCTGTCCCAGCAGGAGGGCCAGATTCTGCACCCACAGCTTCAAACCCTGAACCTGGCAGCCTGGCTAATTATCTGATCTCTCCGTTACCATCCCTCAGTAAGCAAGTGATGGATGTCATTCTGGAGGCAAGGAGGCCTAGTACTAGAAAATCCTATGCTGAAAAATGGAAAAGATTCTGTTCCTGGAGCCAAACTCAGGTGATGGATGCAGTAGCGCCCAATTTACCTCAGATTCTTCAATACTTAACTGAGATGTTTCACAAGGGCCTTTCCTTTTCCTCCATCAAAATTCATGCCTCAGCCATTTCAGCTCATTACAATACAGAATACAGAACCACCCCAACTGCAGTGGTGGTGCTTCGGTAGCATTGTCGCCTCACAGTTAGACGTTGCACGTTCGATTCTCAGAGCGTCTTCTGTGTGTCAACATGCATGAATGGGCATTCCTTCATTGAAGGTTGTGCATTAGGCCCGGCAAGCCAGCACGTAAAAATCTACTGCCAATCATTAGCGGACCAGAGTTCTGCTATGGCGACCCCTAACCGGGAAAAGCCGAAAGACAATACAAAACCACCCCTCTTCTCTCATCCACTGCTGAAACAATTCCTCAGAGGGTCCAAAAACTTAAGACCACCCAGGAGAGCCCCTACTCCAGCCTGGGACCTTAACTTTGTATTGGAAAAGCTCACTCTACCTCCCTTTGAGCCAGCTGCAAATGCAGAGTTGAAATTCCTTTCTTGGAAAACAGCCTTCCTTCTAGCCATCACTTCAGCAAGAAGGTTGTCTGAATTACAGGCCCTCATGGCATTGGAGCCTTTCATCATCTTTCATATGGACAGGGTGTCCCTCAGGACCAATCCCTCCTTCATGCCCAAGGTGGTGTCCATTGTGGCCATTAATCAGTCCATTCATTTGCCAACCTTCTTTTCTAATCCACAGAACAAAGGGGAACGAATACTGCACTCCTTGGATGTGCACAGACAACTTAGATTTTACTTGGACAGGAGTAAACCTCTCAGGAAATCTGAACAGCTGCTGGCTGCATTTGCTGCAGGGGCAGAGGGGAAGGCCATTTCAAAGCAAACCATTTCTAAGTGGATAGGCCATTGCATTCATTTCTGCTATAAGCACCATGGAAAACCTACCCCACAGGGGATATGACCACATTCAACCAGGGCTGCATCTACCTCTACAGCCTTTCTCAGAGGTGTCCCTACCAGGAGCATCCTAGAAGCTGCTACCTGGAGTTCTTGTACATACCTTCACCAAGCATTACCACTTGCCAATTTTTTCTAAATCCAGAACTGGCTTTGCCACTGCAGTCTTGCAGGGCCTTATAGCTGGTCCTAATGCTGTCTAATTACCTCCTGCCATCCTTAGCTTTGGGAATTTACCCAAATGTGAGGACTGCAATAGTGAAACACGAAGAACATAGTACAGTTGTGTACACTTACCATAAATATAGATGTTCAAGTATATTTCACTGTTGTAGTCCTGGTTACCCTCCCTCCAGCCCCCTGACTTCTATTGACTATACCTCTATTCTTGTTTACTATGCTTAAAGCTTTTTGGTGTGTTTGCTTTTTTGTTGGAGGTGTAACCTTGTATATAATTGCTTCCCATTATGGGGGCACCTGACATCTGGGGCAAGAAAAACTGATGTAATGGCGTCAGCTGCATGCTTTATACCCCTGACTACCTGATGTCATGGAAGATGAGACAGCAACCGACGCAGGACCCAAGACTTTGATAATCAGGCTGACTGAGGGCTACTGCAAGAAGATAACCCAAATGTGATGACTGCAACAGTGAATACACTCGAACATCTACATTTATAGTAAGTGTACACAACTGTACTTTATGCTGACTGTACTCAAACAACCATAGTTATTTTCTTTCCACCTTCTTACCAGGTGCATTTTAATCTCTTCACTAATGTACTTCCTATGTCAGACAGCCTAAAGTTATACTTTTCAGCAGAGTTGTACAAGGAGGATATACATGGCTCATCAAAGGCCCACGCAAGTCCTTTTCTGTGCAGGTTGTAGCTTTGGTTTAATTGATTCAGGTAAACAGTATGTCCTGTATAGCTTGAAGCCAGGAATATGGAAATCCATCCATTGAATTTCTGTATTTTTTAAGGTCTTGTGTTCGTCAACCAGCCTGTTGATACTCCTTCTGCTAATGCAGACAGAGAAAACTGTGGCATCCTCTGGGCTTTTGTCAAGCTGATGTGTTGCTTTCTGATGTTGAGCGGTTGTGTGAGAAAACAGCCAGAAAGAAAGTTGGTCTGATCTGGAGTAGACCTTTTTTTCAGAAAGGTAATTTAGGTTATATCTCTGAAGGGAAAGTAGTAGCATTCTTTCTGTACTCCCTAAAGAAAGCATGCGACTGATGTAAATGTTGACTTGTCTTGCATTTTTGCAGGAGAAATATTTCTATTAATGTGCTGTTCCATTATGATCTGCTTCATCTTAACATCATGAGATGTTTTCACACCCATTTGGTGTATGTTCCATTATGATCTGCTTACTAATATCATGAGATGTTTTCATACCCATTTGGTATATGGCACTGAAGCTAGAAACAGTCTCCATGCACAAAACGCTTAGTGATCTGTCATAGCAGACACAGAAATGACACGTTTAAACTTTTTCCTCTCAAGACCCAAGCCAATTGCATTCCTCAAAACTGGTATTAAAAAATGACCATCTTAAAATACCTCACAGATGAATTATATTCAAGTCACTTGTTCTGAATTATTATACTAGAAGCATATAATAAGACATTTTTTCCTACGGTATGTAATATAGGAAGTTTGGATTTATATACATTCTTTTAGAAAGTCACTTCATATATTGTTTTCAACCGTTCATGGAAGGACATGTAGTAGTCCTTAAACAGTACAGATGGTGGCACAGATGTTGTGCATGGAGAAAATGCAGTTTTGTAAATCAGTATCTAAGTAAAGGAAATTTTATTTATTTGTTTTATTTTACATTTGTTGACCGGGAATGTCTGACTGAGAGTAAGCCCTTTTTCAGCAGAGGCCCGGAGAGAAAATCTCCAAATTAATACAAACAATTTAAGCTAAGATTATACAAACAATTTAACAATGGCTTCTTATTTGTGAGTCTTCCCTCACTGTTTTAGCTCACATTGTCTTGAGTATATCTGGATACCATTTTCAACTTGGAAGTATAATACAGAATTCAGGTCTAAAATAGAACAAAGCACAGTTATAAACGGCTATGCCAGGAGTGGAATATCAATGTTCTGCTTCTCAGAGGTGAAAGAAACAAAGAAGTAATCTCACTGGCCTCTGTATATAAGCAGGGTGGTTGGTGTGTGTGTGTGTGTGTGTGTGTGTGTGTGTGTGTGTGTGTGTGTGTGTGTGTGTGTGTGTGTGTGTGTGTGTGTGTGTGTGTGTGTGTGTGTGTGAAGGAAGATACTGACAGTGCTTGCTCTGCATGCTTAAGGAAATATTTAGGCTAATCACACTACAGGTTAAGCAGATGCATAAATATGACTGCTTCTGTAAAAATGTCATGGTACAGTACATTTCTATTAAAATGCTGAACTTGGACTTTCACTTTTTTATTTTGTTCCATTTGTAACAAAGTTTATTAAAGTCTGTTGATCTGGTAAGCTAATTTCTTCTTGGGCTTCATGTTTGGATGGCCTGGTATGTTTTGGAGTGGCAGAATATGAACAATATATTCAAATATGTTTTAGGCAGACTTGGTTAAACTTTTTTACTTACCAATTCATAGTCTTCAAGATGGTACATTACTCACTTGGATGAAGGCGGTATCATTAATGGTTAATTTTACTGAATAGACATGTTGAACACTTGATTATTTCATTTTAATGTCTATCTATCTATACTTAGAAAGATATAGGTAAGCGGCATAAGCCCAAACATGCATGAACACTTGTGTAATGTTGGTTGTACTTTACAGGCAGTAGAAGTTCTTGAAGAGTCCCATTTAACATGAACGTACAGGGTTAGAATCCAGATATTTGTATGCTGCTGTTTTTTTGGTTGGTCCTGTTTACTCTTTGATTTACAAGATAAGTTCTGCTAAACATCTTCAGCTGGTTTCAGGTGTGGCCCTGGAGCTTTAGGGTAAAAATCTTAGTGGTATTTTGACAGTGTTGTGCAGAAGAACTGTGGCTTCTTGGCTACAGCTGCACCCTTTCGCTGACAGGACACCTCCTCTGTGATGGGGAAGGAAAAGTGTTACAGAAGGCAAGATTCACTGGCATAGCTGTGGCTGGCTACTGTCATATACAATGCTGTAGTTGTGCCAGAAGATCCATTTCTACCACAGCTAGGTGCAGGGTAAACTTACATCTGTTCAGATTATTTAATATTATCCATACAAGTTGTCTGTATGAGCTGTTTCCTAGCAAACAGTACAGGAAGGCTGATAAATTGGAGATCTACCTGCATCATCCACATCCCCATATGGTGCTTTGTATATTTCCTTGGCCATTCCTTTCCTGTGTGAGGAATTTTTAAGCAAACTCTTGTTTTGTAATGTAGTGATCCCCCTAATAATTCTGGTAGGTTAGTGGTTTTCTCTGCCCTGGCATTGTAAAATGCAAATTCAAGGATGACCTTTAAATGTTACCTGCAACCCCCGTAACCCAAAAGAAAAATCTGCCCCACCGCTACTACCCACACGTTTATATCCTTCCATGAGACAAACCGTATAAGTGAGCAGGTAGGTGCACAATCATGATTCAAGATTTTGAGCTGAGTTTTTGTAGTACCATGGATGCTTGCAGTATAAATCTCTTTCTTTCCTTACAGAATGAATCTGTTTGTGGCTGTGATACAGTTGTCTTCCTTCATAGCTACAGGTCATCATCCTTGATCAGTACAGCTGCAGTCATTTTGTTTTGAATGCATTCAATTACGTGTCCACTACGGAAAGATACCGCTAACAAGTACCATCTAACTGTCAGAACAACGTACACAGCATGAGAATGCAGGGAAGCATTAGCAAGGCAGCAGTTGCATTCCACAGATCGTCCTAATCTTCCTGTCGTGACAGCTTAATAGAAACATTCTGTTGATTGTTTAAAAGTAGCTAGTATTTGGCACTGAAAGATATCTACTGCTTTGAGACTTGCATAGGCTCAGTACTCTTTTCCTTAATCAGCTTCCTGCTTTGTGCTATAATAGCCTTCCTGGAATTCTTTTCATTTATTTTCACAAAGAGTTTTACAGCATACATAAGTACCTTGAATGTTGCTCAGTTCTGTGCTTTACTGATGATACTCTTCTGGCTTCAAAAACTTGTATACATGTCCAAATTTCTTTGGCTTGTTAGTCCAAGAACACATCTGTAGTTGTATTTGTTTTGGGATTTCTTGTTTGCCTTCGTTTTGAGATTTCTTGTTTGCCTGTTTTGTAATCTCCTGAGTAATCTCTAAATATAGTTACTTCGTGTCTAGCTTCCCTATACGACCATCAAAAACTGAAATAATAAATAGATGTTATTGGACTTTTCAATATCTACTAATCCTTTAAGCAAATGGCATTTGCTTTAATTTGAATGTGAGGCAGCTTGATGTTGAGCTGCATAATATAACTGTTTTTAAGAACTTCACGTTCATGTTAGAAGTTCCCCCAACAACAGAATTTCACCGTATTTAATCAACTGTGTATAATGAAAGCCTGGATCTAAATGGCCTGAGTAGGACAAAAGATATAAACACTGATGACCTAGGGCAGCCAAACCTAAAAATTTGAATGTGGTATATTGAGCAGGACTGTTTGAGGGTTAGCTGTTGTTATGCTGTTCCTCTGTGCTCGAAACAAGCAAACATGAAAGCTGTTCCACAACTCAACCTTGTCAGAGGTTACAGCTGTGATGGAAATTGGCTGATGACTGACATCATCTTTTTCTTCCTTCAGTGTCAGGTCACTGACTCAGTGTGTGTGTTTGAGCAAGAGCTTGTGTGTCAGGTGCAGTCGTTTGGTCAGTCATTATGTGGATATAGAGTTAAGAGAAGGAGTTTTGAAATCCTTATTAGGTTGGTTGGGACGCCATATTTACCAGAACATTTATTTTTTTAAGTGTCAGGAGAACTAGTAATTGCAGCAAGAGAGAAGGACATTTTTATCCTCTCAGACCTCATTTTTACTGTCTCCACCCCCAAAGTCAAGGAGCCTGAAACCTCAGCACTGGCGCTGGGGAGGGATGTTCACTTGGAACAAAAATGGATACATATTTGCAGATGCAGCTCTCTGCATTAAGCACAGTTTCCCTTAAGAGCACACAGGGAACACAGTCAGTCTGGGGGCTGGGTCCTCTCTCTCTCTCCAGATCCTCAATAAGACTCCCTATTGGCACAGGTGTAGGGTTGAGTTCTCCGTCGAGTGTCCAAACAAAGTCCTCCAGCACCTTCTCCATGGAACCAGTGCTTCATGTCCCTGCTCCAAGCAGTTGACACACACACTCCTTGAGATTTGATTTTCAGACACACATACACACACACACACACACACACACACACACACACACACACACACACGCACACAAACACACACACACACACACACACGCACACAAACACACACCTGGGAAAGGCTAGATTTATTGTCTATGCCCCCTTCTGCGTAGACTATAAAGCAGATGTTCTTCATGTTTCACTGTTGCAGTCATCACATTTGGGTTATCCCTGCCAGGGTAGCCCTCGGCCAGCCCGAATACCAGAGGTGCAGTATTTCTGCATTGGTTGCTGTCACTTCAGGACTGACATCAGGTCACCAGTAGTATAAAGTAAGGCAGCTGATGCCATTACATCAGTCTTTCTTGCCATGGAGTGCAAAGCAGAAGCAGTTCACATGAGTGCCGGTCGGCCGCTACCTGAGTTTCGTCTTCCGAATTGAAGCTGTCCCCAGTAGTTTTGTCTGAACAGGAGTCTGAGGACTCTGATGCCTCTGAATATGAAGACCTGTAACCCCTCTCTGCTTATGAGGATTCTGATGCAGAGGATTCCATTCCTTCAGCCCCCCCCCCCCCCCGAGGACTTTTCCTTTGGGGAAACCCTTCATACCTCAAGGAAGCATTTCCAATGGGAATGTCAGGACTACCCTCAGTCTAAAAACAGACTCAGGGAATTCTTAGATCTTCCACAGCACAGACCCCTGGCCATTCCCCCCAGTCCTGGATGTTGTGGACGATGTTTTCCTGGAATCCAGTTTGACTCCTGACACCCTCCCTCTGGCACCCAGAAAACCTGACAGGTATTACAGAGTCCCTGACTCACACAACTTTCTTTACAAAAATCCTACTGCTGACCCCGAGGTAATTTCTCAAGGGCCTAAAGGAATTAAAGCAACCTCTGCTAAAAATCCCACCCCCTCAGATAGGGATTCCCAAGCACTAGACAGATGGGGTAAAAAAGTATACACCTCTGCTACTCTTGCTATCAGAGCAGTAAATTGCCAGTTCCATATGCTAAAATTTCAGCAACATACCATGGAACTCCTCAAATGAAAAGTGTCTTCTTTTCCTGCTTGTGCAGATTCCAAAGAATTACAAAAGTTAATGCATTCTGCAAGTCAAGTAACTAAGCACACCTTACACTGTGGTTTTGATGCCCTAGAAGCTTCTTGCAGGGCAGCAGTCACCGGTTCTGTCCTTAGAAGGCATGCATGGCTAAAGGAACAGCCCTTGCCAGACCATGTTAAATCTAAATTGTTGGATGCACCCTTGCAGAAAGGCAATTTATTTGGCACTAAGGCAGAGGAGGTCTTAAAAAGATGGAACAAAAAGCTAAATCTATGCAGACAGTTAAGGATTTCTTACAGGTCCAGCCACCCAGGTTCAGCAGGCATTGCCCCTCCAAGGACTTTCCCTTTCCTGCTCCCACCAGGTCAGTTCAGCCCAGACTCCATGTAAGCAGACCCCCCAGACAGCAACTACAGGGAATGCAGAGATCAAAACAGTGGAATTCCTCCACTTCAAAAACAGGGTGTTCTAAGCCACCCCCTCATGTTAAGAACTCACAATGACTCTCCTCTCCCACACCCTCCCTCTGCGCAACTTCACTTATCCCTAGGAGGAAAACTCTCCTTTCACGCAAGCACCTGGGCCACCATCACCAACTACCACTGGATCCCCAACATAGTGTCCCAGGGATGCAAATTTTCTTTCCACACTCTTCCAACCCCAAAAGGGTTCCCAGATATACCTCCAGACCAGTGGGCAGAGGTGCAAAAGCAAGTCCTTTCCCTGCTGTCTATGAGGACAATAGAGCGCGTTCCTGCAGAACAGAAAGGCCAAGGTTTCTACTCCAGACTTTTTCTGGTACCCAGAAAAGAGGGCACCTGGCGCCCCATCCTCGATCTTTCCATTCCTTTCCTCAGATTCTATCCAGACTGGACTAAATCATTCAGAAAGTCTGATCAATTGCTAGTTAGCTTTGCTGCAGGGGCAGTGGGCAAAGCCATATCCAAACAAACAATTTCCAAATGGATAGCACACTGCATCTATTTCTGTTACAAGCAACACAGAAAGCCTCCCACTAAGGGGGTCAGGACTCACTCCACCAGAGCAACCTCCACCTCTGCAGCTTTCCTTAGAGGAGTCCCCACCAGGGACATCCTGGAGGCTGCCACCTGGACATCTGTTCACACTTTCACCAAACATTACCACCTGCCTATCTTCTCCAAATCCAGGACAGGCTTTGCCACTGCAGGCTTGCAGGGCATCCTAGCCAGCCCCTATTTTCCTTGACTGTCTCCACCCTTTTCCTCAGCTTTGGGAATCAGTCCAAATGTGATGATTGCAACAGTGAAACACGAAGAACATAGTACAGTTGTATACACTTACCATAAATGTAGATGTTCGAGTGTATTCACTGTTGCAGTCCTCCCTCCATCCAACTCTTCTCTCTCTCTCTCTCTCTCTCTCTCTCTCTCTCTCTCTCCTTACAAGAGACATTTTGGGATTTACTTTCTACTGGTGGGGTTCTTCCACCATAACCTGGCTCCAACTTGGGGGCTCCTGACAGGCCAAGAAAAACTGATGTAATGGCATTGGCTGCCTGACGACCTGATGTCAGTCCTGAAGTAACAGCAACTGACGCAGAAATACTAAGCCTCTGGTATTTGGGCTGGCCGAGGGCCACCCTGGCAGGGATAACCCAAATGTTATGACTGCAACAGTGAATACACTTGACCGTCTACATTTATGGTAAGTGTGCACAACTGTACTTTACACAACCTCCAGATACTCCAAAACCAGTTACTCTAAGGCTCTTGCAAGGGTACCCAATTATACTAAGTGAAATTAATATTAATACAGATTGTAATATTGACCAAACAGCCAGTTAAAATATTGTCTAAAGAATCAGTTACAATGAAATGTAACACTAATGAAAAGTTTAAATATATTTAATAATAAATTATAAATTAACATAAAAATACTAAATATCTATTACAATAAACACCAGAGTTCCAAGTCACAGGACATATTAAAAATAACACAGATGGACAGGTTCGCACAGTTACAGAAAAAACAATGCTTAACTAATCTCACTATGTTTTCCTGACTGATCTAAAGAATTATTATTTCTTGGTTACTTACTAGAACAAGATGAAGTAGGCGAGAGGTCCTTCTTTTTCAGGTTACAAAAACAGAGTGCTCAAAGACTTCCCTGTCATCTGGTATTAAAATACCATTTTAGTGATGGATTAAAGAATGACATCACATGCATCTGATGTTCTGACTTCTGGTTCCAATGCCAGCCACCCCCCTTGGCTAGAAGCTGTCAGGATTTAGCACATATGTGTCAAAATGCACACATAGAGAGCCTTCCTAAGATCTGCTGCAGCTCCTGGAAATCATAAAACAATTTCAAACCTCCACCTTTCCAGAGAAGCAATTAGTTCACCACAAAGACAATGTAGAAAGCTTCCTAGTACAGACATTTTATCTCTGGCTGTACTGAGAACTGTAAGATACAGTCTTTATGGCCTAAGCCAGGTAATTTAATTTCAAACTATTTTCAGAGTTTGAGAGTAACCACTTCTCTTCCGGTATACCCTGTTAAAATGTATACATTTAGCCAGTTACACTACAGTATAGTGTGATATACATGTATATTTCTTTTCTGGCTGCCAGGATACACTGTTTATACATTTTTAACACAAGCAACTTTACAAATACATTTTTCAACACAAGCATCTGTACAAATCTGTTCAATATACAAATGATATGCAGTTATTTACAAAATTCCACCTAGCTGTGCTGGTATATGTTACACATCCACTGCCCTATTTCTCCTGGCATAGCTATCAGTACCTCACATCATCACATCTCTCCCCCCTTTGAAGACTCAAGCTAGTTCTTCAAGTGACCCTTGAGAAACATTGCTTAAGAAGAATGAACCTATCTTGAAATACATTAACCCATACCCTGTCTTGAGATCCCATCTGCCTTGGCATTGCTGACCCCACTACAGTGCTGCACTCTCATATCATATGCTTGCAACCCTAGGCTCCACCATAGTAACATGGCATTTTGCTGGCTGGCTCACTGTAGCCATAGATCCCCCTCAGACTCATCCTCCCTCCTACTGCAAATACTTGTCACCAAGGCCTCCTTATCATGGCAAGGTTTCATCATGTTAACATGGTACAATTTGAGCCACTGCCTAGTAGTTCTACCATGTAGTTAACATCATTGACCCTCATTACCACTTTGAAGGGTCCCTCCCATGCTGCTGAAGCTTATTGTGTCTGACAGGAATGAGAACCATAACCTGCCCCACAGCATACTCTCGGGCTTGAGCATTCCTGTCATACCAGACTTTTTTTTGCTGTTACGCTCTTCCCAGGTTCTCCTGGGCCAAGCCCATGAACTCCGTAAGCCTTGTCCTGAGGTTTAGGACATATGCTACAACTGACTCCTTGTGGGATTAACACTCACCCTCCTATTCATCATGAATCAAATTTGAAGGACCCTCACCCTATACCCATACAGCAACTCAAAGGGTGAAAACCCTGTGGATTCCTGGGGTACGTCTCTGTATGCAAACAGCAGATAGAGCAAATATTTGTCTTACTGTCTTTTAAACTGGTCTGCAAATGTCTGTAGCATGGTCTTTAGTGTAGAATTTAACCTCTCCACAAGACCCATTAGTCTGGGGATTGTAGGGGTGTTTTTTAGGTGCTTCATCCTACAGTGCTTCCCACAGACAAGCCAGCAGGTCTGACATGAAATTAGCACCTTTGTCAGTGAGTATTTCTCTTGGAAAACCTATCCTGCTGAAAATCTCATACGAAAGCATTTGCCACCTTCTCTGCCTCAATGGAGGATAAAGCCAGCACCTCAGGATGTCTAGTAGCATAATATACTACCACCACCAGGATATACTTCTTCCTTATGGAACTTAGGGTACTCAGAGGCCCCACAATGTCCATAACTACCATCTGAAATGGCTCCTCAGTCACAGGCAAAGGCATCAAATGAGCCTTGACCATGTTTCCTGCCTTGCCTACTTTTTGGCACTGCTCACAAGTCCTGCAGTACTCTTTTACATCCCTTACAATCCCAGGCCAGAAGAAATTCTGCATAATATGTCTTTTGGTACACTTTATGCCCATATGACCTGCAAAAGGAATGTCATGGGCTCGGGCTAGAAGTGTCAGATGGTAGGTTCTAGGTAGCACCAACTGCTATATAACCTCACCCTCTAGCCCTCCCTCTGGGATCCACCATCTATACAGTAACACTTTGTTCCAGTGTACAGACTGCCCTTTTCCTTAAGAATCAGGCATCTCCCTAGCTACCTACCTACCTCAAGCTTCTTGGTGTAAGGTCTGAGAGTTGAGTCTGTCTCAAGTCTATCTTTGTAACTTTTCCCAGCTGCACTTCCACAGGAAGTCTGGTATCCTCTGACAGTGGTGCTTCACTGTCATCCTGAGTACTACCACTCATCTCTGCCCTTGCAGTCACTCTAAGGGAACATTAGTACCTACCACCAACTGTGGCTCATCTTCAGTCTCACTGCTACAGGTTAGCTCCCTCCCTGAAATAGCCACCTCACCAGCCCTGGCTCCAGGTGTGAGGTCTGTCTGGGTCTCCTTCAGGCTACCAGACCCACATGGCTTTCTCCAAGACTGACTGCGTGTAACTGCATGCACACAAGATACTGCATTATCAAAATCATTCCCTATCAAGACATCTGCAAGGATATCCTCTGACATACCTACTTGCTTGCTTCCTTTTCCACCCTCCCATTCAAGGCAAACTTTGGCCAAAGGCATTTGGAATGGGGTATCTCCTAAAGCTCTGACTGGAGTGGGCCGCCCAAACAAGTACTGATCCTCTTTAACCACTGCAGGCTTCACGGTGGTTATGTCAGAGGCTGTGTCTGTCTTAGCAGTGGCTGTTTTCCATTCACTAAGATTGGAAATAAACTCTGGTGATAGTTTGGTACCCCTGTTGTCTCCAGACAACTTACCACTAGCATACTATTATTAAGTAGAGATCCCCCTTTTTCCCCCATCTCATCTGCATAGTTGCATTCTCGGTCTTCTAACCAGATTCTCATGTCCTCACGCAAAGTACTAAGGGCTTGTTCCCTCACCAAAAGGTCTGCCAGCTCTTCAAAAGTGGTGACCTGACACCCACTCACCTGCCTATGAAAATAAGTGCTTAACTCAGCAATATTATCACACGCAGTTTCATCTGCCTTGCATCTATGCTCACAAAACTTTTTTCTGTAAGCTTCAGGTGTTAACTTAAAACATTCAAGTAAACATTTCTTTACTTTATCATAATGTAAACAGTCAATGTTAGACAATTTACAAACAGCAGTGACAGCTTTACCATGGAATGAGGGGGTCAGGAACTGTACCCAGAGCCCTTGGCCAACATTATTGTGTTTATATGTTGTTGTTTGTCTTTTCGGCTTTTCCCAGTTAGGGGTCACCGCAGCAGAACTCCGGTCCGCTAATGATTGGCAGTACATTTTTTATGGTGTCGAGTTGCCAGCCCGACGTCCAACCATTAGCGTAGGCACACACATTCACGCATGTCTTTCGGTGGCCACTCGACCACGGGGAGGACATGCAGACTCCACGCAGAAGGCACTCCAGCCGTGAATTGAACAGGAGAACCTCTTGCTGTTAGGCAACAACACTACCGCTGTACCACCACGGCTAACATTATTCTGTTTAAATACTCTTTCAAATATATGAATAAAACTATCACCTTCTGTAAATTGTGGAAGAAATTTACTGGCCTTTATTGCTTCTGGGGTTCGGTTATTACATTCCTCATTAACTCCATGACCCTGGCAAACCATCAGCATCACCCCCTCATGTTGATGGTGCTTCTCATTTTCTTTAGCTTACAGACACCACAGCCTCTCATTCTCTTTGACCTCCAAACACCACAGCCTCTCTTCTTATTTTTTTCAGCCTCCAAATGCCACAGTCTCTCTGCTGATATTAATTCCAAACGTTTGGCCTCCAGTTCAAGTCTCTTTAACTCCAGACAGATTTTTAAGTCCTCTGAGGAAAAGGTGAACTGTCCTGTTTCTGAGGGCTGCAAATCCCTGGCAAGAGACTTGTTATCCTCATGGTTGCTGGTCTGAGCTGCAACCAGGGTTGAAATAATTTTCTCTTTAGTCAGGTTGGCATGCACCAGTCCTTTGGCTTCACACACCTTGGCCAAGTGATTCTTTGTCAGCTTGCCGTAATCATCTGCTGACATCTTTGCCTGCTTTCCCTGACTAAACTAAACTAACAAAAAAGGAGCCTGACTCCTTACCACTGGCACTGGAGAGGGACTTTCACTTGGAACAAAAATGGATACACCCAGTATTTTAAGATGCAGCTCTATGCATCAAATACAGTTTCCCTTATGAGCACATAGGGAGCACAGTCAGTCCAGAGGGTAGGTCCTGTCTCTCTCCGAATCCCCAGTAAGACTCTCCACTGGCACAGGTGTAGGGTTTAGTCCTCAGCCCAGTGTCCAGGCCAAGTCCTCTGGCACCCTCTCTGTGGAACGAGTGCTTTGTGTCCCTGCTTCAAGCAACTGATACACACACTCTTTGAGATTTGATTTTCACACACACACACACACACACACACACACACACACACACACACACACACCTGGGAAAGGCTGGGACAGGTTTACTAGCTATTCTTTGTGTTTTGTATCAAACATCTGTATACTACGCATTTTCTTATAAGTAAGCCAAACATGGTTAGATTGTAAGAACTGGCTCTTATAAATGGCACACAATATCTGAATCTTAATGTCTTGAAGAGACAATTATGGTACTTCAGTTTCATTACATGAATTTACTCTGATTATTATGTATTTAAAACTATATTTATTGATTTTTGATGTTATTTCTTTTTCAGAGAAGTCTTTGCCAGTCCCAAAGAAGCATGGTTTAAGCACAACTTCTGAGAGTCCTTGTATTGCAAAACCACCCCCATTAAATCCTTTGCTACCTGTTAAGAAGAGTGTGGTAGGAACCACTGTCCAGAGACCCCTTCGAGAAAGACTTACACATCTGCTCGCCCTAAGGCCATATAGAAAGGCAGAACTAATACTACGACTGGAAAGGGACAGAGTTCCTGTGAAAGACCAAGCCGAGCTGCTGTCTGTACTGGATGAGGTAAGGCTGAGTCTTTGGATCTTTTTTTGCGGTTACTTTTTTGCATGGCTACCCTGATGGAGCTGAAGGCATAGAATTTCAGATATCTGTAGTATCACCAGTTTAGTTTTTCTCATGTGTGTTTTTTTTTTTAGTATCACCATGGCAGTGGGGTTATTCATCTTCACTGTATCCTGCTGTCTATTCTGATTGCAGAAACATTTCCCATAAAAAGGTAGGGAAGTGTGGGACTGCAAATTAACAGACAGCGCTGTGTCGTCTGGCTTGTGGTAAATGAGAGTATGTACAAGTAAAACATTAAATGTAGGCAGTTAGACTTCTTACAGATTTTGCCAGTGTAAGTAACTCTTTTTTTTTCCCCAACCCCTGCCCCATACAAGCGGCATGAAGATGTTCTTCATACCACATTGCTGCAGTCCTAACACTTGGGTAGTCCGCTGTCCCAGTCGGCCCGAATACCAAAGTATAAGGCTGACGTCGGTCAAGGCGCATTAGTCTGACGTCAGGACGTCAGGGTACAAATGCGCATGACCGACGTCATTTCCTCAGTCTTTTTTGCCGCATGGTCCGATGCAGAAGCAGTTTTGCAAGTGCAGGTTGGCGTTCTGAGATTTTCCGAAGTCGGAGTTTCAGACCGAATCCAAGTTGGCTAAGTACCCCGTTGGGGAATATTTTGGTTTTTTCTTGCCTCAGTATTTTACCGGATGTCAGAAAAAGTGAATAACTGTATTTCTTGTGGGAAACAGATACCTCATAGGGATTACCATACCTTGTGTATACCTTGCTTAGGGCCTGAGCACGACGTTGTTGGCTGTCGCTCTTGTGCTAGATTCAACAAACGCACTATAAAGAGAAGATTAGATTGTGCCAGATTAGTTTTTGGGAAGCGGTGTAATTATAAAATGCCGTCGGATGCTCCGACGCCCGCTTCAAAAAGCGCAAGGACAAAACAGCAAAGCCTAGGCTGGAAGAACCGTCCGTACCGGACGTCGGTTCTTTAGAGGGCTCGGTGGAGCCAGGGGTTCAGCCAGAAATTTCTTTGGAATCCCAGGGAGAGACTTTATTACTGCAAGATGTGACCTCTCAGGAGGTAGGCCAGGCAGAAGGGGCTTCTCAGGTAGCTGTTCTTCCTTCCCTTCCTAAGGTGGTTAGGCCCTCCCCTGCTGTTTCCAAGGCTTCTCCCAGGGGCAGGCCAGGTTTTGTTTCAGGTGTTACCCCTAGTTCTTCAGGATCTGTACCTAAGAAGCATATTCTTAAGATGGCAGAAGATTTGATTACAATGATTAGAGGTTCTATGCCCCCTCCTGATAAGAGGCCTAGGGTGGAACCTGAGCTTGGGAGTTTTGAGCAGTGTTCGGATGCTTCTGAGTCTTCGGCTGAAGACTTGCAGGAGTATTCCCCTTACTCTGATTCTGATGTAGATGATTCTACTCCTTCTGCTTCTCCTCCTGAGGATTTTTCATTTTCGGAGACTCTTCATTCCATGAGGGAGCATTTTAAATGGGAAGGTCAGGATTTCTCTGATTCCAGGAAAAGGCTTAGGTAATTTTTGTTTCTATCCCAGCATAGGCCTTTAGCTATACCTCCTGTTCTAGATGTGGTGGAGGATGTTTTTGCAGAGGCTTCTCTGAACCCTGACTCTTTGCCTCCTGCTCCAGTTAAACCGGATAGATATTATAGGGTGCCTGAAGCTCATAAGTATCTTTTAAGAGTCCTAGGGCAGACCCAGAAACTGTTTCACAGGGGCCTAAAGGTGTTAAGGCTTCTGTTGTTAAAAATCCTGTTCCTCCAGATAAAGAGGCAAGGGCTTTGGATAGATGGGGAAAGAAAGTGTATACTTCTTCCACTTTGGCCATGAGAGCTTTAAATTGCCAGTTTCACATGTTGAAATACCAAAATTATCTCCTTTCACAATTAAAGTCTAAGGTGGATGCTTTGGCGGAAGGTATTGAGTGTAAAGAGTTGCAGGATTTAGTTCATGTTTCTGAACAGGTGGGTAAGCATTCTTTGCAATGTGGTTTTGATGCTGTGCAGGCCTCTTGAGGGTGGCAGCCACTGGTTCGGTTCTTCGCAGGCACGCCTGGTTGAGGGATCAGAATTTAGCTGAGCATGTGAAAACAAGGATTTTAGATGCTCCTTTACAATCTGATGTGTTGTTTGGTTCGCCTGTGGAAGCAGTTCTAAAGAAAATGGAAGACAAGGCAAAGTCTATGCAGACTGTTAAAGATTTTTTGCAGGTTCAGCCTCCAGTTTAGTAGAAATTGGCCTACCAAGGGGTGGACATATCCTGCTTATGATTCCCAGTCTAGGGGTAGGTCTAGACGTGGTAGAGGCAGAGCTCAAGGTTCTTTTAGGCCTAGAACAGGGAGTTCACCTGCTCAGTCTTCTGGTGAGGGCAGGGGTCAGTCCTTTCGTAAACAGACCCAATGACCTGCCTTTTCAGCTGCCAGAATCTTCTCGTCTGGCAGCACCTTTGGGAGGAAGGTTGGCACTTTTCAAAGAAAACTGGAGTTTAATTACCCAAGACAGATGGGTATTGGATATCATTCACCACGGTTACAGGTTTTATTTCCATACCTTGCCTCCTTTCAAAGGCATGCCAGACATTCCTCCTCAACAAAGGAAAGAGGCTCACAAGCAAATTTCTCTGTTGCTCCAAATAGGGGCCATTCAGCCGGTTCCTGTGCCAGAAAGGGGCCTAGGATTTTATTCTCGCCTGTTCCTAGTACCAAAAAAGGGGAACACGTGGAGACCAATTTTGGATCTGTCTATCCTCAACACTTATCTGGACATTCCCAAGTTCAAAATGTTGACGTTACAACAGCTTTTACCTCTGCTGGGCAAAGATCACTGGATGGTAACTTTGGATCTCAAGGAAGCTTACCTTCATGTTCCTATCAGACTAATTTGCAGGAAGTATCTGCGTTTTCGAGCTGGGAATTCTCATTATCAGTTCTCTGCATTGCCCTTTGGCTTATCTACTGCCCAGAGTATTCACAAAGGTTCTGGCTCCAGTGATAGCTTTCTTCAGGCTAAAAGGAATACAAATCTATCCTTATTTGGACGATTGCCTGATTCTGGCTCAAGGAAGGACGTACTTCTTCAGCATTTGGAATATGTGATAGCAGTGCTAAGATGCCTAGGGTATTCTGTGAGCGAAATAAAGTCCAGTCTAGTACCCTCTCAAGACATGTGCTTTCTGGGTGTGAGACTGAATACAGCAACCCAGATGCTCCTTTTAACCCCGGACAAACAAAAGAATCTTTCTCTCTACTTCCATCAACTATCTCATCAGTCCGGGCTGACTGCAAGGACAGTCCTTCAAGCCTTAGGGTTCATGGCATCTTGTATTCTGGTACTTCCCAATGCCAAACTGCATATGAGGAAGCTACAATGGTATCTCAAAAATGTATGGACACAGCACTGCCAGGATTTGGACACTGTCATTCAAATAATACCTTGCATCCAAAAGGAATTTTTGTGGTGGGCTCAGGAATGTCACCTAAACAAGGGACTCTCTGTGACCCGGCCAGAGGCGAGTCAGATTCTAACGACAGATGCCTCAGACACAGCTTGGGGAGCTCATCTGAATGGAAAGTGGATACAAGACAAGTGGCCTGCCAGACTGCAGCATCTACATATCAACATTAAGGAGATGTTAGCAGTCCAGTTTGCATTACTGGCTTTCAAGGATTTACTTCTTCCAGGGCAGGTGTTGATTCTAACAGACAACACAACTGTCATGTGGTACATCAACAAACAAGGGGGAACACATTCTTATCCTCTATGCAGGCAAGCAATGATTTTGTGGGAGACTGCGTTAAGCTTGCAACTGAATCTTCAAGCAAGGTTTCTGCTAGGAGCACAGAACTCCTTAGCAGATGTGTTAAGCAGGCAAATCATGGATCCCCACGAGTGGAAACTGGATCTTCATGTATTTCAAACATTGACAGTGTCATGGGGAACTCCAGACATAGATCTGTTCGCTTCTCCACTAAACCACCAGCTGCCAAAGTTTTGCACAAAAAGGTTTCATCACACAGCCTGGAAAGTGGATGCTCTTTCTTTCAGTTGGAAAAATCTTCATGTGTATGCCTTTCCACCTCTGCCTCTCCTCCCAAAGGTACTCCTAAAGGTCAGACAAGACAAGCCAAGGATGATTTTAATAGCTCCAGATTGGCCTCGGCAGCACTGGTACCCATTGCTGAGGAGTCTGGTCAGGAAGCCTCCTTGGCCCTTACCTTTGATTCCACACCTATTGTCTCAGAAGGACGGGCATCTACTCAATGTCAAGCTTCACTCTCTTCATCTAACAGCCTGGCATATTCTGTTTTGAACCATAGCAGGTCTCAGCTTCCTCAACAAGTTTTGAATGTGATTATGGAAGCCAGAAGACCTAGTACAAGGAAAGTGTATGCAGGAAAATGGAAGAGATTTTTATTTTGGTGTGCAGCAAAGGATTTGGATGTTTCTGAGCCAAATTTGAGTGTGGCTCTTCAATATCTTACTGAGTTATTGGACAAAGGTTTGTCTTTCTCTTCCATTAAGATTCATGCTGCAGCAATTTCAGCTCACTATGATTGTGACCCACCATTGTTTTCTCATCCTTTGTTCAAGCAATTTCTTAGAGGGGCAAAGAATATAAGACCCCCACGTAGAGCTCCTACTCCTGCTTGGGACCTCAATTTTGTGTTGGAGAAACTTACTCTACAACCTTTTGAGCCTGCGGCTACTGCTGAGTTGAAATATTTGTCATGGAAGACTGCTTTTTTGTTGGCCATTACTTCTGCAAGAAGGGTTTCTGAATTGCAGGCCCTTATGGCGGTTGAGCCTTTTGATTTTCCATAAGGATAGGGTATCATTACGTACTAATCCTTCCTTTATGCCTAAGGTGGTTTCTAGTGTGGCTTTAAACCAAACTATTCATTTGCCTACTTTTTATGCAGATCCCCAAAATAAGGGGAAAAGATTTTGCACACTTTAGATGTACACAGGCAGTTGCGTTATTATTTAAGCAGGACTAAGGATTTTAGGCAGTCTCAGCAGTTGTTTGTTTCTTTTGCTTTGAGTTCTCAGGGCAAGCCTGTGTCAAAACAAACTATTTCTAAGTGGATTGGGTTTTGCATTGCATTTTGTTATTCCCATCATGGCAAGGAGATTCCAGCTGGGATTAGGCCTCATTCCACTAGGGCTACTGCCACTTCAACAGCATTTCTAAGGGGTGGCAACTAAGGATATTTTGGAGGCAGCTACTTGGAGTTCAGTGCATACTTTCTCTAAGCATTACCACCTTCCTCTCTACTCTAAATCTAGGGCTGGTTTTGCCACAGCTATTTTGCAGGGCATGTTGACAGCTCCTGCTTCTTTATGATTTGCCAGCCTCCCTTACCTCTGCTTTGGGATTCTACCCAAGTGTTAGGACTGCAGCAATGTGGTATGAAGAACATAGTACAGTTTTGTACCTACCATAAATGTAGATGTTCGAGGATCCACATTGCTGCAGTCCAATTTACCCTCCCTCCTTCCCCTCTGTGTTTAGGGGTGGTTGTGTGGGTGGGGTTGTACCTTTCTGACTTTGTATATATACATTGTACATATTTTTGGTACAGGGCTGTTTGGTGTGTTGTTGTTTTTTGGTTTGGCCTTATCTTTTTAGGGTCTTCTGACATCTGGGGCAAGAAAAGACTGAGGAAATGACGTCGGTCATGCGCATTTGTACCCTGACGTCCTGACGTCAGACTAATGCGCCTTGACCGACGTCAGCCTTATACTTTGGTATTCGGGCCGACTGGGACAGCGGACTACCCAAGTGTTAGGACTGCAGCAATGTGGATCCTCGAACATCTACATTTATGGTAGGCACAAAACTGTACTTTCCCCAAAGTGTTATTTCCAAGCACTACTTGTCTTCTCAGTGACCTCTTTGCTTATGTGTACACTAACATCTGGTACCATTTTTGGAATGGTGTGCTTGACTCTTTCTACCTCTTCTACTGCATATTCTAAGTTTTCTGCCCTATCTTTCTACTGTTTTAGCTAGCATGTATTTCTTGAGAATTTTTTATGTGTTGCACCTCCTCCTCAACATGACTGACACATTCCCTTGAAACTGTCAGTCCAGTCTGTCATTTCTATAATTGCTTGTGCTGAGCATACATGTCTGTTGCCTTTTAGTACAACTTCCCATCCTACACACCCTTTGGCCTCACCCATCTTTCATTCATCTTCTTGAGCAATTTTGTCTTTGTCTGATTCTACCCACCTTCATATTCTTGAATCTACCTTAAGCCTTTTGTGGTGTATGTCATTAAACCCACTCTGAGCTGTTTGTTTCGGTTCTCCTCATTCTAAAGTCAGACGTCCTTGTGTCTGTCCTTTTCATATTCCATCCCTGGCCTGCATCACTCTTTGGAATAGGATCTTCTTACTCATTACTTTTCAGGTGAGTCATGGAACCTTAAGTCCAACCTTGTTATCCTTTTTGCAGACCAACCAAATGTTATGCCCTCAGCCCTCTTCCAGAGAGTGTGTGTGAAAGCCACTGACGCACATCAAAGAGAGACTGTGATTTTCCTTCTGCATTTCTTTCCTGATGCACCTTTTATGAGCATCACCTTTCACTCATGGTTATTATATCTCATGTGTGCTTCAGATACTGATTATTCTATCATTTCTAACCTTCTTAGTGCTGCTGTAATGCTGCAAGCCTGTAGCTCTGCTTATGAGGTTGTACATTCTCATACCTTGTTTCCTGTGATGTTGGAAGCCCAGTAATCGAGGGCACAGAAATGAGTTCTAGTTGTAGAAATGTGTCTTAAAACACAATCTGGAAGTCATGTGATCTCTTGAGTTCACTTTATTTTCCTCCCTACTGTATTTCAAACAAGTTCAGAGATGACTGATGCAGGCTATAGCTTCTAAATAATAAGCTGCCAGAAACATGTCACTGAAGAGCAGCTGAATGTTCATGGGGTAACAGACCTGTAAACAGTGTGGCAATTTCTGTGATGCGGTAGGACGCATATGATAAGCAGCAAGATAGTAAGTCTTAGCCTGAAACGTTCAGAAGTTTCTAGCCAAGCAGCAGTAATCATTAATGCACCATGGATTGCCAGAGTATATGTATATTCTGTAACAGAGCATGAAAACAGCATGCTAATGATCTTAAATGTATGGCTTTTACAGGCCAGAAGGCAAATCAGTGGAGGAGAGGCTGTCCCTAAAATGGATTCTTGTCATGTTTTCTTCATGCTTAACAATATGTTTAATTTGTGAATAGAACATTGGGCACATTTAAGACCATTTCTTGTAAACAGTTTCTCCTCATAAACTTTCTGAAGTTTTATATGCGTGAATTTCAGCATAATATATTTGCAAAATGCTAACAGAAAAAAAGAAATTTGGTCCTACAAGTCCCGCCAAATGTTGCAGCTAACCTATGTAGCTGCTAAACTTCTTTATTTTACATGTATCCAGAAGGCCCTTAAATTCTTTGTAACAAAAGATTCCTGGGTTCATTAGTCATAGGGGTGGTCTAATTCACATTTAAGCATTAATGTATTAAAAAAATGTTGGCCAAATTTGATTAACTTTTGCCAAACTATTTATTTTGTATTTATTATTATGCATTTAATCATGTGTTTATTTACTTGAACATGTTATTGCTTTTGTGTGATGTTATGTTATGATGTATGTTATCTGGGACAGGCAGTGTTATGAGGGGTTTCACTGTTTTCAAAAGACTTAATTAGCTGTTTATTATTGTCAGTCAAATTAATGGATTTAAGTGCCAGATTCCAAAAATGTTGCTCTTAGTGTAAGTCTACCCTGATTCTGAAAGACTTGCTGTCAGTGTAAGTGACTTTCTTCTATGTAAGGCCTGTCTATACACAGGCTTACACCAGGGGCCAGATTCCAAAAGACCCATTCTTGGTCATAAGTAGTAACTTAACACTGAGAGCAAGTCTTTTGGAATCAAGTCCAATGTGTTTGCTGAGTGCTTTTATCTTTGTAAGCCTAAGGAAAGACATGAGTTAATTTTCTGTGGCCAAGATATAGTGTTTATTTTGTTATCTAACTTTTATCAAATTATTTTATTTAACATTTCGAGATCTGCACCCTTGAATCCTGACTTACTGTTTTTCCACTGTGTTTTTGAGAGGGGGTATCTAATGTTATGTCATGAATTCTAGTGACGTGTACTGGATTCAGGTTGTAACATATGCATCCTGTCTGGTTCAGGGGGACTATTTAGGGTAATATGCAGCCTGACACAAGTGGTTGTAGAAGAAAACTGTACATAAATGTACTGGAGATGAGTGCAGTCTTCCTGGATCACCAAGCCTTGAACCAAAGCATAACCAAGTGAGGTGTTTCCATATAAACAGACAGTATGTATGTAGTATAGAGTATCAAAAGACAGCGTGAGAGCCATGCTGTCCATTGGGTTTACAAGTGTTCTTTGCTGTCAAGATCTGACAAATCTGAATAGCCTAGTTCTAGACAATGTACATCCCAAGGGAACTGAACTGCTTGGCAGACAGTAAGAACATGAATTTTTCTAGTTCCACACTAGTGGTCTCTCAGACCCAGAACAGCACAACTCCTCTTAAGTGACTAGTATCAGCCAGTCTGCAATCTCTTCATGTATTCATTAAGTGCCAATTTCTATAGCTTTTCCTCTCTGATTCCCCTTCAGAAAAATATCTGAGGCTTTGTGCCTGACTAGGATTCTGTATGCTTTTCCATATCTTCAAACTGATGCAGAGTGTTAGTCATGGCAAGGTTTCAAAGGACAGCCTTGATTTCAATTGCAGCATTTTGCCTGAGGTAGCCTTTGTTTTTTCTTCTTCTTCTGGACATTTTTGTTCTTTCTTGGTGTCTTCTGTGAAAAAGAATCTCCCTAAGATGAGAACACCCTTCAGGAAGATCTAACACAGCAAATGCTAGGTGCCAAGCCATGACTTAAAAGTCAGTACCAAGAAATGCATTATAGTACTTTTTGGGAAGTTGGCCACCCTGGGCAACTTCATCATCAATAAAACACTTCTAAAAGTTGATTTACTAGTCAGAGATATGGGAATTTATCTTGATAGCAACTGAGCCTTCTACCAATATGTCTAAGGTATTAAGAAAATCCTCCCATGTTGCTCAACATATAAGTAAGATCATGGCATCTAGGTCCAGAGAGCTCATCAAACCACTGTACTCAGCCCTCATTAGACCCATCATAGAGTATATAATGCCCCTTTCAGTATGTACCTGACTAGTCACATGCAGCAACTGGAACATCCACAAAGGTTCCTTACAAAAAGAGTATGGGAGTAAATACTATGTTCTATGCTGATTCCCTCAAAGCCCTGTCTCTTTATTTAGTGTCATACATACTTCTGAGAGGTGATCTTTGTCTGGTGTACAAGGTGTCCCTGGACCCTGTTTTGATGAATCTTTTGCCCATCCACAAAACAAACAGTATCAGAACTACTAGATTAAAAGACCTAAATTTTGCTTGCGACATAAATAGGACATGTTGGCAACACAGATATGTTTCTCGGAGAATTCCCATTCTCTAGAACAGGCCCCCATCCGTGTGAAGCAGAGCTCCTCCTTAACTCTATTTAAGTGCAACTTTGACTAATGTATGTGTAAACAGAAATTTACCCCTGGTCTGGCATCTGTGTCACTGATGGACAGAGACGGTGAGTAACATTTAGGTTGCACAGCAAGGCTTGTAAGGGCCCTAGTGGTCATTAGCCAAATGTACACCAGTGAACCTGCAAATCTAAGGCTGGACTTGAATTCAAGCAATGTGTTTCAAGATTGGTGCTTTTATGTGTATTCACCAAACAATGGATAAAAGAGATTATCTGAATTTTTGTGCAAAAGTCAATTGCTTGCCTTGTGTTTAGATGTGATTATTTTTAGTAGCAGAGGGTATGGGGACATGCCTCTCTTATAAAACTAATTTCCATAAATTTTAATTTTCATTTCATTTTACATTTGTTGATGGGGAATGTCTGGCTAAGCCTTTTTCAGCAGAGGCCCAGGGAGAAAAGCTCCAGTACATACTTAATAACCATATGGTGCAAGTTACAGGTTTAAAAATCAAGTGGAGAAAAACCATCAGTACATACATAGTAGAATGGTAGATTTTCACAAATATTTTACAAGTGGAGTTACAGCAAATTGGTTTGGAAATGTTAAAATAAAGCAGAAGTGACAATGTAGTGGTTCACAGATAATTAAAGGTAAAATTGCAAAAACATACATTTTGTGAACATTTGCAAGAAGAAGTCTATTCAAAGAGGAGTTTAATGAGTGGGAAAGTGTAGGAGAGTCACACGAGGAGATGGAAAGTTTTCAAGGAGGGTTTGAGCATTGGCAGATCCACTTTCTGGTAAGATGTTCTTTTAGTGCTAGCTTAAACTTTTTGGGATGAGCCTGTGTTCGAATCTCAAGAGGTAGCTTGTTCCATTCCATTGAGGGGTGGTAGCTGTATATGTTTTGACCTACTTTAGATTTGCGCTTATAGATTTTTAGAAGGTCTTGAGAAGAGCTACGGAGGTTTCTTGTGGGAGCATAATGGGAGATGATAGTGTGTAAGGCTGGACAAAAGGATGGCTGATATAGGATTGCATGTATGGTTTGGAGCTGAGAGAGAAGGAGGAGTTGAGGCAGTTCTAGCCGGTTTAAGTATTTTAGTGAGAGACAGTGGTGAGATCTGTGGGGTTGTTGGGTTGCAAATCTAGCTATTTTGCTGTATGTAGTCTGAAGTCTAGCAGTAAGTGTGGAATTTAGATTAGTAAAAATTTGGGAGCAGTATGTTAAGCAGGGAAGAAGATAGGCATGGGTGAAGGCTATTTGTGATTCCTGAGTAAGGCATGTGTTATTTCTGTAAAGCAGTCCTAGCTTCAGGTGGGTTTTCCTGATGCAGTTATTTACGTGGAGATCAAATTTGAGCTGGTCATCAATAGTGATGCCTAGCAGTTTTCAGTTTGATTTAGGTATGATTGGGGTGTTATTGAGTGAAAGGATGGTAAAGGAGGTCTTAATGTGATTTGCTGATTTAGGTAGAAAGAGTAGGAGTTTTGTTTTTTTAGGGTTAAGTATGAGTTGGTTATTGGAGAGCCATGTTTCTACAGAGTTTAGTGATGACTGGGTTGCTGTTAAGAGTTCTGAGTGAGAGTTAGTTATAGTTAAAACAGTAGAGTCATTGGCGTATTGTGTAATAGAGGAGAGTTAGCAGGAGGTGTAGAGGAAATATGTGAAGATATTGAATAGCAATGGTCCTAAAATGGATCCTTGAGGGACACCCATTTTTATTTGTAGAGGAGAAGATAAGGCAGTTTCCCATCTAACAGACTGGAATCTGACTTTGCGATAGCTTTCAAACCATGCCACAGTATCAGGGGAGAAGTTGAGGTTCTATAGCTTGTTAATTAGTAGTAAGTGGGAAACTGTGTCAAAGGCCTTTGAGAGGTCGAGGAAAAGACAGGAGACAAATTTGTGGTTACCTCTGGCCATAGAAATGGTATTGAGAAAGGATGGAAGAGCTGTGTGTGTACTATGCTTGGGTCAAAAGCCATGTAGAGTAGGTGTTAGTAGGTTTTCCTGAGTGAAATGTTCAATGACTTGAGTATGGATGCATTTTTCAAGGATTTTTGACAGGGGGG
The DNA here is from genome assembly GCF_019279795.1 of Protopterus annectens. Classification (NCBI taxonomy): domain Eukaryota; kingdom Metazoa; phylum Chordata; order Ceratodontiformes; family Protopteridae; genus Protopterus; species Protopterus annectens. Next base: position 1,131,569,235 of record NC_056739.1, read on the forward strand.
AGAGGATAGCAATAAGCCTACAGTTTGAGATTTCAGTGGAGTTACCTCCTTTGTGTATTGGTATGGTATAGAATTGTTTCCAGATGGAAGGTACCTTGGATTCAGAGAGGGAATGGTTAATTAAGATTGAGATAGGATAAGCAAGTGAGTGAGCAGCTGACTGGAGAAAATAAGATGGGATGTTGTCCACAGATACAGAGCACGGTTTAAGTTTGGAGAGAAGGGTACGAATATATGTAGTGGGGATGGGCTTTAGGGAGAAAATGTTGGGATGAGTGGTTTCTGTAGGGGAGACTGGGTTAGTGGGGTTAGTATGATTGGGGTTGTTTGAATTAAAGAGTTTGGATATAGATTCAACGAAATAAGTGTTGAAGATATTGGTGGTTTGTTCTGGTGACTTTTCTGGGGTGGGGTTGGGAGAGGTAGGGTTTCCAGGATGGAGTATTTGATTGATAGTGTTCCAGAATTTTTTAGAGTTGGATTTGAGTGTGGTAGGGGGGTTGTAGTAAAAATCTTTTTTGTCCTTGTTGATTTGTCTTTTGGCCAGGTTACTTTGTTCTTTATATCTTTGTAGATCATATGGGTTTTTTGTTTGTAGCCATTTTTTCCAGGACTTATCTCTAGACTTCATGAATGTTTGTGTTTTTAGTGAGCCAAGGAGATATTTTAGCTTTTGTCCTAATTTTCTGAGGTGGAGCTAGTAAGTTAACGATGTTAAGAAAGGTAGTGTTAAAAGCAGTGACAGCCTCATCTAAGAGGAGATGGGTGAGGAAGTCCCAGCTAACTATAGATATGAGGGTATTAAAGGTTTCTGGACTAAAGTTGGAAATATTATGCCTAGTTAAGTATTTATGTGGATTGGGGAGGTGACTAGTATATCTCAACACTTTTATAGGAGAGTGGTCACCTAGGGAGTCAGGGAGGGTATCAGGATTGTGGTATTTGGTTGGTGTTGAGACTAGTATCCAGTCAATGAGGGTATATGTAGTGTGGGTATGGTTACAGTGGGTTGGCTTGGTAATTAGCTGAGTAAATACACAGAGGTTAATATGTTGTGGGGAAGTAGGGTTATTTAATGTTAGCCAGTTGATGTTTGTGTCACCAAGGAGGATTGTTTCATTTGGGATGTACAGGGACAGATAGGAGAGGATATTTTCTAGTATTGGGATATTGTCGCCTGGGGGAATATAGGTGGCTACTGTAGTAATAGTAGAGTAGTTGTTTAGTTTAAGGTTAACTATCAGTGTTTCTGCTGGGGAGAAAGATGGCACTGGATGTGAGATAAGAGAAATGGTGAGATTACTGGAGTAAATTATAGCAATCCCCCCACCCTTTTTGTTTGTACGATCTAGGCAACTTATGTTATAGCCAGGTGGGGGAGTATATCGCTGTCTGGGTTGTGGGGTTTAAGCCAGGTTTCTGTGACAGCAATTACATCAGGGGTATGGTGTGCTATCCAGGCATGAAACAGACTTAAGTTTGTTTAAAATACTAATTTGCAGAGTTTTGATTTCACTTTTTGTCACCAGTGGCAGATTTGTGATATGTTTTGGAATACCAAACTCTTTTGTCATAGCTGAAACTGTGTCCAATCTTTTTGTCTGGACTGGACTCACAGAGTCTCAGTTTCTCAAGTTCATCTACCTAAACCTAAATCTGTTACATCATGGAATATACTCTCCCCCCAAGCTGTAGGAGGGAGTCTCCATCTGCATGGAAGATGTTCTTCATGTTTCACTGTTGCAGTCATTACATTTGGGGTAATCTGCTTGCAGGTTGCCCTCAGTCAGTCTTATTAACAAAGTCTTGGGTCCTGCATCGGTTGCTGTCCCTTCTTCCATGACGTCAGGTCGTCAGGGGTATAAAACATGCAGCCAACACCATTACATCAGTTTTTCTTGCTGTGCGGTGCCTGAAGCAGAAGCAGTTCACAAGTGCTAGTCAGCCGACTCCTGAAATTTTCATTTTTAAGTTTCAGAACCGAAGTCTTCAACTTAAAGCTAAGTACCCCATTGGGGAAACTTTTTCTTGCTCCTTACCAATGGCAGTAAAAGTTAATAATTGCATTACTTGTGGAAAGCAAATACCTCATAAAGATTTTCATTCGTACTGTATTCTTTGCCTAGGCCCTGACCACGATGTACCTTGCTGTCGGTTTTGTGCTTTATTTAATCAGCGTACTATCCATCGTCGGTATATTTTTGCCTCTAAATATTTCAGGTCTCAGTTTAATTATCCAGAAATGTCATCGGTTAGCCATCCGACTACCGGGATTCCGAAAAAACGCAAAGATAAAGACAGAGACAGGCCGCTGAGGTCCTAAACTGCCAAAGACACTTCTCCTAAGCCAGTCGCCAGTTCGCCGGTACTCAGTGAGGTGCTTTCGCAGCCCCTGATACCTGCTACTTCTGATTCACAGGCCTCTACTGAGACCCATTCAGAGTCCGGTATGCCGTGAGGTACTTCAACTATGGAACCCGCGGATGTCTCTACCTTGGATGGGTCCGAAGCCGCTGTGCAGGCACCAGCTTCTGAGGGTGTATTCAGGCCTTCAGACTTGCATATTAAATCGACACCTCCTTTATTACTAAGGCCTAAATCTCGATCCATGTCTAAAAAACCGACACCCAGGCCACATGCTCAGGCCCCTATGCCTAAAAAATAAATGATAAAAATTTCTGAAGATCTAATAACTCTAATCAGGGGTAGTCAACCCCCTCCCTCTAAGAGGCCTAGGGTTGAGCTTGATTATGAATCTGCTGATCAGGATTCTGTTTCTTCTGATGACCTGGATTTGTCCTTACCTACATATGAGGATTCTGATACAGGGGATTCTATTCCCTCGCTTCCCCTCCTGAGGATTTTTCTTTTGGGGAAACTTTACATACTTTAAGGGAGCATTTTCACTGGGAAAGCCAGGAATTTTCTAATTCAAAAAAGAGGCTTAGGGATTTCCTTCTTCTACCTCAGCAAAGGGCTTTGGCTATACCTCCTGTACTAGACATTGTTGATGATGTTTTCTCGAAATCCAGTTTGGCCCCTGATTCCCTGCCTCCTGCTCCTAGTAAACCTGACAGATACTACAGGGTTCCTGAGTCCCACAAGTTCCTTTTCAAAAATCCTGTTGCAGATCCAAAGACCATTTCGCAGGGGCCCAAGGGCATTTAGGCTTTTACTGCTAAAAATCCTACCCCTTCTGATAGAGACTCCAGGGTGCTGGATAGATGGGGTAAAAAGGTTTATACTTCAGCAACCTTGGCAATCAGAGCTTTAAACTGCCAATTTCATATGTTAAAATATCAGCAACATGTCATTGGACTGCTTAAACAGAAAATGATGTTGATTCCTGACTGTGTGGAAAATAAAGATTTACAGGACTTAATGCATTCTGCTGAACAAGTTGGAAAACATACTTTGCAATGTGGTTTTGATTCTTTAGAGGCCTCTTGCAGGGCTGCTGTTACTAGGTCTGTGCTTAGAAGGCATGCTTGGCTTAAGAAGCAATCTTTGCCTGATCATGTTAAAGCTAAATTGTTGGATGCTCCTTTAAATCAGAACCGCCTGTTTGGCAACAAGGCTGAAGAAGTTCTTGGAAGATAAAGCTAAATCTATGCAAACTGCTAAAGATTTTTTACAAGTGCAACTTCCTAGATTTAGTAGGCACTGGCTTACTAAGAATTGGTCATTTCCAGTCCCTTCCAGGTCTTCTCAAGCCAAATCCAGACACAGAAAAAAACCCAGGTTTCAGTCCCAGGGGACTCTCAGAACTAAGCAGTGGGGGGCCTCAACTTCCAAATCTGGAAATAACAAGACACCCCCCCCTATGGTAAACAGTCTCAATGACTTCCTTTTAAAATTCCCATGCACTTATATTTTGACTGCCCCTTTGGGGGGAAAGATTGCTCTTCATGCAAAGAACTGGGAACTCATAACCCAGTACAAATGGGTTTTAAATATAGTGTCCCAGAGATACAGATTTCATTTTCACGTTGCCAACACCAAATGGGTGGCCAGACCTGCCCCCCAAATCAGTGGGCAAAGGCTCAAAAACAAGTACTTTCCCTCTTAAACATGGGGGCTATTCAATCAGTACCAGAAGAGGAAAAGGGACAAGGTTTCTACTCCAGACTTTTTCTGGTACCCAGAAAAGACAAATCATGGTGTCCAATCCTGGACCTGTCTGCTCTAAACACCTTTCTGGAGATCCCAAAATTCAAGATGCTGACTATTCACCAATTACTTCCTATGCTAGTCAAAGACACCTGGTTGGCAACACTAGATTTAAAAGAAGCATACCTGCACATCCTAATCAGGGAATCTTGCAGAAGATACCTACGCTTCAAAGCAGGCTACACATATTAACCGTTCTCTGCACTGCCCTTTGGTTTGTCTACTGTGCCCAGGGTATTCACAAAGAGCTTGGCTCCAGTTATTGCATTTTGCAGGCAAAGAAGTATTCAAATATACCCATACCTGGATGATTGTCTAATTCAGGCAGAAAGCCAGGGCATACTTTTGAATCATCTGGCGTTTGTAAAAAAGGTTCTGACTTGTCTGGGGTAAACCATAAATGAAAAGAAATCACAACTGGTACCCTGTCAACAAATTACATTCCTGGGAGCAAGCTTGAATGCAACTTCCCAGATGGCTTACCTCACGCCAGAAAAGCAAATTCATTTGGTAACCTATTTCAAACAAGTGGACACAAACACCCTGCTATCTGCAAGACAAATACTGCAAGCCTTGGGGTTCATAGCCTCCTGCATTCTTCTAGTTCCAGAGATCAGATCTCACTCCACCAGGGCTGCATCTACTTCTGCAGCCTTTCTCAGAGGTGTTCCTACAGGGACATCCTAGAAGCTGCTACCTGGAGTTCCGTACATACTTTCACCAAGCATTATCATTTGTCAATTTTCTCTAAATCCAGAGCTGGCTTTGCCACTGCTGTCTTGCAGGGCCTTATAGCTGGCCCTAATGCTATATAAACTCCTCCTCCCAACCATAGCTTTGGGAATCTACCCAAATGTAATGACTGCAACAGTGAAATACGAAGAACATAGTACAGTTGTGTACACTTACCATAAATGTAGATGTTCGAGTGTATTCACTGTTGCAGTCCTGGTTACCCTCCCTCCGGCCCCCTAACTTCTCTTGGCTGTACCTCTACTTTCCTTTACTATGCTTAAAAGCCTTTTTGGTGTATTTGCTTTTTGTTGGAGGTATACCTTTGTGTTTTTATGTTTATTTGCTCCCCATTAGGGGGGCACCTGACATCTGGGGCAAGAAAAACTGATGTAATGGCGTCGGCTGCATGTTTTATACCCCTGACGACCTGACGTCGTGGAAGAAGGGACAGCAACCGATGCAGGACCCAAGACTTTGTTAATCAGGCCGACTGAGGGCAACCTGCAAGCAGAGTACCGCAAATGTAATGACTGCAACAGTGAATACACTCGAACATCTACATTTATGGTAGGTGTACACAACTGTACTGTATGAGCACAGGGCTTTGCACTCACAGAAATCATACCCCAGAATTCATAAATGAGCATTATTGATGAAAAGGTACTCAGCAATCAGATTTTTTTTTTTTTTTAAACTTTCCTTATTTCTCAGAATAGGACTAAAATAGCTAGGTATTCATTTAATAACATTTAGTTTAGCTGCATATCTAACCCCATTCTGGGAAGAATAGACTATCCACATTAGCCCCATTCTGGGAAACAAAGTTTAAAAATAACACCACATTGCTGTTGTGCAGTGCTCCAGTGTTACTCATTCATGAATACTGGGGACATTTTGTTTTTTGACTTCCAGTTGCATTTCAGCAAACCAGCTCCACAAAACTCACAATTCATAGGTTCATAGGTTGGTACTAGGCTTTCGGCCATAGGGCCTATACAAGCCTAGCCACAACAATTCCCTGGCTATTTCTTCCCACAGTATTTACTTCCCTGGACCCCTGTCTAGCAGGGCGACTGACGTGTATGTTCATTCGGTGGTACTGTAATCATATGAAGTGTATACTGACTGCTTAGCTCTGTTACTGCATTATTTGCTTTAAATTGCAATATACAGAAAAAAAGAAATAAAAACTATTAATAAAAGCATGTATTAAAAACTGTACAGTTGGAAAGGGAAACTGGAGTCGTATCCAAGCATTAATTTTTTTATAGGTTCATAGGTAGATACTAGGCTCTCTGCCCTAGGGCATTTATAAGCCTAGCCAGAGTGTATTTGGCTTCCGCCTCCCTATTAGATTAGCCTACTGCGCCTCTGTAAAGTAGGTCACAGAAGCTACCCTTTTAAGATTAGTTTACTATGCCTCTGTCTAGCAGGGACACAGAAGAGATCCCAGGGGTGAATTTGCGATTTCCCATCCACGCGTCCAGATTTCGCTTGAAGAGGGATTCTATTCCAGAGTGAGGGGAGCCTCTGGGAAATTAATCTGTCCCTCCAGCATGTCCTATTTATTTTTGTGCTGAGGTTTAGGTTCCCTGGAGTGTGTAGCTCTAAGGGATTTGGATTTTTTGAGGTGGAGCATGTCCATTAATTCTGGGTTTGACATGGCTTTGTACGTCAGGCATAGATCGCCTCTGACTAGGCGGTAAGCAACTGAGTAGAGCTGGAGTTTCTTTAGTCGAGCTGCGTAGGACATCTGTTTGTAGCCCATGATCCTCTTGGTGAGGTACTTTTGGGGTCTCTCCAGTTGCTGCAAGTGTCGGGTAAGGTACATCCCAAAAGGGGCATTGTATTCAATTATGGGCCTGATGAGTGACGAGTAGAGGGGCACAATGACCTCTCTTGATCTAGATGTGAACCCTTTCATGATAAGGTAGGTGGGCTATATAGAAGGTCTTTCTAACCACTTTGGCAACGTGATTATCAAAGGAGAGATTACTATCTACGTTGGTCCCCAAATCTCTAATTACTTCTTTCATACTTAATGGATTACCACCTTTGTGGTAATTTGTGGGCACCTTGTTTTTCCCAAAGGGGATGACTATGCACTTTTTAGCGTTTAGCTTGAGGCTGTGGCTCTGGCACCAAGCATCCGTCTCTGTGAGACCCTTTTGGAGGATGCTTGTGTCAGCTGGAGATTCGATTATGGCCCCCAGTTTGCAGTCATCTGCAAACTTTGTCAGCCGTAATCCCCCCGTGTTAGCCTGAACCTCAGAGACGTATATACCGAACAAGAGAGGTCCCAGAACTGAGCCCTGTGGGACGTCACTTGTAACTGGTTTGGATTTGAACATGGCACCTGCGATTCTGACCATGTGGGTTCTATCTCTGAGCCAGTTTGCAACCCATCTTGTGATATAGGGGTTGATATTTAAGCTGGTAAGCTTATTTATGATGCCCAAGTGGGGTATTGTGTCAAAGGCTTTTGCAAGGCCCAGGTAGGCTGTGTGGACTACCTTGCCCTCATCTATGGCTTTGGTAACTGTTTCAAAGAAATCAACTAGGTTTAACAGGCAAGATCTGCCCTTAACAAAGCCGAATTGGGTAGGGTCCAATGTCTGGAGGCTCCCAATGTCTTTGTTTATGAGTTCCATGATAATACGCTCCATAGCTTCACAGACCAGACTAGTCAGGCTTATGGGGCGATAGTTTCTGGGGTCCGTTGTGGCACCATCTTTGTGGAGTGGGACCACTGTAGCTGTACGCCATTCTTTGGGTACATATCCTGTAGTAAGGCTAAGTTTGAACAGTGACTTAATGTGAGGGTTCAGTTCTTCTTGGAGCTCGTGTAAGACACAGCCTGGGACACCGTCCGGTAGTGGTAGATACCAATAGAGGGTACTCAGCTATGTGGGATGTACCAACATTCAATGCAAAATGCTATCTAACAAGGGAAATGCCTAGTTCTGTAATGCATAAAAGTCTGAAAGTTCTGCAAAAGAAAACTGTAAAAGTATTATTATATTTTTTGTGGTTTGAGAAGCCTTCTAACAGCATTAGTTAATTTGGCTGGCAGACCGTCAGACTGCTAGTCAAGATGCTACAGTTTTGATTCAAAAATAAACTTAACAGTTGAGGATTGTTGTTCCTAAGCATTCTAATTAATGTCTGTATCTATAAAAATAAGTGGTAATAGACTGTATCATAGTGGTGGGTTTTGTCCCGAACAGCATCTGCATTCTTGTTATGTACTTTCAATAAGACAAAGCACTGGATGTTACAGCTTGCCAGGGAATGTGCATTGCTGCTGCTTGCTAGTCTATGCTTTACTTTACCTTAGAATAATGAGACATGGCAAATACAGCTGTATAAAGATTTTTTTGCACATTAGCAAATAAACCCGTGGTACCTTTGTTTACAACACTGTAGTGCTTAACAAAAATAGATTGTGATGTCATAAACATAGCAATTTTGATGCCATTTGGGGATGCTTGATTGTTTTTGAAAGAGAGTGCAAAATGAGACAGTGAAACAAGAGCAGCATGGGTTGAAATACTTTGCTGAGTAAATAAGTGATACTAAACACAGTTATGTAACTATAAAAGCAGTATTCTACTAATCATCTTGGCAGGTTCCTAAAAAAAATTTTAGTCCCCTGAACGTTAAATATGTTCTTTATTTAGTTCAGTTTACCTGCAGGAAAGATATAAGGTACAAGGACAAAAATCCTACCAGCAGTAGAATTCTCAAACATTCTTGTTTACTCAGTTGTGTACCCTTTATCATTCCCCATCCCCCAGTCCTACTTCTGCCTTTCTTAAAGAAACATTTTCTTGCTAATTCTGTTACTTCCTTCTTTTACCAGTGCTATCTCTGTGTTGCATTTCTCATGTAAAATAAGGCAATGGAAGATGTTTAGAAATTCAAGTTCATCCAAATATTTCAGCTAGATGTTATGCAGCTGATTTTCAAAATATGTTGTCCATGTTAGAACTACAAGTTAGCTTGAATTTCACCATACACGCAGGTAAACAGATCTACCGTTAATGAAATGTCATATCTGTACAAATGTGGCTTGAATATCCACTAAGTTGCCAATTATGTCTTTGCTTACTTATGTCCCCACGTTGTGACAGCATGCTTCATCTTTCTTTTGTCACCCTCCTCCATTAGAATTCTGCTATTAGATTGCTTTTTTTATTCTTACTAGGTTTCTTAAAGGTGCCAGCCATGGCCTCTTCAGAGACTGTGTATTACCTTAAGTGAAATTACTCCTTTTAGTCTTCACTGTTGGTAAGCAATGCGTGTTTACCCCCCCCAACAATCTCATATCCTTACTTGAATACATTTAAAAAACTGTAAGCAGTACACTAATGCATCCTAGTTACTGCCCACAAGGGGAGTGTAGACTATTCCATTGCTTTCATAGAGAGGCATTCTGCTTTCTGTCCACCACAGCATTTTAAAGGCCATCTCTTCTGTGTTTAACTGGTTAATTTTTGTCCTTTGTATGTACTGACACCCTTTTCCTGTGTGGTTCTACTTAGCTGCACTGTCAGTGTTAATCCCTCTCGTTTACTTCTAAATGCCTTACCTTATCCTTTTAACTTGTGGGTTCTCCAGTGTTCCAATAGTCTAGTCAAGTTCGCTTGCAATCAGTTACTTCCCATTTGTCAATACTTATTTCCATTGTTTGGTGCTATATGCAAATATAGTGATCCTACTTTAGAACACGTGACAGATCTGCTGTACATAATCAAAACACACAAGCTCCTGTTCAGTACATCACTGTCATCTGTATTAAGAGTTGCCATCTCCACAATGAAGTTTTTAATCAGCAAAGTTGTAGGTTGTGGTCTGCGTTGATAAGAGAGCTGTGTCTTACATCCTGGCTCAGTTATGGCCTTTATCCTGCACTTATTCAGTTTTGTAGATAATATTGTCAAGGGAGAGAGATTCCTTTACTAGGTACATAAATGGTAAAAGCCTGTGGTTTCCTATAATACACAGTAGAGCTATCATGAACATGGCTGCTAACGAGCTTTGTTTTCTTGTCCTGGGTTTCAGTCCCATTTTGGCATGCATGCAGTGTAACCTTAAGGAAGCTGTTTAATCAGGCAGTGCTCTTGGATTATTCCTGAAAAGAAGAACTTGTGTCTTGCATTCCTAAGTGGTTTAACAAATAAATAAAAACTAAGTGCAGCCTCGTGACTTTAGCAGTTAGCGACCGTCTTCTTCTTCTTCTTCTTCTTCTTTCGGCTTTTCCCGGTTAGGGGTCGCCACAGCGGATCATCTGTCCACTCATGATTGGCAGTGGAGTTTTACGGTGTTGAGTTTCCAGCCCGGCGCCCAACCTTCTACAGAAGGCACACACACTCACGCACTCACACTTAGGGCCAATTTAGAGTGTCCAATCCACCTACAGCATGTCTTTGTGATGTGGGAGGAAATCGGAGCACCCGGAGGAAACCCACACGACCACAGGGAGGACATGCAGACTCCGCACAGAAGGCACCCCAGCCGAGAATCGAACTGGAGAACCTCTTGCTGTGAGGTGACAATGCTAACCGCTGCACCACCGTGGCCGCCCTCGCAGCAGTTAGCGACAGTAATTACGATAAACTTTCAGAAAAGTCGGGTTTAGGTATGTCAGGTCATATTCCTTCCAAAGTTGAAAAATGTTTTTTAAGATTGTTGCAGCACATTGAAAGCAACTGTTTATTTGTTTTGGTTACTTTGCATTTTATGTGATTACAAGAAGTACTTCTGAATGAAATTTAGTTTGAAAATTTTACTTTATACATTGTTTTTGTTTAGTGGCAGCAAAATGTGGCTGAAACAAGTGCACAGAGCTTTTATAAATGTCTAAAATGATACTAAAGAGCTTTTGTCCCTTCTGCCCCTGATTGACTTCTCTATCTTTTCTCTAAGCGTATTATAAAGGGATTATTATAAATTTATGAGTTCAGTGTTCTCTCACTACCCATTGTCCTGACATTTAAGCCATGGTATTTTGCTAAGAACTGTTTGCCATGAAGTACATCTGTCAAGTTATGTTAGTAACTGTGTCACTTTTCTACACCTCAAGTAACAAACTTTTTCACAATCGCCTATGAGTCATTTTTACAGCTGTCTGGGAAGACAAGAGATCTTTCCTTAAAAAGAAAGTAAAATTGAAGGGAGATGTTGTCACAGTCAACAAGCAAACTGTTGTAATCAAAACTTTGCTTATGTATAAGCAGAGTTTGATAATCACAGAAAAAGTACACAATAATGCTTTATTTGCTGTTTGGTTAATTTTTAATTGTTTGGTCCTAAACACACACACACATGTGCGTGTGTGTGTGTGTGTGTGTGTGTGTGTGTGTGTGTGTGTGTGTGTGTGTGTGTGTGTGTGTGTGTGTATACACGTGCGCACTCTTGTGTTTTTTCACTTAGAGTAATGGACACACTCGTAGGAAAGGAACTGTTATTTAAATTTAGGGTCAGGGCCTTCTTTGAAGGTTGGACGTCGAGCTGGCACCTTGGCATTCGTGAAAATGTACTGCCAATCATTAGCGGACCGGAGTTCCGCTGTGGCGACCCCTAACCGGGGAAAAGCCGAAAGACAAACAACAATTTTTATATCATCCTTTACTATCCAGGTCTCACCCATTTTGTCTTTACTCACTATTCCATCCTTAGTCTTTCTTTGCTCCCTTGCCAGTGTGTGTGTGTGTGTGTGTGTGTGTGTGTGTGTGTGTGTGTGTGTGTGTGTGTGTGTGTGTGTGTGTGTGTGTGCGCCCATGCATATACAAAAACAAAGATTTCATTACGAGATAAAAATTGCACATACACTCCATCGCACAATACCACACATACCCATATGCTGTACATTCACCTAACATTCAGTAAAACACACTACAAACTGTAACAACAAATGCACAACCACACCCTTTCACATAGGTGTGTGCATGCACACACACACACCAGCAAATGCATTGACGTGTGTGTGTGTGTGTGTGTGTGTGTGTGTGTGTGTGTGTGTGTATGTATATATATATATATATATATATATATATATATATATATATATATATATATATATATATATCCCCCAGGGGACAAATTACCTGCACCCCCTACAACTTTATGTATGCCAAATCCAGCATCGCACAACAGCAAAGAAAAGACATGTACCCATTCCCAGTAATGTAGCTAGGGCAGAGCAAGAGGGGCAACTGCCCCGGGCACAAAGTGTTGGAGACACAATTAGCCAATACCAATCTCTCTTTAATGCAATACCAGCTTTTAAAATCCGGTATGCATTTGCAGTCAAACCTGAGTCCTGTAGTGCTCTGTGTGTGATCTAAACTGTAGTAACAGCTTAAAACTTATGAACAAAATAAAAAAGCGGAGCTTTTCTGGCCGTTTTTGGTGTTTTTTATTTTATTCAGAAGTTAGTTTCACCCTCAATGGGTATTCAAGTGTTTATATAAGTTTTTGACACCATTACAGTTCGGTTCAGTTCCACTTTTTTATGAACATGGACATGGAAGCTGCTTTGGGTAAACTTATAAGTTCAGTACAGAAACTCACGGCATTATTATCATGCCCAGGAGCTAATCGGATGGAGCTGAGTACGCCAACCAGCACTCAGGCGGAACTTTTTACACTGCATTCCCCGTTGCTTGATGATGTTAACACCAGCAGCAACAACACCAGCCATCAGGGTCTCCAAGGAAGTGATATAATGAATTGGTTTTGCTTGCCAGAAATTAGTCTCTCGGACTCGAACAAGGAGATGAACAAAATGCCCTGCATTAAGAAACAAATTGATAATTTTGAGAGACTCTGTAAAAAGTACAGGGCTCTCCAATTGGACAATGCCTTTCTCAACAAATCACTAGCATTAAAACAGGTACCGAAGGGATTGCAACTATGGAAGCTACCATTTGGTATAGAAAATGGAACAACTGCTTATCGTGAATTGACTGACCTGTTTGACAAAGCGGGTCTCAAAATGTTGGATATAGTGATCAGAAACAACCAAAGTAAGTTAGCTTTACTAGAAAATGAGATCAAAATTTTTTATTTTATTTTTATTTATTTTACATTTGTTGACCGGGCTAGTCTAGCTGGATATATGTCCATTTTCAGTAGAGGCCCGGGGAGAAAAGCTCCACACATAACATAAGCAAGACAGATAGACATATTGTTAATAAAGACATTACTCAAAAAAATATACATTTAGATCAACTACTAATCAAAAATCAGGATACATTAAAGGAACTCAAAAATTTAGATTCATACAAATGTTCTGTCGATTTCAAAGCAAGTTTACCTAAAACATAAGGTTTTGCAGTTAGGCAACAGCCAAGAAGATTACATTAGAAGCTAGAAGGGACGAGAAGTAGAAGGAGTATGAAGGAAAGAAAAGAAATGACACAGGCCAGAGTCATAAGTAAGAGAGGAGAAGAAGAAAGACAGTCAAGACAAGGTGGGAAGAGATGGTAGATGTAGGTCAGAGCATAAGAGGACAATAGAGAAGGGAAGCAGGGTAGATGTTAGATTTCAGGAAAAAGAAGGGTTAAAGGTTAGGAGAGAGTAATGAGAGGGAGGTTAGCCTGGAGTATTCAAGAACAGAGCCAGTGGGTTTGGAAAGCTAGCCTGGAGTACTGCAAGAACAGAGCCAGTGGTTTTGGAAATGTAGTTTGATTTGTTGTTTGAAGAGAGGCAGGGATGAGATTAGTGTTAACTCTTTAGGCAGCAAATTCCATACTCTGCCTACAGTGTTGGTGAAAAGAGAGTCACCAGCTACGTTGTGGGCCTTTATGGGTTTGGTCATAAGTTTACAGGAGGAACGAAGAGAGGTGAGATTGTTATAGTGGAGTAGAAGTTGGGAAAATATAGGGGTATTACAAGGTTGGTACAGTATTTTGTGGGCAATTGTAAGTTGTGAAATATTAAGAAGGTTTTGTAGTTCCAGCCAGCCTAACTGTTTCAAATTGAGGCAGTGGTGTGTTCTAAAAGGGTTACCAGTGGCGAAGCGGGCAATGTTATTATAGCAAGTTGCTAGTTTGTTTAGGTTAGTTTTTTTAAGGTTGGTGAAGATAGGAGAGGCATAGAAGAGAGTAGATATAAGATGGGAGTGAGCAATAGTAGCTCTAGTTGATGGGGTAAGAAATGGTTTTATACGGTATAATGATCCAATTTTTCTGTTAACAGTTTTGATGGTGTTGTTGATGTGTTGGTCAAAAGAGAGATTGTTATCAATGGTAACACCAAGTAGTTTTGTTGTGGATTCAGGAGAGATGATTGTTTTGTTGTTAGAGTAGATAGAGAAGTTAAGAGGAGAGGTACGAGTAGTGGGGGTGAAAAGGAGAAGTTTGGTTTTTTTGGCATTGAGAAGTAGATACCGTCTAGTAAACCATGTTTCTACAGTGTTGAAGGTAGTTTGAGTTAGAGTGGTTAGATCAGAGGAGGTGGATGCTGAACAAATGATAGTAGAGTCGTCTGCATATTGAATGCAGGTAGCTTGAAGGATTACAGAGTGGAGATCATTAATATAGAGGGAGAAGAGGAGAGGACCAAGGATAGAGCCTTGAGGGACACCAATTGCAATGGGAAGTAAGGAGGAGATATGGTTTTCCCAAAGAACCGCTTGTTGTCTGTTACTGAGGTATGATGTAAACCAGTTGATGGCAAGGGTGTCAAATGAGAGCGATTTGAGAATGCTAATTAGAGAAGAGTGGTTGACCATGTCAAAAGCTTTAGAGAGGTCAATGAATAGGGCAGAAGAGACTAGGTTCGTGTTGCGATTGCTGTTAATGGTATCTACAAAGGAAAGGAGGGCAGTGGTAGTACTATGGTGGGGTCTAAAGCCATGTTGACAGTGAGCTAAAATATCATGGAGGGATAGGTACTGTACCAGTTGCTGATGTATACATTTCTCCATAATTTTTGCTAATGGAGAGAGAAGAGCAATAGGTCTAAAGTTGGAATAGTCAATAGAGTTTCCGCCTTTATGTAGTGGGATAATATGAGAGATTTTCCAGATATGAGGGATGGTTCCTTCTTGGATGGTTCTATTTATGAGTAAGGATATTGGGTAAGCAATTTCTTTGGCTGCTTTTTGTAAGAATAGGGGAGGGAGCTTGTCAGCAGAGGGAGTACAAGGTTTGAGTTTGAGAAGTAGTTTGAAGATGGTAGAAGTAGAGATGGGTTGTAAAGAGAAGCTACAGTTAGAGTTTAAGTGGTTGTTAGGAGGATAAAAATTATTAGTATTTAATTGTCTAGCGAGAGATTGAATAGTATCAGAGAAGAATGAGTTAAAAGTATTTGCAGTTTGAAGAGGGGTGTCAGGGTTGGCATTTAGTGGGGAGGGAGTTTTAGCAGTACCTGGAGAAAGTAGTCTATTGATAGAAGACCAGAATTGTTTGGGTTTATTTAGGTTAGTTTCTTGTAGGTTGCAGTAGGACTTTCTTTTATCAGTGAGGATGGCTTTTTTGGTAAGATTTCTAAGTTGCTGAAAGTGATGAAAATCAGAGCTGATTCTATGGGACCTCCAAAATTGTTAAACCATAGTATAATTAATGATTTATTATTCGCTCAGTATAGTTACAAGTATCATAAAGTATTGAAAAATGTGGAAGAGTTTGTTAATACTAACATAACTGTCAAACAGAAAAAATTAATGGGATCAAAATGACTAAAAAATCATGTAGCATAACCTATTGGGGGGGCAGAGGAGGTTAGATCCATTTGAGCAACATGAAGTGGAGAACGAAAATAGTGAAGTTAATCATGACCCCCAATATACCAATGACAGTGGTAGTAACCACCATAAAGGTGGTGACCGTTTTTTTAGACCAGAATCCCTGGTTGAGGAGGTCAAAATGGTTGAGGGTTAAACACAGTTATCCCAGGAGCAACCACTACAGTGGGAATTTGCAAAACAATGGTTCTCCCAACAGGAATCGTCAATGGGCGAGGAGGAAATAGTCAGCATTAGTAATAGTGATGGTGTGTTGGACTTTACATTAATTGATTTGGACTCAATTGAGAATGTTATGGTTGAAAAAGAAAAAAAATGTAATGAATTGTGCTTTAATTAAAAAACATGGCTTTACTATTAATAATTATAGTAATTTAGCCATCAGAGAAGTAGATCATGATTTACTCAGGAAAAAAAACATGTTTCTGCCCAATTTCAGGGCAGATGTGGTCGATGTTTTGATTGGTCATAGACTATATACAAGACAGTTAAATCTTAAATTGTTTTTTGATGACAAATTCAGTTTGAATACTAATGTTACATCAATGTCATCAAGAGAAAAAGTGTTTTTGTACCACCTAACAACAGTGATATTATCATGTTTTTTGAAAGATTATGTGAAAAGGAGTTCAGAACATTACTTTTAGATAAAAAAAAATGCACAGGGACAATCTCATACAAGATGAAAGAACAGTGCTATTGGAGTTAGTTAAGAACAAGGATGTTAGAATAATGAAGCCCGATAAAGGGGGTGGGGTCATGTTAGCTAAAAACAAACATGTATAAAACTTCTCATACTCAAAGTAAATAGTCATTTAAGGTCAAACCCGAACAAAACCAAAACCCTGCCTAAATATTTGTCTAAAGCTTCTTTTTTTTTTTTTTTTTTTTTTTAATAAATCTTGCCAAAAAGGCATGTTTTAAAAAACATTATATAATATTTGCCAGTTGTTTCAATATTGGGGCAATGGATATGTTGTCATTCAAGCCTGGTTTAGCCATGGCATTCAATCTTAACTGCCACCTAAGTTCCTTCTCTTCAACTTTCAACTTGTCATTTCCACCACTTTCGTTAGGATATACTCGATCTATAACAAAAAATGTATGTCTTAAAATTTGTACACTCCAAACTACATATAAATAGGGCATTATGTTTGTCTTTATTTTTAATTGCTCTAAGATGTTCGGCTATACGGTCCCTTAGTCTACGTATGGTCTTACCAACATAAAAACTGTAACAGCTGGTGCACCCTGCAACATAATCTAGCATTGTGGTGTTGTAGTTGCATCTTCCTGGGCACGAAAGGATCCTGTCATAATTATATACAGAGACATAAGGTCCCTCATTAATATACCTACAACATCTGCACGCCCCACATTTAGACATAAACGAATTGTGTCTTTTAACATTGTTCCTCTCAAGCAGGTTCTTGACATTTTTACCTCTACTGTACATTATTCTGGGTTTGTCTCCCAACTTTGCCTTGATTTTTTCATCAAAACATAAGTTCCAGCATCTGGTAATAGTAGTAACAAGTGTGGGGACTAACTGATTGTACCTCAATATAAGTCCTGCTGAATTGTCTTTTTTTCACCTTTTGTATGCTGTCCTCACCTGCTCTCAAAATGGGAGGAAAACAACCTCATCCCTTATCCTAAGTGTCAGTTTCAACGGATAACCTCTGTCCAGGAAAAACCCCACCAGGGTATATAGCTCTCTCTTAAATAATTCATTATCACTAACTAAGCGGGATAATCTCACCATTGGTTGGAGAGGTATAGTAAAATCAATTATAAAAAAGGCAGATTTAAGAAGTATAAATACACAATAGATTGTTTTTAATTGGATTGATTATTTATTCATGTATTTGAAGATGCATTAGTTTTAATTGGTTATTTGTTAAGTGATTTATATATTTAAATGATTGATGTTCTTCGTGTTTTACTGTTGCAGTCATCACACTTGGGTTATCTGCCTGCAGGTATCCTTCAGTTGGCCCGAATACCAGAGTCTTGGGATTTCTGCGTCGGATGCTGTCGCCTCTTCCATGATGTAAGTCGTCAGGGGTATAAAACATGCAGCCAACGCCATTACATCAGTCTTTCTTGCCGAGAAGGAGCCCAAAGCAGTTTGCAAGTGCTGGTCGGCTGCTTTCTGAAGTTTTTGTTTTTCTAGTTTCAGACCCGAAGTCTTCTAAACCTAAGTACCCCGTTGGGGATTTTTTTTTCTTGCTGTAACCGATGTCAGAAAAAATTAACAATTGTCTTGCCTGTGGAAAGCAAATACCTCACAGAGATTTTCATTCTTACTGCGTCACCTGTTTAGGCCCAGTCCACGACATCCCTAGCTGTTGGTTTTGTGCCGTGTTTAATGCCCAAACCATTCATCGTCGGGCTGTTTTTGTAGCTAAATCCTTTCTCTCTCGTTCTCCGTATTCCAAAATGGCTTCAGTAAGCCATCCGACTACTGATCTTCTGAAAAAGCGCAAAGACAGAGACAGACTGCATAGGTCAAAAACTGCCAACAATGCTTCCGTTAAGCTTGTTGCCAGTCCGCCGGTACTCAGTGAGGAGCCTTTGCAGCCCCTGATACCCGCTTCTACAGATTCGCAGGCCTCTACTGAGACCTATTCGGAGTCCGGTATGCTGTGAGATGCTTTTTTAAGTATGGAACCTGTGGATGTCTCTTCCTTGGATGGGTCCAGAGCCACTGTGCAGGCACCAGCTTCTGAGGGTGTATTCCGACCTACCGATATTCATATTAAACCAACAACTTAATTTCCTACTAAAACTACCAAGTTTCTCAGGCCAAGAGTTCACAATACGCCTAGAAAAACTGATGTCCAAAGCACATGCTCATCCTCCCATGCCACAAAAACAAATGCTTAGAATGGCTGAAGACCTTATTACTCTTAATTAGGGAAAGTCAGCCATCCCATGCCAAAAGACAAAGAATTTAATTTCCTTCCTATTCTACAGACCAGGAGCCTGATGACTCTGACCCTTCTGATTAGCAAGACATACCCTTATCTACCTTTGAGGATTCAGATGCAGAGTAATCCATTCCCTCTGCCTCCCCTTTCCGCTGGGAATGCAGGACTATCCTCAGTCCAAAAAGAGACTCGGAATTTTTAGATTTACCTCGGCACAGGCCTCTAGCTGTACCCCCTGTCCTGGATATTGTAGAAGATGTCTTCTTGGAGTCCAGTCTTACTCCTGACAAAACCTGACAGGTATTACAGAGTAGTACCTGATTCTCATAAATTTCTCTTTAAGAATCCTAGTGCGGATCCAGAGACCATTTCCCAGGGACCTAAAGGCATTAAAGCTACTACAGCCAAAAACCCTACCCCTTCAGACAGGGATTCTAGAGCTTTAGACAGATAGGGTAAGAAGGTATATACCTCTGCAACTCTTGCCATCAGGGCTTTGAATTGCCAGTTTTACATGTTGAAGTACCAGCAACATATTATGGAACTAATTAAACAAAAAAATGGTGTTTCCAGATTGTGCAGAAAATAAAGATTTACAAGAGTTAATGCATTCTGTAGTAAACATACTTTGCAATGTGGGTTTGATGCCTTAGAAGCATCTTGCGGGGCTGCTGTCACTGGCTCTGTACTGAGAAGGCATGCTTGGCTAAAAGAACAAGTCTTGCCTGATCACGTCAAAGCAAAATTACTAGATGCTCCATTAAATCAGGAGCATTTGTTTGGCACAAAAGCAGAAGAAGTTCTTAAAAAGATGGAAGAAAAAGCTAAATCTATGCAAACAGTCAAAGATTTCTTACAGATGCAGCCACCTAGATTCAGTAGGCATTGGCCTTCAAAAAACTGGTCCTTTCCAGTCCCTCTCAGGCCTTCGCAGTCCAAACTCAGAGGAAACAGACCACCAAGACTACAGTCGCAGGGTATGCAGAGATCTAAACAATGGAGTGTTTCCACCTCAAAACCAGGGAGTGGTAAGCCACCCCCTTATGGAAAAAGTTCACAATGACTTTCCAATTATCCTTCCCAGCCATGCCCAAGTACTTGCGCCCCTAGGAGGAAAACTCGCCCTTCATACAAAAAACTGGATGTCCATTACTCAGGACCGATGGGTTCTAAACATTGTATCCCAGAGATACAGATTCTACTTCCATTCACTGCCAACACCAAGTGGTTTGCCAGACCTTCCTCCAGACCAGTGGGCAGAGGCTCAAAAGCAAGTACTTGCCCTTCTCCATATCGGGGCTGTTCAGCCTGTTCCAGTAGAACAAAGGGGATAGTGATGTTCATCGTGTTTCACTGTTGCAGTCATTACTCTTGGGTTATCCTGTTGGCAGGCTACCCGCAGTCGGCCAGAGTTCCAAAGTCTAGGTTCGGCGTCGGTTGCTGTCGCCTCTTCCCTGACATCAGTGCGCCAGGGGTATAAAAGATGCAGCCAATGCCATTTTCTCCATTCTTTCTTGCTGCACGGTGCCCAAAGCAAAAGCAGTCCACAAGTGCCGGTCGGCCGACTCCTGAGATTTTCAAAGCAGAATTTCAGAACCGAAGTCTTCATTAAAGCTAAGTACCCCGTTGGGGAAACTTTTTTCTTGCTCCAGACCGATGTCAGAAAAAGTTAACAATTGTATTTCTTGTGGGAAGCAAGTACCTCATAAGGATTTTCACTCTTACTGTATTCCTTGCCTAGGCCCTGATCACAACGTTGCTAGCTGTCGGTTTTGCGCTAGATTCAACCAACGCACTATCAAGCATTGGTTCGATTTTGTATTTCATTACTTTGGGCGAAGATTTAATTATATAATGCTGGCGCAACAGCCGACAACCGGAGATTACAAAAAACGCAAGGACAAGGATAGGCATCTGTGGTCCAAAACCGACGACGAAGCCTCTTCTAGGCCAGTTGCCAGTTCGCCAGTTCTCAGTGAGGCGCTTTCGCAGCCCCTGGCAGCCGCTACCTCAGAGCCACAGGCCGCTTCTGACTCCCACGTGGAGCCAACTGGGCCTCTGGAAACTCAAGGTATTGGACACTCTGAAATCAATCCCTCAGATAGGTCTGGAGCCTCTGAGCAGGCATCGGTTTCTGAGGGTATCTTCAGACCTACACAACTATATATTAAGCCATCCTCAGCTTCAAAGACAAAGACTAAAGCAGCTCTAAAGACAAAGAAACAAGTACAGCATTCTCCTACTTAGACTTCCATGCCTAAAAAACAGATGCTCAAAATGGCCGAAGACCTAATTACTTTGATCAGGGGCTCCCATCCCCCACCTGATAAGAGGCCTAGGCAAGAGACAGAGTATGACTCTTCTGATCAGGTCTCTATTTCATCTGATTCCTCTTCTGAACAGGATATTTCCATGCTTCCCTATGAGGATTCTGATGCTGAAGAATCCATTCCTTCAGCCTCTCCTCCTGAGGACTATTCCTTTGGGGAAACCCTGCATACTATGAGGGAGCATTTCCACTGGGGAGAGCCAAGATTATTCTGAGTCTAAGTAAAGGCTCAGAGACTTCCTGCTTCTTCCTCAGCATAGACCCCTTGCCATTCCTCCTGTTTTAGACATTGTAGATGTATTTTCAGAGTCCGGACTATCCCCTGACTCTTTACCCCCTGCACCTGCTAAGCCAGACAGATACTACAGGGTCCCAGATTCTCATAAATTCCTATATAAAATCCCCGCTGCTGACCCAGAAACTATATCTCAAGGTCCCAAGGGGGTTAAGGCTGCTACTGCGAAAAACTGTCCCCTCTGATAGGGATTCTAGGGCTCTAGCCAGATGGGGGGAAAAAAGTATACACTTCTGCCACCCTGGCTGTAAGGGCTTTAAATTGTCAATTTCATATGCTTAAATATCAGCAATATTTACTGTCACTACTTAAACAGAAAATGTTGACAAATACTGAATGTTCTGAGAACAAGGAATTGCAGGATTTATTGCATGCAACTGAACAAGTGGGAAAGCATACTTTGCAATGTGGTTATGATTCACTGGAGGCCTCTTGCAGGGCCGCTGTTACAGGTTCTGTTATTAGAAGACATGCTTGGTTTAAGGAACAAAATCTGCCTGATCATGTTAAAGCAAAATTATTAGATGCACCATTACAGCATGATACTTTGTTTGGTACTAAAGCAGAAGAGGTGTTGAAAAAAATTAAGGATAAAGCAAAATCCATGCAGACAGTCAAGGATTTCTTACAGGTACAGCCACCCAGGTTTAGCAGGAACTGGCCTTCTAAAAATTGGTCCTTTCCAGTCTCAGACAGACCACAAAGAGGCAGATACAGGCGTCTTAGAGGCAGATCTCAGCCCCAAGGCTCATACAGGCCTAAACAATGGGGTGCTCCTACCTCCAAAAGTGGAGAAGACAAATCACAACCTTACAGGAAACAGTCCCAATGACTTTCATCTTCCAGTTCCAAGCAGTTTCCTTTTGACAGCCCCCTTAGGGGGAAAACTAGCTGTTTTTTCATCAAATTGGCAAATGGTTACCCAAGACAAATGGGTTCTGAACATAGTGTCCATGAGAGCCATTCAGCAAGTATCACAACAAATGCAGGGGCAAGGATTTTACTCCTGACTTTTTCTAGTGCCCAGGAAAGACAAAACCTGGAGACCAATTCTGGACCTATCTGTACTAAATACATTTCTGGAAGTTCTAAAATTCAAGATGTTGACTCTTCAGCAGCTACTGCCCATGCTGGGCAAAAGGGCTTGGCTAGTAACTTTGGACCTAAAAGAGGCATACCTGCAGGTCCCAATCAGACAGTCTTGCAGAAGATACCTCAGATTCATAGCTGGCTCAATGCATTACTAATTCTCTGCACTGCCCTCTGGCTTATCTACTGCGCCCAGGGTCTTTACAAAATGCCTGGCACCAGTAATTGCGTTTTGCAGACAAAAAGGAATTCAAATTGATCCCTATTTGGATGACTGCCTAATTCAAGCAGAGAACAAAGACACTTTTCTAAAGCATCTGGCGTTTGTAAAAATATTACTAATTGGCTTAGGGTACACACTAAACGAAAAGAAATCAAAACTAGTGCCCTCTCAAGAGATAATATTCCTGGGCGCAAGCTTAAATACAACTTTCCATGGCTTATCTCACGCCAGGCAAGCAAAAACAACTAACTACTTACTTCAAGAAATTGGCAACAAAAACCCACTCATCTGCAAGGAAAATCCTGCAGGCCTTGGGTTTTATGGCATCCTGCATTCTACTAATTCCATATGCCAGACTGCATATGAGGAAACTACAATGGTATCTGAAAAGTGTTTGGACTCAGCATTGCCACAGCCTGGAGACAGTAATTGCACTCATTCCCTGCCTACAACAGGAGTTTCGATGGTGGGCAGAAGCCTGTCACCACAACAAGGGTCTGCCATTCAGATTACCCACAGCCATACAGACACTGACAACGGATGCATCAGATTATGCCTGGGGGGCCCATATGGCAGGAAAATGTATTCAGGGCACATGGCCTGCAAACCAGATGCATCTTCACATCAATCAAAAAGAGATGCTAGCTGTTCAAAATGCCCTGACAGCTTTCAAGGACCTGCTTCATCCAGGACAATTACTGATAAAGACAGATAACACTACGGTCATGTGGTACATAAACAAGCAGGGAGGTACTCATTCCTACCCCCTCTGCAGACAAGCAATGACCTTATGGGACACAACATTGGCCTTTCAACTTCACCTGCAAGCACAATTCCTGCCAGGAAAAACAAATACTCTGGCAGACGAACTAAGCAGAAACCTCATGGATCCCCACGAATGGAAACTGGATCCACAAGTCTTCAGGATGATAACAAGGAAATGGGGATGCCCAGACATAGATCTTTTTGCCTACCCTCACAACTAAGGACTTACCACAAGCAAGCATGGAAAGTGGACGCCCTATCATTCAGCTGGAAAAATCTAACAGTATATGCTTTTCCCCCACTACCTCTCCTTCCCAGAGTACTCCTAAAGGTCAGACAAGAGAAGCCAATAATGATTCTGATTGCACCAGACTGGCCACGCCAGCACTGGTACTCATTCCTGAAGTGCTTGTCTCAAGGTCCAGCATGGATACTGCCTCAGACCTCTCACTTGCTGACCCAACAAAACAATCAGATCCTGCACAGCCAACTCAGGACCTTAAATCTGGCAGCATGGCGGATAATGTAGCCATAATGAATACTCCCCTTTCAAAAGCAGTTGTGGATGTTATCTTGGAGGCCAGGAGGCCCAGTACCAGAAAGTCTTATGCAGAAAAATGGAAGAGATTCTGTGCTTGGAACCAGGAACAAGGCATTGACATGTCTGTACCAAACATTCCTCAGATTTTACAATACCTGACTGAGATACTGAACAAAGGCCTTTCTTTCTCATCAATTAAGATTCATGCCTCTGCCATTTCTGCACATTACAATACGGAACCACCTATCTTTTCTCACCCTTTAATAAGGCAGTACCTCAGAGGGGCCAAAAACATTAGGCCTCCAAGGAGAGCACCAATTCCGGCCTGGGACCTCAATTTTGTTTTGGAAAAACTCGCACTACCTCCTTTCGAGCCAGCATCAACAGCAGATATTAAATTCTTATCCTGGAAAACAGCTCTGCTCCTAGCCGTTACCTCTGCAGGACGAGTCTCGGAGTTACAAGCACTCATGGCTGTGGAGCCTTTCATCATTTTTCATCCAGACAGGGTTTCTCTGAGGACAAACCCTACATTTATGCCTAAGGTGGTGTCCAGTGTGGCCCTCAGTCAAACCATTCACTTGCCTACCTTTTATCCAAATCCACAGAACAAGGAGGAGAAAATTCTGCATTCTTTGGATATACACAGGCAGTTACGCTTCTACTTGGACAGAACTAAAGCTTTCAGAAAGACTGAGCAACTTCTAGTGTCATATGCTGCAGGATCACAAGGAAAGGCTATCTCAAAACAGACTATTTCTAAATGAATAGGCCATTGCATCCGTTTCTGCTATTCTCAACATGGCAAATCAGTGCCTAAGGGCATTAGGCCTCATTCCACCAGAGCAGCAGCCACTTCAGCAGCCTTCCTCAGGGGAGTACCAACCAAAGAAATCTTAGAGGCTGCAACTTGGAGTTCACTGCACACCTTTGCAAAGCACTACCACTTGTCTCTTTACTCTAAGTCCAGAGCAGGCTTCGCCATTGCAGTTCTGCAGGGCCTCATAGCCTCTCCTAATCCTATTTAGCCCAGCCACCTTTCCTCAGCTTTGGGATTCAACCCAAGAGTAATGACTGCAACAGTGAAACACGATGAACATAGTACAGCTGTGTACCTACCATAAATGTAGATGTTCGAGTGTATTCACTGTTGCAGTCCAGGTTACCCACCCACCATCCCCCTTCTCTTTGCTGAGACTTGTCTGCACTTCTCTATCCTATACAACCTTTTTGGTGTATTTGCTTGTAGATGAAGGAAATGTTATTTTTGTGTATGCATTTCTTTTTGATAAATATTTTTCAGCCTACCTATTTGGGGCACCTGACATATGGGGCAAGGAAAACTGAAGAAAATGGCGTCAGCTGCATCTTTTGTACCCCTGGCGTACTGACGTCAGGGAAGAGGTGACAGCAACAGACGCCGGACCTAGACTTTGGAACTCTGGCCGACTGCAGGTAGCCTGCCAGCAGGATAACCCAAGAGTAATGACTGCAACAGTGAATACACTCAAACATCTACATTTATGGTAGGTACACAACTGTACTTTTCTACTCCAGACTGTTCCTGGTCCCCAGAAAAGGGAGCTCTTGGCACCCTATCTTGGATCTATCAGTTCTCAACATCTTTCTGGTAGTCCCAAAATTCAAAATGCTTACACTGCAACAGCTTCTTCCTATGCTAGCCAAGGATGCCTGTTAGTCACCCTAGACTTAAAAGAAGCTTATCTGCACATCCCCATAACGGAGTCTTGCGCCAAATATCTACGTTTCAGGGCAGGCTCTATGCACTATCAGCTCTCTGCACTTCCCTTTGGCTTATCTACGCGCCCAGAGTATTCACAAAATGCCTGGCTCCAGCCATTGCATACTGAAGGCAGAGAAATATTCAAATCTACCCATACTTGGACAGTTGCCTGATTCAGGCAGACAGTCAGGAATTGCTACTTCAGCACCTGGCATTTGTAAAAAGACTTCTAACTTCACTGGGATACACCATCAACGAAAAGAAATCACAACTGGTGCCCAGCCAACAAATTGTTATTCCTGGGAGCAAGCTTGAACACAACTTCCCAGATGGCATTCCTCACTCCAGAAAAGCAGGTCCATCTGACAAACTATTTCAAACTACTGTCCAACAAAACCCAGCTATCTGCAAGAAAAATACTGTAAACCCTAGGGTTCATGGCCTCATGCATTCTGCTAATTCCATATGAAAGACTGTATATGAGGAAACTTCAGTGGTACTTAAAAAGTCACTGGTGTCAACACTCTCACGACCTGGAAACAGTGATTCCTATCATACCTTGTCTAAGCATGCAACCACAAAAAGGGACTTCCTTTCACTCAACCCCTCGCCACCCGAATCCTGACAACAGGAGCATCAGACTATGCATGGGGGGCTCACATGGCAGGAAAATACATTCAAGGCAAATGGAGCCCAGAACAAATTCCCCTGCATATCAATCAAAAAGAGATGCTAGCTGTACAGAATGCGCTAACAGTCTTCAAGTACCTTATACTTCCAGGACAGCTCCTGATAAAGACAGACAACACCACAGTTATGTAGTACATAAACAAGCAGGGCGGGACTCATTCTTACCCACTCTACAGGTTAGCCATGGCTCTGTGGAACACAGCCTTGAGCAGCCAAGTGCACCTACAAGCTCAATTCCTGCCAGGCAAGCATAATTCACTGGGAGACGACTTAAACAGAACTCTACTTGACCCTCACGAGAGGAAACTGGAACGCAACTCATTCAGACTTCTAACCCAGAGGTGGGGAACTCCGGAGGTGGACCTTTTTGCCACCCCCCAAAACCACCAGTTGAACAAATTTTGCACCAGGAACCCTCACAGCAGAGCCTGGAAGGTGGGTGGCCCTATGCTTTACTTGGGAAAACCTCTCAATGTATGCCTTTCCTCCTCTGCCCCTGCTCTCAAAAGTACTACTCAAGATCAAACAGGACAGACCAAGGGCAATCCTTATTGCACCAGACTGGCCGTGCCAGCATTGGTACCCACTCCTACACAGTCTGACAACAGTGCCACCCTGGCACCTACATCAGAAATCTTCCCTGCTGTCTCAGCAGGAGGGACAGATTTTGCATCCACAGATGCAAACCCTAAACCTTGCAGCCTGGCTTATCCCTCAGCAAACAGGTGCTAGACATCATCCTTGAAGCCAGAAGGCCTAGTACTAGGAAATCCTATGCTGAAAAGTGGAAAAGATAGTGTTCTTGGAGTCAGTCTCATGGAAAGGACACAGCTGTGCCCAACTTACCTCAAATCCTTGATTACCTAGCAGAGCTGCTCCACAGAGGCCTGTCCTTCTCATCCATTAAGATTCATGCCTCTGTCATCTCAGCTTAATGTAATACTGAGCCTACTCTCTTTTCTCACCCTCTCATCAAGCAGTTCCTGAGGGAAGTTAACAATTTAAGGCCCCCCAGGAGAGCTCCCACCACGGCCTGGGACCTTAACTTTTTACTGAAAAAGCTCACACTTCCCCCTTTTGAACCTGCTGCTTCAGCAGAGTTAAAATTCCTCTCTTGGAAAACAGCCTTACTTCTAGCTATTACTTCAGCAAGAAGAGTGTCTGAGTTGCAGGCACTAATGGCGATGGAGCCCTTCATTATTTTCCATGCTGACAGGGTTTCCCTCAGGACTAACCCTTCCTTTATGACCAACGTGGTATCCAGTGTGGC